>NC_140515.1:27373087-27973087 GCF_964339955.1 Pipistrellus hanaki
GTAAGCCTGCACTACCGTCATGCGATTGGTGGTCAGCGTGCCCGTCTTGTCTGAGCAGATGGCTGTGGCATTGCCCATGGTCTCACAGGCATCCAGGTGGCGTACCAGGTTGTTGTCCTTCATCATTTTCTGGGGGAGGGGCATGTGAGAGGGTGACAGTGAGAAGAGAGAGATGGGATGCTGGGGTGCCGGGGCCACTGGGTGAACACAAGGTAAAAGAGGAAGGGCTGCCACAGTCTGTCCCTTTGCTTTTACACATGCAAAGGATCATGGTTTCTAAGGCCTCTGACACCTGGGCTCCTTTGTGTGTGCCCCCCTTTTCCTCCCTTTTATTGGCTGAGCCATTCAAAAGGATTGATTGCCCTGGCCAGTCTGGCTCAATTGGAGTGTCCTCTTATACACTAAAAGGTCACGGGTTTGATTCCCAGTCAGGGCATGTATCCAGGTTGTGGGTTCGATCCCCACAGGAGGGGATTGATGTTTTACTCTCACCTTGGCAAGGCAGCTGATTGATGTTTTACTCTCACCTTGATGTATGTTTCTTTCCCTCCCTTCCTTCCTCTCTCCCTTTCCCCCTCCCTCCCTTCCCTCTCTTCCTAGCTCTCTAAAATCAATAAAAGCATGTCCTTGGGTAAGGATTAAAAAAAATTAAAAAGTTGATTAATTGATTCTATTAATTTCAATTACAGAAGTAATCTACATTCTTTATGAAAAAATAAGGATAAGGATAAATTAAGATTGGGCCCTCTCTGATTACTTCAAGTATTTTTCTCTGACACCCTGATATAACTATTTTTTATTCATTATGAATGTTCTCAAATGTACCATCTTTCACTGGTTCCTGATTTTCACTGTCGCTTTGGTTTCGCTAAAAGTAAATACATTTGGGGGATATGTGTATTTACAGACATAGGACAATATCTGGAACAATATAAAATATTAGTATCATTATCTTTGGGTGGTAGAACTATAGGAGATTTTTATTGTCTTTTTAAAAAATCTATAGATTTTATTTTTCCATAAGAAATACACACTGCATGATAAAAATCACAAAATTTTAAAAATTATAGACTCATAAAAAAGAAAACATTTCAGCCATAATGTTACCACACATAACTGATACACCCCACACATCAACATCCTTTTTTTTAAAAAAATTCAATTCATAACAAAAATGGAATCCTATTATACATATTATTATTATTTAAAAAATATATATTTTATTGATTTTTTTACAGAGAGGAAGGCAGAAGGATAGAGTTAGAAATATCAATGAGCTGCCTCCTGCACACCCCCTACTGGGTATGTGCCCACCACCAAGATACATACCTTGACCGGAATTGAACATGGAAACCTTGAGTTAGCAGGCCGACGCTCTATCCACTGAGCCAAACCGGTTAGGGCTTATTATTAAGTTTCTAATGTATTCACCTCTCTTTCTCTCTTCCCAGGTTCACACTCCTAGCTTCTTCCAGGTTCTTAAGCAAGTAATGCAAAGAAAGTAATTCTCTAGAACCATCCTGCTTCATGCAGTCCCTCCATCATAGTGACCAAAAGGCAAGGAGGGACACGAAATGTTGCTGAAGTAAAAGTTGCTGAATCAGCTGTAGTTCTTGCCTGGAACTAGGAATTTGATTTTTTTTATTCTTTCTCCTCATTGTAACTCTTTATAACAGAAGGATTCAAAAGAGAGTGCAATCAGATACCTTTAATGCCAGTGTCTCAGAGCGAATACCTTACTTATCAACATGCTTAGGCTGCCACCCTTCCAGGGCCATCCTGGCATCGGGGCCCTCCGCCCACAGTGTGGAAACCACAGGCCAGGATGAATGTTGTTGGGATAATATAACTACTGCAGTTTCTCTTATTATAACTTGTAACTGAAACAATAAAAGTATGTTGAATGGATGACCTACAGCAGTTTGACTTTGCAATATACTTTATAGTTTGCAAAGTTCTTCTGCATTTATTTTCTTGCCTGATGATATAAGAATCCGTGAAACCTGGGAGGATTCTTGGCAACTGAAGACACGGCAAAGTGACGTGACCAGATGCACACACCTAGCGAGGGTTAGAGCTGGGATTTGAGCCTAGCTCTGTTTAACCTGCCAGTCTGGATCATTCCATCTTCAGGATGCTGGCTCTCGAGCGGGCTTGTGCCCATCTGTTCTCGCTGAGGTTTGTCTGCTGGGCTTAAAAATGCCGAGGCCTGTGCTATCCAATACAGTAGCCACATGTGGCTATTGAGCCCTGGAAAGGTGGCTGGTCTGAAATGTGCTGTAAGTCTAAAATACACATATAGTTTTGAACACTTATTGTGAAAAAAGTCTAAACTATAACTCAAGTAATAATTCATTATATTGATTACATGTTGGCTTGATAATAATTTGGCCATATGGAGTTAAGTGAATTATATTATTAAAATTAATTTTGCCTGTTTCTTTAATTTTTTTTTTTTTTTAACATGGCTACTGGGAAATTTAAAATCACACCTGTGGCTTACACTAGATCTCTCTTCGATGGCGCTGATCTAAGTGATCATCTCTTTTCTTTGGATGGTGGCTTCCGGGGGCCAAGTCCAGGCTCAGAGAGGGGAGAGTGTGCTTTTGCTCAGAGAGGGGTTGGTTGGGGTGCTGTCCCAAGTCTATCAAGCGACTGTATAAGTAACATTATCTAATACGGCTAAAGGCCCCAGGTGCCAGAGATACAAACTGCAGAAGGTGCGGAGGCCTAAAACTGTCTGTACCTAATTCCCCCAAAGCAACTCTGTAGGACTTCCAAGGAGGCCCCACCCCTTCCACCCGAGCTCAGCTGGGAGTGTGAGGGTCCTGACTCATGACTGTGTGAGCACCTGCGTCTCCAGGACCCTGGCCCTGGAGCATCGGGTTGTGACCTGTTTGGGCTCTGGTTTGTGGGATGGAGTTTCTTTGAGAGCCCTAAAACAGGGAGGTGATAAGGGCCGTATCCTTTACACAGCGTTGCCACTTTCTGGCACCTGCCTAGAGATCTCTTTTCTGTATGAAATTACATCGGTGAGCCCAGCCCAAATTCCAGCTTGGAAACTGACGCTCTCTGTGCCCTCCGGCGGCTCTGCCAATGTCTCAGAGCGAATGCCTTACTTATCAACACGCTCAGGCCTCCACCCCTGCGGGTCATCCTGGCATCGGGGCTCTGGGAAAGGGGAGTGCAGCCCTCCGCCCGCAGTGTGAAAACCACAGGCCAAGGAGAGAGGATGAGCGCAGGGTGTGAGACCTGGGGGTGAGCCAGGCTGGAGGTGCCCTGCAGAGGGCTGGGGGTGCAGTGCCCACGGGGATACTAGCCCGCTCCGTTCCGGGCTCAGGCTGTGAAGATGGCCATGGGCCTGGGTGCAGGGGTGGTGGGGCTGTGCCCTCAGGGCAGCATTTAGGAAGGCTCTCCAGCGGTCAACACGAAAGGGCCCACCTGCCCTCATTGAACTGCTTTTAAAACCTTGTATTTTCAGCCCAAATCCTGAGAGGAGGGGGCTTTCCTAAAGTTAGACGTCCTTTTTGTTTTAGTCTTATTTAGGAAATGACCTCTGAGGTTAGTAGTCACGTATGCACCAAGGCTATGGTGGGGCCTGTGCCTGGGACGGCTGGACTTCTGCCACCACCTGGTGGGGTGCAATGGATTTGGGCCTGCACGGTGATGTCTGCATTTTATTTTTTGTTTAAAGTTGCATTGATTGTCAATGTTTAAAAATAAGGAGAGTTTATATTAAGTTCAGATTTCTGGCTTCTCTTGAGGGGGGAAAAAAAAAGTAAAGATCTGGCAACACTGGGCCCGTGTCCCCACAAGGTGACACTGGCTGGGCTGAATAACGGTTGTCCCTTTAGCTAGGGTGTGGCTCTCCAGTTTGCCACAGGCCCCTGAAGGTAGGTGAGTTTGGGTTCCCATTTACATCTTTTCTGTGAGCTTCCCATGTCTCCATTCCCTTATTCTTAGCTCTTCTCTCAACCCCTGCAATGGCCCCTGGGCACCCCCCCTCCCCCCCCAGCTGGCTGGTCCTGCTCTCCACAGCTCACCTTTACAGAGTAGGCCAGCGAGATGGTGACGGCTAGAGGGAGCCCCTCGGGCACAGCCACCACCAGCACCGTCACACCAATGATGAAGAACTTGACGAAGTACTGCACATAGACGGGCGTGCACTCGGGCAGCCATGGCTTCTTGTTGACCACGAAGGTGTCCACGGTGAAGTAGAGCACCAGGATGATCACCGTGATGGCCGACATCACCAGGCCTGCAACACGGGGTGGGAGGGACCTGCTCAGGGGCGGTCCTGAGGGTCGGGGGGCCCTGGGGAGTGAGAGGTGGACCGAACCCTTGGCCAAAAGGGCTCTGGGGTCAGGCCAACCCTAGCTTATATCCCAGCTCTGCCACTTATTTGCTTTGTGGCTTGGGGCAAGTCCTTTACCCTCACAGAGCCTCAGTTGCTCCTCTATACAATGGGGATGCATATTTATTTCACATGGTTTTGTAAGGATCAAATGCGATCACTGCATGTAAAGTGCCTAGGACAGTGCCCGACACATAGTAGGTGCTCAAGAAATGTGTGCTGAGTGACCATGCGAATAAATAAGAACTGCTTGGATGGTGCTCTCACACAATAATGATGTGCAGTCGGTGCCATTTATTGACACGTTCATTCAGGCACTAGGGACATGGCAATAAAGCGGACAGAGTCCCTGCCCTTGGGAAGCTGACAGTCTAGAGGTGAAGGCAGATGGGTCACAAACACAAACAAGACAATTCAGAGACAGATAATGCTGTGAAGAAGACTCCAGAGGACATGCTAGATCCTGGCAGGGGCCGAAGATAGGAAACAACCTAAATGCCCATTGACGGATGAAGATCAAGGAAATGTGGTGCATGCATACAATGGAATATTGAAAAGAAGGAAATCCTGCTGTTTGTGACAACATGGATGGACCTGGAGGATATGCTGCTGAGCGAAGTAAGGCAGACAGAAAATGCCTTGTATGAGGAATCTGAAACAGGCAAACTCCTCCGCAGCAGAGACTAGAAGGGTGGCTGCCCGGGGCAGAGGGGAGAGGGGAAGCAGGGGTTGTTTTTCAGTGGGTATAAAGTTTCAGTTAGGCAAGAGGAGTATGTTCTAGAGCTCTACTGTACGACACGGTGCCCGTAGTGACAGTGTGGTGTTGTACACTTCAGAACTGGTTAAGAGGATAGATCTGTTAAGTTGTTTTACAAAAAATCACTACCCCCCCAAACCCTCCCAAACTATAAAAGGTCACAAGGAAATGTTTGGAGATGGTGGATATATTTAGTATCTTGATTGTGGTGATGGTCTCACAGGTGTTTGCATAAGTTCAAACTCATTAAGCTGTACACATTAAATGTGTGTTATTTTTTACCTATAAATTATATCTCAATATAGCTAAAAAAATAAAAAATGACATGGGCAGGTAGGGAGAGGCTACTTAAGCTAGGGTGGCCAGAGAAGACTTTCTGGAGGAGGTGATGACAGACAGGTGAATGATGAGAAGGAACAGTCAGGTGAGGACCTGGGTGAAGAGAGTTCCCCACAGAGGAAATAGTTGGGTGCCCTTTTTTGGATGAGAAAACAGAGGGGATATGATTTGCCCCAGGCCCCAGGCCAGGGAGGCACTGTAGAATTAGCAAATGCAGGTGGCTGTCTTCTGGGCGCCCCCCCCTCCCCCCCCGTGAACCCTTTTGGCAGTTTCTGTGCCCATGGAGCAGGTAGAGACTGGGATTCCTGCCTCCACCCCCCCAACCCCCGAAACCTCAGCTGTTTTCTGGTTTCTTCCTTGGCCCTATCTTGTCCTTTACTTTTTATAGGTCTCACCTGTGTGCACCCCCTCCCCAAATCCCAAGCCTGCTTTCATGGGATCCAACCCAAGAGAGAAGCAGAGGTGAGATGCAAACTCAGAAGTACTAGACTCTGAACTCCATCCTTGGCAGGGCCAAGGAGGGGAGGGAGATGAGCAAGGACTTTGAAAGCCACAATGTTGTTCTCCCAGCCCCGCAGTGCCATGTTTCCTGGGAGTCTTCTCCATGGTGGGGATGGAGGAAATCTCTGTGCCCATTGTTCCCCACCCCTCCAGCTGCGGAGCCTCAGAGCCGGCTCTATCCCTCTCTGACAGTCGCCAGGGGCGGGAAGCCAAGCTCCCAGCAGCCGGGAGCTGTCACCAGGACCCCGGATTTAAATATAGACAGCCAAGCCTGTAATTTGCCTCCCTTCTCCACACTGCCGTGCCTATAATTAGAGCAGGGAGACAGCCACGGAGGAGCAAGCAGCCAGGTGGGGAGGCCTTGGTGTTTTCCACGTCCTCACCCAGAAGGGGAGTCCAAGGCCATGTCAGATGGGCAGGGCTCACCTTGCAGCTGGGCTCGGCTTCCTTGTCACCAACCTTCACCTGCAGCTACCAACTCAGCTGGGAAGCCCAGCTTGTTGTGCTGGGGATCCTGGCACTGCTCCCAACCTCTTGAATCTTTCCTGTACCTTGCAGCTGGGGTGCTCATTATAGAGTCCAAAATGCATTCCTGCCATCCCCTGATCAAATCTCTTCCAGGGCCACCACTGTCCTCAGGGTAACGCCTGCAAACTCCAGGCCCGGCAGGACCTTCCCTCTCTCTAGACACTACACCCACCAAGTGCTAAACACTCTGTGCATAATCTCCTTCAATCCTCATAGCAACCAGTGAAGCAGGGACCACTGGGCATCCCAGTCTCAAAGACCAGGAGGCAGGAGTTCAGAGCTAGGGAAGTTACTTGTCTAAGTTCTCACAACCTTAGCTGGACAAGAATACAGGCAGTGTGCCCCACAACTCAGGCTTTCAGCTTCACTCTTCTCTCTAAGTGCTAACTGAGCACCTACTGTGTAAGGACTCTGCTGGAGAAGGGTGTGTCTCAGGGACCATCTCATGCAATCCACCACTTTACAGATGAGGCAACTGAGGCCCAGCTTGGGGCAGGGCCCTGCCTGGGGTCCTACTGTGTGTCCCCTCTCACACCCTGCACACTCACCCGCCTTGCCGATCTGCACAGCCAGCTTGGTGAGCTTGCCCTGGAGCACCGACTTCTCCTTCTTGTGCATGTTGGCCTTCTTCTTGTCGTCAGCATCACCACCCTCAGCACTCTTGAGGGGCTGCATCTCCATGGCGGCGGCCCCATCCTGCTGTTTGGCTGCAGGTGGCAGAGCACACATGTGTACACACAGACACGCACAGACACACAGACATGCACACACACAGGTCAGCTTGCAGGGTGGGGATGCTGGCCCTCACCCTGCCTGCCTGGGGGTGTGTGGTGAGATACCCACTTCCCTGCCTGGGCCCCTGCATGGCCGGCACAGAAGCCCTGAGATGGGGGTGGTTCCAGCCAGAGACACTGCAACCAGGGCCACAGCCTGCCTGGGGCCTGGAATCCAGGACACAGCAGGGAGTGACAAGGCTTCACCCTGGACTCCCAGCAGGAGTGGGCTGGAGGCTCCTCTGGGCCTTCTCCCAATGACCTGCTGGCTTTTCCCACATTCGAACAAGACACAGGCCTGGGCTTTACCCAGTGGTCCTTGGGCCATGTCATTGGGATATTAAGTAATCATTAGACAGCAGGGACAAAAAAAGAGACTTAAAGGTAAAAGAGAGTGTCCCCATCCATGGGCGCCAAGCCCTCTCCTCATTCAGATCAGGACTAACTAGTGGCCCAAAGTCCTATTCCTTATCCCCTAAGGATCTCAAAGAACCAGCTTCAAGTTTTAGCTAAACGGGCAGCAGGGCTCAAAGACTGGGGAGAAGCTGGCTTGCAGGTGTCCCATCCTCACCAGGTTGGCCTGGTGCCACGTGAATCAGCTATACCCCCCAAAGACGCCAGGCACCCATAGTTGCAGTTGCATCTGCTTCTGGCGTAGCCCTCAGAACCGCTGGGGAGGGGCCACAGGGACCACAGGACCCAGTTAATACAAAAGGGTTACCTTTGCTCTGGCTGGTGTCCACAGTGCCATCCTGCATTTTACCTACACGACAAAGAATTTTAACAGACAACAGAGAACAGACAACACACATCGGTCATCACAAAGATGCCACAGGGCCACGGACATTCATGTCACAGATGGAGGAAGGGCCAAGCCGACTCCGTCCCTCCACACAGGATACTGTGGATGCCTCAGAGACAAGAACAAACCTGCCAGCGCGTTGGCTGCAGGTCTGTCTTGATTCTCTGGGGGCTTGGAGAGAGTCTCTGTGGGAATTATTTTGGCCCTAGGCATCTTACAGATTAAAGGACAGCCTTGAGGGTAAAAGGGACCAGGGTTGGCTTGCAGGAAGCAGAAGAGAGTTCTCAGGTTCCCATGAGTAATTTGATTGGTGCCTTTTGTGGGCTGAGAGGAGGCAAAAGAAAATGAGAGAGAGAGAGAGAGAGAGAGAGAGAGAGAGAGAGAGAGAGAGAGAGAGAGAGAGAGGAGAATGGGACATAGGAATAGTTTGGTTAATGTGTTCCTTGGTTCCTTGCTCCAGGAGACATACTACTACTTTCTCCTTTTCCTTCTGAAGGGGGTGGGGGTGAAGCCACAGCATGGACAGCCCCATGCCCAGCTTGACAGAGAGTGACCCATGCAAAGGGTGAGCTCTGAGTTACCCCAAGTGTGTCCAGGGGTCTTGGTAGAAATATCCCAACTCCCAGTGGAATCTGCCAACCTCCTTTCTGTTTGGATGTGTGCTCTTCATTCTGAGGTTGGCCAGCTCAGACAACATTAGATAGGAAAGGTCAGGTTGGTGGGCTCCCATGGGTGCCCCACCCCTGGCCCTGCATACCAGGGTCTGATGTTGTCTAGTGCTGGAGAAAGGTTGAGTCTAGAGCTTTCCACCCTTTAATCAAGGCTGCCTGGGAGGCCCTGTCCACAGCTAGAGGTGTAGGCTGTGTGGCAGGTGGGAGAAGCTGGAGGCTCCTATCTGGTGGCTGAGACACCTGCCTTCACCTGTTGGCACTGCGGAGAGCAAACCCTCTTCACCAGGCCTGCCCACTAAGCTCACCCAGAACTTTGCATGCAGACCTCACCACCTCTGGAGGAGTCTGAGGAGGTCAGCTACTCCAGGACATTTGCTGCTAAGGTGAGTCCCACAGCTCACGTTCTAGAAGAACCCACCATGTGCCAGGCGCATACATGACCTCCATGATGTCATCTAGTCCTCACCACATCCCTACAAGGTGGTTCCTATATTTATACCCACTTACAGATGAGAAACTGAGGCCTGCCTGAGTCTCAGTGGGTAAATGGAGAGCTGGCTCCAAAGTGTGTGTATGTTTCCACCCAGCCACCTCTTAGTCCTCTGAGCCCAGGGGAGGGGCACTGAGGTGGCACTGGGGACTGGGTTTCTGAAGCCCCTGTTTGATACCAACTTGCTTTGTGGCGTTCCTCTCCCAGCCTCTGCTCCTACCTCTGTAAAACGGGGATTCAAGGTTCACACCCCAGACCACCTAAACGTGCCTTAGTAATAATCATTGGCCCATTCAGCCTTTTGCAGTGTGCAGGTGTCAGTCTTCCTGCCACCCTGCAAGACAGGCTTTTCTCACTCATTTTACAGATGAGGAAACTAAGACCAAGGAATGTTTAGAGGCAGTTCTCAAATAGTAGAGCATCTGGGGCTATGTTATTAGTTCCATCAACAGTGTCATCACCATCACCACACCCCATTGTAGGGACTTGGGGTGGGGCAGTGGCCTTCCTAGACCTCAACCCCACTCTCTTTCTCTCCACTGCTTCTCACAGCAAAGGCTCAGTGGCCCATCTGGGATCAAAGAGAAAGGCCCCGTTGCTCTTTTGTAAAATTCTTTCTACCAGACTAAGAAAAAGGCCTTTTTAGAGCAAAGAGAAATGAACTACAAAAATTATTTTTATTTTAAAACATAACTATGAACTGGGCACCAGAGGGCTCCGCTTCAGTAGTTGCTTTCAGAGGGCACAAAGGGGCCTTTATTTGTATTGCATATTATCAGGGGCAATAGCCTGTGCCTGTGCCCATTAACCAAGCTAGCAATTTCCTCTTTTATTTCCACAGTGACCACGTGGCCAGAAAAATAATCAGCAATGCATATGTTTGAGGAAGGGAATTGTATTCCGAGTATGCTCCGGTGCAGATGGCCTGATTTCTCAGAAGCAAAGGACTTACTGCGGTTCTCCTCAGCTAAACGGGGGCTCGCCTGGCCCTGAACTGTGGTGGGACAGCCAGCTCTGGCCCCATGCGGGACCTGGAGGATGGACTGTGTTTCAGGGGAGCTGGGATGTAGGACAGGACCCAAGATGAGGAACTGGGTGGAGACTAAGAGGCCCCTCTGCATCCGATGCCAGATGCAGTTTGGCCAAATGGGTCTGTTCTCTTCAAGCATCGCTGGGGACATGAGTGTGAAAAGCATGGAGAGGTGACCTGCCTCTCTGGGGAGACAGACCACTAATGAGGAGACCTGGGAGATGTCACTTGTCTGCCCAGTGTTTCCATTTCTTTCTCTGTGAAATGCAACAATTTCAACCAAGGTGAACTTATGAAAAGCACCGCAAAGTGCCCTGTAAACATCTGGAGTTAAGAGTGATATATTATTTATCACAATTATAAGAGATGTACTTAACAGTGATTGTATTTATAATCTTAAAAAATAAAATAATAATGGCAGTCATAAGCCTCCAAGATGAATGGAGCCCAACCATCTTTCAGTTGGGTGGCGTTTGGGAGAGTAAAGGCAGGGGGAATACTGCCACTAAATTTGTTTTGTCTCTAATTTGTTTTCTATCCTGATTTGGCTCAGAGGAGGGAGGGAGAAGGGACAATAATTCTCTCACTCACTACGCCTCAGCCCCGCACCTCTCAACCTCTGTGCACTCTCTCCAAGCCTGGAGAGCTTGACAGGATGCAGATTTTCATTCAGTAGGTCTGGGGTGGGGCCTAAGATTATGCATTTCTAACAAGCTTCTAGGAAATGCCCAGCCGTCTGTTCCTCTGACAGCATTCTGAGCAATGGCTTAGAGCACTATTTCCCAAAGTATATTATGCAGGCATAACGATCCCACAGATAAAGTCAGAAAACATCCTCCAGCCAAATCAGACTGGGAGCCCCTGCATGGCTCTGTAGTTCGCCACTACACACCAGCCTATTCAAAGCAGTGAGGAATCCTGCGGCCAGGGAAGACACCAATTCTATCCAGAGGTTCTTAAACATCTTTGACCACAGGATCTTTTTCTTGGGGGAAAGACCTCTTACTATCCTTGTGAAGTTTCAAGACACACTCCATTGGGAAATTCTGGATCAAGCAGAGTAACACTCACTTTAGAGCCAGCCAGGCCTGGGTTCAAATCCCAGCTATGTTACTTTCTAGCTCTGTGACCTTGGGTTTTGATCACCTTGAGCCTCAGTTTCCTCATCTTTAAAGTGGGATAATAAACTCTGTATCATAGGATTGTCATGAGGATTAAATAAGATGGCAAGCATAACATGCTTGCGAAGTGCCTAGGTGGTGGAGAAATGTCAGTCCCCCATCTTTCCTGCAGTTTTTCTTGGGGTACTTGGAGTTTTCTGCTACAGTTTGGAAGTGAAGGTACCCTTTTTTAGGAACCGGCCAGCCCAGATGCAGGCTCATTGCCCTGGGGGAGGCAGGATGCCACATCCTGTTTCCTTCCCTCCTAGGCTTTGGGTTTACCTACGTTTCTCTCTGTCATCCCTCACCACCCCTCCCTGACGAATGACACCTCCCACAACCCAAGCTGTCTTACATTCTCCTGCTCCTGAAATAGACCCACACCCAAATTAGCCCTTCTTGGCAAGACGCTGCTTGCAGAAGTGTCTTGGCCAGCCCCTGACATCTATGAGGTGCTTCCATTTTTGGTCTGGGGCAGGATGAGGTGGGGCAAGATCTCCATGTTTTCCAGGAGTGGTGAGGAGTAAATGAAACAATGGATGAGAAACCCTCAGCCTGGTATGCAGCGATGCTGGGGCACTGGCTTCATGACAGAGCCCTAACAGCTCTCAGCAGTTCAGAAACAGCCTGGGTGACTATCTTGCTACCTAATTTGGGAACAGGGAACTTGTCTGAGTAACAGAAGCTTCACCGCTCTGAAGATGAGAGGGAAGAGACATAAGAAATCTAAAGGCTTGGAGGCAAGTTCATGGAACTCCTCCCTGCCTGCGTGTGAGGAGGTAAGACGCAGACCAGCTACAGTGGCAGCTCCCTCCCCAAGGGGGCTAATCAGAATGCAGAGACCCAGGACAAATGCTCCAGCACAGGCAACAGCAAGAAACACCAGTCCACATCTGAGGGACAGACCAGGCCTGAGCCCAAGCGAACCCCTTGCCCATTCGCTCCGTGAAAGAGAAGAGAAGAAATGTCTACTGGTGGCTCAGCCATGCTATGGGGTGGGGCCAAAGAGCTGAAACTTGGCCTGGGTCCCCCAGCCTCGAGGCAATTTTAAAGTCGAGGACTGGAGCCTTCGCTGGGGACCCAGTCGCCAGCTTCAGCCCAGGTCCTGACCCCAGGCTTTCTTCCCAAAGCAGGGGCCAGGAACATACTTAGGAGAGGGCCACACAGGTGGGGCATTGCTTCTTGGGGCCAAATCTGAAGCCAAAGTCATGTTCCTCTTCAGGAGCGGTCAAAGGCCCCACAGGAGCCAGTGCCATTTTGATGCCACAAGGGGGCGCGGAGCTGATTACTGGTGGTGGCTTCCCTCCTAAGCGCCTGACCCATGTGAGAGGACGACTGTCCCAGAGCTGTCCATGCACATCCAAGATCTGTGCGGTCCAGAATAGGGAGAGGCTAGCCCAAAGTTGGGGGTGGAGGAGAAGACACCCATCCACCCGAGACCGAGAGCTTGCCACGGGAGACGTACCATTGACTAGGCTGGCATTTGCACTATCTGCAGCATTTGAACCTGCCGCACCATCGGCCGCTGCGGGGGTGGGAGGGATGGAAAATGCAGTGTGTCACAATGGAGAAAAGCAACAATGCAGAACAGCAACAACAATAAAGACATGAACCAATTTGTGGCAAGTAACATGACTATAGTCTTCAAAGAAAATCTCCATTGGAGATCAAGAAACTCAAATCCAGGGGTTGGGGTGAAATGTTCCCATAGAGATGCCACAGAAGTCAGGGGGGAAAAAACTCAGGCATGGAGGGTCATTGAAATAAAACATGGAAGATGATCAATGTGGTTAGGCGGGATGGCACTGTTCTGTGGTGAGGCCTAGACCGATGCACCCAGTTGGCCTAACCAATCAGGTATGGGTCCCCGTTAGAGAGAGTTCTATGAGGAGAGGGGTTCTGGCTTCCCATAAGAGGGGCCAATGGCACAGAGTCAATTCAAGACATTCAACAACTGGTGCACTGTGGCCCTGGCCATTCCGAATGGGTATTGCTATGATCACCATCTCTTGTTCCAGCAAAACATCCGTTGAGGGCAATGAGTTAGCAGGATTCATGCCCTTAACTCAGGTCACCACCCATGGCCACCTCCTCCTTCCTAATCAGCACTTCCCATCATTTAAAAAGCGACATAAAACATTCTGTGCACAAGACTGAGAAGGTCCTAGCGAGTTTCCCTTAATTTAGAAATTAAAAGATGATACAAGATGGTCAAATTCACTCGTGTTTTTTCTTAGGGTGGGGGAACAGGTTCTGTGGGAAGGAGAGGGAAGAGACTGCTGGGTGAAGTGGACAAACCGTGGGTAAGGGGAAACCAGCCAGGCTCTGTGGGGGATGTGCAGGGGAGCAGGGTTGTGAGGGTCCCATGGTGATGGGGCCCTGAATGTATGTGTGTGGGGCTGAGCCCAGGTCAAGACACTGGCGATGCCACTGGCATTGGCCCCCAGGATGATGCACCAGAGGAGCAAGTAGGTAGAATGAGGTGCTGGCTTGTCCTGTGGGACTGCCATCACGTGGGGCACAGCTGAGAGTTTGGCAGTGCCCCTGCAGTCAGGGAGCCTCCTCCAGCTGTGTGCTGGTGTCTAGGGCCCAGGCTCAATGGTCAAAGGCTACTGCTATTTCTAAAAGCCCCATCTACCCTGAAGAGTGTCTTACTGTACCTGGTAGCTGAAGGCCATCCCCCTTCTTCACACCTGTGTGATGATTTTTGAGACATATTAATGAAGGAGAAGCACACAGCCTCATCTGTGTACACACACACACACACACACACACACACACACACACACACGTGCCCAAGGTCATCTGGACATGGGGACTCACAACTACCAGGTTTTAAGTAATGTCCCTGATGGAGATGATGGGATGGCAGTGCTGAGGGCCCCAGCCCCAGCTATGCTGCTCACTAGAATGTAAGGTGCAAGGCTGTCCCCATCTTTCTCTGCCACGTTGCCTCCACTTCTCACCTCTTCCCTCTATACTGATGCCCTCATTTCATTGGAGTGTAATTAATATTGAGTGAGGGGCTCTGTTCTGTGCTTTGGGGCAGGAGAGGCCTGTCTTCCTACTGGCATTTTAAAAAACAAAGGTGTGGCCTGTAGGAGCTTCTGTCTCTATCCCAGGCCCCAGTGAGGCCAAGGAAATAGTCAAAGGTTGCTGCATCCTGTCCAACTGCCCACATCTACTCAACTGCCTATAACCTGGGGCACATAGCAAGCCAGCTCTTATGTCATTGCATGGACACTGTTCTGACATGCTCTGGGCCTCTTGGCCAGGACTTTGTTCTCAGTTTCAACTTCAGCTCTCCTCTTGCTCTCCAGATATGGATTTCACAGATCACACCTTAGTTCCATTATCCCTATTGGTGAGGAAGCCAGATTCTTAAGGGAACCCCACTAGGAAATGGGTTTCACCTTTGGGGTGAAATTTTTGATTGTGATCTACACTCTGTGCCTGGTTGACCTTTGAGAACTGAAGGTAGCAGGGCTGTCCCTAAAACTCAAGGACAGGTCACCTGCTATCATCTCCTTCTCTTGGACTTCAGAAGGTCTGGGTGTTGGGGACAAGATAAAAGACTAAAGATATGAGAGGGGGCTGTTCTGACCAAGTGTGAGTGTTGGGTGAAGAGCTGGCCATTTCAGGGCTAGAGGCCTTGGCTCTTGTGTCTTCTGAGCATTCCTCTTCTCTTCTGAGAGGCAACTGTAGCCAAGGCTGTTAGGCTGGTGCTCTGTGGCGGGCCCAGGGAAGAAGGACTATTATTTCCAGGGGAGGAAGAGCCAGAACCCAGTGAGGTGGAAGTGTCAAGGGCATCTGAGAGGGGCTCAAAGCAGTTGACTTGGAACCACCTTCCCTAGAAGCTTCTCTGCCCACATCTGGAGAAAATCTATGATGAGTGGGTTTGACCCTCTGCTCAGTGGAGTTGAGAAAGGTGGAGAAATATGCCCAGGTGGGGATTTCTACTTGATAAATGGGGTGCAGATGGGACCAGGTTACGCTTAAGGCTGGAGACTCAATAAATGCACAGCACCCTTGGCCTGGCCCAATGGTGGAGGAGGAGGGGCTTCTATGACATGACTGGACAAGACAGAGACTGGGACAAGACCCTGGAGATGGAACAGACAGAGCCCTCCTGGCATGAGCAGGGCTTTGAGGATGCAGGATGTGGCTGTTGGCACAGGGCATGGACATAAAAGGCACTCAATAACTATTTTGTGGAGTGAATGATTCAACAACAAAAAAGTGGCCTTAAGAACTCCTCTCCTGGTCCACAAGGGGGGTAGGCTTACCTTTCTTGTCTTTCTTCTCTTCCTCCTCACCTCCGGCCCCCAGCAAGGTAAAGATAATGCCAGTCTGAGAGTTCACACCCACAGCGGTCACCACCATCCGTCCAGAGCCCTCCATCACATGGGTCCCTGGAGAAGGGGATGGAAGCCAAGTTACCATTGCACAGCCCAAGTACCCTCCCCAAAAGAGTGGAAGGAATCCCATCCAGAGTCTGCTGGCAATTTGCCTGTTGAGGTTCAAGGGTACTGCCCATAGTTAAGATTCAAACTATGAACCTTTTAGGATGATTTCACTTTGGGACAGCACTGTGATGGGCTTGGGGCTCAAACACTGCTATACCTCAGTTCTCAGGCCTCCAGACGACAGCTCAGGCCTACTACTTAACCATGCTCTCTTGGAGATTCCCTCCTACCTCTATCTCTCTTTCTCTTCTCTCTCACCCTTATAGGCCAAGCAGGAACCACTCTCTTTTTTCCTTAATGATTTATCTAGAATGAGATCTCATTTTGCTTAATTCTATAACTAGCAAAGAAATGCCAACTAACAACTTTATAGGACTGCTTAAAGTGGGCACCACCCTCACTTTAAAGATCTGGTGAAAGAATTCAGGGCTCTGTAAAATTGGGTGAAATAATGACATCTTTAGTTTTATAAACATCTAGCTGAAATGAAGCATTTCCCCCCTATTAGTAATGTAGGCAACAAATGCCCCAACACCATCACACATGTTACAAGAATCACAGGTTTTTTCATATCGCTTGGCAGCTGTTGCAGAATGATACTCACCCTTATTTTATAAATAAGGAACTTACTCAGCTGACTGCTGATCTTGTTATGCAGTGTGCTAATGAAAAAGCCCATATATCACTATACCACACATTTTATTCCTTTAACTACTTCAATCTTACTGTCTTCTTTTGTCACCCAGTATATTTTGCTTTATGCATTTCAAAGTATTATTCCAAGTAGGGGTGGCACACAATGATACCAGACTTCCCCAGGAGTCTGTGGTGCAAGAAAAATTAAGAACCTCTTTCCTGGAATTTTAGATTTTTTAAACTGGGTTTCAAAGGGCCCTGAATTTTTTTTTTTTCAGGGGGCAGCAAGAACAGCTGTGGGGGTGGGGTGGGTGGGGTGAGAGGCCTTTGATCAGAGTGGCTCCAATTTTATTTTTGGGGTTTCTGTGTCAGCTTTTGTTTGACTAGAGTGTCTTTTTAAAAAATATATATTTCATTGATTTTTTACAGAGGGGAAGGGAGAAGGATAGAGAGTTAGAAACATCGATGAGAGAGAGCCATCAATCAGCTGCCTCCTGCACTGCCCGCCCCTGCCTTCTTTCCACACACACTGGGGATGTGCCCACAACCAAGGTACATGCCCTTGACCAGAATTGAACCTGGGACCCTTCAGTCTATCTACTGAGCCAAACCGGTTTTGGCGCCGCTAGAGTGTCTTGTTGCTAGTGTAAGGCAGGCCCCTCCGCCGTACAGGTCAGGGAACAACTTGTCCAAGACCACTTAGGATGTCTCCTGCAGAATGAGGATAAAATGCAAAGGTAACCCCCCTGCAAAAGTGGCAATTCTATGTAATAAAATATTATTCAGTCTTAAAAGGGAAGGGAGTTATGACACATGCTACCACATGAATCAGCCTAGAGGACATACCGGTAATTCTAAATGAAATAAGCCAGTCACAGAAAGACAAATACTGTTTGATTCCATTTACATGAGAGGCTCCTAGAGTAGTCAGATTCAGAGACAGAAAGTAGGATGCTGGTTACTGGGGGGCTGAGGGCTGGGGGTAAGGGGATGGGGAGATAGTGTTTAATGGGTACAGTTTTAGTTTTACAAGATGAAAAAAGTTCTAGAGATGGATGGTGGTGATGGCTGCACAACAATATGAACACACCAGGAAGTCATGGAACTGTACACTTAAAAATGGTTAAAATGGTCAATTTTATGTTATGTGTATTTTATCATGATAAAAAAATTGGAAAAATATGGGGGAAAAGGGACATCACTGAAGCTGTGGCCTCACTGAGGAAACAAGGTGGCCCTAGCGAAGGTGCTGGGACCCAGTACAGGAAATGAACAGCAGCTACAACAGCTCAGGACTGACATCGGAGGCTGCTGGCCCTTTATCCTCAGTGGTGTTGGAAACACATAGCTACTGGGTCCTGCAGCTTCCTTAGAACAGATGGGCCACTCACAAATAGAGAGTTGGTACCTGGGACTGACTGGGCCGGAGTGGTGTCACCTGCAGAGGCTCAGGACACACCTGGGGAGGCCCCTTCAGTCCTGCCAGTGTCTACTCTCTTTAGTAAAGAATAGTTAGGTGCCCATCCCCCCCCCCCCCCCCCCCACACACACACACACACACACACCGATTTTAATTTTTACCACTCTGGGTAGAAAGCTCTCTACAATGCAGCACATACTTCTTTCCTCAATAGAGAAGTCAGAATGCAGTCCTGGCCAGAAGCAGTCTTGGGCCATCCTCAGGCTGCACAGTAAGAACTATGTTGAGTTTGCAAGATAGTGTTTGAGGGGCCCGATGGCCATGGATGCTGACCCCCGATACTAAACAGCCCTAATGACTTGCTTCTAGAATCCAGTTCTACTTTTTAGAGTTTTTCCTTCTTTCCTCTCAAGATTGATTGCCTCCTATCCCCATTATCAGGATAACTTGACTCTAACAGCCTTCTCCTTGTTTTCCAATTTGCTTCAGATTTGAAGTCTAAGTCAACAAACACATTAGAATTGTATCTAAAATAAGTGTTAAGAAGTTCTAAGTCAGGACTGGAAGTACTTCTCTTAAAGAAAGGAAATCTATTCCTACTTTCCAAGACGTTTCACCCACTCCTTCCCTTTCCTTCAAGATCTGAACAATCATGAGATTGTGCGTGTATCTGTGTGAAAGTGCGCATATGTGTGCATGTGTGGGGTGTTCTAGCCTTGGCTTCCAGTATCACAGGTTCTTAAAGTGCAGACACTCCAAGAAGGCAGGGAAAAGTCAGTTTGTCCATCCATGAATGGGTGAACTAAGTCATGAGGTTTCCAGGGGGTCATAAAACCTGGCAATCTGTAACAGAACCCAGATCCTCAGACGTGAGCTCTTCTGCTTGCTCCTTGCCCATTCCCAGGACAGAAGGACAGTGCTTTTTTTGGGCAGGGAGCAGTGAGGACCACAGAATGAGCTTGGACACTGATTCTAGACCAATAATCCCAGGCCTGGTGTCTTTCTATCACAGGCAGACCCTGCAGCCTAACTGGCCCCTGAGGAACACAAACAGGGAGAACCAGGGCCCAGTAATGGGACCCTGGATAATATGATAACTTGGTACACCAGCTCAGCTTGTGTGTGGGCTGTCAGGAGGGGTTGTTAAATACCAGCAGTGTTAGATAGATGAGAAAACTGAGGCCCAGAGAGGTCATGTGGGGGTGGGGTCATTGTAGATCTTTAAAGGTGAAGAAGGAACACACTTCATACATTCAGAGTGCAGACAGCACTGCGGGTACTAGCACTACCTTCTGGAGGACACCTGCTCTGTGCAGGCAGTGTGCTAAGCCCCTCACAGCAGTCATCTCTGAGTCCTCACACTGACCCTCAGTTTATTGAGGAGGAAGCTGAGATTCACGAAGAAATGGCTTGCCCAGAGTCACAGCTGGTGAGGGGCAGAGCCAGGCTTTGAACTTTCCTGTCTGAAGTGGATAGAGACCATCTTTGTCATCTGTCCATCCAGGAAACAAGGTCTTCACACCCTGATCTCAAACACATTTGTGAAAATCTGTTCTGCCTGGGTTGCAATGGAAACACTGCTCCCCACCTCCCCAGCTCTAGGTGGGATGGAAAAAGACACAGGGGGCCAATTTCCACCCAAGATAATCAGACCCCAAAATCACCTTCTAATCTAATCACTCCCATCATTGCAGGGAGCTGGCGGCTTTGCACTGGGAGGGAGGAAGGAGGAGGAAGCCAGGGAAGTGACCTTTAGCCATAACTCAGCGGACAACATAAGGCTCAGCCCCCTGCCCAGCCTCAGATGAGCCCCAGGTAGTCCTCCAGGCCCCAGCAGTAGATGGGACATCAACCTCTCCTTCGGGCCCTCCTTTGTTCTGTGCCCCACTTTCAGCTCTGACCACTGTCCCTCAGCTCATACACTCTCCAAAACTCTCCAAAGTCCAAATTCAGTCAGCACTCCCTGTGTCAGACCCTAGCTTTCTTCTGGCCCTTGATCACTGATTCATGCCCCTTGGTCTCTGCCCTGGGAGTGTGCATAGCTCACTGGGCTTTGAGTCTAGTCCCCCACCCCCTCTGCTCACACAGTTACTGAATGCCATTTCCCTACCTCTCATCCAAAACTTCCTCCTCAAGGATCCTTCTCTTCTACCAGGATCTCTCTCCTACAAGGACTTCAGGGCCTGACTGCCTCTTCTGCCAGAGGAAGAATTGAGTGTACCAGGTCATCCCCCCTACAGTGTCACACCCCAGCTCCAGGATCCTCTACAGAGGGCAATGCTTAATCCCAAAGCGGTGGCTGTAAGGGCAGAACCACAGGCATTCAAATAAAAGGTTAGATGACTAAATCTCTCAAAGAAAAACTGTAGGGTCTTTGGGTAGGGACCAAGGTGAGAACCCCTTGATTATGGGGGCCCTGGCAGGGCCTTGCACCAAGACTTCACTGTCCATGGTCTCTTGGGCACCATCCTGTAGCTCTCACCTCATTGCAGCTCCCATGGAGCCTTCAGGATATACAAGCATGGTGGTGGTGGTAGTGGTGAGGTGGGGTGGGGTGGGGAGAGGATGAAGTGAGCCCTGGGCTAAGGAGTAGGGGACCTGGGAACTGGTCTGGTGTTTGCTTCTGATTTGCTGTGTGACCTGAGGCCAGCCCTGGTCACACAGGACCTCAGCTTTGTTCTCTGCAAAATGAGGAGGCCTGGCTTAGGTCTCACCTCTCAGTGATGACGTCTGGGTCCCCTGGTCCCTGGAGACAAGGGCCATCCCTGGCTGGGGTAGAGCAGCCTCCATTAAGAGGCTACCTCTTAAAAGTTTGGATTTCAGTTAAGATGGGGCCATCAGAGGCTTGTGTGGATAGATGACCAAACATGAAGCCTCCTGTCAGACAACACGTTTCATCTGATGGACAGATATTGTGGAGTGCCAACTCTGTACTGGGCTCTGGGGCCGGAAGGGAGGGTCTCTTGTGACCTCTGCCCTCTAGGAGCTCACAGTCCAGCTGGGTTTGAGGGGAACAGACAGGTACACAGGTCAATAACAGCACAAGACAACAGAGATCCAAGGGTCCAGTGTCCTGGCAGGGGGCACAGCCCAGGCAAAGGTGGGAGGTGAGACAGGCAACGGCAGTGGATCAGCTGGGCTCATGAAGGGAGGAGCGGGAGAGAAGCAGGACCATGGAGCAGCCTGTGTGAGGGCTGCAGAGTTGGGGTTTGCTTGGTGCTCAGCAGGGAGCCACTGGGTGAGGGAAGAAGAGAACGAATCTTTATTGAGCTGGTTCACTGTGTGTCAAGTACTATCGGAGCTGCTTTCTCTACCTGGCCCTCACAGTTCCTCTGTGTGTAATCATCATTTCCCTCCCATTTCACAGACAGGAAAGTTGCCTCAAGAGGTCATCTTCACATTCAGCTGAGAGGGCAGAGCTGGGGTGGAGTGAGGGTGGGGCTCTAGTCTCTATTTTTCCCACCTTGCTGGGAAGGCTTATGGCAGAGTTGGAAGGCAGGAAGCTAGACGAAGGCAGGAAAGCGGTGGGGGAGCTGTGTCAGCCATTCAGCTCCTGTCTGTCTGTGAGAGAGAAAGGAGCTCAGGCCCAGGGAACACTGTGGCTTCTGCCAGCTGGACAGCTTGTCATACCCCACTGGGACCTTACCTTTAACCAGGTAGCAGAGGGCAGGCCAGAATCTTCCTGACTGCAGGCTCGAAGCTCATCTCTACCTGAGACTTGCTATGAGCAATAGCAAGTGGGATACATTGAACTTTTGTTTCCAGAGCTGGAGGGGTCTAGTTTTACAAAATGCAGCTTTTGAGCCAAAAAAAAGGCAAATGGCTGATTGTGGTTGCACAGTGCCTGGGGCATAGGTTAAGGCTTGCTCTCCCAGTTTTGACTTCCCAGGCCTCTCTCTGGACAGGAAATGGGGTGAGGTCATACCTTCTAAAAGGTCTCTTTCTGGGCGTAGAGATGTGAAAAAGGAATGGAAGCCTTTTCTGGGGATTATCTGCCCCTAGGCACAAGCACCAAGCAAAGCTATACGATTCCCAGACCCGTTGCTAACAGTAATAATGCACACGTGCAGAGCACTAGACAGCTGGTAAAGTGCTTTAGTGCTCGTGAGCCTGTCTCCTCTCACAGCAGCCCGGTGAGGTAGGTTCTGGTGCAAGCACAACCCCAAGACTCTCCAACCACCCTGGCCTCTCTGCCCTTGGTCACACAGCCGTGAGCGATGGAGCTGGGACTTGAACCCGTGCTCTATCCACTACACCCCACTGTCTCTCATGGAGAAGAGACAGGGTAGTGTAATGGAGAGAGCATGGGCTGAGCAGCAGACTGGGCCTTCTAGTGTTAAGATATCATCCTAGACGGCAGCAGTGGTGGCAGGTGTGGCTCTCATGCTTGGCCTACCACTCGGTGGGCAGGGTGGGCAGCAGGCCCAAGGGGATTTGCTGATGCCTGTGCAACCTTGTGCTGTTAACACCCTGACTCCAGTGGTGATGGAGGAGGCTGGGGGGTCCAGAAGGGGGCAGAGCTAATGGGCCTCCTGGAGCCAGGCCTTGCTGCTTTTGAGGACCAGCCCTCACCCTGGCCCCCGGGGCCCTTCCATGGCCACACTGATGGCACCTAGTTGTTGGCTTCCTGATGGAATTTACCATAAGACATTTCAAACAGGCCATGTGACTGGGTAATAGAAGTCACAGGGCCCTTGTAGGAAAGCTCACTCATGGGGGCTGCAGGAGTACAGGGCTGGGGAGCTAGAGAGCTAGAGAGCTAGAGGGCTAGGGTCTCTCTCTGGCCCTCCCCTCTGTGGGGCCTTACACTCCTGCTCTGGGCCTCAGTTTCCCCAGCTGCAAATGAAGACAAGACTAGGTTCTTTAAGGATCTGCAAGTCCCCTGAGAAGTTGCAAAGTCACAAGTCTAGGTATTTATTTCTGATAAGAGGGATCACTGTTTCCATGGGACTATCACCAGAGTTCATGACCCAGGAGGGTTCAAAACCACTGGCCTTCCATGAAAGGTGCTCCGTGTTAAAGAAGGCTGAAGGGGCAGGAACTCTAAATGCCATACAGTATCCTGCACTGGGTCCCAGCTGGAGAATGCTGGGAGGACAGTATATTAGGTGGCAGTACTACATCAATGTCGAATTTCCTGAATTGACAGCTGTGCTGTGGTTAACACGAGAACACATTTTCTTAGGGAAGAGGCTGAAATGTGAAGGGGTCCAGGGCAATCACGTGCCTGACGAGGAAGAGGGAGGCTCCTAGAGAGCAGACTGGGCAGAACGGTAATAACAGTGGAATCAGAGGGAAGGGCACGTAGGCGGTTTTTGTATTGTTCTTACAAGTTTTCTTAAAGTTTGATATTATCTTAAAATACAAAATTAAAACAAAAGAAATGGGCCCAGGTCAGAGTTTGTGCTCTAGGGCCCACCCATCGGTTGCTTGCCCCACACAGGCTTTAAAAGAATAGGAATTTCTTGCCAACATTGAAACACTGGAGGCTCTGCTTGCAAAGGGAGCTCAGCAGCTGCACTGAGGGGCACTTCAGTAGGCAGCAGTCAGGAGCAACTGTGCTCTGGTTTGGCGCCTGGACCCAGGAACCAGAGAGCCTGTGATTTCTGACTGTTTCCACTCTGCCGGGTCTGAAGAACCAGACATGGGCTGGGGCCTGCCTGGCAGTCCTGGAGAAGGAGCTCCAGGCCTTTATGATTTCCTTTGTGCCTGGAGCACGGGGATATCAGAGTAGATGCTGCTGAGTAATGTATGAGGAGGCTGAAGTCCTTGGAGGCAGAGGTCAAAGCCAAAGCTTGATGAAGGGCTAGAACCCGAGTGTTCTGTCTCCAAACGCTGCTCTTATTCCTCACATAGCACCTCACACAGCACCATTGACAAAGGACAGTCACAGCCATCTGTGCATGTGGTTTCCCTGAGGGGTAGGCAGGGGCCTGGGCCCCCACTGGCTTCCCCATTGTACAAACACAAACATGGAGGCTCCAAGCCATGAAGTGACCTGTCCAGGATCACAGGCCAGACATGGCTGGGCCAACTGACTCAGAACTGGAGTAGTCCTTCACCTTCCTCCAGGCTGACACAGTGTGCCAGATACCACAAGGGGGCTTCTGCACTACCACGAGGACCCCGCAGGCACCCCTAGCCTGGTCTCTCTGTGTTCCCTGAGGGTCATCTGACCAAAAGGCCCAGCAAGCCCCCACAACACAGGGACAGGATCTGGAGTGTCTGGTCATGTGCAAAAATGAGCATCCAGAACGCACAGCACTGGGGAGAGAGCTATCAAGGAACCCCCTGGAGGAAGCAGGCTCCTGCAGGCTGAAGGTGGGAGGAGCTGGATGGTGGAGAGAAGGTATGCAGTCCAGAGAGTGGGCAAGGGTGGAGAGTTGAGATGAAGGGAGAGAGAGGAAAACGGATGCTTTGACACAATCTTATGAGCTCGGGCTATGCTCCCATTTTACAAGTGAGAAAATGGGGGGCTCAGGAAGGCTAAGAAGCTTGTCCAAGGTCTCCCAGCCAATAAGGGGCAGAGTCGGGATTGGAACCCAAGACTATTTTGCCCTCAGTCCAGGTTCCATCCAAGGAACAAGAAAGGGAACCAACCCAGCATGAGCACCTATACCATGCACCAGGACACCCCTCTTGTCCTCACAGGTAAACTGAGGCTCAGGGAAGTGAAGCAACTTGCCTAAGGCCACACAGAGAGTTCAGAACCCAGATCTGGCTCAGCCTGGGCCAACCCTGCTTCTTCTACAATGCAGCCTCTCTCCTCACTCTGGCAGGCAGTGCCTGAGCCCTGAGGTGTGCAGGGCCCAGGGGTGGAGCTAGGCATGATAACCTCAGGCGTGGGCTTCCGCCTGCTTGGGTCTGTTTGGGTGAGAGGACTGAAATAGAAGTGGACCACCAGTGTGTCTGTCCTGGTGTCTTCTATCTGTGTACGGCCAAAGATAAAATGAGACCCATTAGATCTATTAGGGTGGCAGGAGTGTGGATGGGTTTTGCTCTTTATTCTATTTGAGACAGTTTGTGCAGAAAAAAAACAAAACCCCTCAATCGACATTACAAGGCTGTGCCTGAATGGAACAAGCACAGAGTGGATGTCACAGGATGACATGTGGATCCCAAGTGGAATGGGAGTGACTGCCAGAGGTGTGCTCAGAGCAGGCTTCGTGAAGGAGGTAAGCCCCAGCAGACGGGCAGAAGTTAAATGAGCAATGTGAAAGGGAGAAGGAGGGCCATGAGGAGGAGGGAACAGCTTCCGCAGAGGCAGGGCACAGGAATGGAGCCAGGCGGTTTGTAGTAGAGGGACAGGGTGAGCAGGGTACGGTGAATCCGTGACTTTCACGGCTGGGAGGGGCACTGAACGCAGTGTCCCTTCAGTGTTTGGGCCTACTCTATACCACTCCCACCCACAGCCTGTCCAGGCCACTGCTCCCACAAATGCTCGTCTCTCTGGGACCAGAGGTTTGAACCAGGACCACAGGGCCACGTGGCCCGAAGTTCCAATCAGTGACAGGGAACTCATTACCATACAGGAAGCCTCTTTTGTCCTAGAATGGTTCTTCTGCAACAGAATTCTCTTCCCAGTTAGATTACTTTCTGTTGGGCCAATGTTGCCACTTTCTCACTGTCTTTTCCCATGAGCCGGGCCAAGCCACTTGCTCCTCCTTTCCCCCACGCAATTGTGTCTCTGAATGTGAGCACTGCTGCTTGCAGTCAAGCTCCATTTCCTTCCGTCTAATTCACTTTGCACTCTGGTGATCTCTGTGGGTCCTGACTCTTGCTTTCTTTTTGCCATGCTCCCTGGGCTGGTGGTCTCTGTGAATTTGATGGCACACTTTCCATATTGTGACAGGACAGAGCTCCAGGGAAGGCCACTAGAAACCAGATAACCGCAATCCAAGAATCAGCACAAACTGGCCAAAATCTCCTGGCCTCTGGCATAGCCTTCTCCATCTTGTCCACAAGGACCTCATGGGAGACCTGTGTTAGCTGTCTCCTGACATCCAAAGCCTCAGAGTCAAGTTCATAGCTAGGCTTTCAGCCAGTTGTATAGGCTGAGACTAAAGCAATTGGTTCAACTTGAGCCTCTCATCTCTCAGTGCTCAGAGACCACCTATTCCCGAGCTGAGGACCAGTGCTGACCCCACTGTGATCCCACCAGTTTGAGCTTCACAGGGCTCTCCCAGATTCTTGTTAAGACCTGGAATGCTTTTGGCTGGCCCTCATTCCTTGTTCTTCCCCAGTGAAGGCAGAGATCACTGCCAAATCTCCAAGGGCCTATGGGTCTAAGCTCCCTGGATGGTCTCTGGGACATGCAGTTCCCTGGGAGACATCCTACCACCCCTCCCCAATTATGAGGCTTCTCATTGACTAGAGGGACAGACACAACCCATCCGCTCAGGCGCAGAACCTCCCCTCAATTTCCACTGACCCAGATGACCCACCTGACACACCTGGCCACTGCTCCCAAGAATGCTTGCCTCTCTGCTAACCAGAGGTTGGAACTAGGACCACAGGGCCTTGTAGCCCTAAGTTCGAAGAGAGCATTTGAGGATTTCCATCTCTTAATCAGACCCCAGGGCCTCTGTACTTGCTATCCCTCTGCCTATAATGCTCTTTCTTGTCATAGTTCCAGTTTTAGCTCCAATGTAATCTCCTCAGATAGGCCTTCCCTGACCAACTAAGATTCCTGTCCTTTTCTCTTGGTCTTTATTTCATTACCATGGCAGAATTATCACTATCATTGACTTATTACTATCTGAAATTATGTTATATATTTGCTTGCTTGCTTCTTTACTGTCTATCTCTTGGAGTCTAAGCTACAGGAGGTCAGGGACCTTGTATTTGAGGATGACACATACTCCTTCAGACCTCTGTGCCTTTTACATGTTTGCCTCAGCTAGGAGGACCCTTTATCCAAAACCCTGTTTGGTGGGCTGCTACCCATGCTTTAAAGTCCAGCTTAATTCCACCTTCCCCTTCTGTTCCCTTCTTGGCTTTTGTACACCTTCCTCACTTATACAGTGTGGAATTAGCTGTTTGCTGGTCTGCTGATCCCAGCCTATCTGGGCTGGAGGCTCCTGAAGCCAGAGGTGGGTCCCATTGCTTAGTCCAGGGTCAGGCCCAAAGTAGCTGCTTGATGAGCACTGCTGGACAATAAGGCCTTTGGGGTGTTCCTATTGGAGGGAGGGTGGTCACCTGGCTGGTGCCTTATCTCTGCATGGTCTCCTTGCTTCCTGTCTTTCCCCCTGCAGCAGCCAGAGTGAGATTTTAAAAAAGTAAATGTGTTCAGTTCACTGTTTAAAACCATTCCAGATAATCCTCATCACACAAAACATTTCCAAACTCCTGACCATGCCCATGAGGCCTGACATCTGGGCCCTCCACTTCTCCATCTTGTTCCCAGTCCTCCAGCACAATCCTGCCATTGGGCCTTTGCACTTGCTGTTCCATCTGCCTGGTATACTTTTCCTGGATAGTCACAAGGCCAGCTCCTGCTCATCATTCACACTTCAGCTCACACATGGCCTCTTCTGACCTCTCCAGCACCCTGCCTCCCCTTGTCCTGCTTTATTTTTGCCCCACACCTACCACCACCTGGAATTTTCCCATTGCCTATCTCTTCTCACTACACCATAGCTCCTCAGGACTGAGGCTTCAACAGCCTCATCCCTTCCTAGTTGTCTAGCACCCACCCTAGTTGGTTTGGCTCACTGTCTTTTCCCATGAGCCTGGGCCAAGGGTCCTAGAATCAAAGGGTCCTGGTTTCGATTCCAGTCAAGGGCATCTCGGTTGCAGGCTCCTTCCTGACCCGGACCCTGGTCTGGGGCGTGCAGGAGGCAACCAATTGATGTGTTTCTTTCACATAGATATTTCTCTCTGTCTTCCCTTCTCTCTCCCATATGCTCTAAAAATCAATGGAAAAATATCCTCAGGTGAGGATTAAACAAAACAAAACAATTGTCACCTGACTGATTCTTTCTCATCCATGATTAGAGTGGGCTTCAATGTTTGACTTTTCAGAAAACTAAATCACTAGAAGGTAAATTACCAGAGGGCAGGGATTCTTTATCTCGATTCTATTCACTGTGGTGTCCCTAACGCAGTGCTGAGAGCCCAGTAGGCTCAATGCATGTTTGCTGGGGAAAAGAGAGGAAGTTCTCACTTGGAGCTGAGCTGGCCAGAGATCTGAAGCCAAGGACCAAAGTCTCCAAGACCCTCCAGTCTCATGAAGGGGACAGAAACCAGCAATGGAGTGAGCCCACTGTTGGGCTGCAGCTCACCTGACAGCAGCATGGGGTCCTTGTCCACGGACTTGCGCACCTGGTCAGACTCTCCTGTCAAGGAGCTTTCATCGATCTTGAGGTCATTGCCCTGGATGAAGAGGCCATCAGCAGGGAGGAGATCACCTGATAGGAGGAAGGTCAAGAGAGTCAGCAGGGTCTCAGGTTGCTGAAGAGGCTGGAATAGCCCCCAAAAGTTATAATTATAAGGAAAGGTTCACTATTGGGACCAGCTTCCTAGAGCTCCCAGGGTGCAGGAACCAACATGGTGTCCATCACGGCCAATAGGCAGCTGAAGACTGGAGCTGAAGTCAATGGTACAGGCTGGGAGGGTTGAGGTTGGGCCCAACAATCCAAGCTCAGGCAGGCATGTTCTTTAGTTTATTAAGTGCTTTTCTTGGCCTGGTGTGGTCGTGAGGCCTAGTTTTCTCAACAATTCATTCTCTAGTTTCAACTATGATTTGAGGAATTCTTTTGAAAGGGACTAGTCCATCTGGGCTAAGCAGAGGAGACTCCAGGACAGTCACATTATCAGAGGAAACCAACCCGTGCGCGCGCCCCCTCCCCCTCCCCCCCGCCCTGAGGGCTAAGTGAGAAGGGGTATACTCCAGTCTTGCTTCCATCTTCTGCCTCTGCTTTCCCAAGGATATACTCATCTAAACTCCTTTGACACCAGCTTGCCCACTTTCTCCAAGGTAGTATCACAGGCTTAGAATGTTCACTCATCTATATTCACTCCCCATAACACCCTCTCTGGCCCAACAACCATCCAACAATAGCCAAATCAGGGATAGGAAATGGACTTCATCCCATAAACCCATTGTGAGTATTAGTCCTTGGAGTATTGTGTTGAGAAGGCTTCTGAGGCTGTATGGAGGCCCTGAGCTGTGACTGATTAGTAACGTATAAATCAAACATCACACTAATATAACTATAACAGGTCTGCTGGTATTGAGAGTGGTGGCACATGTGCCATGTATTTGCCATTTCTGAGTTAAATCAATTCTGAAATCTACTCCCTCCAGGAAGTAGCCTTCTATTTCCAAAGGATCGCAGAAGACATCTTGGCTTGGGATCAGCCTTCAGGGACCCTTCCCTGGGCCAGTCTCTTTGGGTCTGCTTGGCCTGTCCCATCTCTTCTCCAGCTCTAGCATGTAGCTCTGTGGCTGGGACACTTACCATATTTTATTTGCGCTATGTCCCCAACCACAATCTCGGCCACAGGAATCTGGACCACCTGGCCAGCCCGGATCACGGTGAACTTCTGCTCCTGCTCAATGCGGCTCTGCAGGCCCCGGAACTGCTTCTCTTTGCTCCAATCATTGAAGGCCGTGACCAGGACCACACAGATGACTGAGAGGAGAATGGCAGCCCCCTCAATCCAGCCTGCCTCTGCCTCCCCTTCATCCTCAGACCCAGCCTGGGCCGTGGCGCATCCTGCAGAGAATAGAAGGAAGCAGATGGTGTGGGGTCAGCTAGGCAGATGGGCCTTGAGTGGTCTGGCTTTAAATCAGCTCTGTCAAGCAAAAAATGTTGATAATCAGATAATCATGAATTATTTAAGTAGTGCATCTAAGTGCCAAGCCCTGTGTAAAGGGCTTCACACACCTGATCTCAGAGCATTTACTCTGCCCATTTCACAGATGTGGAAGCTGATGCTTCTTAGAGAAGCCACATGACTTGTCTAAGCTAGGAAGGACAAGTAGGGAGCTAGGATATCTGACTTCAGAGCCTACTGTGGCTCTTCCACAAAATACCAAGTGTGGGCGCACACATACAGTGAAATTGAAACTTTGTGGCCCATTCGCAGAAGTCGGTTTTTGCCTCTCAAAAGAAAATTTAATCGTTGTGCTGTTGATATACTATAGAATCATGTGGCCGGGCAGTGTGTGTCACCAGCTGTTCTGTACAGGCTAGTTAACAATCACATACCATCACGTTGTTGTATAAGGTTCTCAAAACTACCTTTTTCCTTTGGGAATTTCAAAGCTTTTCCAGTAATTTTAAACTGTTTCATTGGTTCAGCCTTTGGTTGTAATGATAGTCATTATCGTGTGGATAACAGACATTGGGCCAGCCCTGAGTTCAAATCCCCGCTGTAGTAACTTAACTGCTGTGTGCCCAGGAGCTAGCTACTGGACTGCTGTGCTGGGTTTTCTCATCTGCAGAATGAGGGCCCTGACGGCGCTCCCTCCCAGGGCGGGGGAGGACTCAGGGTGAGCCTTTATGTAAAGCAGCTACTGCCCTGCGCACACAGTGACGCTCAGTTAGAGCTGCTGCTTCCTGTTGCCCAGCATTTAGCACACATTATGGCACTCCAGTTCCACAGCCGGCCTGAATGGAGCCATGAGCCCTGAGTTACAGAGGGGATCCAGCTATATTCCAGACCACGTGATGACAGGAGGAGCGGAACTAGAGCTCCCTCTACCACCATCTCCCCCCCCCCCCCCCCCAAAAAAAAAAAGCTGGAAAACACAGGTGAACCTTGCTAAATAAAAACCATATATAGAAATGCATTTTCTTAAACTTCAGGGGGTGATTTGAGATACAGAGCCCAGTGCTTCACTTTATAGCTTTTGTTATTCCCTGCCCCTGCTACATGCTCTGCATTGGGAAGGCTGTTCTTTCCCTGTTGTGTGTTTCGTTAATGTTCTCCCCATTCCCCGCCCCCCTCCCGCCTTACTCCATTAGTTATTGAAACATTCAAGACACTTGGAAACATCCCAGGACAATGGAAAGCCTTCAGGTTCTAGAATTGGAAAGACCTGGCTTCAAGTACAGACTCTGCTGTGTGACCAAGAGTAAGTGACTGGGCCTCTCTGAGCCTCAGTTTGGACAGCTGTAAAGTGCGATGACCCCAGGGACTTGGTGAGACCTGGACCTAGTAAGGGCCTGGCACAAGGCACACAATAAGTATTGGTTCTCTCCCCCTTTTCATGAGCTGCTCTCCTTGGACTGGCTTCTGGAAACCAGGCATGGCGGTTGAGTGCCTTGCCTCCCAGTCCTGCCTGCTGCCCTTGCTGACTGGATACCAAGGAGGCCTCTGGGCCCGTCAGAGCCCTCACTCTGCCAGCAAAGACCATTAGCTTTAATTTCCTTCTGACAACTGTCTGATGGTTACACTGTGCCTTGGAATGACCAGAAAGTGGGGTCTGGATCTCTGGTTAGGTCTTCAGCCATCGGGAGCTGCTGGACTCTGGGAACAACTCCCGCTGCTCCTGGTGCGTTAGGGGGAAGAGACCGGGAACAGGAAGAAAGCAGAGAGTGAGCAGGCCTTCTGAGACCTCCTCTGGGGCCCCCCAGACTGGGGCAGAAACAGGACCTGGAGATTGTGACCACAGGGTCTGTGGAATCTGCAGCTGCTTCCCCTGGATCTGAGATTTTCTAAGGTGTGGCCTCATTCTGTGTGACCTTGGAGAATGCACATGGCCTCTCTGGGCCTCTCTCGATTTGTTAACCAGTAACATGGAGAAGCTACCTCCTAGGTGGTTACCAAATAAGGGCCCTCAAAACGGGTCAAGCCACAAACATTTTCTAAGCACCTACTATGTGCCTGTCACTCTGCTAGCACTCTGGCACTAGGGAAACTGTCACGGGCAGGGAGTTGAGAGCACTGGGTGTGTTGATCCCAGCCCTGCCACAAATATGCTGTGTGACCTCTGACAAGAGTCTAGAGCTCTCTGAGCCACGAATGAAAACAGGGAAGGGCTGTGGGTGCTGTAAGGCACTCTATAGCCTTTTAGTTCATCACCTGCATCAATTTTTAATTAAGTGATGAAGCCTGTGTTTGACTTGGCAAGGGGGTGGTCCTGGAAACATGGTCAGCCCAGAGCTCGGAGGTCAGGCCAGGGTCTGGGTGTCAGGGAAGTATAAGTATCATCACAAAGTTCTGGAACTTCACTCTGTGGGGCTAGAGTGTGCACAACTGCCCTCATTGACCCAGAGGACGGTCTGTACTAGTGTCTCAGGGGGAGGCATGGAAGGGCAGTGAAAAGAACCAGAAGAATTGAGTTTCAGATCCAGCCCTACTGTGTCTGAGCTGTGCGGCCTGAGGCAAGTGCTTCCTCACCCTGGGCCATGGTTTCCACCTCTTGAAGATGAAGGTGATCACAGGCATCTGTTTGGAGGGTTCTAGAAGGCTCTCCCTGGAACACACTGGGAGCGCTATGCATGCTCCCGCTCTACCCCCTCCACCATTTGCCCTCTGAGTTCTAATCTTGCACTGAATTGGGTCACATGAGGTCACTTACTCAGCTGGCACTGTCTCAACCCCATCTCTTTCTGAATGATAGGAGCGAGGGCTCAGAAGCCAGAACGTCTCTGTCTGAGTCATGGTTCTGTGCTTCCTAGCGTGTGATGAAGCAAGTTATTTCCTATTTCAGGGCCTCGGTTTCCTGGATAATAATAGCACCTACCCACAGGGTTGTTGTGAGGATCAAATGAACCTCTACTGTAAAAGCTCTCAGCTAGTGGTAGCTATAAAAATAGTAAGAACTATTATGTTTTTGTGTTGCACCCTTAGCTCTGTTCAAGGCCTATTCAAATAGCCATGCACAATCTTCTTCAAAATTTTCTATAAAACTTCTGCAAAGAATGCTGCTCATGATTCATCTCCTATGGCCTATGTGAAAGTTCATCCCAGATTTCATCGTCAGGGGCATGCTATCTTCCTGCAGGACTGCTTTTCCTCCTGTTAATAATCTGAGCTATGCAAATCATCCTAACTCCCTTTCTGCCTTGGCTGCCAGGAAGCACAAAATCAAATTTATATCCCAATCATAGTAGCAAACATAGTTTATTTGCTTCCATTCCTTTTATGTCTGGCTTTCTAGTTGACCTCAGATTATGAGACATGTCTTTATTATGCCTTTAAACCCTTTTTGGAGAAATGCCATGGAGAAAAAAAAAACAACTTAGTAATATGTATAAAATTGAGGCAGTTGACCTCCACGCTCAGAGTGGAGGGGATTAAGGAGAAGAAGAATGGTTTTCTTGAGGCAAAACGCCACATCCCAACCTTCTAGGAAAGAGATTGGCAAAATTTCTCTGAAAAAGTCCAGATAGTAAATATTTTAGGCCTTGTGGACCATACATATAGTCTTTGTCGCAGCTACTTACCTCTGCCATTATAGTAGGAAAGCAGCATAGACAATATGAAAAAGAAATGGGAGTGTACCAATAAAACATTATTTTTACACAGTGAAGAAGGAATTTCATGTAAAAGCCACATGTTACAAAATAATGTTATTTTCACGTTTTCAACCATTTGAAAATGTAAAAACCAATCTTAGTTCATGGGCCATACGAAAACAAGAAAGTGAGCCAGATTTGGCTTGTGGGCTATCGTTTGTAATCTGTGTTCTAGAATATTCAGTGCATGATTTTTTTTTTTTTCATAGTTGCATGCCTCACGGAATGAGTGACTTGGGTTCTGAGGAGAAGTCCAGCTTTGGAGCTGAAGGAGGGTCCCTCAGAGGATGGAGTACCAGAGGGCAGGGGACCTGAGAGGGATCTCTGTGAATGGGCTGAAGCACTGTCAGATCAAAAAGCGTGAATGCAGCCCACCAGGAAGGCAATTTGGGGGCTTTGTCATCAGATGTGAGAGTGGGGAGCTCTCAGAGAGCCGTCTGGATGTACATCCGGAGCCACCTTCACTTGGATTCCATCCAGTAAAACCAGACTCTCTCAGAAAGGGACCTGGTAGCAGTTTTTCTAAGCTCCACTACAAAACCTAAGGACTAATTAGCTGGGTGACCTTGAGCAAGTTAATGAACTTCTCTGTGCCTTGACTCCATGTCTTTAAAATGAGGATAATCATGCACTACCTTATGAGGGCTGTTAGGAGGACATTTCAGCACAGATCTTGGCATACTGTAAGTGCTCAATAAATGATCATTATAATCATTACTACCCTGTTTCCCCCAAAATAAGACAGTGTCTTATATTAATTTTTGCTCCCAAAGATGTGCTAGGTCTTATTTTCAGGGGATGTCTTATTTTTCCATGAAGAAGAATATGGTACACATTTATTGTTAAATGAAAATAAAGGAAATTTATTACCTGTATATGGTATGGTAGTGCGGTAGTTGTCAACACAAACCAGACAAACTGTGAATCCTACAGTATTAAGAATTTAACCGAAACCGGTTTGGCTCAGTGGTAGAGTGTCGGTTTGCGGACTGAAAGGTCCCAGGTTCGATTCCGGTCAGGGGCATGTACGTTGGTTGCGGGCACATCCCCGGTAGGGGGTGTGCAAGAGGCAGCTGGTCGATGTTTCTCTCTCATCGACGTTTCTAGCTCTCTATCTCTCTCCCTTCCTCTCTGTAAAAAATCAATAAAATATATTAAAAAAAAAAGAAAAGAATTTACTCATTTATTCAATGAAAATCATGTCATCATCTTCTGGAACATCATCATAACAATCCAATTCCTGAATTTCCTGGTGAATTTCTTGTGACTCCATTTCTTTCAGAATCAGTGGACCAAATCTCTCATGTTTAGCCTAGGGGGGGCCTTATTTTCGGGGGATGCTTTATATTTCATTTAGAAGGAAACCTGTAAGTAGGTCTTATTTTCAGAGGATGTCTTATTTTCGGGGAAACATGGTATTGTTGGTCCAGCTCTTGCATTTCACACTTGGGAACACTAGGGGGAGGGCTCTGAGCCTGGGTTTTGGCTCGGCCACTGATTGGCTGGGGGTGAGACTCAGCCCCTTGGGCCTTGGTTTCCTCACCTGGAAGGAGTAGTGCCTGTTAGCCCGGAATGCCCTCTGGTGTGGCTGGGCACACATGTTGCAGGGAGGGGGGCAGGGGTCCACCTGTCTTACCTTCTTGGCTCTCGCCAGGCGGGTGGTAGAAGGAGAGCCCCAGGGAGATGATGGCCGCAATTTCCAGGATGATCAGTGTCACATCTTGCAGAGCTTCCCACACGAGCTGCAGGAAGGTTTTTGGCTTCTTTGGAGGTATAAAGTTTTGTCCAAAAATCTGCTTTCTCTTTTCTAGGTCTGGAGCTGTGCCTGGCAAACCTGTGGACAGAGTACAGAGAGGTTGGCTTGGAGGGCCCAGGAGAGACACACACGTTCCGGGAATTGTCCCAAGTGGGTCTGGCCACATGGCAAAGAACACAGAGAGGAAAAAACAAAGCAGGAAACTTGCAGGCACCAGCCTAGAGCCCAGCACTCCCCAGAACCTGTGAATGTGACCTTATTTGGGAGAATGGTCTTTGCGGATGAAACTAAGGATTTTGAGATAACATCACCCTGGACTATCCAGATAGGCCCTAACCCAATGACAAGTGTCCTTGTAAGAGACAGAAGAGAAGACACAGACACAGAGGGAAGAAAGCCACGTGGAGATGGAGGGGAGATTGTAGTGATGCAGCCACAAGCCAAGGAAAGCCCAGAGCCAACAGAAGCTGGAAGAATTAAGGAATGGAATGTAACCTTGACTTTAGACTTTTGGCCTCCAGAACACTGAGAGAACCCATTTCTCTTATTCAAAACCACTGGTTTATGGTCATTCGTTACAGGAAGCGAATACCCAGCATCATGCCCACCTTGCACCCGCACCCTTGCTCCTGCTTTGCACTTGCCTGCCCTGTTGAACACAGACTAGGAAGCTCCTGCCTGGGTTAGAATCCCAGACTGCGTGGGAGGGTGAGTGTACCTAACCCATGGGTGCTTGTGAGCGTCTCATGAGATAATTCATGCAGTCATCGAGTGTTTGCTGAGCACCTACTATGTGCCTGGCACTGTTCTGGACACCGGGATAGAGAGGCAAAAAGGACAGACAGAGTGCCTGCCCCAAAGAGCTGATACCCCAAGGACACACATGACATGCTCAAGTGGTGCCTGGAGGGGAGGGGTGGATGGCCCCACCTCCCCTCAGGTGCATTTGTGCCTTAGAAGAGGAGCATGCAACAGAAACCTCTCACAGTGGAAATTCAGGGGTGGGACAGACAAAGGCAGATCCAGTGGGAGGGGCCAGCGTCTCTGTTTACTGGGCCTTTTGAAGGCAAGTGCTTCCCCTTGCTTCTTTCTTTCCTTTGCTGCTATCCTGGGTCACCCCAAGTCACTGTTGCCATTTCATTTTTCCCTAACCAGTGCCCTGGCACACTTCCTCCCTTGCTCATGCTGAGCTAGAAAGAGCCTTTCCTCCCATCTACACTGGCGAGCCCCTTCTCAGGGCCCTCTGCTGAGAAGACCACCCCTCTACCCCGGGCAGGCCGAATCTCCCTGCCATCACCTAGCATGGCCTTGACCACAGCAGAGCTTACCTGTGTTCCAACACGTGTACAACCCGTGCCTTGTTGAAAAGACCAGTCTGATTCTTCCAGGGCCTGCACTTGAGGCCACCACCCACCCACTGGACACAGGTGACATGCTCGAGTATTAGGAGCCTGCCCTGAGGTGTCATCATGGAAAACACAGCAGGAATGGTCCCCTGCAGCAGAGCAATGTCAGTCCTGTCCCTGAGGCCAGCCAAACCCCAGCTCACCTGTGATTTAATGAAGACAGCTGAGGGATGGACAAGGGGAGGGAGTGAAGGTGGGGGGGGGGTGCGGCGGGAAAGGGCACAGACCTCATTAGACCTCTGGCCTCAGTCAACTTGTGAGAAGGGGGATCCAGAGGGATCACCCAAACAGTACCATTATTAGAATGTGGGGGTCAGAGCAATGGAACATTCTGCTGTTACAGTTAAGGGAGCATGTGGTCTAAGGCCACATTGGTAGGGGATTCTAACAACCTGCCATTTGTTGGCTCATCCATCCAAACATGCAATGAACATTCAATGCATGTTTCTTGAACCTCCACTGTGGGTGCAATCTGGTGCCGGTGCTGGGGAGAGTGATGTAAAGAAAGCTCAGTGGTCCTGAGTGGCAGCAGTCTGTGGCTCAGGGATACAGGGAGATGGGCATGTCCCTGTCTGGGGTTTAGGTGCTGAGCCTCCTCCGATGTTGTCAATGAGACCTTCGTTGGGAGCTTTCAAGAGCCAGACTGGCTGAGACCCTGTGGGATAGGCTGGGATGGCTCTTGCATCTGCCTTGCCTAGTAGTGGGGATAAGCTCTGGATAGCCAATGACCTGCCTGTGCACTGAGAATGAGGGATCTCAGAGCTGGGTTATGACCATTTCATAGGTGGGGAGACTGAGGCCTTCATGAGACCAAAGCTGCTGCCTTGGGGCTGAGAACCCAGCCCAGCCCTGTTCTAGTCACACATGACGTAGAATGATTCTAGGAACTGCGGGAAGGTTCCTCGTTTTTCCTCCTTTGCCTAATCCTATCCACAGCCAATGTCTGCAATTCTTCTATGGGCTTCATTTATTTAACTAGAAGCTCTAGTTCCTTTAGATTCCCTGAGAGGCAAAAGCCACCACAGGATACCATGGTCTGAAGGAGTTTCAGGCTTTCTCCTGGGAGTGAGTTTTGATCAACGGAAGAAGAGAGAATTCAAGAGGGTGGGTAGGCCTCTGTGGAAGGGAGGGGGCTATGATCAGTCAACATTGGCCTATTTGCTATGCCTTTGGCCACCCAGTTCCTTTCTCTGAGACTCAGTTTCCCCATCTTGACAAGAGGGGAGTTCAATAGAAGGATCCAGGGTTCCAAGGTCTTCAGGCCCTGAAGTGGTCCTGCTGGGTTCTGTTGGTATTTTGGGGTTCCTCATAAGGCTTGGTGTAAATAAAGAGCTTCACTAAGAAGTTTGGTGGGGGTGTGGCCAGCCCATCTCCTGGGCCCCTCCTGATTGACACAGAGAGAGGTGAGTTGCTGAATCTTCTGAAGGTCTGTGATTCAAATGTTCTGGAGTCTGCAGTGTGACCAGTTGAAAATGTGGATGTTCTCTAGTTCAGGGAATCTGGCCATGGCTCAGGGGTTCTGCCACATGGGATTCACAGGCCCAGCATTGAGATGCTGGGTCCTAGGACAGGGCAGAGGCCAGGGGTTGAAAATTCGAATAGCTGTGAGGGCCAGGTAGGCTTTATGAATGAGTGAAGTACAATAGATGGGTGGGAGACAACAGAGAGTGGTGGAGACTGGGACAAAGAGAAGAACCTCAGATCTTCTAAAGAAAGCAGTTATTTCTCAGCTCCTGTGGGAGAAGATGGGCCCCGTATGGAAGATCTTCTAATCTAAAATAATCTGGACACATGGAATTTGATGTAAAATCTTCCCAGTAAAATCATTCCCTGAGGCCTTCATGAGACCAAAGCTGCTGCCTTGGGGCTGAGAACCCAGCCCAGCCCTGTTCTAGTCACACATGACGTAGAGTGATTCTAGGAACTGCGGGAAGGTTCCTCGTTTTTCCTCCTTTGCCTAATCCTATCCACAGCCAATGTCTGCAATTCTTCTATGGGCTTCATTTATTTAACTAGAAGCTCTAGTTCCTTTAGATTCCCTGAAAGGAACTGGGTGGCCACAGGCATAGCAAATAGGCTAATGTTGACTGATCATAGCCCCCTCCCTTCCACAGAGGCCTACCCACCCTCTTGAATTCTCTCTTCTTCCGTTGATCAACACATCCATAGCCGAATTAGGACCCTGGAATTGAGTTTGAGACCCCAAAGTTGGGAAAGGGGAGGAGGCTGGAAGGGGGAGGGAAAAGAGCAGAACAGCCTCTCTGTCACTTCCTCTTCTCTCCTGAGTTGCTCCCTCCCCAGCATCAGGCCCTGCCCTGCTCTTCACAAGCTTCTGTGAGCCCCTCTGTTTTTCAGAAATAACAGCTCACAGAATAAAAATATTTGTGTGTTCTGCTAGGGCTGTTTCCGTGGTAGAAATTGTTAGGCAGTTTCCACAACAACCAACATCCCAGTATGCAAATCCAAGATGGGAGCCTCAAGTGCTAAGGCTCATGTAGGGCAGTTGAAAGGGCAGATGGCGGCTATGACCTCTCCCTCACCTCTCTTTCTCAGGGGAAGGTAGGTTGAGCTGTAGCTTGGGATAACAATCCCCTGCTGTTGCCCACATTTTACAGGTGGGGAAACTGAGGCACTAAGGGTCACTTAACCAGAGTCACTCAGAACGGGGATTTGAACCCATGCCATCTGAATCCAAACCCCACCCCGGAGTGGAATCACATAGTCCCCCTGCCTTCTGGCTGAAAAGGAACATGCAGAAATAAACAAGGCTGGTGTGAGAGATGAATGGTGCTGGAGATTCAAGTTAGATTAGAGAGCACCTCACCATTTAGCACATTAAAAATTAATACACGGTGTCAAATATTGCTAGAAAAGACCAGCCAGGCACTGAAAATTCAGAAACTACAAATGCTTGGAAATTGATATCGGACGCTGTGTGGGGTTGTGGGTTTTCAATGTGAGTTTCTTTTTGCACAAGAGGTAGAGGTTTGTGGATGAACTTGGGCCAGTTGCTTCAGAGACTCAGTTTTGTCATCAATAATATAACTCCTAGACTGTGGTGAGCTATTCAGAGGGGAATGTGAGTGAATGGTCTCTAAACGGCAAAGATGCAGTAAGCGCCTTCACAATAAAAAATATTCCAGCACCGGAGTCAGAACTTGTGTGTTCTATTTGTTACATGAAAGGAGAAAGCCAAGTGCAGAGTGCGGGGGACTTAAGTTGTAGAGGAATTATTTGTTGTAATGGCTGCTGGCTACCGTTGGATATTTGAGGAATCCTTGTCCCAGAGTTCATCTCTATCCAGCTGACCTGACATAGACGGTATTTTTTTTTTTTTTTTAAGCCTTTAAGCCTTTGCTTCTGCCAGTTCCCCAATTTCTCTGCTTGGAAGGCATCCTTTCTCTTTTTAGCCATTTTGGATCCAGCCTTGAGTGTTACAAATGGTAGCCTCAGGCCACCAGAGGGGTTTTGTTTGGTTGGCACGATGCTTTAAACAAATGGAAATTGGTCACAAACATTAAAAACTCAGGCTATTCCACATAAACATCCCGGCATCTGGCTCCAATGCAGGTGCATAGACCTCAGGGAGCTGGAAATTGTGAAAGTTCTCTGACCCGAACATTGATCCTACCTTGGCTCTGGGGACATGTTTCCAGTTAAGGAAAGCTGGGGGGGGGGGGGGGGGGGAGGAAGGGAGGGGGACAGTGAGAGTGCTGGCTTAGGTTCTTCCTAATAGGCGATCTGAAGGTGGATGGGCGCTGTAGGGAAGAAGGAAAGGGAGAGTGCATGCAGACGCTGGACTACTGGCCATGGGCGTCCTGGCACCAGATGGAGGGCCCCAGTGCATGGGAGCCTCTTACTTAAGGAAGCCAGAGTTCCTCCTTCTCCTCCCCCTCTATTCAGCCCCTCTCAAGGTAGAGAAAATAATTAGGGTTGTATTGGATGGTATACATCTGATCATCACTTGCTCATTTATTTATTTTTTATATTTTTAAAATATATTTTATTGATTTTGTACAGAGAGGAAGGGAGAGAGATAGAGAGTTAGAAACATCGATGAGGGAGAGTCATCGATCAGCTGCCTCTTGCACACCCCCTACTGGGGATATGCCCGCAACCAAGGTACATGCCCTTGACTGGAATCAAACCCGGGACCCTTCAGTCCCCAAGCCGACGCTCTATCCACTGAGCCAAACCGGTTTTGGCTGATCATCACTTGCTCATTTAAACGATCAACAAGTATTTATTGAGCACCTACTATAAGCCAACATTTTTCTGTATGTTGGGGATACTGCAGTGAGGAGATTGGATGCCAGGAAGGGTTTCCTGTAGGAAGTGTAACTGGGTGAGCTTAGAAGAAAAAGTGGGGGTTAATCAGGGGAAAGGATGTGGTGGGGAGGGGTGGGTCTACAAAGGCCTAAGAAACCTTAAAGGGCTTGGGTAAAGCTAATGTGGCTGAAGCTTCCTTGGTTTGCCCCTCAGGAGAGGGGACAGATGGTCCCCACAGAAAAGGACACGTGTATCATGTGCCACAAAGGGTCATCATTATGCAGGCCTTCTCGTGAGCGTGAAGGGTGATCTAATGGAGACTCTGGCTCATGGAGCTCAACTTAATGCTTTCTTCCCCTGGCCTGTCTGGTAGCTCAGCGCTGAATCTGCAGCTCCCGCTTGGCCTGTACTACAGTGGCATGTGCTATGCCTGTGACTCATCATCTTATTTTTCCTTTCTTCCCTTTGTCTGAATTTCCTCACTTAAGTCACATAAAATCTTTCTGTATGAAACAAACTTTCACAAACTGATTTAGAGGTAGAACATGCATAATTAGTCAGAATTTTAAAAAAGCTACTGAGGTAAGTAAAGGCACAGGTGTTGGGTTAGAGGTGAGAGTGTCAGGAAAAGGGGCATCATGAGAGAATGGGGACATAGATATGACTTACTTTCTGCCCTGTTGACCGGGGATAGGGCATTGCTCTTTTTGTGTATGGGGCACCAAAACAAAGCACCTCATGCCAATAGGCTGGGGTAAAAATAGGGGCCTCTGGCTACTGGGGGAGGGGGAGGGAGGGGGTAGGGTGGGGGGGGGAGAGGAAAGGGGGTGTGCTCAGGGTGAGTATTCCAGGCCATCCAGATGACTCCTGACCTCTCCTTCCCTACTCTGCGGCCCCCTGAAGCTAAGCATCCTTGTTTCCAGCAAAGGGACCCTGGAGAATTTTTTCAATCCCTGGTAGGAGCCGGAATGAACTTTGCCCACCAAAGCTGTTTGGTATTGGGAGGTGTTGTGTGGCTGAGTGGACCTGTCCACTGCCTGAGCAAATGATTTCAAGTAAAAAAAGGAAGCACAGTAATCGTGTCCCTCAGACTCTCCACACACTGCTGAGTGCTACTGTGAAAACCAACGGCTCTCTCAGATGCCAGGGGCAGGAGGCCATGGCTGCAGGGCCATAGCTGCAGAGGCAGAGGGGAGAGGGAGGTAGAAGTGAGCGGAGGGAAGGCTGTTTCCAGAGGTGGGTTGCGTAGAAACCAGGCCCTTATTTAAAAAAAATATATATTTAGAAAGGAAGGGAGAGGGAGAGAGAGAGAGATAGAAACATCAATGATGAGAGAGAATCATTGATCAGCTGCCTCATGCTGGGGATCGAGCCTGCAACCTGAGCATGTGCCTGGAATTGAACTGTGACCTCCCGGTTTCTAGGTTGACACACAACCACTGAGCCATACCAGCTGGGCCAGGCCCTTATTTCTAATGGCTTTAGAACTGGGTTCAAATCTCAGATGCTCTTTGGTTCAGAGTTGGTGCTTTGTGCAAATCATTTTCCAATCTGAGCCTCAGTTTCCACTTCTGTGAAATGGGATAAAAGTATAAATGTCTTGTAGGATTGACGAAAGATCAGGAATATGATAAGGCTTAAAGGCTGGCACAGTTGACCCTCATAAATGATAGGTGCACTTGTTACTACTAACTACCATCACTCCTACTAACTACCTCACTACCACTAACTACCTCATTACCACTAACTAGCACACTACCACTCCTTCTGTTACTCTGGGCCTGGAAGGTGTCACCCAGATATTTCTGAGAGAATGGGGACATAAAAATATGACTTACTTTCTAGCCTGTCTTAGATATATCAGAACCCACCATCCCAGCCACACCACACCTCTACTTTGGTCCAGAGACCTCGTTTAGATGCATTTTTACTTGTTGTGTGACCTTGAGTACATCACTCACTCTCTCTGGGGTGGAGGGGCCTTAGGCTATCCTACTTGAGGATCAAACAGAAACAAGGCTCTGACAGTGCTTTGTGAACTGTAAAACCCTCTTCTTCTATCGTGATCACCCCATTATGCAGGTGTGTGCACTGAGGCATAGGGTCATACTGTTGGGAAGGCAACTGAGTCAGGCCTCTTGTCACAGAGCTCAGCGCTCACGTCTGCCCCGCTCCAGCCTGATCTGGCCAGAGGTGGGCTGTGTCTGCTCAGAACAAATGCCCTTCAGTGACCCTCCCTGATTAAGCCGACACGAGTCATTAGTTCACACCAGCCTGATCCTGTCAATCTGCGGAGCTGAGGACATTTCAGATGAAAGAACTGCGAATGCTTTCCCATGAAAACCGGAGATGGTTTCATGGCCCTGCTGCGTGCATGTAAAAAACGGAACCAAGATGCCAATCAGGTGGTGCCCGCGAGGCCCCCCAGAAGGCAGATGTGTGATGGCGTACGTGGGAGAGGCTGTCTGTGCAGGTATGCACACACCTGGGCCGTGGCTGTGTGTCCGTGCTCAGGTCTGGACACATGAAGGTATGTGGCATGGGGCTGTATGTGGGAGGAGGAGCTGATGTGTGTGTACCCTGTCAGAGGCCAGGGAGAATGGGCAGTTTACAAAGGCATCGCTGCCGGGGTGTTTGGGAAATTCACAATGTTCAAGACAAAAACAATGAATGGGAGAAGAAACAAGTCTGAGAGTTGCTACTTCCCAGCTGTGTGACCTTGGGCAGATGACTTTCCCTCTCTGGGCCTTAGCTTTCTCACATGCAACTTGGGAACAGAGATAGCATATACCTCATATAGTCAGTGGGAGGAAGAGGCACATCTGATGTGCAGGAGCTGACACCTGGCACATGGTAAGAGCTTGATAAGTATCAGCTGTTTGTTACTCTGATTACCACCTTCCTTCCCTGCCCCGCCCCCCTCCCCCCCACTTGCTCCTGACTTTATTGTACATTAGAATCACCAGAGCATTAAAAAAAAAATATTAATGTCTGGGTTCCCAAAACTAGAAACTCCCATGAAATTGAGCTGGGGTGAGACCTGGGCTTGGGAGTCTTAAGAGCTTCTCAGGGACACACAGCCAGGATCTAAGACTTTGCGGTTCCCAGAACAGCAGCTTCAGCATTACCTGAACACAGGCTAGAAATAACAAGTTATCAGCACACCCAGACTTCCTGCCTTGGATCTGGTACATTGGGAGAGCTCTCCCCTGGGGACAGGAATGCAGGCTCCGGTTGAAGGACCACTGCCCTGTGGGAGAGGGAGGGAGGGAACTAACCTGCCAGGGGTTTTGAGCCACATCAACAACCCTGGCACACGAGGATAGCAGCTTGTCCAGTACACACAGTGGGTGGGGGACAGTTCCTGGGTCTACCTTTTTCTTCCCTCTGCAGGGCTTGCCAGCTCCCACAGGGCTCGTTTCCCTTCCTGAAAGCTGCTACAGCCAGGCTCACAATCTACGTTGAGGCAGCAAGGAAGGAATAGTTCTGCGGTTTGAAAAGCTGACAGACCCAGGCTTGAGGCCACAGGGGATGTGGGACGATACTCAGACCTGTCTTCCGCCAGCTGAAACGGTCTGGAGAAAGAGAAACCAGTAATAAGGCGGGAGATAAAGGAAACCAGTAGAGATCAGGCAGTTTGGTGTTAGGAGCTCACACTCATGGTTGCTCTGACAGCGTCCCTGACCTGCTCTACAAGCCATTCATTGCTGCATCTAACTCCTGGGCTCACCATAGCCTCCCTGAAGTTGTCCCAAAGAACTCTCCTTGCCTCACTCTCAGTCAGACTGTGTCTATCCCACTTTCCTGCCAAGAAACAGGCCTCATAAGACACCTGGCATTTGTCTGCCTGTCTTGGTTCAGCTGGCTCCTAAACCAAGACACCCAACTCTCTCCTCTGTTGAGATATTTAGTCTTCTGAGACCCAGAAGAAAATTTACCATCACCTCCTGAAAGCCTTCCTTGATTTATCCAGCAAGAACAACCCACCCTGCCTGGTTTGTGTGCTCAGTGGTTGAGCGTCGACCTATGAATCAGGAGGTCACAGTTCAATTCCCAGACAGGGCACATGCCTGGGCTGCAGTAGGAGGCAGGCAGGAGGCAGCCAGCCAATGATTCTCTCAGAATAGATGTTTCTATCTCTCTCTCCCTCTCCCTTCCTCTCTGAAATCAATAAAAATATATTTTAAAAAAGAATAACCCAACCTTCTTGTCCTTCCCTGGTAGTACTTGTCACCCAGGTCACTCATTCACTAGCATCTTTCCTGTGCCAGGTTTTGGCTCTGGGGGTCAAATACTGACTGAGATCCACCCTCTGTTGTGACTATCTTCTGGATGCTGATGTCATTCCCTAGAGGAGGTTATTTGTGCTAGCACACAGTAGGCCCTCAGGAGCCTCCCTCCCTTCCTCCCTCCCTCTCTCTCTCTTCTGTCTCACTGGGGAGCAGACATAGAGATGTGGGTGCTGAGGCCACCCAGAGGTGTCTGTACACCTGGGTGGCCACATGCCACCTGTAAGAGCCAGTTAGCCAACATGGCTCAACAATTTTGCTGTGGGAGAAGAGCACAGTGTGGCTTCCCTGTGGTTTGAGTCTGACTGGGCAGTTACTTTAAGTTCAGAACAAATCTGATGGCTATTGTCCAGCAGGCACGGTGGGCATGTGTCCGTGCCTGAAGTTTACAATCATATCACGGTGTTGATGGTTCCAGATGGGCAAGGTCAGGGGTGTCTCTCTGATATGTCACAGCCCCAGGGGACTTTTCTATGGATCCATTTTGAGTGATCACATGTTATTGGTTCACTTGCTCACATACAAAACTGGCATCTAGCTATGCACAGGTGCACGCAGATGCAGCACACAGCTGTGGATACAGCATTTGACCATTGGCATGAATGTGCACAGCCACAGCACTGGCTGGTTTTTCTGTAAGAGTGTGGATGCGGTGTCCACTAGTTTATGTGCACATGGACATGGCACAGAATGAAACCAGTTGCTTGTAAGCATCCCGGACACTGTCCCTCTAACCATCTTGACACATATGTAGGCACAAATTTCCCCACTGATTTAAACGCATCACTTGTCTCTTCCCCAAATCAGTCTGAATTTCCACCCCAGTTCCCACTGTAGGAATTCTTAGACCCATAACACCTCTTTGCTCATGGCTCCAGAATTTTAATGTGGGCAGCAAAGTGTGTATGGAGGGCGTGTGGGAGCCCGTGGTGGGGCCCTGGTTGAAAGGTGGGTGGCTAGGGGTTCATTTTGAAGTGATGAAAATATCAGTTATCTGTACCAAAGAATGGGGATGTCCAATGGAGCTGGGGGCCCTGAATAGGTTTTCCAGATAAAATATAGGACACCCAGTTAACTTTGAATTCCAGATAAACAATAAAGTATAAGCTGTGCCCCATGTAATATTGGGGACACAGTAATAATAAAAATGTTAATTATTTTTTATCTGAAATTCAAATTTAACTGGATGTCCTGTATTTTTCTTTGTTAAATCTGACAACCATACCTTAAAGCCCCTCCAGTCCTTTCTCCCTGGTTCCCCCACTGTTAGAGCAAGACAGGTAGTCTTACCCTATTTGACAGGTGGGAAAATTGAGAGGAGGGAAATGACTTGACTCAGATACAGGGTGATCCAGTGACAGGGCTGTACTACTGATTCCTGACTCACCAAGGGAGGGGACACATCTTGCTCAAGTGAACTTTGAAGAGCTGAACCTTATTGCACAAAAATTATGGCCATTTCATATGCTCTCTCTATGCCCTTTAAAGAGATTTGATTCAGAGAAGCCTTTATCTCATCCTCCTTGAAAAATGGAGATCAGAAAAACTGTTTTTCTCCCCTTCTGTGGAGGGGTCTTGATGGTTGAACGTAGATGTCATCACGAAGGGAGCTTCCCTATCCCTCCAGGAGGGGGCGCTCTGAAGAGCTGCTGCCGGCAGCCTCCCAGGACAGCTGTGGAGGCAGAGGGGGTGAAGTACCAGTCCTCATTCTACCACTTAAAGAGACCTTGGGCAAATGGTGTCCCCTCTCAATTTCTTCATCCCCAAATTGGGTCAGAGGGGCAATCTAGCTCTGCCACTGGGGTGAAGATGAAAGGAGGTGCAATATGGACAGTGTCTGGCATACAGTTGGTGTCTAGAATGTGGGCAGAAAAATCCCTTTCCTCAAATGCCACCTCCACACTGCATCTGCAGTGGTGTTCTGTGACCTTGAGTGATTCCTTCAGAGATGCAGGACCGCCCCAACACAGTACACTGGGGCTGCAGGGGTGAGGAGGGCAGGTGCTAAATGCTCATATATGTGCTTTTATAAGACTACCACTTTATATGTCATGACTTGCATTTAATCCTCCTGGCCATTGTATAGGGTTGGGATTATACACTTCATTTTATGGGTGGACAAACTGAGGCTCAGAGAGGAAAAGTGACTTGCTCAGGGTCACACAACTAAAGCCAGGGTTTAAACCCAGGCTTTCAAGCTCCATAGTTGTATTCCTTTCACACCATGCCAGACTGTGTGTGCTTCAGCACTGAAATAAAAGCCGGCAATTCCACCACTCTCCTTGTTGCTCTCAATACAGCCTTTTGCTATAATCGGAGACTTGGCAATGGACAAGAACTAGCTCATAGGGATGCCAAGCACCTGAAGGGAAATGGGAAAACTTAGTCACCAGGCTGGGTGTTGCTAAATATTTGTGTTGCCACTGTGGTGTGGGTTCCTCCATTAGCATAAATAAAAGTCTTATATTTTAAAAGAAAAAATCCACAAACTCTACAACATTTATAGCAAAAATGCATTTCTGTCTTTGGAAAGTGAGTGGGCTAAATAAACTCTGGTACATCCAGTCCATAAAATACTATGCAACAGTTAAAAAAAAAAAAAAGAGAGAGAGAGATCCATATATGTGCATTAGTATAGAAGGCTTTCCAAGGCAAACTGTTGAGTGAAAAAAGCAAGCTACAGAGTAATGTGTATAGTTTAACTCCACTATGTAAAACAGAAAACTTAACAAAACAATAGTGTATATTTTCTATGGGTACACATACTGTGTACCCATATATGTGCATTAGTATAGAAGGCTTTCCAAGGCAAACTGTTGAGTGAAAAAAGCAAGCTACAGAGTAATGTGTATAGTTTAACTCCACTATGTAAAACAGAAAACTTAACAAAACAATAGTGTATATTTTCTATGGGTACACATACTAGTTTATGTAAATGTGTAGCAACAGGCCTGTAAGGATCTGCTTCAAACACGTGAAGGTGGGACTTCTGAGGAGAGGGAAGGGCGTTACCATTAATTTCAGCGGCCAACGAGACTTCAGCTTTGACTGAAATACTTTAACCAAGAGAACGTGCTCATGTTTTACTTGAGTAATTGAACATTTGATTTAAAGGGGGGAAATCAGTCCAGATTGTAAGAAAATATAGGTTTGTTTGGAGGGAGTGGACGTGGGTATAAATATTCTTGGGTTAGAATCTTGGCTTCACCACTTACCTGTGTACATCCACCCTAACAAACACTTGTCTGATATGACCACTCCCCTTCCCCACATGCACGTTAGTCTAGGATGGCTTCAGTAGCCATCTCACTGGTCTCCCTGCTCTCACCCTCAATCCAGTCTACAGCATATCCAGCAATTCGAGGGATGTTTCAAAAGTGTAAAGTGCACTGCTAATGTCAGGACTTCGCTTAAAATGCTACAGTGGCTTCCTTTGCATAGAGCTAAGATCCACTTTCCTTGCCAAGATCTGGAAGGTCCTGTACAGTGTGGCCCTGCTTTCTTCTGTCACATCCCTTCACCACCACTGTGCTCCAGTGACACCAGCCTCTCTTCTGTGGCTTCAATGTAAGTGCTTTCCCATCTCAAGGCCTCTGCTTGGAATGCTCCTCTCTACCTTGCACCTAACTCAGGCTTCCTTTAGGCGAATCTGTCCTCCTCCCCCTCCCATAGGTTTGAGCCCTTTTTGAATATTCTTATAGCTCCCAGAAAATCCTTTTTACCTTATGATTATTTTAATAATTAATAATGTAATTGGTTTTTCTTAATATTTGATTCCCCTGCTGACTCCAAGCTCCAAGAGGGTAGGGACTGCATTGACTTGGTCTGATACATATTTAGTCAACATATGGCCTCTCCTAGACACACTGCATAGGAAGGAAGGAGGTAAGGGGTGGGCAGGGCTTGACTCCAATGTCTGCTCCAAGGCATTTTCACACGGAGGATTGGGGAACAGGGCAGATAATTGGCATTTTCTCAAGTCATTTTCTTTTCTGTGTCTGCCTCAGTGGACTCTTCGGTCTTTGATGCTGAAACAGCTCACAAAGGAACTTGGGGAAGCACACATGTCTAGCCTCAGCCTTACACTGGAGCATCCCTCATACTTCCCACTTAGGTGCCTGAAGTTATTTTTGGGGGGCAATTGTTGGTGAGATCCAATAACAGAAATAAAAGCCAGGAAAGCAGAGGCCTTCATTTCCATAACACTAGCTTCTCCAGCTATTTACAAAGGCAGCTTCTCTGAGGACCAAGAGGTGTCTCTTAGAAATTGATTCTCCCTCAGGAAGAAATAATTAGGGTTTTGGGGTGGAGGAGAGACTTGGGGTGGGGGAAGGAAGGTGGTGGTGTGACAATTATTAAGCAGATCAGAAAACCCATGAAGATACCAGAAAGCTGAGAGAAACTCCCTTGAGAAAGTTGTTTTAGGAACCACGTCCATGTCCATTACCACGTGTGGGCCTTGCAACTCTATAAGGGGCTGGTAAGAGGTCTTTGCTGTAGATGAAGAAACCTGGACTCACAGAGGTTAAGGGACTATGGGAGGTTTTATACCTAAAGGTCAAAGTAATGATGACACCCATAGCTCCCTTAGCACTTACTTCCTCTGTGCTAGGCCCCATATGGGCATTATTTCATGTATGTCTCATGGTTTCCCTGTGACTTCATTTTGTTATGCATTTTATAGATGGGGAAACAGAGGCACGGGGATATAAAGAAACCTGTATCATCTGGGCTTCAACTCTAGGCTCATCTGATTCTGGAATCTGTTTTATCCACTGCACCACACTCCCCAGAACATGAACCTGGGTTTCCCTCACTGCAGAGAACCTGACCGGTTTCCCAGGCAGACCCTTCTGAAGGAGGCTGGAAAAGCATGGTAGCAGACCTGTTTTATGGATGAGGAAACTGAAGCTCAGGGAGGGAAGAAGGTGCCTCTCCCTAAGGTGGATCTCTGAAGGTGCCTGGATCCATGCTCTGGACTGTTCATGCATGCTGCTGCCTTTGAAGGGGAGCCTTGAACTCTGACATGCTCCTTGCATCTGGGCCACTTGGCAGGTTCACCTGTGAGACTAGAAGCTTAGGTAGGACCGTGGAGTAAGGTAGACCTGAGTTTGAATTGTAACTCTATCAATTTCTAGCTGTCTGACCTTATACTAGTTATATAAATAGCTCTGGGCCTTGGTTTCTTCATCTGTACAATGGGGTCACTGGTAGTTACCTCCTAAGATGGGTATGTGCATTATATGAGGCAGTGCACACAATGCACTCAGCATGGCAGTTGGTGCAGAGAAATACTTCAATTAATGGAAGTCATTGCTGGTACTATTATTATCTAAGGAGCGGTGACATTTGTTTTTTATGCCCAGGGCCATGGCCCCTCAGTCCTTTGTGACTCCAAGCTACAGTGTGGTGGGTAGCTCTTGAGCACTCTGGCTGTACCCTCTCATGTGCCCACTGAATCTCTCCTCTGCTTTAGGGCTTTTCCTGCAGTGGGGGAGTCACTAGGTGGGAGTTCTCCAAACTGTCCATACACAGCAGGAGCTGGGAATCAGCACAAATGCTCTTGCCTTGTACCCTGGGAGGGGCAATTCTGAGGCACAACCCACATACTTGCTGCAAAGGCCCTGGTAGAACTGAGCCCTGTTGCTCACAGCAGTAACCAGCTCAATAGCATACCTTATATGGGTGTTTCTCCTCTGTTATTCTCTCCTCGCTCTCTGATTCCCGAGACCACTCCTAAATAGACAACCTGCACCCCATTGTCGATTCACCCTGCTTTTGGGGGAACCCAAATGAAGACATGTTGATCTTCCTCCAATCACTGGCCACGTGACCTCCTGGGTTCCACTTCCTCTTGACAGAGGGGCTTGGATTAGCTCTCAAAGGCCTCTTCTTGCTTAAGAATTCCAAGATCCTTTTGCGCACTTCTCTTGTAACTGCATCACTCATTCATGAAGCCATTAACCTTTTATGAAGGGCCTTCTAAGGCTTCTGGGTCAGTGCTGTGGCCCCACACCAAGTGGAGGGTGCTTCCCGACTGAGGGGATGAACCTGTGCTGTGTGTGTGTGTGTGTGTGTGTGTGTGTGTGTGTGTGGCAAACTTCTCTCTTCCCCCTCTGCCCCTCCAGCATGCCTGCGCGCTCTCTCTCTCTCTCTCTCTCTCTCTCTCTCTCTCTCTCTCTCTTTCTTTCTCTCTCTCTGGTGGCTCAACTTCCAACCCTCATCCTCTGGGATGGCTCACAGCAGGAAGCCACCCCTGACTACCCACACTGATCTAATATCCCATCTCTGTTGCCTTGTCCCCCTATAGTAAGTGGTATTTTAACTGGCTCTTGTGTTTACTCAATTTTGAGCTCATGAAAGGCACAGCCTGTGTCATTTCATTTTATGCCCTTGGTTATAGATTGTACACAGTGAATACTCACTGTGCTTGCAGATGAAGAAAAGGCAGAGAGGGGAAAGGAGAGGGAGAAGGTGATCGTGAGGGAGAGGGAAGAAGAGAGGGAGGGCAAGAGGGAAGGAGGATCATTGGCTATAACAACATTTGGGGCAACAGCTATAAGGCTCAATCACAGCATACATCTAAAACCCTCTGGTTAATCCCTCACCCTCACCATTACAGACAACACTTACGTCTACTCTGTACCAGCTTCTACATTACCTGCTATCACATGTATAAACTCATTTAATCCTTGAAGTGACTTCTGTGGGAGGGCCTATCATCATCCCATTTTACACACAACTAGTAAGTGGCAGAGCTGGAACTGAACCCAGGGAAACCAACTTGAGTCCTCTTCTCAACTACTATGTGTTTTGCCTCATTCATTCATTCATTCATTCATTCATTCAATAAATTGTGACTATGCACCTCCCTGGTCATAGTGAGCAAAATGTCGGTTCCCAACCTCCCTGGATTTTCTAGATCCATTTGAGGGCCTTACTCTGTAATGCAGTTACCACATCCTTTGAACTGTGTGGTCACTGCATCCAGTGACTAACAATGGCTATAGCTGTACCACTTTCCAGCTGGGAGACCTGAGGCAAGTCAACTTCTCTGGGCCTTCTGGGCAATAAAATGGGGATATCCTGCAGACCTCAGAGGGCTGATGAGAGGGTTATATGAAATAATGCACAGCACACAGTGCTTGGCTTAGAGTAGACATTGATAATTATGCCTTAAATTTACCAGTTAAAGCATGTCAATACATAATGTCAATGAATTGCCTTGTCTATATTCTCTAGAGGATGGAACAGGATATGAAGTGATTTGTTTGAATTCATGCAACTCTTAGTAGCATAACAAGGACAAGTACCCAGGTCTTGAGACACCAAGACCCCATGCTCTTGTTGTCCTATGACACTGGTGCTTGTGAGTGTCTCCTTTGGAAATGGCTAAGCAACTGCACCCCATATCTACCATCATGTTGATGTTTAACTGCACATGGTTGGGGATTCTTTTGTAATTTAAGTGTTTTGTGTGTCTCTCCAATAACTTGACAAAGGCCCCTCTGTTGCTGCTTGTGCAACTGAGAAGGGTTATCACCTCTTTCATTTCACATGCCAGCTACTTCCTGTTTGGCAGGAAGCTGGCTACTCTCCTCCCTCAGGGGACCTGGGGTGGTGATGGTTGGTAACAGACTGACCAAGTCTCACACTAATACTAGAGCCACAGTGACCACTGAGAAAATATATGCAGTGAATCCAATTGGAGCATCCATTGTCATCACTACATTAATTTACTGATTTTGGCCAAACCCACTGAAGTCTCTATCTAGAAACCTGCCACGTTCTCTCTTGGTATTACTTAGAAGTGCATTGTTTTGGGAGAGTGCGTGCTTCCTTTAGCAAACTGTTCCTGAAGTTTTGCTAATTCTAAGCACTAGAGAAGTTGTGTGTCTCTGGTTTAGAAATCTAGTTCCTGAGATGCTGGAGGACCCACAAGTCCCTGGTCATCCCCTGGGTGCCACTGCTGCTGGGAAGTGAGTCTGCCCTTCTTAGAAAAGAAGGGACACCCATGCTCTTGCTCTTGCCAGTTTGAAAGCAGGGACCCTCAATGCTTCCTTGATAATTGGGAGAAAACTGAGAACATTCTCTCTTTTTCAGTTGTTAAGCTGACTGTGAGGAGGAAAGGTCGCCAGGCCAGGCCACCTGTGAAACCATAGATGGCTCTGAGGCTGGCTGTTGTTTTAGTTCACCAGTCTTCGAGCTCCATGAGGATGTTGGTGGAGACAGTCATGCTACCTAGAACAGAGCCCAGCACACAGTAGGTATTCAACAAGCAGGTATGGAATGAATGGCTGATGGCTACAGATCCCTCAGGAGGAGAAAAGCATGCTCCCTAAAGTCTTCACCAAGTAATAAAACTGAAATACGTTGAGAATTGTTAGGCTTATCAGGAAAGTTATCAAACTGTACCCTCAGAAAATTATTATTCATAAGAATGAATGCTTTTTCAGTAATTGGAATGAAAGAATAGTAACAGCTGGGTGATTCTGCTTAAAAAAATTCTTTATTTTTAACTCTTAAAGAATTTAAGCATTTAAACTCTGTAAGCTTTTAAAGTTTTTCTTAAAAGAAGAGTTTAAAGGCTTGTAGAGGGAAAAGTTCATAATTCTAACTTGGATCTCAGGTGGTTTACACCTGACATTAACTTAGAGGACTCACTGATTCCACATCTACTCCTTCATTGCCCCTTTCCCTCTTTTATTCTGTCCGACAGAGTGGCTCAGTCTGAAGGCTCTCTCTGCTGCCCCTAGGATAGGAGCAACAAAAACATTTAATCTTGCAAGTCAATTGTGATTGATTAATAGGGGCTACTTGGAGTTGAGATCTAGGAGTCTGAGCATTGGGGTTGATTAGTGATGTCTGTCACAGGTGGAGACTTGTCTTCCAGGTACTTGCTATGTTTCTCATCCTGCCATCTCTCTCCTTCAGTCCCTGGGCCAGGGTTTCCTGGGGCCCATATGGTAACCTCACTTGATTGTTTTGCCCACATCTCCAACGCAGCAAATCTAAGACCAAGCTCTTGGTTTCCTTCAAATCTATTCCTCTTTCAGACCAGATTGACCAGCTTTCTTGGTGGTTCTTGGATTTGATCTTTCTTCTTCACTCTTGAGATCATCTAAATCTGGGCTCACAGCATCTCTCAATTAGCGGTTTCTGCAATGGCTCCTCACTGGGTCTCCCTCCCAGTCCCACCACCTTCTGCCCCACAATTTATGTTGCTCTGATCTTCCTTAAGTGCCCATTGTGGATTTTTCCTTCTCCACTCTGGAACTTGCAACGGCTCTAAATGCTCAGCAAAAAGTGTTTACCATCCCTTGTTCTATAGTTAAGCCTATTCTCATTCATTCATTCCCCTTTCCTTTCTTTTGTGTTTACATATTTTTAAAACAAACATTTTGTGATTATTGTATACAAAATGTCAGACAAGTGTTGTCTCTTAAGGACACAAAGATAAATTACACATGACCCTTGCTTTGAGTTGCTCACAGGCTGGGGTAGTGATGGTAGAGCAGAGACAGGCACCTAAAAAATTCATTCCCATCCAAGGTGATAAAATGCCACCTGAAATGCTTCTCCTTCTGTCTTTGGTTCCTTTCCCAGGCCTATGTCTCTCACCTCCTTTGGGATCTGCCTCAATGCATCTTCTCCCAGCATCCTTTTCTTCTCTCTCATAGTACCTACCACACTCTGGTAAATATGGCCTATTTGCCTCTGCTCCTGTCCCACCAGCTTGAGTTCTTTACCTCATTCCTGTAGAAAGTAAATTACCTACCACACAACAGGGCCCTGTTAAGAGCTGAATTGATTCAATTCCAGTTTTTGAGTAAATCTCTCAAGTGTAATATTTCTCCCCTGCTGACTCCAATCATTCCATCTATCCATTTGTTTCAGTTCCAGGCCTGGGGCCAGACTGCCTCAGGTGCCTCAGTTTTCCCCATTTTAAAATGGGGGTGGTGATAGTATCTACTTCATAAGGTTCTTGTGAAGATATGATAAATTAATATATGTTAACATGCTTAAAACAGTATTTGGCACATGGTAAAGTGTGGGCCATTATTGTGGTCATAAAGGATTTTCCCCTACATATTGGAATAGGTCCTTCTCTTTTATTTTTCCTTTGGGGTGGGGCTGAGCCCATTTAATGTCTCTTTGAAATTGTCACCCTCTCCTGCTTACATCTACTTTGTGTGTTGCCCCCCTCATTGTGAGTTCTCCTGACTGGATGAGGGGGAGTCTGTGTCTTGAAGGGAGTTGTGGAGAGGGAAAGGTGGGTGGACTAGCCACTTCTCTCTGGGAAGAATCATCGCCCCCACTACTCATGGGGTCATACCTGGTTTCCCAGCAACCAGGAATGCACATCTCTGCCAAGGCTTGCAATTTTATGAGGAAACAAAATGTTCCCGATGAACCCTCAAATCACATCCCATTAGATTTTGTTCAGCCTAAGGCCCAGCAACAAAACTAAAAGGAACAGAACCAAGTGCCAAGACATTTGGGGGCAGGAGCCTAGCTGAGGTTTTGGCCATGCCCACCCTTAGCTGGCTGGTGAATGCAGAGATCCTCACCCATGTTTAGGTTTAATAAGTGGCTTTGTCACCCTACTGGCTTTGTCACCGGCCAGGGGTCCTCAAACTTTTTAAAGTGGGGGCCAGATCATGGTCCCTCAGAGAGCTGGAGGGCCGGACTATATGAACTACTGATTCCTACTGTAACACCTCGGCTGCGCTCACTGCCCAAAAAACCTGGCGGGCCGGATCAGACTCCTCTGCGGGCCGCATGTGGCCCGCGGGCCGTAGTTTGAAGACTCCTGGGCTAAACGATCTCTCTTCTCAGATTCTGACACTGCTCACCTGCCGGAGTGAGGATTAAGTACTTGCTTTGCAGGGCCTTGGTGAAAATGAATGAGCTAATGTACTATGTCACTCTTCTGTTCTTGGCTGTCCTGCAGCTGCCTTACTTTAGAGGAAAAACCCACACTCCTCCTCCAGGTTCCTGTTGTCCAGCTCCTGCTCATCATCCTGGTTTCACTTCTTGCAAAATGTTGCCTCGGGTCCCGTCTCTGAGCCTTTGCCCAGCCTCCCTCCTCATTCCACATGGCATCCTCCCTTCCATTATCCAGGTCTTCTCTGCCTCCTGATCCCAGGATTTCAGATCTGTTATTCCCAACCCCAGGCTCTTGCTTATATCCTCCAGACACCTTACTGCAATATTTATTTATTTATTTATTTATTTATTTATTTATTTATTTGCCATTCACACTCGAATGCAAGCCCCATAAGGGCAGTGACTTTGATTTTATTCAAGGCTGTATCTATCCCCAGGACCTAGAACTATATCTAGCACGCAGTAAGTGCTCAGGAAGCTCCTTTTGAAGGGGTGAATAAGTAAACGAAGAAGTTTTCCCAATGCCCAGTGCTTAGCAGGTGCTCATAAGCCTCTCACTGTTAGTTTAACTTTACGCATTTCTGCAAAGAGGGGGTGGCTGACACCCTTAAACCCTGTACTGCTTGGTCCAAAATCTACTAGAGGCAATTATTATTATTTTTGTTATTAGCATAAGGTAAAAATACTGATTAACCAAGAAACACTTTTGTAGAAAATCATCATCCCTGGCAATTTTCGGGGACAAAACTTCAGGACAGAACTGGCAAGATGTGTCCCATGGGGCTCTGAAATTCAAATGTACAAAATAGGGAGAGGGAAAAATATCTAAGACCTGAGGGCATCTGGAATAAATTGAAAGAACGGGGGGCTTGGGCCACGTGGGAATGTCACTTCTGCAACCTGTTGGCAAGTGGCCTCAGGTATGCTGTACCTGCTGCCTCATCTGTAAAATGGCCAAAATTCTGAACCGAGATGCACGTCCCCCCACCCCACCCCAGTGCTGAGAATTAACCTCAGGACTGGGACTCACCCGGGCCCTCAGGGAAGTCTCCATCAGCCTCCCACATCTCTCTCTCTCTCTCTCTCTCTCTCTCTCTCTCTCTCTCTCTCTCTCTCTCTCTCTCTCTCTCTGTCTCCTACCTCTTGGCTGTACTTTATTCATTCCTAAGCCAGAGCCTGAAGCACAGCTGGCTCCCAGAGATGGTAATTTTAGGACAATTTAGAAAAGCTTTTGGGGGTGACAGAAAAGCTGGCAGTTTCAGATCAAACAGCTAGCCATGGAGGGAGCCTGTTATCAGAACATCAGAGGGACAGCTTTGCAGCCTGGGCTCACATTAACTGCAGCAGTCAAAAACTGATTATGCCGAGCCCTGTGCTCATTCGCTCAACACTTTCTCCTTTCTGGGTAATTAGATCTCCCAGGACTTCAAGAGGATGCTGGTGGCTTTGTGCCAGCTCGTAAGTCCTAGAGGCTGGCAAGGGGGTGGTAGTCAGATCGCAGCCCCTCCCAGGCTGGTACCCTCCCCCAGGACCCAACCTCTAGGCAGGGATAAAAGGGACATGGCTTTCCAGGCAGAGGGAATGCAGGGAAGCTGGGAAGGGACATGTACAGGGAGGCGGTGAAGACACTGCTGGAGGCTTTGGCCAGGGTTAGAGTCTCTGCTGTCTCTGCGGTCCCTAAGCTGAGCTGGGTTGTGCTTCTGGTTGGGGGTGATGGAGTAGGGACCGGGCAGTCCAGCATGCACACACTCACACAGGCATGCAATCATCACTCAGGTTTTTATTTATCTAGAATCTTTTCTGGATGCTGGAGTTTAAGAGGTAAATGAATGCCCTTGCCCTCAGAAAGCACAACATCCAAAAGTATAGAACGGTTCCTGCCTACCCATAAGATATGCTACAGATGCCTCTCTCAAGTGGAAAGAAAACATTTTAGGCCGTTAAGCGTTGAGCCAAGTGTGGTAACTTACAAAGCTACCCGCATCGCTCAACAATTTGCCTTGGCAGGGTTATTTATTTATTTATTTATTTATTTCTGCAGTGGGGCTGGCCCAGGATTTTCCCACATACCTGTTTCTCTGGGATTGAACTAGTTTGGTGACCTTTCATCTCCCTGAATACCCATTGGCCTCTTGGGCCTTAGCTGACATCAACTTCTAATAGAGTAGGAAGCTTTTATTCTCTCCTAATACCGTGATTTCCCCAAACTCATTGCAGCAAGGAAAGCAGTGTGGGAAGAGGCCCAGTACTGGCCAAGTTAGGAGGCTCCAAGATAACTCCTGCCTCTGTCACCCACTTACTGTGAGTGACCTTGCGCAAGTCCTCTCTGAGCTTCAATTTCTTCTTCTTTTTTTCTAAATCCTCAGCTGAGGATACTTTTCCCATTGAACTTTTAGAGAGTGGGAGGGAGGGAAGAGAAACATCCATGTGAAAGAGACACATCGATTGGTTGCCTCCTGCACGAGCCCCAACCAGGGCTGGGGATCAAACCTACAATCCAGGTACATGCCCTTGACTGGGAAGCGAACCTGCAAGCCTTCTGTGCAGGGGCCAATGCTCTAATCACTGAGCCACACCAGCCAGGGCTGAGCCTCAGTTTTTTTTTTTTTTTTTTTTGTTTTTTTTTTTACTATAAAATGAGAGGCTGAAAATGCTTATCTCCCAGGCTAGCCATGATATAAAAGGAGATCATGAGGGTTACATGGCCTGGCAGAATGCCTGACAGAGCCCAAGACATTAACATAGGGGATCTAAAAACACTGAAGACCCAGAGCCCCACTGGAACTCACCCCTAGTTAAGCATGGAAAGCAATTCTTAGGCATCCAGCATGCCAGTTGAGACTTAGGTTAAATGTCACCTCCACAGAGAAGCCCCCCTTGACTGCCAATCTAAGCTGTCCCTCCCCCTAGTTGCTCTTAAAGCCCTGTCCATCTGATATCTTCTTCTTTTTTAAAAAAAATATATTTTATTGATTTTTTACAGAGAGGAAGGGAGAGAGATAGAGAGCTAGAAACGTCGATGAGAGAGAAACATCGACCAGCTGCCTCCTGCACACCCCCCATCGGAGATGTGCCCGCAACCAACGTACATGGCCTTGACCAGAATCGAACCCGGGACCTTTCAGTCCGCAGACCGACGCTCTACCACTGAGCCAAACCGGTTTCGGCCATCTGATATCTTCTTGTTCACTTATTTGTTTCTGTAAGCTTTGTGAGGGAAGGGATCTTTGTTCACTGCTTTAGCACCTAGGATGGTAGCTAGTATTAAGTGGGTGCTCAATAAACACTTCTTTAAAGGATGTATAAATGAATGAAATAAGTCCTAGCCAGGGGGTGGGGCATCATAGCCACCAAAGAATGTGTCAAAATTTTGTGGAGGGTAGTAAGGAGCAAGGCATCTATAGTTTCAACATTATAATTATTATCATTGATTTTCAATTACAATCTTTAATTTATTCTGGAATCCCAAGTGGTATTAATGCAGGGTCCAGCTCTATAGTTTCAAAGGAAGCTCTGAGACTCAGCTCTCCTATGGGCCTGGCAGCCTGTTCTTGAAGTTCCTGCAATAGGGTGGTGGCTGGATCATGCCAGGTCTGCAGGCCACAGTGAGAAGTTTAGATGTCATTCTAAGAGCAGTGGGAGCCATTAGGTTTTGAGCAAGGAGTGGCATAAGTGGCCTCATAATTAAGTTTTCTCTGGCCACTGTGGGGAAAAGAATTTGGAAGGGGGGATGATGAAAAATGGAGGGGTTTATACATCCATTATTATCATTTAATTTTCTTAACCCTGTAGGCAGGCATATCTAAACCTACTTTTCAGATGTGAAAACTGAAGCTCAGAGTGGGCAAGTAATTTACCTGAGACCATACAGCAAGTGAGTAGAGGAGCCAGCATTGGACCCTCAGTCAGTATTCCATGACCAGGCCCTGCCCAATGGCTCCAGGGCTGACAGCCTACAACCCCTGGTTCTGGGATTCTGGACTCACCCTTTCCCCAACTGAATTTATTGCGGTGACATTGGTTAATACCATTATATAGGTTTTACGTATACAATTCTATAATACATCATCTGTATATTGTATTGTGTGTTCACCACCCCAAATCAACTCTCCTATCACCATTTATCCCTGAACTCATCTTTTGCAGTCCATGAGGCCAAGGCTCAGGGGCTCTTTAGGATGTTGCTGGGCACAAGGAGGCAGTGCGTGAGACCAGAAATCAATCAAGTCTCAGCCACCCCATTAACAGATCAGGTCTGCCTAACTCCAACCATGCTCCTCTTTCTCATATTTGGGCCTGTGCTCCAGGGTGTTTGGAGCAACTGAAAATTCCCAGGCCTCTGGGCCAGAGTCCAAGCACCACTCTGTGGAGAACACAGAGTCCTGGGACACCTCCTCCACCTCTTTTGACAGATGGTTAAGTGCATGAGGTATGGACTCATCCAGGCCCAGGTTTTAATCCAACAGCTGTGTGACTCGGGCAAGTTAGTCAACTCTGTTTCCTCAAAATAGGGATAATAGCGTCATCTTGGTTTGCTGCTCCATATAAGGTAGTCGCCAACTCAGCTATTACTGGAGGACAGGGCAGCACCTCTCCTCGGGCTCCTTTCTGAATCAGATCACCTGGCTTGCCCTAGGCCAAGCCTTCTGCAGGCCACCAGGTGGTCCCCAATAAGAGGGAGCTGGGTGGGAGGCTGCTTCTTCACCTTGGCCAACTGTGGCCAGGAGCTAGAGACCTGCGGTCACAAGAGAGACCTAGCATCTTCCTGGAGGGTCAATGGGGCTTCTTAGAGAATCATGGGTTCACTAGGCTTAGGACACCCACTCTGCCTATAGTTGTGGGATTTGACCTAAGCCTTCAGGGGTATTTCCCTAGTATCTGAGTCATTCCCAACCCCTGAGGGTCCCCATTCACTCTCATCTACCCTTAGGAGTATTTGAGAAGACTATCTTAGGATACTCTTCAGCTAGGGGTGTCTGAGTCCTCTTGGGAGAATTTCTAAAGGTGGGCTCTCAGGCAGTGTGACAAGAGATTTAGTTTATTTACTTTCCTCCCTGGAGAATGTGGGGGGCTGAGGTGGGGTTGGGGTGTGGACTGGCTGTGGCTGTTCTGAGCCTCTGTACTTCTCTTAGCTGGGCCCTTTGGCTTACTGTTCTCAGGATTAAGCCCTGGATTATTTTATTTTATTTTTAATATATTTTTATTGACTTCAGAGAGGAAGGGAGAGAGAAAGATAGAAGCATCATGATGAGAGGGAATCATCGATTGGCTGCCTTCTGCATGCCCCCTACTAGGGATTGACCTCACAATCTGGGCATGTTTTTGTTTTTATTTTCAAAAGAAGAGAAAAAAAAAATTTTTTTTTAAACGTCTGGTATAGGAGAAAGGTGCTAAATTAGAGTATATAAAGCCTGATTCAAGAATTGAATCGTGATCTCCTGGTTCATAGGTTGATGCTCAATCACTAAGCCACACTAGCCAGACAGGCTCAACTCTCTTGAATCTGCATGGTAGAAATACTAAACAATGGTGGGCTACTGCACATCTCTTCCCAACTGTGCATTAATGCCTTCGTATTGGTGACATGGTGGGAGCTTCTACACTACAAAATCAGCACACACTGCAAAGGAGGACTCCCTCCTGACCCAGAGAGCTGGGTGATGGCATATACTAGCACAGCACTGACCAGAATCCTGAGTGACACAGGGCCCAAAACAGCGGGAGTGGATTTCCCCCGCCCCACATTCCCCAAAGGGCATCTGTTCTGCCAGCCCTGCCACAGATCCCTGCACTTCCCAGCTTCACTCAGGAAAACACAACTAGGGGTTTCAGCCTTTGCTCCAACTTGGGGAGAGACCACCCCATTCTGCCCACGAAGACAGTTCTTTTGCTTACAACCAGCATGCCTTCGCTGACCCATCTTACTCACCGGTGCAGAAAGAGAAGCTGGAAAACCATCGCCCCTAATCTCACCCCACAACCCCAACACAGGAACAGCCTGGACGTTTCCTTTAAGTCTTTTCTCCTTGCATTTGTTTCTATGGAGTTCTTGCCATGTACCATGCCAAGCCCTGTTTTGTTCACGCCACGTTATTTCATGAGCCTCATCCAAGTTGCTTTATGTTCTCTGTAACATCTACTTTCTATAATGTCCCATGGAACAGCTGAAAGAGCTAATGTTGGGCATTTAGGAGTTACTGACAGAATATATCACGGAGGGATGTGGGTAAGAAAGATTCTCATTTGGTTTTGTGCCAGATGGCTGTGCAAGCTTGGGTAAGATCTTTCACTCTCTGGGCCTCTGCTTCTTACAACTATAATATGTTGTTGTTGTTGTTGTTGTTGATGATGATGATGATGATGATGATAAGATGGCAACCTATTGGCAAGTGACCTTGGGTACATTGTGCCTCAATGTACAATGTCACTGATGCTAATTTCCACGGCATAATAATGATGGCAGCTCTACTCGCTATGGGCTTCCTGCACTGTGCTGTGCGTGCTCATTTGTACCACCGCTCATTTATTCCTCACAACGGCCCAGGAATCAGCACTACGTCACAGATGAGTAAACTGAGAGGTGAAGTCATTTGCTGGGATTCAGACCCAAGGCATCTGCTGCTTAATGCTTAGGCTGCACTGCGTGATGGGCTCTTGGAGACACAGGTTCATTCAGAAGCCAGCTCATTTGCTCTCACCATGGTCCCTATCTGTTCCCATCATGTGCCCACTTTATAGGAGAGAAGCTGAGGCTGCAAGCACAGAAGTGACTGTCTCAAGTTAGAATGTTCTAGGTTGAATTGTGTGTCTCCTCCCCCTCACCTCCCCACCACACACACCCCTTGATCTCAGACTTCTAGCCTCCAGAACGTGAGACAATGCATTTCTGTTCTTTAAGTCACTCAGTTTTCGGTCCTTTATTATGGCAGCCCCTGGAAACTACACCAGGGCAGGGCAGGGATAGGTGAGAGAGGGTCTGTGGGGAGGTGGGGAGGCTTTAATGGGAATAGGGAGGAGGTACATCTGCCCCCTTTACCAAGTGCAGGGGCAGTTCTGGGGCCCCAGCCCTGGGTTGGGTCTTCACTCACTGTGCACATGGATAAATTTTTTCCCTCCTGAGCCTCAGAGGCTCATGTGCACCCTGGGATTGTTGGATGAAATGGTCCCTTGAGAGCCATTCTAGACCTGTGGTCCCATGGGTCCATGAGTCCTCCAGGCTCCTGTCCCATCTGCCCTGCCTGGACTGAGCTGGTGTGTGTTTGGCAGGGCAGCCCCAGGGAATGCTGTATTCTGCTCTTTTGTCCAGCAGACAGTTTTCCAAGAGTTTATCTAGTAGTCTGACCTTGAGGCTGTTACTCCTTTATTGTCTTCCTTCAACTCTTCTGCAAACCCTATGTCAAAACGACTGCTCATCCAGTGTCAGTCACCCTGATCATACCCTACCTGCAGCCAACATTCTCCTTCTGTTCTCTGACTTCTACTTTGCCTGATGCCTGCTCCCTTAGTAGCTGATGCTCCCTAAGGACCTGTGCTTGACGGAGCCTCAGGTGAATTAATTCCTGCATATTTACTGAGTGTCCTCTGTGCTGGGCACTGTTCTGGGTGCCAGGATACAATGGTGAATAACACACGCCCAAATCTTTGCCTTCCCACGGTTGACTTCCCCCATGCATGTCTGGGACTTGTTAGTAGAGACAAGATTACTCTATGGGAAGAGGAACATCTGGATGTTCCACTTCCAGGGCCACCCTCGCTCTAGGGTTCCAGGCCCTGAGAATGCACAGTGCCCAGCACAAACCTTTTATCTCACCCCCAACCTTGCTTCTCTCCTTGTTGGCGCATCTCTATCAAGAGCAGCTAGTACTATCTTGAAAATGAGTCTGTGTTGACACCCTTCTCTCTGTCACCTATTTCAGGCTGAGTTCTGCTGCTTGAAGCTCCCTCCTCTATCTCACCACCTCCCTGGCCAGGTCCAACCCTGTCACCCCTCTTTCAGATGTCTGTTCCTCCCTCCCCACTGGCTTTATCTCCCCATTCCAAACCAAACTCATTTCTGCCAGACCCATTGTCTTAGTCACACTACTTCTCTGTTCAAGAATATTTGGGGCTCCCTTTGGCCTCTTAATTTAAGCCCAAACCTTTTGACTTTACAAAAAGAGTCATAGTACAGACTCTGGAGTTGCCTGCCAGGGTTTGAATCCCATTTCCTCCGTTCATTAGCTGTGTGACTATGGGCAAGTTATTTAACTTCTCTGTGCCTCAATTTCTTTATGTGTAAAAATGAGGATAATACCAGTGCCTTCTCCATCAGGTGGTTGGGGGGATTTAATGAGGTATGATGTATGTAAAGCTCTTAGAGTGGTATCTGGAACATCTATAATGCTCAGTTACTCTTAATTATCACCACTATTCTTTTAAAAATATATATTTCTTTATTGATTTCAGAGAGGAAGAGAAAAGGAGAGAGAGAGAGATAGAAACATCAATAATGAGAATCATTAATCGGCTGCCTCCTGCACACCCTCCACTGGGGATAGAGCTGCAACCCAGGCACGTACCCTTGGCCAGAATCGAACCCGGGACCCTTCAGTCTGCAGGCCAACGCTCTATCCACTGAGCCAAGCCGGCGAGGACAGATCATCACTACTTCTGGTTGTTCCCTGCCCTGATCAGATGATTGGTTCTTCTTATTGTCTCTGTGCCTTTGTCGATACTATTCCCTCTTCCTGGAGTGCCTTTCCCCACTGCAAACCCTGCCTGTCTCTCAATGTCTTGCTCAATGCCACCTCTTCCATGCAGCCCTTCCTTATCATAGAGCTGAAGAACTTGCTTGTCCCTCTCAACTCCATGGCAACCTGTCCAGAGCTATCCCACAGAAAGAGCCGGATTTTCTGTTTAGAAATGGTCCCTTGGATCATCTGCTGGGACCACGGAAATTTCCAGGGGGCCTCCCTTTGGGGTGGAGGCTGGCGCTGCCAGGTGGGTACAGGGAGCCATCTGCAGAGGTGCTAATTTCCACTGACTATAAATAACTCCAGGTCTGAAACCACAGCAGGGGCTTGGATTGTGCCAGGAGGAGTAAGATAATCGCCATGGGGTGAGGGGGGGCCTGCATAAATAAGTTACCTGCTCTGTCAGGGCCTCTCGTGTGACAGGCAGGCCTGGAGGGAGAGGCTGCTTCAGCTCTCTTGACCTCTGTGGGACCCAGGCGGGGTGGACATTCGAGGTTGCCTAACGCTAGAGACAGTCCGGCCTGCATTACTGAGCAACATCTCTCACCCCTCAGCGTGACAGATAAGAAAACGGAAACTCAGGGGTGCAAAGTAACCAGAGTCCGGTGTTCCAGAGGCCCGGGCTAGGGAACACACAGGGCCTTTGGAAGCCAGTGAGGGTAGGGCTCCAAAGCCTCCTAGGAGGAAAAGTTTGCTGGGCCTGGGTTTGGGGTGAAGGGCCAAGGGCACTGCCCCTGCCTGGGCTGTGGTGGGGCCTTGGCCATACCCAAAGGATTTGATGTCAGTTATTCAATGGAAGAGGAATCTGGGGCCTGGCTGTGAGCTAGCTTCCCTCTGGCCAGTCTGATGTCGGCACTCCTTGGGCACTACTGCAGCAAGTCCACAATTCTAGAATGTCCGAGCCTGGAATAGCTGCAGAGACTGCCAGACCCACCCTCTTCTTAACGTGGAGCTTGGGGAGAGTCTTGGCTAATAAGGGCCAAAGTCAGGCTGGTCCCCTCTTCAGTCTTCCCAGCTCAGCTTGTCTTCTAACAACGGTGGTTGGAGCACACGAGGCCAGACCATGGCTAGGGTGGGGTGGTGCAAGGTGAACCTTCCCCGAGGGCCCCCTGGGGACCAGGTGCTCTGTGTGTATTTTCTCACTTAACCAACAGATCAGCATGGGTCCTGGGAGCTGGATATTATGTGCTCCATTTTATAGATATAAAAACTTAGACACTGGGAACTTAAATTACCTGGGCCCCAAACAGGCTTTAGATACTCTAATTTAGCACCTTTCTCCTATATCAGAGGTTTAAAAATTTTTTTTTCTTTTCTTTTGAAAATAAAAACAAAAACACCCTTTTAAAAATTTTACCAGATGCCCTACCATGCAAAACAGATCAATCAGAGGAGCCTCTCCGGTACATGGTGGGGAGGAAAGGGCACTCAGCACTGCCCTGTCCCCTAAGGCAGTGTTTCCCAACCTTCTCTCATGATGAGAATCACCTGGTGGAGTTGTTAAAACACAGATTCCTGAATCCCAACTAAGAAGTGCTAAACTAGAATTTTTGGGAACATATAGGTAAAATTGTATACCTAACTAGTGCTCTACCACAGATGTTATATACAGAGCACTAAGTTAGATATGCAATTTTACCTATATGTTCCCAAAAATTCTAGTTTAGCACTTCTTAGTTGGGATTCAGGAATCTGTGTTTTAACAACTCCACCAGGTGATTCTCATCATGAGAGAAGGTTGGGAAACACTGCCCTAAGGCACCGCACTCAGTGAGTTCTTTGGCTCACCTGGCCTCTGGAGAGGAACTATACTCAGGGCCTTACCCTCACAGAGCTCACATTCCACACTCACATGGACGGCACAGAAAGACCTGTTATCCAAGCTGACAGTCTGCACGTACTACGTCAAACCAACTAAAACCTAGAGTCTACAAAAGTCAAGTGGGCTGGAGTTCTCTGCCCTTTGAGATATCTCCTAAGCTCCAGCACAAAGAATTCTCCCCGTGCACATTCTGGTTTCCCCTCAGGGCCTTCGCTCAGGCTGTCACCCGCTCTAAGAATGTGCTCTCCTCCCCAGCTCTGCATGCTCAGCTCCTCCCTGTCCTTGGAAGCTTTGCCAATCAGGCAGAGCTGACCCTTCCTTAACCTTCAGCACACACCCTCTTGTTGTAGAGTTACTTTGGCAACAGGAGGCAGTAGATTAAAGAGGATGTGTGCACAGTCGGGACCCAGCCTGAGTACCAATCCTGACTAGGCCTCTTGTTAGTAATGGTGTCCTGAGCCTCGATTTCTCCATCCATAAATTGGGGATATGAACAGTTCCTGCTTCAAAGGTTGATGAAGATTCATTGAGCTGATGCATCTCTGATATCACAGCTAGTAGCCAGGACTGCAGCTAGAAGGGGAGAGTCTTCAGGAAAGGGGTGATGTACAACCCAACTCTGCAGCCCCTTTCCTGGGAATCTTTAGGGAGCTATGGAAAGAAAGACAGTCAGAAGGGGCTCCTCCTTGGCCCCTGCCCCTGGCTGCCATCTTTCCTACTGGATCCTGCCTGCCTCTGTGCCCTTGGGGTTGTCTCCTGTCTGCCCTCTCTCTCTGCTCCTTGTATGGAAAGGGAATGTCCTGGAAGGCTGTCCCTGTCCCGGCCTCCCATCTGTCTCATGAGCAGCCACACCACACACAAATCGCTCCTAAGGAGTGTTTGGAACTTCTATTCCCAGAAGAGCAATGTGGCCCAAGCCTGCACATAGTAGAACACACACATCTGTTTAACAAATGAGTATGTGTGAGACTACATCTCCACTTGGCATGACAGAAGCAGGAGAAGCAATGGGATATTCTGAACACCTGTATCTTCTGGTTCTGGAAGGTGGGCATTATTATTATGTCATTTATAGATGAGAAGTGAGGCTCAGAGGGATGGAGTGACTTGTTCAAGGGTCTCAGTGTTGGAGCTGGGACTCTGAGTTAATGTTCTCCTCATTCCTTCTCTTTTTTGAGCATGCACTTAGCGTTTAGTGCATATTCATTCTGCAAAGCAAAGATGCCTCCATGGAGATGGCTTCCTCTCCAAGCATTTGTTTCCTGCTCAAGGGGCTGCTGTGAGGACTACATGAGAGAGAGAGAGAGTCCGAACCTGATAAGTTTGCGCACAATAAATAACAGCCGGTTTTGGGGTGGTGGTGGTGGTGGCTTTGGGACTCAGGCTTTTTGCATGGTTGGTCTGCCTGGTAAGAGGCTCCCCCCACTGCTCATATCCTCTATTCTCCCTTTAGGTATCTAACTGTGCAAAGCACCTACCTGGCCAGCATGCCTTCCCTGGGACACGAGGTCCTCTAGTCCTGCTGATATCCACTTAGAAACGCTTGGTCAGTGACAGGTCAAGCTCTTTCCCTAACTGTTCTGCACTCTGCTAGCCACCCAGGTCTGTAGAACTGTTTGCCTGGTATACACTCTCCTGCCCTGACCCTAGGAAAGTGGGTAGCACATATTAATCAACAGGTGGGTTTATCTTACTGATGATTCAGAAAGATGTGCGGGTAGCATTCTGGAAAGTGTCCACGTATGACTCATCAGATTTTCATAGAAAGCTGTGCTTTTAAAGGATTTCCCCCCCTGGTGGTGGTGGTGGTGGTGGTGGGATGGGGTGGGGTGTATAAGTACTGCAAATCAAATATGGTGCTGACAATTAAAAAAAAAATCATAGATTCATGTGTTGCTCATGCCCATTGATCTGCTTAGATAAGCTACCTTTCTTAGCTCCACTAATTTAAACCCAACTTGTCCCTGATAGTCACAAAGAGAGTTCTTGCTATCCTATATTATAAAAAGCCTGTGGTTGTCACACCATCACGCTGTAACGACTGATCAGCAGAAGGCGGCGTGCATGACAGGTGCGTACGGGTGGGCAGAGCTGCGTGTGCTCGAGGTGCGTGATGCTGCATCCCGGTGGATGCTGGCAGGGACTTGACCAGAAGGCGCATCAGGGGAGTCCTATGGCACTGGCTCTCTATGGGCCACACTGCGAAGAGGGAACAGGGGATAGGTACTGGTGGGCGGGGGCAGGGAGCGTGGTGCAGGTACCTAGGAGGCGACTGGAGGTGCTCCCGCCATGGGGGGAGGTGCTGGGGTGCATGTGGCCTGAGGTGGGAGGAGACAGCACATTGGGGAAGGGCATGAACTGGGAGAGGAATTGAGGCAGAAGGTAAAAGCTGTTACTAGAGGAAAGAGCCAAATGGTTCAGAGAAACCAATGGTTCAGACACTCAACCCGGGAAGGGAGGAATGGGGACCAGCTAGGCACAGATGAGCTCACAAGGCCTGTGGCAGCAGATGGCAGTGGCTCAGGAAGGGCATGGGTGGGGCCGCATGATTTCACTCGCTGGGCTTCTAGTCCTATATAATAAAAGCCTAGTATGCAAATTGACTGAATGGCAGAATGACTGGTTGCTATGACACTCACTGACCACCAGGGGGCAGATACTCAATGCAGGAGCTGCCCCCAGCCCACAGGCCCCAGGCCAGCCAAGATGGGTGCCACTAGGGGCCCTCCCAATTACCCTGCCTGTTGCCCCACAGAGGGAAACAACTGATGGCAGTGCCAAGGGGTAGAGCCAATGAGGGGGCAGCCCCACCAGTCACCCCACAGATCGGCCCTGATTGCCATCCAGGCCTAGGGACCCTACTCATGCACGAATTTCATGCACTGAGCCTCTAGTAGAATAATAAAACTAATATAGCACCTGCCATGTGCCAGGCACTAAGCGCTTTACACATATTACTTTGACCCTCACGACAACCCTATGAAAGAGGCACTGTTATTCCATGTCACAGACAAGGAAACTGAAGCACAGAGAGGTTAAGAAAGGGCCCAATGCTCCACAGCGGGATAAGTGGAGCCAGAATTTGACTATGACATGAGTGGGCCACTTCACTGCTGGTACACTAGTTGTAGACCTACTTTGCCTAGACAGACCCAGCTTATGCCTATTACCATGGTGTAACAATTAACAGTGCTGTGATTTGGCACCATATTTGGTGCTCTGAATCCTGCCTTCACCCTCAACTGCCTTCCTAATTCTATCCTTCCTCCCCATCAGGTCAAGCACCCCTCAAGGGCACAGAACATGCCTGCTCTTCCTCCATACACTCCTCAGCCCAGAGTAGGAGCCTTCTACATAGTAGGCCCACAAGCATGTATGTTTTGCCTCCATTACCCACTCCTCCTCCAGTCTACATGTGGTTTGAGTGGACTGGCCTCTCTGTAGCAAGCATGTGACCCAGATCTGACCTATTAGCCTATTCCATCCTCCAGCCACATAGATTGGTTCAAGATTGGCCATGTGACTCCTGCTTGTGCCAGTGAGAGTCTGTTCTGGTACTTAAGAGGAGGCCCTGAGAAAGAGGTGCCTATTGGCACTGGAGTGGCTGAGATGGGAAGGTGTTAGCCTGAAGATGCTAGGACACTCATAGGGTGAGCACCTGCCTGAAGTGGAAAAGAAAGATACTAGGAGAGGGATGGACACAGTCCTGCTGCAGTATTGGAGACCCTGGATCCAGCCTTACCTGAGGCCATCAGTCCCTGGACTTTTTGGTTGCACAAGCTAGAAAATAACTTTTTTTTTGCATGCAATTTGAGATGGGTTTTTATCTACCAGAATCCTAATAGATAGAAATACCCAATAAAGACTGGAAGATGATAATTCTTTTGTGAAAAACTTTCAAAGCAATTTCAACTCACTATTCCAAATGGCAAAGAGTGAAGTAGCACAATCCTCATTTTACAAATAAGAAAAGTGAGGTCATGAGAATCTAAGTATCTTGTCTGTGATGACAGATGAGGTTGGAAACTTCCCCACTTCCCACCTCCCCAACAATCTTCATGCTTTCCCCTCCCCCATCCATGCATGTATTTGCAAAGGTGGCTAGTTTTCTTAGTCTCTTAAATACCTGGACATTTTTCTCCTCCAGGCCTTGCACCCGACAGAGTGTTCTCCTTTATCTCTGGCCAGGCAGTGAACTCCCCATATGGACCCTGTATCTGAGCAGTCCCCAGCTTCACCCTGTCTGGCACCCAACTGAATCTGTGGCTGCCTCAGTTTCCCTGTCAACCTGTCAGGGCCCAGTGATCCTTGGGGAGACAGACAGTGACATCACAGTGACAAGCAGAAGACCCCCACCTGCTGCCTCCACACTCTCCCGTGCCCAGTGGCTGGCGGCAGCTCTGTGGATGACCTGAGCCCTGCCAGGTCGGAGGGGCATTCTCTGCTAACATCATATTTATGCAACACGAGGCACCAGCCCCCATGATCTGCCCCCCTATCCTTCTCCAGCCCCTCTCTCTTCTCCACTTGGACAGGCTGTAGGATTCATACAAAATTAACTGGAGGTTCCGTTTCACAACACTCTGAAGTATCCAGTTCCACCCCACCTGCTGCGGCCCCATCTTTGCTGTTCCCCTTCCTCCCACACTGAGAAACATACAATACAGGGAGTGCCCAGGGGGACTTGTTGGAGCTGCCCCTCCAATAGCCTGAGGTGCGGGTGACAGGAAGTGAAGGAGCTGTGTGTGTGGGGCAGCTTAGGGAAGTGCCACTCTAGGCTTGCGGACCTGAAGCCGACTGTTCCATGGGTGACATAGGGTGTCCTGTGTCCTGTCCCCAGGTTTCAGTCTTCTGTCCTACACAGGGCTTCCCCATCTCTTCTTTCTCTCTCTCTTCCTTCCTCCTGTGAATAATTCTGAGCCCCCAAGCATCATACTGGGGATATGGTGGAGAATGACAAACAGCTCCTGCTTCCAGGATCTCATAAGCCACCCCAACATCCATTACCCATCTTTCCAGACTTGTCATGTGTTTGCCTACTCTGGGAAGTCTCCTCTAACAGCACATTAACTCTTCGCTGGGCACTGCCTTATTAATTGCCTAATTCACAAAGATGGGGCTCATGCATATTGTTTTTGAAAAGAAATTATTAGGCATAATGATAACAATCATATCACCATTTTGTAAGTGTCTGGGGTCTACCATACACTGCATTCAGCCTTTCATGTGAACAATATTTGAGAGGTACGTAGTGTTAGTATCCCAATTTCACAGATAAGGCAACTAAGGCTCAGCGAGTTACATTAAATTCTCCCAGTGTCTTGTAAGAGTAAGACAGTCAGGATTTGAACCTGGGTCTCTGGGGCCCTATGTCCCAGAGTGAAAGGCTGTGGAAGGAAAGGGGGCAGTGAGGGCAGAGGAAAAGGCATTACCAGAATAGAACAGAACTAGTAGAGGAAAAGGAAATAAATGAAGCTCAAGTCGGGGGCAGAGGCCACCCCTGGCCTCACAGGGATGAGGTTTACACAATAGTTGTCCCCAGAGTTGGGCCTTTTGGTAGAAAATCCAACACTGTCTGTCTGTGGGAGCTGAGCCTCTGGCCTGTGCTGGCGGCAGGCAGGGCCCTGGGTGGGAATAGATTTCTATGACTTTAAAACCTCTCTATCACTTGCAGAGATCTTTTTGCTTAAAGTTAGCTGGACAAATGGAAGGCTAATTTATGCATGGCCTGGAGTACTTTCCTATAGTGTGATTCAGAGGCCAGGGCTTGCTCACTGGGGGCAGATTAGGGGAAGGGGTGTCAGAGTGGCCAACCTGAGTCCCTGGGTGGAGCTGGCACAGATCCACACCACAGGGCTCTAAGTTAGGGGGTGGGCTGGAGGCGAGGCACTTCTGTAAATCAGGGCAGGGCAAATGCTAAACATGAGAGAGAATAAAAAGTTCCCTGGTGGCCCACCCCACTAAGGCCCTCACCAGACAGAGAGCACCTAGAGGACTGTGCCCAGGTGCACATGCCTGGCTCGGGGCTGATGGCACACCTGGGTGCTATCAGAGCTGTGTTCAAAGTCTGCTTTGATGTGAACTGTGGTGATGACCTCAAATCCTCATGCTCCTCATCTGTAAAATGAGATAACAACTCCTGCTTCCAGGCACATGTGTAATAAGGATGTAGAATAGCCCATTGCAAAGTGAGGCACCATGTGGGGACACTGACCAGTGTTCCGGAAGAGTCAAATTCCACCCTTTCTGGAGAATGTGACTGCTTCTTCCCGAGTAGTAATAATCAATGAAGACCATTAAGATCTGACATTTATTGAGCACTTGGATACTGATCTCAATGAATGAGAATGTTCACAACCCACTTTACTGATGGGGAAATTGAGGTGTTTAGTCTGCCCATGTACCAAGTGCTTTCCAAGCTATTCCACTTTGTCCTCACCATAATCCTATGATGTAACCGCTATCAATTTCCACATTTACAGGAGATGATGAGGAAACTGAGGCAGAGAGAGGCCAAGTAACTTGCCCACAGTCACACAGCAGGTAAAGGCAGGACTGGGATTTGAACCCAGGGCATCCAAATCTAGCGTCTGTGGTATTAGGCTATTCTGCCCCTCTCCAAGCCTCTTTTAGTTCCACCTGCACTCTGGGAGATCCTTAAGGTGACCAGACATCCCGCTTTTGGCGGGACAGCCCCGATTTTTAACAATTTGTCCCCCGTCCCTCGGCGTTTTAAAAAAGTCCCGATTTTTGGAAAGAATCTTTTAAATCTTTTGGACTTTTTAAAAATGCCTCAGGACGTGGGACAAATTGTTAAAAATTGACACTGTCCCGCCAAAAGCGGGACGTCTGGTCACTTTATTCTAGGGACCAATGCAGCAGGGCTCTGGTAAACCCTACCACAGGCTTTCCTCCTCCTCTGAGACCTTTCCCATCAGAGATCTCATTTGGTCCTCATGAAAAATGAGGAAACCAAAGCTTAGAGAGGCCAGACAAAAGATGTAAAGGCAGACACACAGCTGGCGGGTGGCAGAGCACTAGTCAGAGCTGTTACTATTCTTTTCATTTCATAGATGAGAAAACTGAGTCCCCTTTACTTTTCATGTAATGCCTAATTTATAACACATTGAAATTCTATGGGATTCTAAGAAATGCTGCTTTATTCTCTTCTCCTTCCTCCGTAGCCCAACACCTCCTCCTCTAGGAAGCCTGCTCTGACCTTCACTGCCCACCCATCTCACCTCTCCTGTGAGCTCTGGGGCCTGTGCTGCACTTGGTCTGGATTATTTACTGTTTTGGTTGCTGACATTTGAGCTGCTTGCTCCCTGTGGGCTACCGGCTCAAGGGCCATGTCTCAGGGTTTTGTGGGCAAGTTACCTTCTCTCCTCTGTGCCAGGCACCAGACTAGGTGTTGAATGTATAGAGAGGAGCAGGACAGGATTCCTGCCCTCAGGTGCAGGACACAATGAGCCGACTGGAATTGGCCCCACACAGTGCTGGAGCTTGGTGATGCGCCACTCAGTGTCCCAGGGGGTGAGAGCCTGTTAAGTGGGAGGGGAGGATGGAATTCTTTTTTTCAAGTTTTTTTTTTTTTTTTTTTTGATACATTTTATTGAGTTTTTACAGACAGGAAGAGAGAGGGATAGAAAGCTAGAAACATCGATGAGAGAGAAACACTGATCAGCTGCCTCCTGCACACCCCCCACTGGGGATGTGCCCGCAACCAAGGTACATGCCCTTGACCAGAATCGAACCCAAGACCTTTCAGTCCACAGGCCAACGCTCTATCCACTGAGCCAAACCAGTTTCGGCAAGGACGGAATTCTTTATGGCGCTCTGTGAGGGCCTGATGGTATGAGCCACATCTGTTGCATGCTTTTCTGGGGAGAAGGGCCACAGCTTCCATCCAGGCCTGAAGTCCAGAGACACTTAAAAATTCCTGATTCAAGAGAATCTCCTGGTCCTATTCACAAGAGCCCACTTGGGCAGCCCTGCCTCTTAGGAGGCCAGGTATGCCAGCCTGATGGCAGGGTGTGCACAGCCATTCTGCCACGGACTAGTGTCCGCACAAGCCTGGGGTTCAGGAGCCCCAAGGTACAGACTGCTTCCATTGCAGGTCATTCTCAAGACCTGAGCTAGAAGCACACAGTGAAGAGAGGACGGTTCCTCTATTCCTACCCGCCCTGCCCAAACAATCAGACACCAAGAAAACAAAGGTGTTTCTGAACGTCAGGCTGAGCTCAGCCCGTAGGCACAACATCAGAGACAGTAGCCAATCTTGGAAGAAGGAAAGGCTTAGCTCTTCCTCCTGACTCAAAAGGAACTCAGAAGAAGAGAGACACAGATGCCTCAAGCTACTGGGTGCAGGCACAGGCAACCACAGACTGGCAGATCCCAGATGAGCAACTAGGTCCATAAGCAACCTCTATAGGAAATGCATTCAGGGTTAGTGCCCAGCCATGCACAAGGCATGGGGACTGGAGTTAGGAGATGGAGTGAGAGGAATCTCTGGCCTCAGATTTGTTCTCTGTCATATGGGGATAAGGATTCAGATGCTGCCTGCCTCTCAGGTTGTGGTCTATACCTGGGGGAGGAATTTTTATCCACTCTCCTCAGAATAATATGGTTGCCAATTGTTGAGCACCTACTGCCTTCCCAGGCCTCCACAAGGCACTGTGAAGTAGGTGCTGACCCCATTTTCCAGAGAAAGAAACTGAGGCTTGATGCAGCCTCTTTGCACAAAGTTATAGGACTGAGGATTCCCTGAGAAGAGCCTCACATCATGCCTTTGGTGTTCATGTGGGGAACTCTTTTCCTTCATTTGGGGATGGAGACTCAAACTGAGTTCTGATGACTGAGCTGGACTGCTTTTTCTCCTCTCTGCCTCATGGTAGACGGCTGGGCTTTGGCCCCCTCCAGAGAAGCTCTCAGGAGGTTAAAATCTTTTCTCTGGACTTGCAGGCCTACTTATTTTGGCGGTTGCAAGAAAGTCCCACACCCATGTCAAGGGCAAGACAGACATAGCACCTGTCACCCTTCCTGTGATGGCCCATCTTCCTGCCTGCCCTGTCTGTCCAGCAGTTTCAAGGCCTATGGCTGCCCGGAGATCTAGGAGTCCCCAAGTCAGAGTCTGGATTTGGGACACCCAGCTCAGGGGCAGGGGTTGGGGAGCTGGAATTGGCTGCATTGCAGCAATGCTGTGGTTCCATGCTGGAGCCCAGAAAAGGGAATTTTAGGGGTTTGGGGAAGGGAGGATCCTGGAATCCAACCCCTGTAGATGGGGGAGGGGGAAACAGGAGCCCCGCCTGAGCTTTGACGAAGGCAAGCAAGACATGGCTTTTCTTCTGGCCCCACCAGCCTCCCTTCTGGCCCCGCCTTGGAGACTGGGTGCCTCTCAGATTGCCAGGCTGATGAGCCCACTCCTGAAGTGGACGTGAGTTGCCCATTCTGGCTGATTTTGGCATCTGGTTTCCAGAACATACCCCCTGACCCAGCTCTGTTCCTGTGGTTCTCTCTGCAACGCACAATAGGGAGAAAATGGAAGCCCCATCCTCTGGCCTATCCAAAGGGGCTGACCCTCAGCTAGAAAACACCAGAATGGCCATACTGGCATATCAGCCCCTGTCCAAGACATCCCTGAGGTTAAATATTATGCATATTGCTCCTGGAGCCAACACAAATGGCAGACACCAAGACGACAGCCCTGGGTCTGAGTCCCCCACACCTACCTTCGATAGGTGAGGTTTTGAGGCGCCGGCAGATGGCTTCGGTGTCCCCGTAAGTCTCCTTGATCTTGACCACAGCCTCAGTGCTCCGCAGTTCCATGAGAGAGCGGAGCTCCTCCAACGTGCATCCAAACTCGCCTCCATGGCTTGACTCATTTCTTTGGTTTTTGGAATAAAAGTCGCTATTGGTCATGTCACCCATGTTTGCCACAGTCCCTGCTCAGGGTGGGCCCGAGGGTCAGCACTGGACCAGAGGCTACTGGGTGATGGCTCTGTGTGGCTGTCCTCAGCACAACCTCACTGGATGGCTGCAGCTCCTGGTGGCCGACTCCGGGTCCCAGGGGGAGAGGGCAGTCGAGGTGGACTGACAGCAGCAGTGGTGAACTCCAAGGGGTGTCTCTGGGTGCAGGGTGAAGTCCAGGGGCTGGAGGGGCTCAGGGCTCTAGTCCCAGTAGTCTCCATTCAGCGGGGCCCATGCTGCTCCCCGGAGCTGGCATCTACATGGTCAGGGATGGTGGCTCCTGTGGGGCAAGCACAGAGTGGTGACAAGAGTTAGGAACTGGAGGCCTTCTGAGATGGGTGCTCAAGAAGGCCCAGTGTATATGTGCCCACCCAAAGTAACACCCAAGCACCCTAATGTGGGTGTTTTGTATGACACCCCGTAACAAACCAGCATGTACTGTAAATCCTAACATACTGGCACTCTCCTGGAGACCCCCATGATATACCACCCCCCAAGGCATAAAATACCCAATTTCCTAATTGTCCACTGTGCTATGTAACACGCTGACTTCACAACACGTACTCTGGTGCACATACACCTCAGACCCATAGGTTCAGGGTGCCCTGCAACACCCAATCCACCTACTTTTATGGTCCACCCCACTGCCAAACACACACAATTCACAAGCCCCACTTCCCACACATGCTGGTAAACACCCCCCTCTCTGTCACACACAGTGTTACATGCAGTAACACTTCTGGCATACATCTAATATCCCAACCTCCTTACTTCAAAAACACCTGTGTTCACAGCCCCTCTGTGCACACACAGGCCCCTATTTCTCTCACTATGCCAACGTGTTTACACACATCCTATGCCCACACAATTTGGGGCATACTCCCCACCTATAGATGCCACCCATGTCTATGCCACCTACACCTGCTGACATACACTGTCCTCTCCACTTGGGTCTTACAGGCATGGGGATGGGAGAAAGCCACCAACCTCCACCCTAAGCCCCCAATCACATTAACTAAAGCTCTTGGCTGGGCCAGAGGAGCCAGCTCATGCATATTCACCAGGACATCATTGAGCCCACAGCTTGGCCCAAAGCATGAGCTGGGGTTCAGGGAGACCTCACCTGGGGGCTCTCACAGTCCAGCACCATAGATGGTGGCCTCCACGTTCCTCTGGGAGCCCAGGAAGAGGAGGGAGGACTGTCTTCTTTCTGCCTGCCTGGCCACCCTTGCAGGAGTGCGGCATCTGCAGGGCTGCCAGGAGAGAATCCAATCTGCTTGGACACCCAACACCAGTGGCCAAGGCCCCGGCAAGCGTTGGGTGACAAAGGGCCCCTGTTGAGCTCGGCTGGTCCTGGCACGAGGACCGGCTCCACCCAGCAGTCTCAGACAGCTGGCCAGTTAGGTCCAGGACAGTGAGGGGGAATGGAGGGAGAAAGATGGGATTGAGCCCACATACCATCCCCAGCTTCTCCCTCTTGTCGCCTCTCCCTTGCCCCATCTCTCTCCTTTGCAATCCTTTCCTCTTGCACAGAATTTCAGAGCTGGTGACATTTTTGAGTTAATCTCATTTTCCCTGAAGTTCAGAGAGGAAAAGGGCCTTGTCCAGAGCCACAAAGAGCTAAAGCAGAGGAGCCTGCGTGTCTGGTTTCCGGACTCCCACCCTGGTGCTCTGTCTCCTTCCCCTGAGGGGCACTCTCTCCTTTCTCTTGAAGAGACAAGGCTGGTGGGTAGATTGTGCCTGAGTTCAGTGAAGAACACAGGATGGAGTCTGGGCAATCTGGGTTCCCATCCGAGTTCTCCCAAGCCCTGTGGAACCCTGGGCAAGCCCCTCCGCTTTACTGAGGCTTGGCTTCCTCATATGTAAGACAATAGGCAATCTCCTCTTGCTGCCTCCTGATTTTCTGGGAGTTAACTATAAACCATGTTCAAATCTGATGTTTCCATCTGGGGTATGGCACTTCCTAGCTAAGGGTGGGGGTGCTGGAGCTGCAGGAGAGACGGCCATGCCTTCCAGGAGGGCGCTTTTACCCAAGGCTGCAGCCGGAAGCCTTATCTTTACACTGGGACCCACAGACGAGGCAGGGTCCAAGGATGCCCACGTGTATAGGTGCTATGGAGGTTAACACTAGGAGCTCTAGAAGCCACAGTTTTCTGGTCAAATTCTGATTCCTCTACCTCCCAGTAGGAAGGGAGGAAAATTAACTTTACTTATATGATCATTAAAAAGGGAGGGGGAATAATAGTATCTACCTCACAGGTATTGTGAGGTTTAAATTAGTTATTTCACGTAAAATACTTGCAACTGAGCCTAGTAATTGCTGAATAAGCACTCCATAGTTACTGTGATTATTACCAACCCATATAACTGCTTTAGGGGACAGACAGTCTTATTATCCCCATAGAACATATGAGGAAACTGAGGCCAAGAGAGGTGATAAGATCTGTCCAAGGTCACCCAGCTAGTGAGTGGTGGAGTTGGGATTTAAACTCAGGTTCTCTGGGTCCAGAGACATTCTCTTTCTTAGTCAGGACACTTTGCTGCCTTCCCTGGTGAAACTCCCTCCTGGGGTTCTTAGGATACTTAATAAAGTGTCATATGTGAATGTAAGTGCTTTGTAAACCACGAAGGACTTTCTAAACTTGAGGCACTGTTTTCTATCTGTCTCTCTGATACCTGTGGTGTGGCTTAGAGGCACTCATAATTACATCTGACAGCATGAGCCATGAGAAGCGTTAGCAGTAATTATATTTGTGATGCAATTGTAAGAATGAGTTAATAATGGCCTATTGGTAATTTTAATGATGATTATGTTATGATAAATAATGATCTTCAACCATCTATCTACCCATGTACCTGTCCGTCCATTGGTCCATCATCCATCCATCCATCCATCCATCCATCCATCCATCCTATAACTATTTGGGGAATCTACTCTGTTTCAAGCACCGAAGAATCCAGACATGGTCCCTGCCTTCCCGGAGCTGACAGTAGAGAGGAGAGACAATTAAATGGGTAATTTCTATATAACTTGATGGGTTTGCCATGATGGTGAGTCCCAGGTGCTATGGACACCCAGAGAAGAAAGATCTGATCTGACTCAGGGTATCAGGGAAGATGAGTAGGGAATATTTTCCCCTCTTCAGGTTAAGTAGGCCTTAAGCCAAAAGATGGACATAGAAGAAATTGAAGCATACAATTATCTATTAGTAAAAGGTCAGGAGAGACATAATAAAAGGTTCAGAAAGGGACCTGTGTGAGCAGGTATAGAAGAATGAAATGCTGGAATAGCAAAATCAATTAAAAGCCAGAATTTTAACACTGTAGATGATTGATCTTAAACTTCCTTCTTTGAGATTTCCCACTGTAGTTACTCTTTTGATGTGGCTTGTCCCCAAACCGTCACCCCTTGCTCCTGCATGTCACCAATGTGTGCATGAGACCAACCCTGTTCTGGGCATCTTGGTTTTTCCTTCTAAGTTGCAGAGCTCATTTTGGTATTTGATCTAACTGTAGGATTTCCTTGCTTAGAGAACTTGAAGTCCATTGGCCCAGAAGTACTTATATGAGGCCTCTCAAATGGATATTCTAATAGATGGACAGAGCTGAAGACCTGCCTGTTAGTGTAGAAACTATCAGTTTCCTGAATTCTCTAGACTGGAACACTTTCCATTCACCCAGCCTTTGCTGCCTTGACACTGACCGGTTCTGTCCAGCAATGTCCTTTACTTGAATGCCTTCCCTGACCATGCAGGGCTATGTAAATGCTCCTAACCACTAGATGCCTCCTGCATCATACCACACTTCACATGCTATTGCTTAGGCCTGCTTAGCTGTCTTCCTTCCCCAGTGGGCAGTAGTCATGTCACTTTTGTACCTACTATGGTACCTGGCATCCAGAAGGCTCCCAATAAATGCTTGATGAATGAATGAATGTCTAGATTGACCACTGGGTCATCCATCAATTGGAAGTCCTTGGATCTCAGTTTCCTCAGAATGCCTATCTTACAGGTTTGCTAGAGATTAGGAAAGATATCACAATTGGTAGTCATACTTTTTTCTTTGAGATGCACCCTTGCCCTCCATGTCCCAGGTGCCTTCCATCATAATGAGGCTTGGGTGTGAGGCTGGAGCAGGCAGCTGTCCCCTCAGTCACAGCTCACCAGGCTCTGACATCCTTGCTGCCTTGCCCAAATGCCACCCGAACTACCACTGTGTAGCTGAGACATTTAATGAGTGGTGTGACCTTGGAGAAGTCATCTAACCTCACTGGTGAGGCTCTCTGCAAACTGGAGTTGATCCATCTGTCTAATAGACTGCCATGAGGACATATGGAGGCCCTACAATGCAGGCTCCTGTATCTTCCCCTCCCACCCTGTTATTAGAAGTGAAGCTTTGTTATGGTTGCGATGAGGTTCATTTGCAGCCAGTTCTCAACACTGCACTCACTCCTGCCCTAAAAAAACAGGCACACAGGCTACTATGGACTGAATGTGTTTACTCCAAATTAACATGTTAAAGCCCTAATTCCCAATGTGATGGTATTAGGAGGTGGGGCCTTTAGGAGACAATTAGGACATGAGTGTGGAGCCCTCATGGATGGAATTGGTGTTCTTATATAATAGAAAGTGACACGAGAGAAGATCTTTCTCAGCCATGTGAGGACATAGCGAGACAGAAGAGGGCCCTCACTAGGAACCCAATCGGTTGGCACCTTGAGCTGAACTATCCAGTCTTCAGAGCTGTAAGAAATAAATTTCTGTCATTTAAGTAACCTGGTCTATGGTATTCTGTTATAGTGGCTGCAGGGAATGAGACAGGGCCTGGGCAGGACATAGGACCAGTTCTGGGCACAGAGGGGATCAGCAACACACAAGAGGTCACATAACCACCTGAGGCCAGAGCCCACTGAAAGCCCCTCCCTGTTTTCCACGCTCTTGCAGCATGAACTTGACCAAACCCCTTTCTTCCCTGGACCTCAGTTTCTCCATGTGGAAAGTAACGAGATTTGACTAGTGCTCTCTGAGGGTCCCTTTAGGCTTTGACAGTGCCAGGACCTTCAGAATCCAGGAGAACATTTTGACAATATTGGATTTATGCATTTCGATTTCATCTCATTAGCATTTAAATGACTCTGTATTGTTATATTTCAATGACTCAAGAATAGATTAGGGGCACCTTAATAAAAAGTCTTTGCCAGGAAGGACACTTGCAGAGGAAGGAGCAGTTTTTTTTTGTGTGTGTTTTAGTTAATTTAACAAAGATGGAATCTACCTTTTGAAGGAAGGATTAAAAAAGAAAACAAAACCCCAAACCAACAGCTTTTTTAAATCCTACTGAAGGATGGTAGCTGGGACAATTGCAAATGAATTATGTGCTAAAAATAACTTTTGAATGTTGAATTCTTCTGTTTTAAGATGTGCTGAATTTAAATACCACCTTAATATGTATTTTAAAAGTCATCTTTTTGAATAATCTCTGGCAGCCTGATAAATGTAGAGGACACAGGCCCTGTCTAGGGGCCCCTGGTGAGGTGGCTTAGTGCTGCCATTGGTTTTGTGATTTGGGCAAGGCTCTTAACCTCTTTCTGTGCCTTGGTTTTCTCCTCCCCAACAAAGCCAACTTCACAGCCTACTTCATAGAGTTTTGTGAGGACTAACTGAGATAGAGCTTAGCCCAGTTCCTGGCATGGAGGAAGAACTTGTTAAATGTGGTTGTCCTAATCATGATTACTCAATGCCTCTATCCTCAGTCCCCCACACTACTGTGCTCAACGCAGAACTCAGACTGACAGAACCATACCCATAAGGCCTCTGGCACTGCTCAAAAGGTTGGGGAGGGTCCCTGCTTGGCACAACACACAAGGCTAGTTTCCTGTCTGCTCTGGTCCTGGCTGACTAGCTTCTTTGGGGTAGGATATTTTCTTTCCTCCCCTAGATGCAAATTCTGGCCTTTCTGTAGGGCCCCCTATCCCAGCAACGGGAACCTCCACCTAGGTTGTCACCCAGGAAAATGTGTGGACTCAGCCACCAGCCACAGCTCCTCCCTCAGCCTCAGCCAGACTATTGTAGTTACTGCCTTAGATGCCCTTCTTCCTCCCTCCCTCCCTCCCTCCCTCCCTCCCTCCCTCCCTCCCTCCTCCCTCCCTCCCTCCCTCTCTCGCTCCCTCCTTCTCTAGGTGTGTGTGATGGTCTCTGTGGTATATTGGCAGATTTGTGCCTAGTGTGGGTGACCCTGAGGACAAGGTTTGCTGTGCAGTTATATTGGACTGCCAGCATGAGTGTGTGTCTGTGAGTGAGAGTGAGCCAGAGATGTCTGTGCCCACACCTGTCTCTAAGTAGACAGGCCCCACAGTGTGTGTGTGTGTGTGTGTGTGTGTGTGTGTGTGTGTGTGTGAGTGTGTGTGTGTACACGCATCAAAGCTGACAAAGAAAATCTCAGCTTTGAATTCTCACAGTTTAGGAGAGGGAACTGGGAATGAGGAAGGGAACTGAAAAATGAATACCTCAGAGGCAAATTTAGTGCTATTTTTAGAAAACTCCTATCCTGCTACTCAGAAAAGGAAAATCTAAAAAAAAAAAAAAAAAAAAGAAATTAAAAAGTCTGGCAGAAACAGCCATGCATCAGCCCTGAAGGCACAGATAGCAGAAGTAGGGCCAGAGGGTGGGATGTTTGTGATGTAGGACTTTTCATGTACCTTATTATCCACATGCCTGTCCTGAGGGAGAGGAGATCCAGCCCTTAGCTGCCTACTAGGTCCAACTCCCTCCACTAACCCTGTTCTCCAGAGAAGCTGCCAATGTTAGATGGTAGAAAACAACCCATTTTTAGTCTTCAAAGTGTCTTAATACATATTCATCCTCCCACTTATCTACCTGTCAATCCATTCATCCATCTATCTGTCCATCAATCCATGCATCAATCCATCCACTTACCTGCCTCTCTATCTGCCCATTCACCTATCCATCCATCATTTGCTGTCCATCTGTCTATCTCTCCATTCTTCCATTCAGTCAAGTCAGTCAACCTAAGGAGGTGCACCTCAAGCCCTGCCCTAAATCATTAGGATTCTAAAAATCCTAGGAAAGCAAGAGAGGTGAGCAGACCCTGCGATTTAAGGTCTGATCACTCTGCCATAAATAACTCCCCGTGACAACTCCAAGGTCAGGATCTGAAGCCTGAGTTGAGTAATTCCTGCACAACTTTTGCTTCAGATTTTGGAAGAATATAATCCAAATGGCTCTTGCCTGGGAACCAGATCTGCTGGGTCCAGATCTTGGCTTGACCACTACTATTAATTGGTCTTGCTTAGTATAAGCCTCCATGGGCTGTGTGGTATCACTGTCCCTACCTTACAAGTTAGGAAGTTGGGACTCAGAGAGGTTACAGTGGCCAAGGCTATTAAGATAGGACGTAGCACAGCTTAAATACACTTGCTTTAGTCTAAGGCTTCCATCTTTCCTCTGTGCCCCATTGTTCTTCACTAACTCGTAGTATGGCTTTGGACTATATAACCTTCTCTACTGTGCCTCAATTTCCTTTTCTGTAAAGTGAGAGGGAGTTTGGAAAGACACCCAGTCTCAAAAGACCAGTGTAGCACCATCCTCAAGGATTCTCCCATTATCTGATACTTGCTTCTCAGAGCACACATAATTCATTGGGCCTCTTTGCCACCATATCATCCCCATTGCAAGCCACGTTCTGCTTGGCTGTAAGCCGAAGGAAGGAGACATGCCCTAGAACCCGGCAGTCATGAGCTGATCAAAATTCACCTGCTGTCTCAAACATGCACTGCCCTTCTTGGGTCTTGGCAGGGCAATGTCTGCTTTCCAAGGTTTGTACCCTTGATATGCTCCTTATTTAGAATTCTTTCCTTAAAAAAATCTTTGAGAGTTTCCTGATGAAGCTAAAATAGCAAAGCACTAGCAGATGGAGACAGAAAAGTGTGTGGAGACTTCATTTTGGGCTGCAAGAAAGGGACATGCATTAAGAAAGTTGTGAACTGTGACTATGCTTGGGATGAATAAGGTGCTCTGGATCTCATTCTCTGGCTTCAGACAAAAGTCTTGGCAACCTCTCTGGCCTCAGCTCTCACTTGCCTATCTATCCCCACAGTTGCACTGACCTCCTTGAGGCCTCATTTGCTGCTCTGATCGCCCTCAGCCTCTAGATACTAACTGGTTGCAGTAACACTGTCCCATCCTACCTTTATCTTCCTCCTGCTCTCCCATGGATTACAAGTAGAGGCCTGAAAGGGGTTGGGGGCGAGGGGACAAAGACTGATAATAATGGCAATGCTTAGACTGCAGATATTTGTGCCAAGCACCATCCTATGTACTTTACATTTGTTATCTCATTTAATCCTTCACAACAACCCTATGATAAAGTAAATGCTAGCACCTTGTTTTACAGAGGAGAAAAAAGGGGAAAAGAGAGTTCAGTGACTGGTATAAGGTCCTTGGGTGGGAATAGCAGAGCCGGATATCAAACACACACACAGAGATACGCTTAAGGCACCCCCCCCTCCCCCAATGCTCACTCACATCCCTTTCTCCAAAAGACCAGGCTCCTGCCCTTGCCTCTGGTTCCTGTAGTGAAGCACGGGGTTCTGTGGTGTCAGTGCTCTGGCCACACACAATAGATGACTTGGTGAGTTTTCAGGCTTCACCTCTGACTGTGCAGGAGCTGTCTCTGGGGATAAAGTACTGATTGATGGATGGAGGTGGATGCTGGGGAGGGATTGGATGGCTGAGGTCAAGGAACCTGATAACTGCAGGTCCCCACTCCCTGCAGGGCTGACTAGCAGTGACTGGGAGTGAGTGCTGTTCACGTGGTCCTGGTGCTGTCCTCTGGGGAGGACAAAGAAACAGGCACTGGGGAAGTGTCTTCACTGGGAGCTGTTCCCAAGGACACAGTGCTGACTGGGGGTATGAGGTGGGCTTTAAGAACCGGGTGCCAAGGAGCTGTCCAGCTGTCCACAAGCGGTGGTGTTGACTGACATAGAGCAAAGGATTATAAGTACACCTAAGAGCTTTCTAGGATAGCAGTGCCCACCAACAAAGTGTGGAGTTGGGAATCCTGAGGTGCTGAGTGTAGGTTGACTGGGGAAGGCACATGGCCTGTTCCATGAGCTCTGTGAATAGGCATGGGGAGCTGACCTCAGATATTTGGTACTGACACTCAAAGCTAGGTTCTCAGACAATGGGGTATCCTAGTGAACAGGTGTGAACCAACAAGGTGACACTAAACAAAAGGCCACTCAGAGACACTAAAGTGCATGCACTGAGAACTCACCTTGGTCCATCAGTGCCATCTGTCACCAGTGCCAGAAACCCACCACTAGTGACCCATTATTTTGCACTGTGCATGATGCTTTCCTTCTGATTCCTGCCAGAATCATATTTAAATGGTGGCATCTCAGTCTGACTGAGCTTATTCAATTTTTTCCTCTATGGGTTGGAGTAGGACTATTCATCCACAGGCGTGCCAGGGGATGAGTCCAAGTTGGAAGATTACTTTTGAACAGATAGTGAGTCCTTTGGGGTCCAGACCAGAGAAGAAGGAAGGTAAGATGTGGGGGAAAGTCATTCTTTGTGGGCTGAGAATGCAGGCTCTTCATCCATGGCCTTTTGACTGGCCCCCTCAATTGTCCTTGCACTATCCCCAGAGGGATGCTGATGGTGACTGCCCTTTACTGAGTGGTGTCCATGTGCTAGGAGCTGTATTAGGCTCTGGCCACATCTTATCCTACAAGCAGCCCACGAGGCAGGCATAATTATGATGAGGAAACTGAAGCTCAGAGAAGTAAAATAACATCATGCCCAGGATCACACAGCTAGCAAGCGGTAGAGGCAGGAGCAGAAATGGGACCTCTTTGATGCTGAAACCACCATATTATGCTGCCTCTCAGATTGCACACACCATTCTCTGGATTAAAAACCACTTCTGGCTCCCCACTGCCATCCAGGATCCTGCCTGATTGGCTCGGAGATAGCCTCCCTGAGCTCTGGTCTAACTGAGCTCTTGCATTTCCAGAACAACGAATGCATGTTTTGTCTCCCACACTTTGCATACACTGTTCCCTCTCTCCAGGACTGTCTACACTTGCTTTCCCATTAATCCTCTCCAAGGCCCAGCATACCAACTTCTCTAATTCCCTGGCTCTAAATTCCAACTCTCTTTCCACTGTCAGTCCATAATGTGTGGTTTGTTCTCAAGTTCACAGCCTCCAGCCTCAGTCTTGGAGTGAGTCTTGCCAGCAAGACTGAGTCTTGCCAGCATGTCTCCCTCATTAGACCATGAACTTCCTGAGAACAAGACCTCCCCAGCCCTCAGCATGGCATAGGCCTCCACCAATACTGGTTCCATGACTGAGAAAAGCAATATGATTGTGGAAGGACATGGAGGACAACAAACGATAGGGTGCAATCTGCATTTGAAAAGTAAACCTGGTCAGCCATATGGTAGGAGGAGCTGATGCTGAATGCACCCAGGTGCATACCACAGTCTTACAGGCAGCAACTTGGCAAATCTACACCTGGAATCTATGAGCTAGCTGCTACCAGCATCCCATTCCACAGAAGAGCAAAAGGAGGCTCTGCCAGATTAAGGAAGTTGCCTAGGATCACATAACTGTGGGATTTGAACCCAGGCAGTCTTCCAACAGAGCCCCTGCTTGGAATCACCAGCCTAAATCCTCCTCAAGATGACTCAGAAGCTCAATGTGGCAGTAGCTCAGGCGGTGGGATACATGGAAGCATTTGGAGTCCAGTGGGGAGATGTGCCAGCCCCTCTGGACCAAACTGCTCATGACAGTGTCTTCTGCCACACCCAATGTTAGGTCCCACAGAGGATCCCCATGGGCTAGCCACTGTTCTTTTCATCTGAGGTCTCTTCCCCATTTTCCACACAAAGCTGGAGGTCAGGGATAAGATCAGGTCAGGACACTGAATATGCCAGGATTCAGGCCCAGGCTCAGGCCCAGGGACTAGGCGGGGTGCTAAGAACACAGGATGCATCCCACGCTGAGCTTGTCCTTTGCGTTAGCTGCCCTGGCCCCAGAGCCGCCCCACTAGCAGCCCCCGCCCCCGGATTCCAGAATCTCACACCCTGAGGCCTGTGGAATCTTGTTGGTTCTTGCATTCAGCAGGTCGGCATGCTAATTAGTGACCACCCCGCCGGCCAGCTCTGCAGTTTTCCTCTGACTTGGCATGGCTGTCCCGGCCACTGCGGAGACAAACAGAATCCACCCAGCACCTTGAACAGATGGTGCCACTTCTAAAAATAAAACCATACCACGCTCCCTGGTGCAGCCGAGTCCCCGCGACAGAAGGGGGTGCGGGTGGGGATGAAGGCTGCTAGCTGTGCTCACCAGCCATCTGTGCAGGGACAGATGCAAATGCAGCCACCCCGAGGGATGCAGACCCAGGGGACCCCAGCCTTGCTGAAGATGTGCAGACCCATGGCCTGATCTTGAGGCTCTGAGCCCAGAAATGAAAGTGAGCAAGCCCACGGTGGGTATGTACAGCCTGGAACCCTCCTGTTCCCATCATTGTGACCATCCTAACAACTGCACTTCCATATATTGCATGGCAGGGATCCTTACCTGGACTACCATCTCTTCTTTGCCTGTTATGTTCCATCCCATATTTGGGTCCCTAGATCGACCATTGCCAGTGCCATCTTCTCTTGGGAATTTCCTTTCACTCCAGAAACTTCTCTGGATTCTTAAACCACTTTTCACTTGACTCACAACTTAGTGGGGGTTAGAACCCCTTTGTTTAAGGCTTAGAGTCATAGAAAACTGGTATAGAACCCTTGCTCTGCCATCACTGAGTGACTGTGGGAAAATCAAGGCAGCTCTCTAGCCTCAGTTGTTAGACCTCTAAAACGGGGACAATAATCATCCCTACCTCACAGGGTTGTTGGAAGATAATGTGAGTCTATGCAGGGCCACCAAAAGAGCACCATTTTTTTTTTTTCAAAACTTGACAGAAAAGCCAAAGAGGCCCTGTCTCCCTGAGCTCACTTGGCTCTAGAGACCAGACAGGGACCTCAGAGGTGAAAATCTCTGCGATGCCTAAGCCTCTTCACTGCACCTGTGCCAAGCCCTGCTTGTGCTTACACACCTCTCTTGACAGGGGTTCATTCCCTCCTTCCATAATCATCTGTGCCAGTGTTGGTGGTTTTTCAAAGTTCTTTTAGGTTGACTTGAAATTTTCTTCTATTTTTACTATTTCAGAGTTAAGGGGCATTTCATGACTCATGCAGAATACCCCTGCTCCCTCTTTTCCGCTGGAAGTTCATGTCCATGATTGCATAAATGTGTGTTGTATATGTGTGTATATGTAGAGTAGAATGTATACATGATTGTGCAACCAGGCATCCATGTACAGATGTGTCTATGCATGTCAGGGCAGAGCAGAGCACATGTGTGGTTACATATAAGGCGTGGACAGCCTGCTTGTCATAGATGCCTCACCATTATCTCTGAGACTATCTGCAGGGTGGCCCTGAACCTTTAAAGCCAGAAATCATTCCATCAGATGACTGTAGCTCTCAGGGAACTCTGCCATTAGGGTTCACCCTGAACAAAAAGACAGTGATGACAAAATGGCATTTTATAAGAATGTTCCTAAAGAGCTTTTCAGTTTAAAGGCCACTGAGAAACTACTGAATTTTTCTACTTCACAAGTAGGAAACTAGGGCTAAAGAGATTCAGAGGCCTATGACAGGTCCCACAGAGATTGACATCCTCATGAAGTGACCTGGGGGCTCAAGATCCTGCATAGAAGATGCAGCTCCAGAGCTGGTCACCTCCAACCTGGCTAGAAGGTTCCCCATTAGTTGACCTGCTCCCCTGTCTTCCCTCTTTGGGCCTCAGTTTCTCCATCAGTAAAATGAGGAGATTGGATTAGATGATTTCCAAGAGACTTTCACATGCTCAGTTGTGTTAAGTCTTGGATTCTGGGTCCAGCCAGGGAAGGGGGCCTCCCTGACTCCTGGCATCCCCCACTCTGATGGGCATGTGTGTGCCCTTGAATCAGCCAGTTTTCCTCTGGATACTGAGATATCAATGTGTGTGTGGGGGGCCTTCTTGCTTTAATAATAAAAAAATCAACTCAGACTTCCCTTGTGGACCACTTTCCATGCATTAGCACAAGCAGTTTCCTTTCCTTCTGCCTCTCTGTCTGATAGACTCCTATTCACCCTGCAGGGTCCAACTCAGAAGGCCCCTCCTTGGTGAGCACTATGCTGATCCCATTCTTCAGGAAGAATGAACTGATCCCTCCATTGGGCTTGACTGTTCATGTCCTAGAGGGCTATGTCCATCCACTTCTAGGTCCCTAGTGCATCTGACAGACTCAGTTGGTGTCTAACAGGAGCTTTCTGAGTGGCTAGAGGAACACACAGCTTGACTTCATAAACTGAGAGAGAACAAGGCTGCCTGGGTCATGGGCTCATCCACTTCCTCAACAAACATTTGAATTTAAATCCAAAGGCAGAGACATGCAATGAGCACCTTCTGTGTACCAGCCCTGGCCTACAGGAATGATAGAAGAGGACATGAGATAACATTCCTGGAAGGAAGGTGGCCACAGTAATAATGGCACCAGAACAGCAGTAATAGAAACAAAAATAGTCGTTAAGAGTAGCAAAGTTTTATTACTATCAAGTACCACTTATTGTATTCAGCTTTTTTTCCAGGCATGATCTCACTCATACCCATGATAGGCCCTGAGGTAGACACTCTTCTGCATTTTATAGATGAGGAACCTGAGATTCAGATAGTGGGGTGGCTGGCCAAGGTCACATTAGAGTCTACATTAGGGTCTGAGTCCCATGGCTGTGCTCTTGACCATGGCACTCAACAGATTTCCAGACCCAGAGTTAGCACAAATGGAGCTGCCCCATAGTGGGGACAGCGGTGGAGTGAAATGAGGTGTTCAATAGTGGCGAGAGAGAAATCCAGTGTCTCCCTGCTCCTCCCAAGGGTGGAGAGATAGTGTACAGTGTCCTGGTGGAGGCCCCCAAGGATATCACTAGCTTTAGCATCCACTAGGGAACCCCCATTGGGTTCTTTTCCCTGCACTGCTGACAGGTGTGGGGCGGGAGTTTTGGCTGACCTGGCAGCCTGGGGGTGATGGGTGGGAAGCAGATGGCAGCCCCTTCCTGTGTTTGGAAGAAGTCGAGGGTGAAATCCTGGAGCCGTCAGCTTGACCGCATTACCTGCTGTTAGAAACAGCCCCCAGGCCAGAGGGCTGGCGGCCACCCAAAGTGGCTTTGCTCACGAATGCTAGGCTCTGGGGAGAGCTGGCCACCAGCCCAATGCTCTTCCATGGGTAGCATCGCTATCTTCTTATTAAGAAGGACTGTTACTGGAAAGGGTTCTTCACAGCACATCGTCCTCTGTCTCACCTGTGACTATGGGGCAGAGGGAGCAGGGGGCCCGTTTTAAAGATGAGAGGACTGAGGTTTAAAGAGGACACAGTGCTGGGGTTAGGGTAAGGCAAATTGACACCTAGGGTGCAAAATGTAGGTTCCTGTAAATGCCAGATCCCCTCCCTCCAGTCTGCCTGCTGTTTAAGTCCACCTCAAGCAACCATGGGACTACTTGTCCCTCCCAACCCCAAACTCAGGCAGAGGGGGAAAATCTACAATGAGATTTCAAACCCACTTTGGTAACTTTGTGGATGATGTAGCCTGTACCTGGACTGTGAAAGATGTTTAAAGTCAATGTTTCACTAATTAGTTCCCTGAGCAGTAATGGATTTCAGGGGAAACAGTTCATTTTTCACCTCTACTCAGTTGGATAACTTCTACAGTGGACCAGGAGTTGTGGGTTAGGGTTAGGGTTATGTGGTATGCAATGTGGATGGAGTGAAACTAGATACAGCCCTGTTCCCTCTGGCACAGTGACTGAACGTTATAACAGTTTAACAACAACAAAAAATCATGATCAACTAATATTTATGGAACATTTTCTGTGTGCTAAGCACTGTATACATGTTATCTCACTTGACCTACATCACAATTCTCTGAGGCAGGTATTCTTATTATTCCCATTTTTCCAGAAAAAGAAACTAAGGCAAAGAGAGTTTAAGTAACTTGCCCAAGGTCACTCAGGCAGAATATAATAGAGCAGGGATGGATGGTCAGTAAAATACTTGTTGGGTGAATGAATGGAAACGTGAGCGAGATCGTGCAGGTAAACATAAGGGTGATGTGATTTGTTAAGTGTGGCCATGCACGGTGCCCTGGGAGCTCCAGGAGGTGGCATCAGCCTCCTGAGGGCAGTGCTGAGAGAGGGTCAGGGACTTCTCCATGCTCTTGGACAAACCTGGGCTGCAAGCTTCTAGGGAGATGGTGATGGTGACAGCCACTGTATCAATTAGCAGCGAGAGGAGGCTCCGGTTTCTGTGACTGACCACGTGCCCTACCTTTAAAAATATCTGAGGCCAGTGGTCCCTTTTACCCTGAAAAAGTGGGCTCTCAGACAGGCTGGACCTGAACAGGTCTGAAGAGGAGCAGGAGGCCCCTCCTGGGCTGGGCTGGGCAATGGTCCCTGGCCTTATCCCCCCTTCTGGGACTCTGGCCTGCAGGGAAGGGGCTGCAGCTGGACACCCTGACACCCAAGCCTCTGAGCTCACGCCTCGGTTGCTAGGCAACTATGCAGTTCAGGTTTCGGGAGCTAAGGACAGGGCCTGGTGAGGACGTCAGTATATAATATTAGATACGGCCCAGTCTAGTGGGGCTGCTTGAGATATATAAATCTCAGACCTGGGTAGAGCCTGAGGGGTCCTGTGGTCATTTTGTAGTTGGGGAGACTGCTGCCTGAAGTGACCTGTGAGTTAGTGATACAGGCAGGGTCATCTCGAACAAGAAGGTTGGAATAGAAAAAACAGTTCAGAAAGTGATGGCAAGTGTGGCTGCCATGTGCATGGCACTATACCAATGGCTTCTCCCACCAAGGTCCAATTCATCCTCAAACAACATGGTGAGGTGCAGACACTGCTTTTGTGCCTGTTTTATAGATGGGGAAACTGAGGCTCAGAGAGATTGTGTCAACCTACTTGAGATCATACAGCTGGTGAATGGCAGAAGCCAGGTCAGTGCAAGTTTCACCAGCCCCTGTCCTGCCCCCCAGGGGTTAAGAAAATTGAGGGACCTGCCTCACAGAAAGCCCTGGAAGTAGGGAAAGGAGGGGCTCAAGAGGGTTAAATGGTGGTCTCAACCTGACCTAAGGAGCAGGCGTAGATATAGGATTTAAACCCACGACTCTCTCTAGTTTCAAGACCAGGGCTAACCCACTGCCCCAGTTCAGTGGCAGAGACCTCCAGTGGTCCTCCTATGCCAGGACTCCCATTATCAGACATCTCTGTCCACTGTCCCCCAGAGGACAGGACCCATTCCCCAGCCCTCTAGAGAGGAAAGCCCAGCACAGAGCCATAACCTTTGATTCCAGGCCACTGGACCTCTCCTTTAGTTGCCCACACCTCCCAGCAACCTGAGCCTGGGCTGGACAAGCAGGTTGCTATGGTGACAGCACATCAGATACTGACCTGAGGACCCAGTGGCGGCACAGGGGAGGGGCAGGCCTTGCCTCAGAGATGGATGGAGGGCTAGAGGGCAGGGGCCCTGGGGACCCTGCGGCAGCGTAGGTTGCTCTGTGGGCCAGGCTGGGCACAAGCTGCTATTTATAATTCTGCTGAATGGGCCCAATGAGCTGACCTGCTGTCTGACACCGGGAAGCCCAGCAGCTGCACAGAGGGAGGACACAGCTCAGGAACCTCCTCCGGGCCCCTGCTCTGAGCACAAGGGTGAGGGAAGGTCAGGGGAAGACGGAACACCTTCTTCTTCCCGGCTATCTCAATTCACTTCAATATCCACCTCTCTGCCCAATTCTACTTTCATCCTTGTGTCCTGAGCCAGGCTTTGCTTTGTGGGTCTGGGGATGGGTGGGAGGGATGGGAGTTGGGAGTGGGAAGCAGCAGGGCTAAAACCTAAGCTCTGGACTTAAGGAGGAATCAGTGTGTGTGTGTGTGTGTGTGTGTTTTAGGATGTCTCCACTGGAGGGAGATAAGGGGGTAGGGGTGGAAGAAAAGAAAGGGGAGAAAAAGAAGCTGCAAGGCAGAAAGCAACTTGAGAGGCCGAGAGGTGAGAGGGAGAGGGGGAAAGAGAGAGAGAGAAACAGAAGCAGACTTCAAAAGAGAGTGAGACAGAGAGGTAGAAAAAAAGAGAGGAGAGGGAGAGGGAGGTAAATAGAAAGGAGGAGGAGAGGGAGGGAGGCAGGGAGGGAGAGAGGGATGAAAAGAGAAAGAAGGGAAAAAGAGAAGGAGAGTGAGGTGGAGAGACAAAGAGCCAGAGGAACTGGAGCAAAGACACAGTGATGGGTACATGTGGGATGGGAGTTGAGACACAGAGGCTAAGGGAGAGGGCAGAGTCCGAGTTCTAGAGCACGTCCTCTTTGGCCCTGGTAGCCAAACTGCTGGCCTAGAAGCCGGAAAGCAAACATGACTCAGGTCTCACGGGGGCGCCTCAGTGACCTGCATGTGAGAGGAGAGAGGGCCTACACTGTGGTGCCTGTGCTGACTTCCCAGGCCCTTGGCCTGAAGGGGTGGGGGTGGGGGGAGCTCTGGCCTGGGCATCCCTCTGTCAGGCCATCTTGCTATCTGGGGGCCCCAGGAAGGGCAAGGACTGTGCCAAGGTCACTGGAACCCATCCAGGGAAGGCATGGTGGCGGCTCTTGGGGATTGCCTGCTTGTCCGCCCTTGAATCTGGGTTATTTTGGAAGCTGAGCAGCCAGAACACCCCCACCCCCCCTTGTTCATGGGCCGGTGGCTGCTGACTCAAAATATTCTCTCAAGGAAATTGTCACCCAGAAATCCAATGTCACTTCTTCTGGGAGGGCTTCCCAGATTCTACCAGATTTAATTCTCTGTTTGCACAGGGCCTACCTTGTACCTATAGTAGGGTATTTATCCTAAGCAACCAAAGACAGGGCTTTTATCTGTCCATCTGTCCTATCAGACTGTCAGCTTAATAACGGCCAGGGCTGGTTCCCCAGTGCCAAATGCGATGGCAGACAAACCTGGCTGTAATAAGCAGACCAACAACCCTACAGCAGCAGAACCAGCCAACATTTATTGAGAACTTACAATATCCCAGGAGCTTTCCATACACCATCTCATTTAACCTCTCAATAGCCTTATGTGTAGGCTTCATTAGAAGGTGCCATTTTACCAAGGAGGAAACCAAGGCTCAGAGAGGCTGAGTGGTTTGCCCAAGGTCTCACAGTTTGGAAAGAGTTGAACCAAGATCTGACCTAAGACTGTTTGATTTCAGAGCATAATCACGTGACCACCAGGAATACAGCCTCCCTTGCTCTATGGATTATTTCCACTTCCACGACTATGCTCAAGAACTTTCTGTGGCTCCCCAGTGCCTCTAGAACAAAATCTAGACATCCCATCTGGTGGTAGTTCCTTTTCTACTTGCTCTTCCATCATCCTTTCTGATCTCATTCTCTTTCCCCTGCTGTATTCTGATTTATTAATGCAATAGTTATTTAATAAGCACCTACTGTGTGCCTGGCACATTGTGCCTGCTCCTGGGGAAGACAGATGGTGAAAAGTGCTTTGAGAGCAATAGGTGTTATGACCAACTGTCAAGGGACCTATTTTGCTGGGTAGATTTGCAAAGACCTGGGCCAGAGTGTTCCAGGGAAAAACACAGACAAAGATCCTGAGGTGGAGAGGGGTAGAGCATGCTTGTAATAACCCAGAGAGGGGCATGTGAGAAAGGGAGAGTAAGAAAAGGTAAGCTAAGACAAGGGCAGGGGCCAGACTGCAAGGCTTCGAAGCCATGGTGAGGATTTATCCCAGGCGCAGAGGTGGCAGATTAGCACAAAGTTTTTTGTTTGTTTGTTTTTAAGATCCCTCATTCATTGGAGAATGAACTATCAGGGAGTAAGAAGGAGAGTAGGGAAAAAGAGGCAGCTACTGTGTCATCGGGGCAAATGGGGACAGGGTGCTGACTGCAGGGGTGGCAGTGGTGTTGAAGAGTCGTGGGCAGGTGAGAGTTAGGATGTGAAACCAAAAGGTTGATCCAGGAGAAGGGGGAGGAGGAGCATGGCCAATAAAGACTCTCCTTCAGCAAGAAGCTGGTTGGCAGTGCCATTTACTGGGATGGGAAGTTAGGGAAGGAGTGGGTTTGGGGGGGTGGGTGGGCATGATCAAGAATCCTGTTTTGGACTTGTTAACTTTGAGATGCTTGTGAGATGTCCAAGGAGAGATGCCAAGTGGCCAGTTGGATGATGAGTTGGGAGTGCAGAAGAGAGACTCCAGCTGAAGATATAAATATGGGAATCAGCAGCTTAGAGATGTATTTAAAGCTATGGGACAGAGTGAGATCATCAGAGGAGAAAGTGTAGTGAGAGAAGGGAAGAGGCTCAGAGATGAGCCCCAGCAGCCATGTAGTCACACTGACTGACCCCATTAGGTGACTTCTCTGCCCAACAGCTTTCAGTGACTCCCTACTATCCTCAGAACAAGGTTCAAAATCCTTAGCTGGACACACAGGCCCTGCCTACTTCTCCAATCTCATGTCCTTTGATCCCTTCCTTGTATCCTTCTTTTCAATCATAATAAACACCTTGGGAAGTTCCACACCTCCAGGCTTTTACCCAGGCAGTTCCCTTGCCTGACGTGGCCTTGCACAGGCAAAAGTGAATTGTCACTCTTGCTTCCTCCAGAGTGGACTTTGCAACATCCTCCTCTGTGTTTCTATGGCCTCTGAACAAACCACACTATCATAGTCTTTCTGGGAGCTCCAAAGGGAATGAGGCTTGTCTATCTCTGTGACTTGGGACCAGCATGTCCAAGGCTCATGGTGAGCCCTTGTGCCCCACAATCTGAGATGCATCATCACAGCTGTGGTGGGCTGAGCACGTGAACTTCATCACTTCCGGTTGAACCCAGGCTGCTGCTCTGAACACACTTGGAGGAAGGAAGGTTAACAGAGGGAGGAGGCGAGTGGGTGTGAGAATGAGGGGTCACACTGGGCATTTGCTGGACCTCCACCTCCATTGCAGCATTAGTGGGGAGAGAGAAATGAAAAGATGAAAGCAGAGAAAAAGCAGTGAATTTTACTTCCCTTACTACTGCCCTGAGTTCACGATGAGAGACTTTACTGTGTAAGAAATAAAAAAGTACATTAAGGACTTGGCCTGGAGGGGGTCATGCAAAGCTCCTATACCCTCCCTGGGCCACTTTTATTCTGTCTTATGTTTAATGTTACCAACCATAGGCTCCTGAAGAAAGCTCAGGAGGGGCAACTTGTGTGTTTTTGGAGCACCTACTTGGTGTCAGGTGCCATGCATTTGGTCAAGGGCACAGATAGGTCAGATGGACCTGGGTTCTAATTCCAGCTCTCCTGCTTGCTACATGGCCTTGGCCAGGTAACAAGGCCTTGCTCTGGGCCTTAGTTTCTTCATCTGTGAGATGTGGGCTATTTATACTCCCCTGCTTCAGCTCTGAGAGAGGTGACACGTGAAACACCGAACACAGTGCCTGAAACACAACTGTTTCCTTTCGTCTTTCTAACAATCTTGTTAGAGGAGTGTTGGTACAGGGCAACTGAGAGGCCCAGGTCACAGAGCTAGGATGGATAGAGATGATGTCTAAGAGCATTTCTACCTCCAAAGCCAGGGAGAGGATCCTCCTATCTAATCATTCAGTTGGTTGATTCTGGGACTTTGGGTTGGGTACTGGGAACTCAAAGGTGATTCAGACAAAAGCTCTACTTTCCACCGTCCAGGCTCTCCCACTGACTACATTATGCTCCCATTCAGAGAAGTTGGGAGTGGGGACTCCCTACTGTACAGGAGGAGTGAGTTTGGGAATTCCCAGCTCAAAGGGCCTGTTGCTCCTTTTGGGACCAGGCAGGCAGCTTGGGTTACTGCTCTGAGCTTCAGGTTTTTTTTTTTTTTTTTTAATACTTTTTTTATTTTTATTAAAGTATAGTTGATGACAATATTACATTAGTTTCAGGTGTACAACATAGTGACTCAACATTTATATAGTTTATGGTGTCAGCACATCAATCTTATTTATTTTCCTTCTTTGGGGTGATATGATTAGGTTTTGACCAATGAAATGGGGGGCAGAAGTACTGCATTCCACTAATAGGCTTGGTCACAAACTCATCCATGTTATCATGCATGATATTTCTTTCCATTGTAGGGCAACTGTAGAAACCACGTGTCATAGACGGTAAGAACCTGTGTCCCTGAGTCTCCACTGGAGCAGAGCCACCAGGAGAGCTACACCCTGTCATGAGGGCAACAAATAAACTTGAACAAATAAACTTGAATCACCAAATAAACTTGGGAATTGCTTATTGTAACAGCTAGCATCCCATATCCTGACCAGTGCACTAATCTTTGTACATGTCAGGGGCCATTATGGCTAAAATGACTTTGACTAAATATTTAGTTTTAAAAGATATCAGAAATTCTTTTAAAAAATCCTTTAAAAAGAGAACAGTATAATCTATCTTCTTTCCTGAGTAATGCTAAATAGTCAACAGAATCATTGTGAGAATGACAAAACAGTGGCAAGAAAGCTACTGTTTGGTGCCTACTGTTATGTTGTATGTGCCAAGCCCAGTCCTGAGGTTTTAGGAATTGTTATTTATGGGAGGATAGTAGAGTTTGAGCATAGGATCTTCAGGTTTTTAATCTGAAAAATTGGCATAATGATACCTTATCCAGAAGATAACAAGAGGATTAGGCAGGAAAGTTTTGGGTGAGGTGGGTGCCATTTTAGGGAGCGCCATGGCTGTCATTAGCTGAGGTCCATGAAGGGTCCTTTGTAAGGTTTGTGTAGATTTACATTTTTCTACGAAGAAAGCCTGTGACTTTCATCAGCTTCTTAAAGGATTCCCTGACCCCTTTGTACCACAAAGCCCCAGAATCATATATAGTGGGACCAACTTAGCTCCCTGCTTTCCAATGAATGATGGGTAGAAATAACACCAAAATGCCCAGGCTAGGAAATCCAAGCATCTGGGGATGATTAGAGAGAGCAGGGTTTGAGTCCTGGACCCCCATGCTTCAGCAAGGCAAGACCACTTGACAATCACTTCTCTCTCCACATTTTTCCCATGGTCCCATGACCCAGGATTCTGCAATAACCAACTCCCCTCCATGCCAACGTGGTGGAGGAGAAAGAACTCGGATGCTGTTCTTTTCCAAGCATATGGCAAAGCTAATTTTTCTAGACAGCAAGTTCCTGTAACCATAATTGATTAGCCTTTGTTTAGAGGAAATTAGATTTCATCTGACTCCCTCATTAGCCCCAAGGACAGGAGTGAAGGCAAAAGCTGTACAGAGACCTGTTATCTCAGATGCACCCCAAGTTTGGCTGCACCCCAGTGAGATGCCACTTAGAGCAGGTACCTTGGGAAAACACTCAGGGGCTCATCTGCTTGGACATCCACAACTAGGCCCATTCCAGAAGTGACTCAAAGTCACTTAGTCTAGTTTGGTGGACCCTAAGGTAGGTGACCCCACTGTGGACCCAAAAGGCAGATTGTAGCTTGAAATAGTAATTGCAGGAGCTTCAGCATGGAGGCCCTCCAGTCCAGGCCTCATCATGACCAACAGACACCAGCTTCCTACCTGGTATTTCTACTTGGATATTCCCACTCTTCATATTCAACAGATCTCAAGTCCAACTTGTCCGTTTTTTCTTTTATGATAAGTGTTTTTGTGTCTTCTCTAAAAAATCATTTCTTACTTCAAGATGGTAAGATATTTTCCTGTTTTTTTTTTTCTAGAAGTTTTATAATTGTAGTTTTTATGTTTAGAACTATGAATTATCCTAATTTTTCCCCATCAATTTGTCTTTTTATTGTGGTTAAATCTCCATAACAAAATTTAGCATTTTTACAAATTTTAAGAGTATATTCAGTGGCATTAAACACATCCATATTGTTGTGTAGTCATCACCACTATCCATCTCCAGAACTTTTTAATCTTCCCAAGCTGAAACCTTTTACCCATTTCCCCTTCTCCCCAACTCCTAGCAACCACTATTTTACTTTATGGCTCAGAGACCTCATACAATATTTGTCATTTTGTGACACTTAGTACAATGTATTCAAGATTCATCCATATTGTAGCATGTGTCAGAATTTCTTTCCTTTAAAATATCCTCCTATATAATAAAAAGCTAATATGCAAATTGACTGAATGGTGGAATTACTGGTTGCTATGATGGGCACTGACCACCAGGGGGCAGATGCTCAATTCAGGGGAAGCGCCACTCAGCCAGAAGCTGGGCTCATGGCTGGTGAGTGCAGCAGTGCTAAATATGTCTGTCTGCCTGCCAGCTTAGGTCTGCTCTACGCGAGCAGGCCTAAGCCATTAGTCGGACATCCTCCAAAGGCTCCCTGACTGCGAGAGGATGCAGGCTGGGCTGAGGGATCCCCCAGTGCACGAATTTCATGTACTGAGCCTCTAGTATATATACAATTGATTTCAGAGAGGAAGGGAGAGGGAGAGAGAGATAGAAACATTAATGATGAGAGAGAATCATTGATTGGCTGTCTCCTGAATGCCCCACACTGGGGATCAAGCCCGTAACCCAGTTCATGTGCCTTGACCAGTTCAAAGGTCAACACTCAACCACTGAGCAAAACCGTCCAGGCAGAATTTCTTCCCTTTATAAGGCTGACTAATATTCCCTTATATATATACACCACACTTTCCTTATCCATTGATAAGTTGCTTCCTCATCTTGGCTGTAATGAATAATGCTGCTATGAACAAGGGAATAGAAATATCTGAGTGCAGCTATTTTCTCCCATTCCATGGGTTATCTTTTCACTCTGTTGATAGTATCATTTAATGCCAAAAGTCTTTAAGTGTGATTGAGTCCCACTTGTCTACTTTTTTTTCCTTTTGTTGCCTGTGCTTGTGCTAAATACAATGTCATGAAGCTTGCCCCTTCTGTTTTCTTCTATCTTGATTTGATTTGTGTAGTGTGAGGTAGGAGTTCAAACTTAACATTTCTGAAATCCAACCCTTAAGCTTTCTTACCCCTACCTTATTCTCCCTTGGGGTTCACTGTTAGTATGCTAGAAAACAAGTCACTCCTGTCACTTTCCTCTCCATCATCCAAGTCCTATTGATTTTGCTACATCCTACATTTCCTTGAAACCACTAATTTCATATCCACTTGAACAATGGATATGAGCATCTTTACAGCTCATATCCATTGTTCAAGTTTTTTCATCTCTTGCCAGGATGAATACAGTAGTCTCTCTTTTTTGTTTTTTAAATCCTCACCTGAGGATATACATTTTATTGATTTTAGAGAGAGAGTAAGGGAGAGAGAGAAAGAAACATTGATGTGAGAGAGAAACATTGATCAGTTGCCTCCATTCATCCCCCAGTCAGGGACTGAATCCACAACTTAGGTATGTGCCCTGACAGGGAATTGAACCTGCAATCTTTTGGTGTATGGGACAATGTTCCAATCAACTGAGCCACCCAGCCAAGGTTATAATAGCCTCTTAACTGGCTTCTCTGCTGGCACTTGGAAAAGCAATTCTGATCATATCACAACCTTCCTCCACCCATACTGGTACTGCTTTAGATAAAGACAAACTCTTTAATGTGATCTTCAAAGCTCTGGGTGGTCTGTCCTGGCTCCAACACCCCATTTTCCTGCCTCTCTCTGCTGCAGCCATGCTACTCATTCTCCCCACCAGGATTCTGTTCTGTTCTCTCTGCCTGGAAAGCTAATGTTGTTCCCTCCCCATCATTACCTAATAAATTCCTACTCATCCTTCTATTCTAAGCTTAATCCCACCTGCTCAGGGGGCCTTCCCTGATTCACTTACTATATTGTGTTTTACATGTTTTTGTATGACTGTTGGATTAGTGTTCGACACTAGACCACTGAGGGCAGGGCCTGTATCTTTTAAATCACTATTGTATTCCAAGGGTCTAGCACAGTGTCTAGCACACAGTAGGTCATCTGTAAATAGTATGGGAAGGAAGGAAAGAAAAAAGAAAAGGAGGGAGGGAAGAAGAAAGATGGATGCATGCAATGAAAAGATTGATTTCCTTGGCTATGAATGTTCTTCCCAAGGTGGGAAGCTATGACTTTCAGTGCATGATCTCTAGGGGGCAGGAGGTGATAATCACTTTGTTGATTTCAAACTTCTGGGAACTTATTACGTAACAGATGTCATAGAGACCTTTCTCAGCCTCAGTTTCTTCATCTGGAAAGTGGGAAAAGCAACACCCCCTCCGTCCCACCTGCAAAATTGTTGTAATAGAAGAGATGCTGTTGACATGTATGAAAGTGCTGAGACCCCAAAAGGGTGTTTCATAGATGACCTTGAGTCCAGCCATGCTCCCAAATACAGCCAACTCGCTTAGATTCTCTGTGCCTTAGTCTTCTGTTCATCAGCTGCCAGATTTGGGCATGGACACATCCCTAGAATGGTGCATGGAGAACTGAGTCCCTTCTGCCCCCAGGTACATGTCCTCGGAGGCTTAACTTAGCTATACCTGGAGATGGCCATACCAGAAGCCTGGTCAGGAACCTTATCTGCTTGGACATACAAAACTAGACCCATTCTAGAAGTGGCCCAGGACTTAGCCCAGTCTGGCGGTTCAGTTGAGGCTCTACAGCAGCGGTTCTCAACTAGCAGAGACACCTAAGATCTTCGGAAAACACAGATATTTACATTACAATTCATTAACAGTAGCAAAATAAAAGTTATGAAGTAGAAACAAAAACAATTTTATGGTTGGGGGTCACCACAACATGAGGAACTATATTAAAGGGTTGCGGCATTAGAGAGTTTGAGAGCCACTGCACTAAGGACTGAAGGAATGAGGAATAACCATGGCTAAAATAGGAGGCTCCTTCAATTCTGGGTCTCCCATGGTTGTTGGTAGGCTCCCTGCCCTCCCACACTTCTTTCCTCAGACCTGGGGCCATTTGGGCCCACCTGAAAACTTCAGGCTTCAGGCTCTGGGCTCAGCTGGTCCCTAACTGGTCCCATGTGGCTCAGGGGGCTTGTATTATCTATGCAAATAGGCTCCAACTCTAGGGACTTGCTGCCTTGTCCCTCACTCCCTCCCATACCCCAGTTCCTTCGAGGCTGAGACCCAAGATCTTGCCTGTATTCCTACCCCTACCCAGACCCAAAGCATGGTCCAGGCTTTGTCCCAAGTCACTCTCAAGTCCATTCCCTTCTCTTCATCTCTGGGTGATTGCACTAGTCTCCTAGTTGTTCTCCCTGCTGTCCCCAGCTTCCTATAACACATTCTCCACACACCAACAAGATTGATATTCCTAAAACATAAATTGGATCATGCCAATTCCCTGCTTAAAATCTTCCAGTGGCTTCTAGCACACTCAGAACCAAATCTAAAGTCATTGGAATCTACAAGGCCAGATCCTGGTGCTCTTGCCCTGCTCCTTCTCCTGCCCCCTTCCTCTTCCACATCTTTATCTTCCAACTCTCTGCTCCAGCCACATTAGACCTCAGACTGCTGCCACTTGCCATGCCTGGACCCCAGAACAGAGCATGTCGTTTTGCTGCAGTTATAGATGGCTAGGAGGTCTGCGTGGGGCTGTTGGGACCTTCCTAAAAATGAAGATAACACAGATGCAAGCTGGGACCTTCCTAAAAATGAAGGTAACATACATGCAAACTGAGTAATGAAAAGACCTTATTTGAGCACCGGGATATAGCCATACCTTTTTTTTATTTTCCTTTTAGGTTAGCCAAAGCATAATGTTTTCTTAGGCTAACTTGACTTGGCACTTATATTGCTTACTTTTGAAGGGAGAACCCCATTAATTTGACTGGCCAACCTTTTTCAACTGACCCTATCCCATTTTCTGTTCCTACAATGTCCCACTTCAGGGCTTTTTGCCTATACTGTCCGCTCTGCCTGGAGTGCTTTCCCCAGATGTACATGTCTCACTCCCTGATCTCTTGAGGTCTTTGCTCAAATGTCACCTCCTTGGAGAGGCCCGTCCTGATCACCCCACCAAAATAACAAGCCACTCCTTTACTTGGTGTTATTATTTAAATAACACCTTTATTTACCACGACTGTTACATATTTACCTATCTGTCTCTCTCCACTAAACTTTAAACTCCATAAGGGCACCGACTGTATGAGGGTGACCAGCTATTCTGGTTTGCCTGAGAATGAGGGGTGTTCTGGGATGCAGGACTTCTAGTGCTAAAACCAGGAATGTCCTGTGCAAACCAGGGCATGTTGATCACCCTAGACTGAAGATTGCCTTGTTTGTTCACCATAACTACTCCCCCCAATAGTGCTGGCACATGGTAGATGCTCAGCACATAGTTGAGTGGGTAAATGAGTGTAGGCCCTTACCAGGTAGTATACCCTTCAGTGTTTATGTACACTGTTTCATTTCATCCTTACAGCCAACCAGTTATGCCCATTTAAAAAAATATTTTTTTACTGATTTTTTTACAGAGAGGAAGGGAGAAGGATAGAGCGTTAGAAACATCAATGAGAGCGCAACATCAATCAGTACCTCCTGCACACCCCCTACTAGGTATATGCACACAACCAAGGTACATACCCTTGCCTGGAATCGAACCTGGGATCTTTCCGTCCACAGGATAAAACTATGCACTGAGCCAAACCGGAAAAGGCTGATTATGCCCATTTTACAGATGAGGAGCCTGAGGCTTGGGTAGCTTGCCCAGGATGCACAGCTGGGAAGGCAGGACTGGAACCCAGCTCTGCCAGGTTCCAGAAGTCAAGCCCTTAATTTTTCTGAAATGCATGCTTCCTTGTTACTGCCTGCTTGTTCATACCAACTGACCCTTAGCTCCTGTTGCCTAAATGGGACACATCTGGGCCCAGAGAAGCCCATTCCCTGCTTTGCCCCTCCCAAGTGGGTGAGACCTGGCCCTAGAGCAGATCGTTTCTGACCAGGTGGGTGGTGAGAGAAGAGGGAGAGTGGGAAGTTCAGGGGCTGGACGAAGACTGGAACCTCAGAGTGGTGGTCATTGTCCCTGAGCTATGTATCCCCAGGGAATCTCTAGTCCAGGCTCCACTGGCTTCAGGTCTCCTTGAAGGCTTGTCAATCACAGCGGCATTCTCAGCTGGCCCTAACCCCTGCACTGAGGATCCTGTATTCTGCTCCCTCACAGAGGTCTAAACGAAAATATCCTACCCATTCCCTAGTTCAGGAAAGGGTGTCTCTCTGCCATTCTAGACCCACTACTATCCCTTGCCCTGCTCCTCCTGATCAGAAGGAGAGGAACAACACTGTGGTGGAGGAGCAGTGCTTCCTTGGCAAATTTAACTCTCATTTGATCCTTACAATCAACCTTGCAACAGGTGCTCCTTTTTTATCCCCATTTCATGGATCAGGAAACTGAGGCCCAGAGAAGTGAAGTCATTTGCCAAAGGTAACACAGTTCATAAGGGGTTTCTGAGACAGATTCAGGGCTGTCTCCCAAGCTCACATGTTATCTACTCTACTTCATTTTCAGGGTGATGATGGAGATTATCAAGCCACTGGTGTTTATTATGCCAGGCACTTCACATGCCTTATTTCTCATTTCAACCCACCTTGAAAGGTAGGTATAACTGTCTCCATTTTACAGAAAGTCAGACAGCACAGGAGTGAAGGGATTGACCAAGGTCACACAGCACAAATGATTCCTAATGGGACCTATCTCATCCTCCCTCTGTCCTTCCTTCTTACCTTCTACTTACTCACCTGCTTAACAACCAGCATTTATTGAGCACCAATGACGTGCAAGGCCCTGCCCACCCTGCTGACACCGCCTGAGCTCCGACAGGAGGAAGCCCTGGACTCAGGAGACACCCTGGCTCCTGGCCCACAGCAGCTGGAAATCCTTTCCTGAGAGGCTGCCTGGGTTCCAAACTGGGATCTCTTGGGTCTGATTAGCCATCTACTTGGGAGTCTCTCACTGGGGAATTCTCTGCACGTTTCATTCTGGGATTTCAGCTGCTCTGCCCTCTGCCTGGCCACCAAAGAGCTGTTTTTCATAATGGGGTGGGAGCAGGGTCACGGGAGGTTTTAATAATTCCATTGTTGGAAATTTCCATGGTGGCAGAAAAGACTTGTTGGCTGGCCTCCAAACACCTCCCTGAAAAATACTTCCAAAAAAGTAAATCAAACTGCTGGACTGGCGCACTGCAGCCCAGGCAGACGCTGGAGCTGCCCACAAAAAAGTGCAGGAACCAGGGTATCACCATCAGTCCTCAACATAGCACAAGGAAAATGGGGACCCCTTTCTCTTCTGGACGGAAACACATAAGATGCTCCCCTAGGAGTGAGTCACAAGCCCAGAGTCTATTTTCTCTGCCACCTGTTCAGTGTGTGACCGTGAGCAACTATTATAATTACTAGACCTTTCTGAGCCCAACTCCTCCCTGCGAAAAGAGGCAGCTGGAAGGAACTTTCTAGGTCTGAAGCATTCATGGTGTCAGTTCTATGGACTGAGGATGGGAAAGGTGCAGAGAAACTGTGGCAGCCTCTAAAGGGACCAGAGGCTTTCTGGAAGGGAGAGACCTGGGTGCTCTGCAGGCCATGGAGGTTATGAGCTGGATCCTCCTCATTGCCTGGCCGCCATCTGCCTCCCCCATGCGCACACAGCTTCCCCAGCTGCCTTTCCGTGAGAGGAAGGGCAGGCTGGGGATCTGCACAAGGTGAGGATCCTCAGCATCTCCCCCTTTTATCACCACAGCCATTCCAAGGCTGCCGGCTCTGGGAGGATCTCGGGCATTCTTAGCTTTCCACACTCACCTGCTATAGCCACTACCCCCTTCCGCCCCGCTTAATTCCTCACCACCTGTCCCCAGATTGCTCCACTCTGGACTGTCTTCATTCACCAGCCAGGCTTCTCTCTGCTCACCCCAGCTCTGACCCTGTCCTGCCAACCCCGCTGCCGGGCTCAAACAGCCCTAATTCCCAGCTACAGCAGAATCGGGACAATGACCCATTGCATCACCTCTCTTCTCGTAAAACGTCACCTCCAAATGCAGGAAAGTCCCCTTATACTTTAGAGGCCCTCAACAGAATACAGCCTTCACCGAGAGCCCTAGAAAACGCCCCAGCAGGCTGGGAAAGAGGCAATTTCCTGTGCAGACCTGGGTTTGAGCCCAGCTCCTCACTTTCTGTACAGACTTCTTCATGGCTCCGAGCCTCGGTTTCCTCAGCCATGAAATGGGGATGAGGATGTGTCCATTGCACTGTTGTCGGGAGGATAAGATAAGAATAAGTCAGAAGGTCTGGCACAGAGCCTGGCCTGGAGCAGAGCCTGGGCAGAGCTGACTCTATGGGAACCCCTTGTGAAAGGCTTGGGTGAGGGCTTGGTTTGAGTCCTATTTGGCTTCAGCTAGGGAGATAGAGGAGGGGGAGGGGAGAAGAGGGAGGCAGAGGCAGAGGCATGGGGCAAGAGGCCAGGAGACGTAGGAGGCTGTGTAGCCACTGTGGTTTCTGCCATCACAGAGGCAGTGTCTGCTTTTTAAACTTACTATGTGCCGGGCACTGAGTGAGGGCTTCTTATAGCTGTTGAAATTGAACCTCAGAGTGGTGAGGTCACTGGCTGGTGGGTGACAGACATGGCAGTGCCTTTATCCCTGAGCTTTGCATTGAGTAAGGGCACAGGAGGGGAGCAGTGGGGTGACAAAAAGGATTAGAAGAGGCAGGTGATGGTTTTACGTCCTCTCCTGTGGGCGGTTGCTAAGGGCAAGTGGGGGTCACACCTGCCACAGCCTCCCCTAGCCTGGCAGATCTGCAACAGGCTCCTCTCCAGCCAGTGAGTCCTGCTCCCTTTGCCCCACGATCGTCTCCTCATAGAACAGGCCTTTGTGAATTACAGCAAAGAAACCAAATTTACAATACTCTGCCTTTCTCCGTATTTTTTTCCAGAGATGTGGGAGCCTTGCCCATCCTTCGTGCTCATTTGACAGAGAATCACAAAGACAGGCTGAGCACCAGCAGACATGGCCTACTGGGTGGGTGGCTTAAGCAAAGGGCTTCCCTATCTGGCCCAAAGGCTGGCCCTTCAGCCAGGACTCTGCCCCTAGGGGCATGGAGGTGCAGGGGCAGGAACAAATCTGGGGCACCTCCCTCTGGTTAGCATTCTTCCATTTTACTTGCATCATATCATTTCCCAGTTCAGGAACCTTCCATGGGCTTCCACTGATCAAGCGTGCAGGATATGGTTGCCCAGACATGGGTTCAAGCCTTCCTCTGCTACTTACTACCCGTACAACTCGGTTTTTTTAATCTGTAAAATGGGAGTGTTGTAAGGTCTGAACGGGATAATAATCCCTTTTTCACATCGCAGTTAGATGGGGCTGTGTATGTTGCACCCTCCCTAAGACCTTCAATGTCAGGATCAAACCCAAACTCCATACCATGACCTACATAAGCCGCATGTGACCCGGGCTCTCACTGCTTCTGCCTGGTCCACCTCTCACCACCTCCATCCCTTTTTAAAGGGCCCCAACAACTCCAACAGTAACTGGGACTCACCCTAGCCTCCCCTGATGCCTCCCCTGAGTCCTAAAGTTCTGTCAGCTGGCCCATGTCCCCTTTCTTGGAAACGTGTCCTCCATTTTGCCCTTGTTCATGGAATGCTTGTCAGCCTTTCTCCTTGTCGGGCTCGAGTCTCTTCCTTTCAAACCATTCTCCTCCTAATGCCACAGGGTCTTAAAATGGCCAATCCTATCACATTACTTCCCAGATTAAACTGTTCAGCCCTTTGCTTGGCTCAGCCACCTCTCCAGCTGAGCACCTGCCACCCCTACCTGGAGCCTCTAGGCTGCTGGCTGGTGGTGGCCTCCACACTGCTCAAGCCATGCCTGTGCCTGGAGCAACCTCCCCACCTCCTCCCTCCTTCCAGCTGGCTAGCTCTTATTTATCCTTCCACTCTGCTGGCTACCCTGTGTGGCCCTTCAAGGTTGTTCTCTGGCTGCCCAACAAAGTGCCTGCCTGGTGCTCATGTTGCTTCATGTTTACTGACCTCCCCGCTAGACTGAGCACTCTGGGACTGTGAGGCTGCCGCTGTCTTGGTTAAGCTGGGTGCTCTGGAATCAGCCTGCTCACTGAGTGCCCTTGGGCAGGTCACTGTATGTTGCAGAGCCTCCATTTCCTCATATGTAAAACTAGAGGCCTGGTGTTTGAATTCATGCACCAGTGGGGTCTGGCTGGCCTGCTCCAATTTGGCCCAATCAGGGCTGAGCCGGCTGGGGGAGGGGACATGGGCGGTTGACCATCTTGCCCCACCCTTTTTTATTCTTATTTAAAAAAAATATATATTTTATTGATTTTTCACAGAGAGGAAGGGAGAGAGATAGAGAGCTTGAAACGTCGATGAGAGAGAAACATCGATCAGCTGCCTCTTGCACACCCCCTACCGGGGATGTGCCTGCAACCAACGTATATGCCCCTGACCGGAATCAAACCTGGGACCCTTCAGTCTGCAGACAGACGCTCTACCACTGAGCCAAACCGGTTTCGGCTTGCCCCACCCTTGATGGGGGGGAGGCAACTGGGGTTTCAGTGGGCATCAAAGCAACCAATCGTTCCAGCAGCTTGGCTTTTATATATATAGATGGGGATAATAAGAGCCAGAGGGATGTTGTAGTAACTAAGTTCCACAGAGCATTTAGAAGAGTGCCTAAGTCAGTGGCATTATGCTCAGTCAGCAGCATTCTGATTCAGAAACTAATGCTAGAAGGAACTCAGGGGTCTGTGGCCAGCAGGTGCATCTGGCTGCCAGGGACTCCTGGTATGCTGGACCTTCACTTGAAGAGGGCTGAGCTAATGAGGCTGGTAAGTCACCTTGGGCTTTCTTCACCTTTCTCCTTGCTAAGAAGCCTCTATTTGTTTCCATTGATATTTAAAAATATGTCTTATTTGCTTTGAGGGAAATGTCTTTTCAAGTTCATGTTTTCTGCCCTTCTGCTCCCTCTTTTGACCTTTGAGCCTGTTTTCTGACTTTACCTCCTGCCTTGTTTGCATGTGCCTTTTTGAAGCCAACCTTTTGCACCCAACTTTTGTATTTGAGCTCAGACTCCCTGGCATCCTCTGGGTCTCAGGGCTACTGGTTGGGGAGGGACAATGACGTGTCCTGTTATGCCACACCGTCCATGTCGGGGGAAAGGAGGAAGTGCCAGCCCCAGGTACACATATGCTAGTGCCTTCATGGGGGCACAGAGAGGGCACACCACAGCTGGGAAAAGGCAGGGCTGGCAGCTCCAGAGCCAGCGTCATGTGCACTCACCTCCGCTGCCTCTCATTCAAAGCCTGCCGAGCCACCTGGATGGCCACAGTCCACTAGGGACAGAATAAGGTCATGGGTATGAATAAAATGATCCCCTAGAAGAGAAACAGAAACCCTCTGAATTTATATCTGCCAGTAAGTGAAAGAACAAGCAAGAGAAAGCAGCAGCAAGTTGCCAGATTTCATTGACTCTAAGTCGAATCCTATGTTCCACCATGATTTTTTCGTATCGCTAAGAAAGAGGCAACTGAGTGCTGCCAGCAAAAGTATGACTTGTCATCAGCTCCCACATATATCCTGATCTCAGGGATGTAAAATATGGGGAAAATGTACATCCCAGAATTGACAAAACAGGATATTAATAGAGGTTACAGGAGACACACGCAGGGAGAAGAAAATTAGTTATTTTACTATAGATCCTTCTGTATTATTCCCTTGTTTTAACAAGCATGCAATGTAAATTTGCAGTTTAAAAAGGAAAATAAGGTTTGCCAAATGGTTGTTGCCCGGCTGCTTTTCTGGCCACCTCATGGGTGGGCAGCCCTGGGGTGCTTGCTGGAGGAGAAGGCTGGGGACTTGTGGGACAGGTAAATGTCAGGTGTGCTCTTTCCAGAGCTCAGCTCTATATGGGTTTAATCAACAGAAATTTCCCTTTTTTAAGCCCTGGTTCCTAAACGAGGTGTCCTCAAGATAGAAAATACTCAGAGGACTACAAACGATGCAACAAAGCCCAGTTTCCCAGAGAACTGCACGCCACCAAGCTCTTCCTTTGCTTTCTCCTGCCTCAAACCATCCTGCTGCAACCTGGTGTTAGACAATTTATAGACCCACCTGTCTGCTGCCTTCTCCCCAGCTAGACTGTGAGTGGCAGGAGACTAGACACTGCATTTGCATCATTTAGGCTGCATCTCTTGCCCACTCTCTCTCCACCCCACCCCACAGGGAGGTGGGGTGAGCATGAGGTTCCTGGGAAACCTCCCACAATCATTCCTCCCCTGTCTTGCAGATAGCGGGTCTTTGAGGCAGGACACTGCTTTCTCTTTCACAGATGCACAAAACAGAACTCACCAGCCTCTCCTGCCCCCATCCTAGGCCCTTAAATGCAAGAGTAGATGAGATAGTAAGTTTCCAGCAGTCAAGGAGGTGATTGAGGGAGGCAGAAAAACAAACAAGGGAATAAATACTGAAAAGAATGTCAATTGTGATAAGTTCTATTAAAAAAAACAAGTGCTGTGACAGAAGAAGCTCCTTTAAATAGCCTAAGTGGGGAAATACCATTTAGCTTGACAAGAAGGACGCTATCTTGTAAGGAGAAAGAGAAAATGCATTCTGGATGGGGAAACAGCACACACGAAGGCCCCGAGGCAGGAAAGAGGCTGATGAGTGTGTGGAATGGAAAGGAGGCCAGTAAGCTGGAGAAGAGTGAGTGAGGAAAGAGGGATGGGTGGGTGGCCAGACTAGGAAGTGCTCACAGGCTATGGAAAGGAGTCTAGATCCTCTGCATCATGGGGAGGTCTATCGGGTTTTAAGCAGAGAGCACCACAATCTGATTTATATTGTTAGAAGGATTCACCTGGCTCCTCAGGGAGAACACATGATTGGGGTGGAGTTGGGGGACAAGATATGGAAAACCAATGAGGAAGTTCATTCTTTCATTTATTCATTGTGTTTATCCAAAAACATTCTAATGAAATCTCTGAAAAACACAAAAATGAAAACAAGCCAAGCTCATCAACTGGGGCATGACCCAGAGGTCCAAGGTCTGCAGCCTGGGAGTTTATAATAAAGGGAGAGGCAGGAAGGCTTCCTGAAGAAAAAGGCATTTAAGGTAAGGTGACCAGACATCCTGCTTTTGGCGGGACAGTCCCGATTTTTAACAATTTATCCCGCATCGGGACTTTTTTTTTGACACGGGACAAATTGTTAAAAATTGGGATTGTCCTGCCAAAAGTGGGACGTCTGGTCACCTTAATTTAAGGGGGGCTTTGAAGAATGGTTAAGGGGTGTGTTGGGATTGGGCACAGCTTGGGCAAAGGCTCAGAGGTGGGGAAAGGGCAGAGCTATACTCCAATTTCTATTGAATGACTGAATTCTTGCCTGACTTAGTGGATGAAGTAATTAGCTGAGGAAGATGAATCATGGAGGAGATGTGGAAGGGTAGGTAGGGGCTACATCACAAATGTGCCAAATGCACATTAGGATGTCCTGAACTTAAGGATGCTTAAGGATGTCCTGAACTTAAGGAGTCTGGGCCTATCTTCTTGGCAATGGGGAGCAGTGGAGACCTTGACCAGAAAGGGGCAAGCCAGATGACATTTTTGGTGGCCATGGGGCTCCCATGGAGAAGGCTGGGGCAAGATTCAGGGAGAAAGGGAAAGGGCAAGGCCTGGCTCCCCCTCCCATTATTAATCATGATTCCATCATTAAGAATAATAAACAGCTGATACTTCATTGAGCTTCCTGTGTCAGGCCCTGTTCTAAGTTCTAAGTTTTTTACATCTATTAAATTTAATTCGCACAAGAAGTTGGTACTATTATTTACTTCACTTTTGCAGGTGAGGAGACTAAAGCACAGAGAGGTTAAGTCACTAGTTCAAGGTCACACAGCTAAGAAGTACTAGGCTTAGAATCAAAGTCTAGGGTTTGCTCTTAACCACTACCTGTGCTGCCTCCTCCATCTATAATTCCACAGTTCTGCAATCTGTGGTTTTGTCTCCCTGGCAGAAACAGTCTCCATCTAGATAGTATGTCCCTGGCTGCCCTCTGAAGTTCCAAGACTATAACTCATAGCATATGAACTGATGGGCTCCCACTCATGGCACCATTATTAACCTGGGGGACCAGGAGTGAGTCCCTGGACTTTTCTGAGGGACCTGTGTCTCCATCTGTAAAGTAAGGGTAAGGATGCCTTCTTCGCAGGATGGACATGAGATGGGAATGTTTCTGGTCAGGTGACAAGCACAGCAGTGACCAGGAATCAGACAGGAGCTACACAGGGCCTTTCCTCACACTGCGCACAATCTTCACATGGCTACAGTCATTTCCCCATATAGAGGCAAAGCAGCTGCAGTAGAAAGGAACAATAGCTCACCTACAGATATATGAACTATAGTTTCCTCAATTGTGCCTGGTAGCTGCTTAAGAAATGTAAGTCCTCTCTCCCCAAAATGTGGACCCAGTGTAGCTCCAACTTAATGAGGGTTACCCAGTGTCTTTTAGGGAATGAGGATGAAGAGTAAGGACATGGCTGATTCCTGGGCCTAGGCCTGCCATTGCCAAGTGGTCAGCTTAAGGATGTCCTGAACTTGTCCCTGTGCCCCTGTGGGCAGTTGTGTTGGGGACACATTCTGGGCATGAATGGCCCTGTTCCTTGCTTAAGGTCTGGCTCAAAACCCCGCCCTTTCTCCTGGAGGGCTGGGTGATATGTGAGCATAGGGGGAGAGGGGGAGTAGTCAACACCATGGACAGGGTCCCAGTCCTCTGGGCTCTCCCTTGGCAACCTTGGGCAACTCTCCTCTGGGCCTCAATCTCCATGCGTTCAGCTCTTTTCAGAGACCAGTCTCCTCTGTAAGTGGGTCCATTCACACTTGTGAGGGGTGCAGGAACACTTGCATAGAGAGCCCAGCATGGAATGCGTCGGTTAACGATGGCTGTCATTATTCCAGGTTGCCTTGGAGGCTATAGTGAGGCTTGGGGGAGATTGTGGTGTAAAGGCTTGTTGGCCCCTTTCCAATGCCAGCATTTGCACTCATGTTTCGCTACTGTAGTCCCATTGTAGAGGTCTGACTCTGGACTTCTGGAGAAGGTTCTCAGGGCAAGGGAAGTTATTGGAATTCCCTTCTCCTGAGGCCATCGGAGAAGATTCAGGTCTCTGAGAGGGCGGAGAAACACCCAGAAACAACCCTGGACCACAATACCCAGCCACACTTAGTTCTGTTGTCTGAGTATAACACTTGTCCCAAGCCCACAGACTCCACCCTACATTTTATAGATGAAGAAACTGAAGCCCTATGGGATCCAGTTGGGGAGGATCCCAGTCTCGGCCATGGAAGTCATTCATTGTCCAGCCCCCAGCTGCATATCTGCTATCAGCTGCCACCTTCTTCTGGGCTCCCCAGTGAGAGGTGATTCATGTCTGGGTCAGCGAGGAGCCTGGCACATGGCCGGCACATACCAAGTCCTTAGTCAGTATTGATTTTATTGATTTACATTCTCTCCCCTCTTCAAGATCCTCTGAGTTTAGAAATCCAAAATTTGCTGGAGGTGGGACGGGGAAAAGGGTCGAATTTTAATCTGAATTAAGTCACATAAATTGATAAATTTAAAGTGGCTTAAAGAGCTCTTAATCTCCTGTCTTTGGATAGTTGCTAGGAAAAACTGGGTTTAGTAACCTTTGCACTGAAAATAAATATGCCATCTTGGACATTGTATTGCCCTGCCTGGGTACCTTCGCCAGCCTGCAGTGCCTATACCCTACCTGCTGGGCTGTGTACCTTCCATCTGCCTCCTTCTCTGAAGAACCACCATGGAATGAACTGCAGCTGCTGCTGGTTCAGGCTTGCTCCTAGGTCCACACAGAAATGTATACACACTCAGTCATGTGCTTCTCACTGTGTCCCTTCCACTGATGATCAGTAATGCCAGAGCAATTTTGAATCTTAGACATTTAAAGTGCCTGGAGGCTCTTTTTGGCCCCAAAGTCTTTATTTCAAAGATGGGAAACAGATGTCCAAGAGGGACTGTGACAGGTCCAAGGTCACTGCCAGTGTTTGGCAAGGCCAGGCTGCTCCTAGGTCTCTGCTCCTCCACACCTTCCCCAGCCCATTTTTGTGGCCCTGGTACTGCCTGGTGGCTGGACCAGCTGGCCAGCCGGAGCTTTTGCTCTCTTCAGGAGCGAGAGTTGCTGTGTCAACTCTGCAGCAGCCACTGAGAAGACACTTGGAGGCCAGGAAGTGCTGGCTTATGCAGTGGCTGGCCAGCTCAGCTGACCTTGGGCACAGCCCAGCCCAACCCAGCCCCTTCCCTTATACTGTGGTAAATAGAGAGAAACACAAAGAAAGAAGGAAACCACATCTGGCTGCAGCTTCTTCTAGAAACCATCCCTCCCCTGTTGAGAACCCTCTTCTCATAAGAATCACAGAGCCCTAGACTAACATGGGCAAAGAGGCAACATCAAGCTGGTGCCTGGACAGTGGGGTGCGGTTCTGGCACTGGGGGGAGGCAGCTGTGTGACTTTGGACAAACCAACAGACATCTTGGGCCTCAGCTCCCCCATCTGTAAAATCAGTATGGTCTGTATTGTTATTATTTTATTGAGCCATGTGTCTATTTTAGCTACCATTTATTGAACTAGAAGAGGCTTGTTAAAAGTTCATCAAATAATAATGGCCTACATTTTTGCAAAGCACTTCCCTAAGCACTTTAATTTTATTTAATTCCCACAGCCATCCTATGAATTGGATACTTTTGTTATCTCTGTTTTTACAGATGGTGGGACTAAGACACAGAGAAGTTAAGAAACTTGTACAAGGTCACACAGCAGGGAGGTGGTGGAGCAAGAATTGGAATGCTAGAGTTTGTGCTTTTAACTCCTCCCTGTGCTATCATCTTTGCTGTTTGTTTTGAGCTGCAAATTATTAAGCACCTACTCCATACAGGCACTCTGCTGGGCATGTGATACACACATAAACATGCTGGCTTCTCATAACCACCTTAGGAGGTGGGTATTCTCATGCCATTCTTTCAGAAGAGAACACAAAGTCTCCGGTAAAGTACACAGAAATACCTAAAGTCTCACCATGACTGACCCTGGAGGCAGATGGGAGAATGGCTTGTTCCAACCAGCCTGGTAGCCCTGTTCTGAATTCTTCATAAGTTTTATCTTACTTACCATATTTCACTGAATCTGAGATACATCCATTGTAAGATGCATCACTACTCTATGTGTACTTAAGACAAAGGCATGGCTGGTCTACTGTGACTTGCCAGTTGTAACAGGTACCTTGTTTCAGAGATACTAAAACATGCATTTGGGAATCCACACAATTCAGCTTTAACCACAACAACCCTACAGGGCAGGCACTATTACTATTCCCATTTAGCAGCTGAGGGGACCGAGGCTTGAAGATGAAGGATGCATAGCTGGCCAGCCCCCAGACCTCGGATTTGACACTGGGCAGACTTGGTCTGGAACCACCATGCTGATTCAGGCTACATGGGTGTGTGCCCTGCCCACGGGCACAGATTAGAATGCTGAGAAGACTGTTATCCAGAGTCTAGCACCCCTTGCTCCCAATGAGCTTGTGGCTCACACCCACCACAGAACCTCAAGCAGCCCCTAAACAGCTCCCCAAGTATGCCCCACCCCTCCACAGCCTCAACAGAAAACTGACAGCTTAGCTTCCTGAGCCAGCCTAGGGAGGCAGGGGTTTGAGGAAGCCAGGCTGGAAAAGCTCCTCTGGATGGTGCTCCCCATGGCTCCTGCAAAGTGGCCCCTGGGTCGGCCTGGCATGGCCCAGAGGAGCAGCCCAAGCCAGCATGGAGAATGCCATCACTTTACAGGAAACTGCTCAGGTTGGCATGGGAGCCCCAGAGAGACCTGCTTCCTTCCTTCCAAGCTCTGTGGCCTTAGACCCTAACCAGGTTCACCCATTCACAGGTTCCTCCCACAGGCTCCTCCAGCCCCCTGTTCCAGTACAGCATGGCCTCTCAGCATCTTTGCAAAAATCCAATCCTCCCTTTTGGACTAGGATGACCTGTTCTAAGGGCCTCTCCCCGGAAGCAGGACAGAAGCTTGACATATTTTGAATGTCTGGGATGACTGGGGCTCCATTTGTGACAGGTTTCTATGCATCATATCACATCATACATACTGCTTTGCAAGGTAGGTTTTCTCAACCCCACTTTGTCAGGACGCCAAGCTATGAGAGACAAAGCTACTGGCTTAAGGTCACATAGCAGTCAACATTGGTGCTGGGATTTTAATTCCTTGCATTTCTGATGGCATGAGAGCAGGCCACTTAACTACTGATCTCTGGACAAGCCCTGAGCCAAGTGCTTCCTTTGGTTATTTCACCAAAACCTCACACAATAATAATAACAACAACACTATTATTACCCCAATTTTACAAATGAGGAAACACCCTCTGATCCTTTACCTGGACCATCACCCCAGGCTAGACACTTTACCTAAATCCTTTTGTCTCTCAGAACAACTAGGAAGGTGGGTACTACTGTGACCCTCATTTTATGGAGAAGTAAAATGAGGGTAAGTCACTAGTTCAATAACACACAGCTCTTTAATGGTAAAGTCACTTATTAGGTAGGCTGTGGCCTGGAATAAGCAATGACTGTATCACATGTCAAATGAAAAGGTGTTTGCAAAGTGCTTGAGGATGGATATGTTTTAGCTCTTAGTAACTGGTATTATGATTAACACTTAACTTGGCAATTACTCCACAAGTTTGGTGTTGCTGTCCCTTTCTCCAGGTGAGGACACTGAGGTTCATAGAGAGTGAGTGACAGATTTAAAGGACTATGGTCTCTCAACCTTCTTCTGTGCAGCCCCCTTCACACCTCCAAGCTCCCCTGCCCACCTCCAGCTCTTCTCTTTGAGTCAACACAGGGTTTGCCGGAGTTCGTCGTGCCCAAGGGTTCCTGGCTATGAGCAGCCCCAGGCAGCTCCAAAAAAGTGGAATAAAGGAAGATCACCAGAGACCTGGATTCAGATCCCAGAGTTGTCCCTCACTTGCTGTATGACTTGGGCATATTCTTAACTTCCCTGATCTTGGTTTCTTTATCTGTAAAATGGGTGATAGTGAGGAAGAAATAAGACACTGTGCAAAGGACTTACTAGCAGTAAATAAACATTAGTGACTACAGTGGGTTGAATATCATCTTCCCTCAAATTCATGTCCAGCCCTAGCTAGTTTGGCTCAGTGGATAGAGCATCGGCCTGCAGACTGAAGGGTTCTAGGTTCGATTCTGGTCAAGGGCACAGGCCTGGGTTGCAGGCTCAATCCCCAGTAGGGGGCATCTAGGAGGCAGCCAATCAATGATTCTTCTCATCATTGATGTTTCTATCTCTCTCTCCCTCTCTCTTCCTTTCTGAAATCATTAAAAATATATTTTAAAAAATTCATGTCCACCAGGAACCTAAAAATGTGCCCTTATTTTAAAAAAGGGTTTTTGTAAATGTATTTAGTTAAAGATCTGGAGATAAAATTATTCTGAATTTAGGGTGATTATATCTAATGACTGATGTTCTTACAAAAAAAAAGGAGAGGACAAAGAGACACACAGAGAAGAAGGTGATGTAAAGATGGACACAGAGATTGAAGTGATGCAGCTACATCCAAGGAATGCCAAGGAGTGCTGGCCACCATCAGAAGCTGGGAGAGGAAGGGGTGGACTCCTTCAGGACATCCAAAAAGAACCAGCCCTGCTAACACCTTGATTTCAGACTTCCAGCCTGCAGAACTGTGAGAGAATCAAGTTTTGCTGTGTTAAGCCACCCAGTTTGTGGTAATTGTTATGGCAACCATAGGAAACACAGTGGCGATTGCAGACTTGCATTGTCTCAGCCCCTTCACCCCAGAGCCAGATGGCAGGAGGCTCACTGAAGACACAAGGTGGGCAGGATCACTGCCCCCTCTTTCAAAGGGAAATCATGAGACCAGGGAGCTGACACAACTTACCTAAGCTCACCCCTAGTGATGAGCTGGGCCCAGAACCAGCTATTTTGGCCCTCAGGCCAACAGGCCTCTCTCTCCACCTGGGGGTCTCTTTAGCCTCAGGGATGCCAGCTCTGGTCCCCCACTGCACCTCCACCAGGCCCAGCCACCTTGCCCTAGTGGTTTCCTGGATTGTGTATGATGCTTCTAAGATCTTCATTATTTTTTTAAAATTTTTATTGATTTCAGAGAGGAAGGGAGAGAGAAACATCAATGATGAGAGAAAATCATTGATTGGCTGCCTCCTGCACACCCTCACTGCGGATGGAGCCCTCAACCTGGGCATGTGCCCTGACTGGGAATCAAATGGTGACCTCCTGATTCATAGGATTATGCTCAACCACTGAGCCACACTGGCCAGGCGATGCTTCCAAGATCTTAACAACACTCACTCCATCCACTGCAGGGCTCCCAGCCACAGACCATGGTGAAGCCCTCAGCACCTCCAGTAAGTTCTCAGGAGTTGCTGTGGAAAGGGTCATCTACTGTTTATTGTTGTCATAGAGCAGCCCTATGAATTGGCAGCCTTCCATTTTCCAAATGGAGTGGCATATTTCCATTTTGCAGATAAAAAACCAAGACTTGAAGAGGCAAAGTGACGCTACAAGGGCACCCTTAAGTGGCAGAGATAGCTACTGAACTCACAACTTCTGACTAGTCAATCTTGACAACTTCCATTCACTGAGCCATAAATACGGGCCTGAGCTCAGCACTTTATGCCCATTACTTCTCTCATTTGCCCCTCACAATAGCCTCAGAGGTGGGTACTATTATCATACATGTTACTGATGGGTGAACTGAGACGCTACCCTACTGCTGTGAACACCAAGCCCTTGCCATCTTCTCCATCTACTACCAGCTCTTATAGACATCCAACTGAATCTGTCCCGGAGAACATTCGCCCTAACTATTTTCTTGTTTGAAGCTCCCACTGGAAAGGAGAAATGAATTATTGCAGGTTCACTGTCCTGGCCTTGGAAAGGGCAGGAGACCCAGCCCTGCATCCCACACAGAACTGTGCATTATAGGTGGGGCCAGGGGAGGAAGCCTGTCCACTCCCCCATCCCACCCCCTGCCACAACATGTGTGTGCAAGTAGCACCCAGCACCTGCACACCACACAACTCCTCTAAGGGAGCCGAGAGGAGCCACATCCTGCACCTCAGGGTCCCCTAGTACTCTCTACCTTGACCCTGCACCTACTGTGTGCCAGCTGCTTCACACAGATTATTTAAAATCTTCCAAACATCCCTGTTTTAAATCTAACTCCCTTCTAGAAAAATGAAGGCTAAGATTTATAGAAGAGGCATCATAAATGGCTGTCAAATGGCTGGGAGAGGCTTCACCAGGACCAACCGGAGGGCCCGGTGGGTCTCTTTGGAGCACCCTTTCAGCCACATTGCTGAGAATATAGCCTCATTTTGGATTTGAAGGTTGACCTGCCCCCAGAAGGGCCTGATTTAGTGATGCAGGGTGAAGCCAGGGCCTTGGGTGGGTAAAGGACTGGAGGGTTTGGGACTTGAGTTTCAGTCTCATTCTGCCACCAACTTGCCAGGCAACCTTAGTTTCTGTAGATGTGGTAGGAATGGGGACAACGCATGACGCCCAGGTCACTCCAGCTCTGCAAGCCTATGAGCTCCCTCAAGCCCACTCTCAGCACCTTGGCTCACTGGGGCACCTGTGACAATGTAGCCCCCAAGACCTCCTGAATCAGGGGAGGGAGCAGAAACCTAGCTCTCACCAGGTGACTATATGTCCATTTATGCTTGAGATCCACCAGTCTAGAAATTTTTTCCCCTTGATTCCCCTCCTGACCTTGGCCAATAGCAGAAGCAAGATGCTCACCTGCTCTGGTCCCAGGTTCTGGCTCCAATCACGCCTCTATGCACAGCCTCCCACAGTGTCCAAGGCTCTCAGACAGCTGTGGGTTGAGGCAGGGCAGGACAGACATGCCCTGGTCACAGATGAAATGACTGAGATGCAGAGAGACGAAGTTACTTGCCCAAGGTCACACAGCTAGTCAGGAGTAGAAGCTGGGCCTGGGGTGCTCATCTTTTTAACGTGGAGTCAGATATCTGGGGAAAACGAGGGGCCCAAACAGGCAGCTGCTGCTTCTTGCCCGGGACCTAAGAGAGGTTGGTAAGATTCCCTGCTCTCCAGAAAGCACAATGTGACCTTGGACCTGGATGGGCCTTAGTTTCCCTTTAACAAACAGACCCACGCCAGGTTAACATCTGCGTGTACTCATCTGCTTTGGTTTTTTTAGGTGCCATCAATTCCATGTAGTAAAGGGGTGGCGGCGTTATCTGGCTGCCTAAGACAGGTTCACATGTGCTCAGGGTAGGCTCTGTCTTTACCTACAGGAGACCCTCTAGACCCTTTCTTGGATACACACACACACACACACACACACACCACAAAAAACACAACACTTTTTTGACTTGTTGGTTCTTGAGATTTTGGCACCCCAAATTGGAACTGGACTCACACAGGAGGGGAAGTGACAGTTTAAGATGGCAGGCAAGGGGCCTGATGGTCTAGCTGTGTGACCTTGAGTAAGTGTCTACATTTCTCTGTACTGCTGCTTCATCTGTGCAAGAGAATAACAAGGCTAAGCGAGGCCCCACCGTAGTGATGTATGCAGAGTAATTTGCTCAGTGAGTCCTTGCTGAGTTATTATTTACCCAATTCCCCCGACCCATAATTGTGCTGGGTATGGAGAAAGGGAGAGGGGGCAGTTGGAGAACAGATAAAGGGGCCCAGCGATTATCTTTCTACAGTGTAAGACACAGGCGGCTTTTCTGACCTGTCTGGAGAGGACTTTGGAGAATGCTGGAGGCACCTGGGGCCCCATCGCTCAGAGATCCCCCACCAGTGTGCTGGTTTCCTGGTTCCAGAGAAGGGGGCCTGTGGGGTCCTGATGTCTGGACCATGGGAAGCAGTTGTGCCCGCCCCCTCCTATCTCCTTTCCAACACTGGGCAGCCTTCCCTGCAGAACATCAATAACCCAAGATGGCCTTGCTGAATCCAATCCCAGCTCTCTGGGAATGTGGGCTGGCCCTCCCCTTAGGCTTGTGTAGGGCTGCGGCTGCCACTTGGAGGCCAGTGTCCTTCTGTCCTCACGGGAAGGCCCCTGAAGGGCTAGCCTCTCCCCAGGGCCCAGAGGCACCTTTAATTCCATAAGACGCTTGGAGGCTGAGTGGGGCCGCGCATATAGGATCCCACAGAGGTGCTGCATCAGTGTGTGCCAGGGCTGTCTTCTACATGTGCAACCAACATTCACTTGTGGGCACATTCCAGCATGCCATGTACTTGCCAAGGTGCAGACATGCATGCAGCTGGCATTCAGGACCCCTTTCACACCCGGCCATCCCTTAAATTGACACATACCATACTTGTGGCTACTGTAGGGCACTACATGTATGTTGACTGCCCATGTGCAGCTCACTGCATTTCTATGTTTGTCCTACCTGCATATGTGGGCATGCTTTCTTTACAGGTGTGTGTGCATGCGTGCATGCTGCATTCATGTGCAGGCTATATTTTTCAGGTGAGCAAGATGGTATATAGGATGTGAGCTATATTCCCATGTGGTGGACTGTATCTATGGGCATGGGTACTCAATATGAGTGTCTATGATTGGACTATATCGTGCATTGCAATGGGCACTCTATCGTATATATGCATCTGTGCAAATCTGTGCATATGAAAAGGCCCTGATGAGAATGGGACTGGACATATGAAGGTGACTAAATAACGTTGGTATCTTCCCTGGACCCAGAGCCACAGCCCCAAACCTGTCACTTCCCCCTCAAGGAAGTTAATAGGTGGAAGGCCTGGCAGTCTGTACTCCAAGCCCCCTCCTACTGCACACGCCAAAGGAGAATTTCTCTGGATGGCGCCCGCCACTCCTGGAACTGCCCCAAATATCAGCTCTGCCTCCTCTCAACGATTTAGAGAGCAATGCAGGTGCGGAGGGGAGCCCCCTCAGCACTGGGCCCAGGGCGTGCATCTGCTGGCCGAGCTCGCCTGCTCACTTACCCTTCTGAAGGTCGAGCCAGGCTGAGACTCCTGGGGCCCTTCCCTGATGGGCTGGCCAGTGCAGAGACCCTCCCTTCACAACCTGGGTGAGCAGGGGACCAAAGTGGTGAGGAAAGGCCCCTTGGCTAGTGAGGGAAGGCTGCCCACAGCAGCCCATCCTCTGGGAGTTCAGAAGTCCCTGCAGGTTTTCCCCATTTTGACCCTGCAGGGGGCAGGGAGAAGCCCAGGTGTCCAAGTGCTCAGCCAGAGGCCATCCAGGCTGGCTGAGGAACTGGGCTTCCAGTTGGCAGAAAGTGCCAACTCTACCACCCAGCATGACTGCTGCAAAACGGCCTGGCCATCCTACTCGTGTCCCCATCCTGGCTCTCTCAGGACCTGGCTCCTGCGGCCACATGCCCAGGCTGGCTGGCCAGACCTGGTGAGTCCCAGCACACGCAGCCTACCCCACCCTCCGAGGGGGGCCTCCTCTGCCTCTTTCCTGGGTCCCTGGCTGGGGCAGGCAGGGCACCCAGGCCCAGGAGCTCAGGGGGAATCTCCTCCACCCCTCTCCCCAACACACACACCTGCTCCCCACCACCAGCTTGCCGGCCCTTGCATAATAACATCCACTGGGGCATTTGCTGTCTAGAGGCTGCCGGAATCTACTTGAGACCCCAGGCATCCGCCTGTCCGAAGCTCCCCTACCCGGGTCCCGGGCACTCCAGCCCTCAGCCCCAACCCACGGTCAGACCCTCAAACTAGTGTCTCTCTCAGCAGCAACAACCAATGCAGCCTCGGCTGCTGCCAGATAAACAAGCCCAGCTCGCACCCCCCCTCCACGCTGCCGCCACCACCACCATCAGCGGTGAGAAAAAGCAAATGAAATGAAACAAAATAAAATGGGTGAGGGGGTAAGGGGAGAGCGAAGTGGGGAGCTTTTTATTTTTTATTTTCTCATGCTGGGGGATGCCGGTACTTACTTGGCTATGGAAATCAGCACAAATCCGGCACGGTTTACAGGCGGGCAGCCCCAGAATCGCGGTGCGGCAGCTGGTGCCGCGGCTGAGCCCAGCCAGCGTGCCCGGTCCCTCTGCAGACTGTACCATCCTTCCCGAGCAGGTGGGGGGGCGGGGGGCGGAGGCGCGGCGCTGGCTTCTAGGAGAGCATCGCACCGGCAAAATGCGATCTCGGGGGAGGCAGAGGCCACCCCTGCCGCTGCGTTGCCGGAGGCTGGGGGAGGGGGCGGAGAGCAGGGGAGGGCCTCGGCGAGGGCTCCTTCTGCTGGGCGGACAGGGGAGGAGAGTGGGGGGCGGTGTGGGGGGTGTTGCTTGGACCGAACCACCACGGTGTTGTTTGCGGTTTTAATCCCTCCCGTGGGATCAAGAGGAACTAAAGCTGGCAGAGTCCCAGGAATCAGCCGGCTCCCTCGAAGTAGGAGGGAATGTCAAGGGCATGGTGAGGATAGGTTTGGGGCTGAGCAGGAGGGAGGGATCCCTCCAGTGGCGGAAGGGGTGGGGTAGGGATAGCAGAGAGGGGAAAAATGGGTCTAAGTCCTCGCCTTCTTTCTGGGGGGCCTCCAGTGGCTGGGAAGGGGATCTGCCCCTCCCTCTTTTTGGTTAGGACACTCCCATACCTGGGGGGCAAAGGTCACGTGGGGGTTGGAGTGGACTTACACATCTGTGGTTGCTGGGCCTGCAGAGTAGAGCCTGCAGTGAGTTCCCTGCTGACACCTAAACACTACCTCTGCAACCCAGCCACAGGCCGGTATGGTACGCACTCCCACCTGCGGGGGCTGCAGGCCTGGCAGAGACCCCTTCCAAGGGTGCTCTCTCTCCTGACAGGTGCCCACTGGCAAGGATGTCTGCATATGTCTTGTTCATCTATTATACATAGTCCATGGGGACATCTGCGATGAGTTGGGGGCTGGCCATATTGGGGAACGGATGATGTCCAGAGCGCCTCAGGGACTCCCAAAGAGGGGTGGAATCCCTCCCACATCTTCCTGCCTCATCTCTGGCGGAGCTGCTGCTCCTTTAAGTCCAGATGGTGGGGGCACCCCTAGGAGCAAGGTTAGGAGGTCACAGTGGGTGGAGGGGCTTCTCTTAGATTTAGAAGCCTCCCACTCCACTGCCCTGCCCCCTCCAGGAGGATGTGCTCGGCTTGGAAGGAGGGCACGGAAGGTGGAAGGACCTTCAGGGCCAGTGTCTCAGGGCACCTGTCAGGGTAGAGGGTGTACAAGGGTGGGAGGGAGGGGAGCGCTGAGAGTTACCCCAGGAGGCAGCTCCAGATGGAAGCTGTCTCCTTCCCCTGCCCCCACCCCCTGCCCACTTCTGAGCTGCCTGCCAGAGTGTCCCGAGCTGCCGCTCCATCCCTGGGCTGGCACAGAATATCAATTTGTCTCGTTAAGCTGAAAGTCTGCACTGCACCAAAATCAGAACTGGCTGGGCAGAGGGGCACGGGAAGCAGAGAGCTGAGAGCACCACAGCAGGGCTCTTGCCAGCAGGATCACACTGATAACCCCTTACTCTTCATTGCCTCCACCATCACCCCCCCACCCCTCCAAGCCCCACCAATGGTCCCACTCTACCCCTGGGCCAGATAGAGAAGACTCAATGCAGGGAGAATGCTGAGAAACTAAGGATGCTGAGCACTGGGTGGCCTTGGGTTTCACTGGGCAGGCAAAGCAGGTACCTAGCTAGGATACCAGAGCAGCCCACGTCAGTTCTCAGAAAGCCTCTTGCCTCCCACCAACAGTCCAGGACAGGGAGTTCCCACATTGGCCCACTTCTTGGGGGTACGGATGGGGGGACTCCACTGGCCCCTTCCAGGCAGCCTTCTAAGTCAGCCCTCATTCCAGGGTTGGGCCAGGCCAGGAGTCCCCTTTTCTCCAAGACCTAGAGGAAGCCTCTGTCCCCCAACATAGGACTAAGTAAAACTGATCTGAGATGGCTGGGGTGCGGGTGGCATAGAACGGCAGAGGGTGAAAGGCACATTGCAGCTCAGATGCAGTCGGTCTGAGCAAATGAGTCTGTGTCCTGAATCCCACCATTATTACTATAACATCATTGAGGGCAACACTCTCCTAGATTACAAAGCAAACAGCCCCTCAAGGGACTGGTTATGAACCGCCATTTCAACAATAATTATCCTTCCCATGTCCAACATGGTTTACATTTTCAAAGGCCACCTGCCTGCAAAACAGTAAATCCCTTGATCCTCGTAACAACTACTGGAATGGCTGCTGAGCACCCAAGTTACAGATGAGGAAGCTGTGTATGGCTCAGAGGTTTGTGGTGAGCTGGACAAGGTCCCTCAGCTAGGAAGGAGTAAGCCAAACCTGTGACCCAAGACAGACTCCAAGCCCAGGGCTCTTTCCGTGTGAAGGTCAGCATGGTGTGGGATGGCTGGGAGCCCTCTCACTCATCTACTTGGAAGTCCCGAGTCCTACCTGCTCGCTGGCCTATTTGTGGTGGGCTGGCCTTCACCAACAGATGCCAAATTCTCAGGAATTCCTGGGTTTTACTTCCCAGAAGCAAAGGCTAGAATTGGCACCTGGCTAAGCCTCCATCTCCTTCTGCTTCTGTATCCACACCCTAATTTCGGGATACCCAGCCCGCTAACTTCTGAGATAGCCCAAATGCTGAATAGCATAGTTTGAAAGTTTTTCCTTATGCTAGGCCCATGAACTTCTACTCAGTCTTCAGAGTCCAACTCAAGTGTCCTTTTCTCAGACAATCATTCCTGATTCCACCAAGAGAAGTAGTTCATGCCTCTGTCCATCCTCTGACCACATCGTATTGTGATGTTCTACACATCTGTCTGTCTCATTGGCCTATGACACATTAGCTGTCTCCAGAGTCCCAGCTCCCAGCATGTGGTAGATGCCATAGTAAAACCTTGAATGAATCCGCTATTGTGATTTTGATTCATCAAATGCCGGAACTATAAGGCCCCTCAAGGACTCCTACGCAATTCTCCTATTTTACAGTTGAGTAAACTGAGGCCTCAAGAAAAGGATGACTTGCCCAAGGTCATCCTTGAGTGTGGAACTTGGTCATAGATATTTGTCCCCTCCCTGCCTCCTGTGCCTCCCCTTCCTGCAGCAGACACACCTGGGGTGTCTGGCCTGTCCTTACAGGATATGTTCAGAGGCAGGGCAGATTGGACAGGCAGAGGTGTTGTGAAATCAGACAAATAATGGTGCTAGTGTTGCAACTCCGGGAAGATTGGAAATGACAGGTCAGGGTTACCTACAGGGAAGAGGGGGAGAGAGGCAGGAAGCTGGCCAGGAGGATTATTGATTTGGCTTATGGTGGACATGGAGAGAGGTAAGGGTTGGGGGGAAGGCATGAGAAATAAGGCCGGGGTAAGGAAATCAATCTAGTTTGATTTTCCGATGGTGTTCAGTTGGCCAGACCATGTTTTCTCCCTTGGAACATAACCTAGAGCAGGGGAGTGTGGGGAGTGGAGAGGGTCAGTCTGCCTAGGGATGGGGGTTGGCAGTCTGCATAAGGGAGACAGATGAGGTAGGTCCACACAGGTTTGATGGAGGCAGAAACAGACGCACTCAGAGGCCAGTTGTGTCTTCTCTGTAAGCTGTGGGCTCTCCATTGCTTCCCCTATTGAGGAGAAGCAAGATTGAGGGTTACATCTGCCCTCACCTTGCCTAGCTAGGGTCTTCTGACACTTGGGCAGGGATTTTAGGGCAGCTCAAGGGTCAGCTGCTGTTACAAAGAGATGCTGACAGGGCCCCTTAGGGGACAATCTATTTCCAAAGGCTGCTCACATCCCTCCCTTGTCTGACCTCCACAAGTTTCACCCTCGGAGAAACTGGGCTGCTTCCAATTTTACAGGAGAGAAAATTGAGGCCTGGAGACTTCAAATGACTTACGGGGAGTTACAGAGCCAGTGAGGACAAGAGGCAAGGTTAGAAACCAGATCTGTCTCACTCAAGCTCTAGACTCTTCCCTCTGTCCCTGCCTCAAGTTACCCAAACGTGAGGCACACAGCTCAGGGTCTCCTAGGACCATGGCCTTGAGAGGCCACAGAATGTGTGCCTGGACACAGAATGTGTTTCAAACCTGTTTTGTCTCACGTTGCTCCTCCATCATCTGTGGGTCCATCTCCATGCCTACCAAGGCCCCAAACTCTCTTAGCCAACCCAACCTTGGGTTGGGACTTTGTGGCCCGACAGACCTGGATTCAAATTACAGCTCTTTCATTTACCGGCTATGTGACCTTGGGAAAATGATCCAGCCTCCCTGAATCCCAGTTTTCTCATCTGCAAAATGGGGACAATAATACCTATTTGACAGAGTTGCAAGCTAAAGGAGAAGGCAGTTGTTATTAATAGAAGAAACATGGTGGGGTGGGGGGAGGGGTAAGATTCTCTGGATAGCTCCTGGGAAATGTTGGAGGTGGGTCTATTTCAGCCCCTCCTCCCACTGGGGTATGAGGGCTCTCATATACCACCTGATGGGGCGGGTCAGAACTGGTGTCTAGGGCCCAAGCAACTCTGCCGAGACTTGAATGCAGGCCCTGATTCCTGGCTCCTCCCCATGGTTCTTACTCCTTCAATTAGGAGGGTGCAGGCCTGACTGCTGGCAAACTCCAGCCACCATTCACACTGACATCCTACTGTGTGTTTCATATGATGTGAGCTTCACAACATCCTGGGAGGTAGGTCCTGTTTTTATTCCCATTTTACAGATGAGGAAACTGAGGCATAGAGAGGTGAAACAATGTTTCCCAGGGTCACAGAATGAGTAGGGGAACTGGGGCTCAAAACCAGTGCTGTATGAGGCCCCACTCCTAGCCAATAGACTATGTTGTCCAGGGAACCACATGGAACCTGGATTTCCCACAGCCGCAGGTGTGTCCTCTCACTGGAACAGGTCATAAATCTTCAGCCTGGAGGGCCTATCCTAGCCTTCTAGCTGGCAGGGCAAGTATGTTGTGATGATTGATCTTATAACCCTTCTGAGAGTCCAAGAGGTCAAGAACAAGGGCCAATTAGGGAGCTGGCACTTTCTCTCCTGGGAGAGCCTGAGGGTTCAAGAGCTACCCTGGGAGAACTTCCTGGGGGAGGCTGCCTTTTCCCTGTCTCAGCTATCCTACCCTTTTAGTTAGTGCCATCTTGTTAACAGGCACACATACATACTGCCTTCTCCCATCCATCAATCCCAACTCCTCCCACCAGTTTCCCTGCCTCTTCTCCTGAATCTCCCTCCCATTTACCCACCCCCTGTATTTTAAAGAGCTTTCTCAACTCCTCTAAACCCTTCTTTGGCTCCCCTGTGCCTTCAGCATCAAACCCAGATTCCTTACCATGGTTCCTGAGTCCCAGATGACTACTTTAGACACCTCCCATTGTCCTCTGTCTGCTTCTCCTATAGCAACCCTCCCTTACTCCTCAGACACACTCTTGCATTTCCGTGCCTCTGTTCCTTTGCATGCACCATCCACTATGTTGGGGGCCATCCCTCACCCCCTACTTCTCTGCCTGGAGCACACCTACTCATCCTTCAAGTGTCAGACCCAGCAACCCCTCTTTCATGAGCCTTTAGTGATTTCCCTTCCATTGCCCCTCCCCTCCTGAGAAGAGATTCTTGCAATTGAACTTTTTATGTGCATCTGACTTGTATATCAGGCTAGGGGATTCTCTGGGGATAGGAAAAAGGTCTCATCTGCCTGTTGTATTGCCAGTACTGGGCACAGAGCCTCAATAAATACTGATTAAACTGATGAGGGTAGGTTTATTGAATGAAAAAACAATTCCCTTGGTAGTTTTAAACTAGTATTTGTATTTCTCTGTGGCTCTGGAAATTTTCTTTGCATTTGCTTGGAAGTCCTGGCTTAAGAATTGCTATTTCCTGAGCCTGTCAACGAACAGGGCTCACTCTGAATGCCCAGCAAGGGCAGAGGAAAGAAAGACCCTAACTTCACTCCAATACCTAAGACTAGAACTGTCTCAACTGGGATCAGAAGGCCTGAGTCCATGGTTGGACTTGAGGTGAGTTGAGCACGCAGGGAGGAGCCCTAAATGCTCCCTCTACAGCCTGACATTTCACCATTACTAATGTATTCCTTTGCATTATTCATCCAATAAATATATAGTCAGCTCTCACTGAATCTGAGGTTCTGTGCTGGGGTCCCTAGTTAACGTTTGTGTGTGTGTGTGTGTGTGTGTGTGTGTGTGTGTGTGTTTTCACTCCTGCTGGAAGGCTGACTCCTTTGAGGAAACAGAGGAAGAGGACAAAGGAAACAGGGGATGGATATGATGAATTCAGTGGACATTTGCTGAGCACCTGCTATGTGCCAGCCACTTACCACATGAGCTGTTGTCTAGTCCTCATCACTACCCCAGGAAAATTTGGTGTTATTAGTCCTCAACTTAGAGGGTATGTGTCTTAGTCAGGGGTGCACAGCTGTGTGGCACAGGACCGGGCATTCAAACCACTGTCTGCCACACAGCCTGTGATCTCTCTGGATGTGTTCACATTGAGGAGGCTGGAAGGATCCGGCAGAGAAAGAGCAATGCCAGAGAGGATAGGAGAAGAGGGGGTGACAGTTGAGAATGCTGCAAGCTGACTGTCTTGATGGTTGGACACTGCTGGGACTGGAACCAATAGGAAGTTAGGGAATAAAATGAGGCCATCCCAACTATCCATGTGTCATCAAGGTGGAATGGAATCCACAGGGGCATCAGCTGTCTTTGCTGAATGCTTTCCTGTGTGCCAATGCACAATCTATTAACTCACTATGTGGAGAGCATTATTCCCATTTTACTGATCAAGAAACTAAGGTCTGGAGAGTGGAGGTGACAAGTATATAGCTAGAGGCAGAATTAGAACTCAGATCTTCCCTGGAAGACCGGCAGAGATGCAGTGAGAGGTTTCCAAGCAGCCAGGGCTCTCAGGGGAACACAAAACCTTGCCCTGTCACTCAAGCCCCCTCCCTCTGAGATGTGAAAGGGCTTACCTGCTTCAGTCCTCCATTGCACTCAAAGGTGACAAGGGAGTGAGGTTGGGTAACAAGAGCTTGGGAGCTGGAACCCATGGAACCCAATGGACTCATGCTAATCTTGTTTCCCCATGACTCTGGGCAAGTCTCTTCATCTCTCTGGCCTCAAGCTCCTTATCTGTAAGTTAGGCATACTTCCGACCTCTCTGCCTGCTCAAATACTAGGTGTGGATGGATGCTCAACAAGCACCCATCCACACCTAGTATTTGCTGGGTTCTGTGTTATGTGTTGAGGATACAGCGGTAAGCAGAAAAGCCTATAGCGTTTACTCTCGAGTGGGTTTAAAGACAGATATGAAAAGAAATGAACACATACACCAATGCAGGGACATGCAATGAGAGGGCAGAGGCCATGAGCACAGTCCCATAGGAGGACATGGCTGCCTCTGGTGGGAGTAGAAGCGGGAATCACAGAAAGGTTTCCCCAAAGGGGGTGGTGACAGGGCTGGGGTCTGCAGGCTGAACGGCAGCTCACTAGGTAAATGTGATGTTCCTGGGAAAGGGGATGACATATGCAAAGGCCCTGAGGCTGGAAAGAGCTTAATAATTCTCAAGGGATTGAAAGGAGGCCTGAATGACTAGAAGGGAAGAGGATAGGGAATGAGCAGGAAAGGGGTAGGAGCATTTTAGACCACATTATAGATTTCTGTCCTTATGCCAGAAATAGGAGGAACCTTAGAAGGATTTTAAGTATTAAACAGAATGAGGAACATAAAGCCTTTGGTGAGGGGTCTGCCGTATGATAGAATTCCACACTGTTGTCAGACAGCCACACCACAGTAATATCATACATTCCACAGGCAACGCATTCATTCCTCCAACCATGACTGGAGCCGACCCTGTACCACGCACATGTCAGCAAGCAGGATAGGGGTCTTACTTGCACAGAGCCACAGCCAGGAGGACAAGAACATCCAGTAGATCTTTATGGAGTCCCAAATGTGCTGGTAGCTGAGGTGAGCTACCTACAGAAGGTGAAATTGAGGCCAGAAGTGAAGAGACTCCTACCCCTGGGGCCATGGATAACTGAAATGAGAGTTGTGGGCTGAGGACTCTCAATCCAGTGCTCCCTTAGGCCCCCAGGCTGCCCCTAATCGCTGTGCCCCCTGATTGAGAGCTGCTGAGCAGAAGAGATGGTATTACTATGAATTATTACAAATAATTCTGAGTATATTACATATTATTATGTAATAATTCACATAATAGATTATTACAAATAGTACTGAGCGGTGGCATTGAGTGAATAATTACTACATGCCATGGAATATTATTCTAACAACTTTTCATGTCTTGGCTCTTTTAATTCCTACCCTTTATGGTAGTCTGATTGTCATCCCCATTTTACAGATGATAAAACTGAGGTACAGAGGGGTCACATAACTTGGCCAAGGTTGTCTTGTTGGTAAGTAGTGCTGGGTTCTGAGCTCAGACATCTTCTCACTACCCTGCTACAGTCTGGGAAACGTCTGGGCCCTGCCAGGTTATCCAGCAAGTGGCCAAAGGGAGCAGGGTGGAGGTGGGGTGTGCAGTTAGAGGTGGGGGGCTGACAGAGCCTTGATGCTCTCCTAAGTCAATCCTATGGTGCTCCCACATTCTCTCCGTGAGAATTCCCTTTGGTACCTGCCTGTGGAGCTGGTTTATGTGGAACTGTGGCCCACAAAGGCTGTGAGGTGCTGTTGGGGACCCTTTGTCAGCCTTACTCTATTTTACAGATGGGAAACCTGAGGTGCAGAGAGGGGCAGCCACCTACCTTGGACACACCACAGCAAGGCAAGGCCTGGGAAGCAAGGACAGCCCTTTAACCCTGTAAGAAAAGCCCACTGTCACCTTGTGGGGCCATCTTGCTTGGAACTCATCTTCATCAAATATGGCTCCAAAGAACATCTGCGCAGGGGTCAGAGCTCTCCTTCAAGGAGACCCTGCATCAGTGAGGGGGCGTTCCTACTTGTTCCATTCTGCAGGCCCTCTGTGGATGGGACTGCTCGCAGTCCAGGGCCAGCTCTCTCACTACGAGGCCATTGACAGGCTGCCCCAGGGGTTGGGGTGAACACTGGGTCAGAGCCAGCTGGGTTAGAAGATGTTCTGCTCTCTCCCCAGCCTCCTCTCTCCCCAGCCTCCTCTCTCCCCAGCCTTTCTGCCCTGCCAACCCCACAGACTGATTTGCAAAAATGACATATAAGAAGGACGTGAATGGGTCTTGGCAAACTGAAAGCAGCTTCTCAGATATAAGATGCTATTCTGTTTCTGGGGGACATAGCACAATAGAGCGGGGGCTTGGAAATAAAAAAAAGGATACAGGATTGAACCCCTATTCTTCCGCTCAGTATTGGGAGTATTGGATGGCCTTGAGCTAATCACTTGACCAAGTTGAACCTCAATTTCTACATCTGTGAAGTGGGAATAATAATACCTGCAATTATGAGAATATTAGGAGACTTCAATGAGTAACATGTATGTATGGGGCACATAACACAGTGCCTAGCAAAGTCTGCCTTGCTTCTCCATCTCTGTTCTGCAAAGGTGACAACCCTTTTAAATCATAACAAATCTGGTCTCTGATTTTAAACAAAATGACAGAGAATGTGAAGATATCATTGGTTCATTTCTTCACTTCTTTAGCATTAATTGAGCATCTGCTAATGCCCAGCAATGTGGGGACTGCCTCCTAGAGCAGGGCTCCATAGGATACTCAGTTGCATAGAAGGAGGGAGGGAGGATTTAGGGAGCCCTGCGAGGTGCCAGTGGTGGCTCTACCCTAGATGAGGGGGAGACAGTGCTCCTGCTCAGCACTCTCCTCCTGTAGGGGTGTCTCAAACCTCTCAGGACCTCCCCCAAGGTGGGTAGCCAACTCCTCTGAGACTTGGTTGGGGCTTTCAGCTTCCAGTCCCAAAGAGGAGCCTACCCATGAACTCTTGCCTGAAACCTCATCCCCGACTCAGTTTCTAGAATTATCCTGGATTGAGGCCATCTGAAAGCCTTGGGGATGGGCTCTGAACTCACACACCCCAAGGTTCAAGTCCAGGTTCCACCACTCACTGGCTGTGTGGCCTTGTACAAGTCACTTCACCTCTCTGAGCCTAGCAGTAAGCTAGAGATAATGTCTACCTTGGAGGATTGTGCTGAGAATTAACTGAAATGCCACAGTTAGCTCATGTGTTACAGGCACAATTAATGGTAGCTGAAAATGACCCCGAGCCCCTCTTCTCTCCCTTGAAGGGAGCAGGACCACAGTATCCTATCCTGGAGGCTTGCCCAGTGGTGTTCTGGAGTTGCTTGCGTTGACTCAGGAGAGCTGATTGTGCTTATTGACGATCTTGTGTTGGTAGCTTGCAATTTGCCAGGGTGGGAGCATTTACATCCCCCTCCCCCAATCCCACCTGCCAGAAAACTGGCGAACACTGTAAAGTGGGCCCTCATCTCCTGAGAGCTGGTCACTCCAAGTTCACTGCACACCACTGAGCCCTAGGCAGGAGCTCAACGCTGCTGTCTGGAGTCACTGCCTTTTGTGTCCCCAGATTGCTTTTCTGCTCTAGTTTCCTTTGGCTTTTTCCTCCCTGCCCCCTGCCATTGCCCACCCAGTGCTGGAAACCTGCTCTTGGGTCATCTCGCTTACTCTCCCATCATGGGGCTTGCCTCGGATCACTGGATCACTGCTCTGCCCAAAGGGATTTCAATGCAGATGAGGTGACTCTGGTGGGGCACTGCCCTAGAAAACAAATGCCCAATTGCCTTCTCTCTTCCCCCTTCCCCTTTGCCTCCAGCACTCTAGCCACCACCTTTTTACTCAAACTCTCATCCTGAAGGTTCCACAGCACCCACTGCCCACGCCTCTGATCTTTCCAATGGCTACTGGTGAATGGCTTTTAGAGAGAGGTGGCCCCACGGCGGTCCGCATCCTGCTTCTTTCCTTCTCCCTGGACAAGCTACTCGGACTCTTGAAGGCGCCACAATAAGAACAGTGATCTATATTGGGGCTCTTGTCCTGGGGCAGGCACTCTGCCCACAGCTTACTGGCCGAATCTCATTCTTATTTCCTCATCTGCAAGATGGGGGCAATAAAAGAGTCTCCCTCAGGGACCTGTGTAGTGATCCTCAGCAATGGCTTTTGTGAAATTGGCTCTGTTGATTGTAAAGTGCCAGGCTAATACTGCTATTCTGCTTTAAAGGGCAAGACTTGTTTAGATCTACAATTTTTAGATGTGTTTAGAAAAATACGCCACAGACATGTTATTTATAGTCAGCTCCCGTACAGGTTTTCATAATTCCTCGCCTGCTCTGCTAAAAATAACAAATGACAAAGGTCATGTCTGCTCCCACCTATCAGAGGAATTTACAAAGAATAAGGCTTTTGACTCACTGCCTCAGTGACATGAGAACTGCAAGCCATAGCCCCTGGAATTCCTCACTGGGTCCCACTGGCCCATGCTGAAGAGGTGAGGGAAACTATAGGGTGTTGCTGGGCAGGTGAGTCCTGGCCTCAGCCACCTTTCCCCCCAGTCTGGGGAGGGAGGTGATGGTGGAACAACCACAAATGGAAGTCATGAGCTCTGTTCCAGGCTGAAGTGTGGGCCTCAGTTTCTCCATATTCAAAACAAGAGGGGTGGAGTAAACAGGTGCCAAGAGCTTTCTCTGGTCCTAAATGCAAAGATGCTCTAGTCTTATCTCCCTCCCCTCCACCTTGCATCACTGTGGACTCAATGAATATCCCCTGGCCTCTGGTAATGACCATAGCCTTGGTGATGTGAGTCATCAGAGCCAATGTCTGTGACAACCTGCCAGGCACGTGTCTCTAGGTACCTTTAGGTGGAGTAACTCGCTGACTCTATGCACCACTCCCTCCACCAGGAAGGGAACTAGTTGTCCACTATGTGAGAGATAGGGAGTGGACTAAGCCTCAAGGGTGAGGTTGCATATGCATGGCCTATAGCCAGGCAGTGACAGCTTCAGAAGGTGACCAAATGCCTGCTTCCTGGGCCTATGCTCAGTGCCAGGCATTGAGCTGGGCACAGCAGGTAGGAAAACAGACACACCCAGACCTTGCTTTCCCCATTGCCACAGAGGGAACGATGGTCCCAGCTATGGTAGTCCTCACTCAGAGCAGGGAGTGGCAGTGGATGGACAAGGGCTTGGGGTGGCCTGGAGGAGGAGGCCTCCATTTGTCCTTGTGGAGGTTCCAACAAGGATCTCATTTCTCCTGGATGGGAAAGGCATCCCAGATGGTGGGCACAGTGAGAGTGGAGGTGGGATAGGGTACAAGTGCCTGGGATGTTTGGAGCAAGGCAGGGCTGGGTGTGGGTGGGAGTCACAGAAAATAATTGGAACCCCACAGCAAGGAGGTTAGCATTTCGACTGTGACCCAGAACCCATGAAACCTCAGTCATAATATTTGCCGGTTCCACATGTACTAGCAATCCCTTTTTTGAACACATATACACCTACTTAGCATCATCTTAAGCATTCATAGCCACGAGGACATAAATTTGACCATAGCTGTATTTTTCTCCTCACACATTAACATACGTACCCAGCTATTAAAATAGAAAGGATGAGCTTGTTCACTCCCCAGAATGGTGGCTATCTCTACTTTTTGGGAATGACAGCTGTGGCCTAGGCCCACTGGTGGTTTGGGCGGCTGATCTAATCTGGGTTATAGAAGGATTTCTTCGAAATTAGAAGGGGTAGGAGAGGCATTCCTAGGGGTCACCCTTGCCCCTATCACAAAGGTGGGTGGTGCCAGTGTGTCCCTTAGCTGAGCACTGCTCCTCACCCTCCTCCTCGGATCATCAGGTTTTACCTGAGCCCAGGAGAGCTCACTCCTGGATACACTCTTTTCCCAGCCAAGAGCCGCTGCAGCCTGTTCTGACCTCAATGACTAACACACATTCCTGGCCTAGTTAGAAAGCCCCTCGCCTCTCATATTTATAGCCAGCTCCCTACTCTGCCTGCACCTCTGAGGAAGGCCTGGCTCTTCTCAGTCACCCCTGTGCTGCCACGGCCCTGCTTGTCCTCACTGAGACAGAGGACTGCAGCAAGGGTTTCATTTCTGGGTGACGAGGGCACGTGGCTTCTCCTTCCTGAACCTCACCCGTAACAGGGGAGCCATCAGACCCCCAGGCTGGGCTGGCTGTGGTGAGTTTCAGGGAGATCCCGGTTCTGAAATATGAGTAATGACAAATGTTTGGGGAACACCAACTAAGTTCCAGGTCCTGTTCTAAGCACTTGGCACATATAAACCCAGTTTTTACAGCAACACTATAAGGGAAATACAGTTATCATCATACCCATTTTTCAGAGAAAAAAAAAAAAAAAAGGAAGCACAGAAAGGTTAGGTAACTTGCCCAAGGCCACACAGCTATCTGGGATTCAAACCAGACTCCAGAGTCTGTAACCTTAGCGTTATGCTGGCCTTGGCCTAGAGTAGGTCCTCAGCCATTTAGTGGACCTGCCCCCATATGTTCCTGGCCTTTGGGGCCTCCTTTATTAGTTAAGCATGTCACTCATTGTCCGCAGTCAAGTGGCTGGGGGTGTGGTGGTGGCAAATAATGAAGGCCACGTGCTGGCCTGGGACACTGGCCCCTTCTAGGAAGACAGTGAGGACACAGCCAATGAGGAAACAGAGCAGGAAGGGACTGAGAATCACAGGTGGAACTTATGGGTGGTACAAGGCTCTCATTCTGAGTGACAATGAGCAAGTGGCTTCTCTTTACAGAGGGGGAAGCTGAGGCCCAGAAAAAGGAAGAGCAGGTGGTGAGAATGGAGCCCTCAGTTCCCACCCCTGCTGCCCTCACGCTTGCATCTCAAGTTGGGGAAATAGGCAATTTATTCACATAAAGGTTTTTGGAACGTAGCCACCCTGTCCCATGAATATAACATGAATATTCAGTTATAAATCCAAGGACAAGAAAACTAATATTGTTTGGTGTATGTGGCTCTGTGCCAGGCACTTGTTCATTCAACAAACACTGGCTCAGAAACTTGTTCCACACTGGCTGCCTTAGATGTTTTCTCATTTAGTTCTCAGCAGCTCTGTGAGGTAGGCACTATCCTTCCTAGATGAGGAGCCCGAGGCACAGAGAGGCAGTCTCCGCCCAAGGGTATTCACCTAGCAAGTAGCAAGTGGCAAGGCTGGGATTGAAGATAGGACTTTTTGCTCCCACTACAGAAATGCCGATGTGGATGGGCGGGGCACCCCCATGGTGGGGAATTCCCAAGAAGATGTTACCGACTTTGTCTCCACAAACACCTTCCCCTAGCAGCACAGATGTGGCTGCACCTAAACTTTTCAAGTCCCCAACCTGACCCACATGGTCACCCGCCCTGACATGGTGCAAAGGAGCAGTTGGGAAAATGTCCAGTTTGCTGCTCTCCCTAAAATCAGTCCTAAGTGATAAAACCTTATTCTCAAACTGGAATGAAGCTGCAAGCCATGGCTTTAGGATCCTAGAGTAGAAAAGAGGTGTTGGACTGCCTGCCCCAAGCCAGAAAATTGTTGCCGACCCTGATTTAATTAGCTTTATCATAGCATGATTTAGGGAAGCCTGTAATTAGCTTTGGGGCCCAGAGGTAGAGGCTGGGGTGAAAGTCAGAGCTGGAGCAGGTGATAAAGGGTGGGGGTAGGGTGGGGGATGGTTTTAAGCTCAGAGTCCTGGTCTTGCCAGTAAATGGAGGTTGGGCAAATCCCTTGTTGCCAGTGGAGATGGGAGGAGAAAAATCCTAAATAAATGCAGAGAAAGAGGTATGAGCTGGAGTTGCTGAGATGGTGCTTTTGCATTTTGACGTGTATTGGACCAAACCATGTGACTTCTTTAGGCAACACATCACCATGGGTTCAGAGGTTGGTGATGAGGGTTCAGAGGTTGGTGATGAGGCTAAATTGCTACAGGTAAACTCTCTAAGGCCCCTGCACCTGGCTATGGAGATCCTCCAATGGTGCCAGGAGATAAAGCAGGATTTTCCCAACTAATCACAGGGCAAAACCTGTTCCCAGTTCTCAGGAGGAGGTTCCGAGGACAGGGTCTGCACTGAATGAACAGGGAGAGAATGTAGCAGAACTGGACAAGCTCTGCCTGAGACCTTTGCCAGCTTCAGACTTCAAGGGCACACATGTCCCGAACTTGCCCCTCTCTGGGCCCCAGCCTCACAGGCCCCACCTTGGGGGGTCTCCTGCCACAGGGAAAGACAGAGCCAGTCCCACCTTTCGGGAATTCAGCCTGCCCTGCAGGTACCAGAGAAGCACTCATAAATAGTCAAGCGAGAGTGCGGAGCTGACAGGCCATCCTCGAGAATAAGACATGGAATGTGGCACCAGAAAGCCCTTCATTCTCGTACCAGCAACCTGAAACCGTCCACAGACACTAATAAACCTGCAGCAGTGGGTGGATGCTAGCCAAGGAGGATGGGCGTTTCAGTCCCTGAGGGCAGTTTGTTCCTTGATCTTGAGTGGTTTGCCTGTAGTAGCTCATTTTTGAGGTGTTTTATGGATGTTGTTAACCCCACCATGTCCAACCAACACAGTGCAGTGTGGAAATTAGATAAAGCCGCTGAGGGAGCAGAGGTGACACTTCACTCTTCCTAGCCGTATACAGCGCAGGTGCTTGTATGGTGTCACCTGAGATGGAAAGACAAATCCTGAACGCCTTCGGGAACTCAGCCTGTGTGTGAGTAGGGGAGGCAGAGGTGGCCCTGGGCTACCCTTGGAAGGAGCATCAGCATTTACTGCTGCCTCTCAGAATGCCTCAGACCATGTTGGTGCTTTCACATATATCATTTCTCCCTCCTACAGTAACTGCTGGGGAGGCAGCACCAGCTCACTTATGGAGGAGGAAACTGAGACTCAGAGAGGGGATGTCACTGCCCAAGGCTACTAGCCAGAAAGGGAAGAGCTTGGATTTGAACCCAAATCTGTCAATGACTAGAACTGGCTAGTGTCCTACGCGCCACAGAGGATTAAATGGGTGGGCATGAGGCAGAAAGTGAATATTAAATTCAGTGTTTGAAATGGACGCTGTGCCCTTATAGTGTGCCAGGCCACGGAGATGAAAAGTACACAGTGCCTGCCCTCCAGCTGCTCATGGTCCAGGTTATGTTTTCTGCTGAGCACTACTTGACCAGTCTTCCTTCCCGGTTCAGTAGTTGACCCTTTTCTGGGCCCCTTGACTGGTCTCTATCCTGCTCCCCACCCCATGCAAGGTCTGTATCCCCAGCCTTGGACTTGGTTTTGGTCCCACTGGATGTTAGCGGACCCCCAAGCTTTGCTTCTTCTCAACTACTGTTCTCATCCCCTTCATCGTAACAATCCCCTGGGTGGGGCTCAGAGAGGTAAACAAGCTGGTTCAAGGTCACACAGCTAACAAGTGGGAGAGCCAGGATTTGAACCCGCATCCATCTGACTCTGTAGCCTGAGGCCTTCTCTGTGACCCAGCCTTCCCTGGGACCCTCATGCCCTTCTCTTTTTCAGCCCTCAGGTTATCCCATGGGAAGTTACTTGCTTTGAGCAAAGCCCCTGTGGAAGCCAGTTTTGCACTTGTTAGCTGGAGGGAGATGATGCATTTTGGAAACCACCCATGAAAAAGACACTTGAAATAACTTTTCTCCATGGCTCTTGCTGCCAAAATGAACTGAACCCTAAACAGGAGCAGGCCTCTGCAGGATGCACATCGATGTCCGTTTGGCTTGGATTTACAGCTGACCAGGCACTTTCCAACTCATTACCTCATAGATCCTCACAGCGGCCGGGGATAGGTGTCCTGAACCTCCTTTTACAGATGAGGAAACGGGAGGCTCAGGAAGGTAATGGGGCTTACTCAAGGTCATGTCCCCAATTGGGGGTGACCTTGGGTAAGTGAGGCTGCTCTGAGGGTAAGGAAGAGAAAACGGTGGAAGCGGCTAGCGCAGAACCTGACTCCCCGAAAGGTTCTCCTCAGCTGGAATATGCACTTGACTCTCCAGACAAAACAAAGACCACAAACGTGTGGAGTCAGGGTAAAGAAAGGCCAAGAGTAGAAGGTTCTCAAGCCACCACTCGGGCAAGCAGGCAGGCTGGCTGCTGCGGACAATGAAAACAATTTCCGATTTGTACTATTTAATCCTTTGCACGTGTTGTCTCATCTCATCCTCATCACAAACTGCAGGAAGTGAATACAATTTTAATCCCCATGTGACAGAAGATGAAGCAGAGGTGCAGACAGTTTAAGTAAGAGGGAATCAAAGAGCATTTTTTTTCAATAGAAAAGAAAAAAAACAACTCAAATTCAGTTTTACAAGCCTATAAATCAGGATTTTTCAACCTTTTTCATTTCATGACACTCATAAACTAATTACTAAAATTCTGTGGCACAACAAAAAAATATATTTTTTGCCGATCTAAAAAAACCCCACCATGGCATAAATTTGATCCATTCACACCGGACCGCTGTGTTGGCTGCTACCACTTTTTAAATCTTCACCCGAGGATATGTTTTATTGATTTTAGAGAGGGAGAGGAAGGGTAAGAGAGGGAGAGAAACATCAATTTGAGAGAGAAATATCATTTGGCTACCTCCGATACATGCCCTGACCAGGGGTCAATCCGGCAACCTAGGATGTGCCCCAACCAGGAATCAAAACTGTACAGGATGACATTCCAATCAACTGAGCCACCTGACCTGAGAGGCTGTTGTCATTTTTTTATTTGACAATCTAAGGGAAAAGAGGTCCGTGTCCCTGTCTAAATAGTCAGGTATTGCATGTTTTAAAAATTCGCGAGGCACACTGGTTGAAAATCGCTGCTGTAAATGAATCCTCTTCCCCCCCAAATACTTCTCTTTCCAGAACATGCTACCCTTCAATCCTCAACTGCTCCAGCTCTCATGTAGTTTTTTTTTTTTTTTTTTTTTTTTTTTTTTTTTTTTTACCACAGAGTTCACTGATAGCTCCCTCTTTCAGCTTGAGATTCAGGAGCCTGTTGGAATCCTGGCCCCTCACCTGGTGGGCCAGGGCCAGGAGTGAATCTGTGGCTCTGTGCATTGAGAATCTTTGCTATGGGGGAGACCCCTTTATATTCAGCTGTACCCCATGACACATGGTGCAGATGGCACCTAATTAACAAATATTGTATTTCAAATATGCTACTGGAAGAGTCCCAGGCCGATGGGGAAATTCTCCTCCCTCTCCTAGTCCAAAGTCTAGGTCAATCACCCAGGGACTCCCTTGTCACTAGCCACCAGGATTAGGGAGCTAGGAGACTGCTTTTGGCTTCAGTAATTGGTCAGACACAGCTGGTCCGAGCACTTCTATCTGGGTCTCAGTTTCCTTTTCTCTAAAACTCAGGAGAAAAAGAAGAGAAAGCAGGGCTAGATTGGGGTAGAAGCTGCAAACCAGCCACTTGGGAGAGCAGCCAGCTTAAAATACATCTGTTTGTTTTGCTCAGAGCTTAATATAAAATTGAACAAATGCCAATGTTTAAAAATTGGGAGATCGTGCATTAGAATCTAGATTTCTGATTTCTCTTAAAATATTGGAATTGCTGCCCACTCTGGGATTGGCCAGGGGTGAGTGAGGTCATAGAGATGGGCAGCTGGTTGGTTACCAGTTCAGCCTCATCTGACTTCATTAAGGGTGGTTCTCGCCTGGATTCAGGAGGTAAGGGATTTGCCGTGCCTGATGAGTCAGGGCCCCTCAGAGAAGAGAGTGGGCTTTCCCACTTATTTAACAAATACTTGCTATATGCCAAGTGTTGTCTTAAACACACCAGGTATAGTCTTAAGCCCTAATCACATACCAGTACATTACTTAATTCTCATAACAACCTTGTGAGGTGAGTGCCACTGTCACCACTTTACAGATAAAGATACAAAAGCACAGGGAAGTTAACTTACTCATCCAAGACCACAGGGGTAGTAAGTGGTGGCCTTGGGACTTGAACCCTGGCAGCCTGGCTCTGGAATTTATGCTCTAACCAGCATGATACTACTCATCCTCTTTCCTGTGATAGTGGCCAAACTTGTGGTTTTGTCCAAGTTTCTATGTCCTGATATGAAAACCAAATATCACCCTTCCCCATTTCCCCCTTTTTCCTCTCTTAATCAATTATTTTCCTCCCTCATATGTTAATCAACTCCTTAATTCTCTCAACAATTCTGTAAGGTCATCTGTTATCTCCATTTTAAGATGAGGAAATTGATGCACAGAGAGGTTAAGGGACTTGCCCAAGATCATGCAGAGCCAGAGTGTGCTGTAGGCCATCTTGGCTTTATCTGCTCCTGAACACCCCAACCACTCCCCCTTGACATTTATTTCTTCCCTCCTTTATTTTTCTACTCACCTATCCATTCAGCACTCAACTCAGACCGTGTGCTGGGCATGAGGGACAGCTGTAAGGTGCACTGAGGCTGGCTGGATCAGGAAAGTGATATCCTCTTGTCAGAAAAGGAGCTGCCCATGACCACTCCCTTTATTGCTGAGGCCAGTGGGAGAACTGGTTTTCAACTAACAGCCCAGGAGAGCTCAGGAGGAAGCAGCAGAGGGAAGGTGGGTGGCGCCTAGCAGCTTCCTTCAGGGCAAGTCCTCAGCAAGGCACATTGTCAGGAAGACCTCAGCAGCCCTTTGTGTACACCCCCAGACCCACCTTTTACCCCTATAGTACCAACTGGCCTTTTAGTCTTGGTTCTGCCACTGACTTTATGTGGAACCATGTACAAGGGGCCTCCCCTTTCTGGACCTCAATTTCCTCAAATGTAAAGTGAGAACATTTGACTATTGGAAGTCACAAACTGGCAGCTCAAAAGCCAGACCCAGCTCAGGACATATTGTGCTTGAGTATTTGCAAAATGCTTTAAAAAAAAATAGAATTTGGCCCAGCCAGTGTTCTCAGTAGTTGCTCCTCAATCCATGAACCAAGAGGTCACCAGTTTGATTCCTGATCAGGGCACATGCTAGAGTTTTGGGCTCAACTCCCAGTAGGGGGCATAAAGGAGGCAGCCCATTGATGATGTTGCTCATTGACATTTCCATCTCACTATCCCTCTTCCTTCCTCTCTCTCTCTAAAAATCAATAAACACACTAAAAATAAATAAATAATGTTTTGTTTTAGAACAATTTTAGATTTTCCAAAAAAATTGCTAAGAAAAGTACAGAGAATTCTCATCTACTCCATATATAGTTTCCCCTATTATTAACAGCTTATATTAGTATGGCACATTTGTCACAATTAATAAATCAATATTGAAATGTTAATATTAAGTATAGTTCATATTTTCTTCAAATTTCCTTAGGTTTTTTTTTTTTTTTTTTTTTTTTTTTTACCTAAAGTCCTCTTTTCTGTTCTAAATACCACATTATATTTAGTCATCATATCTCTTTAGGTTCCTTTTGGCTGTGAAAGTTTTGCAGAATTAAAAAAAAATTTTAATGCCTTAGAAGGAATGTTTTAGGGTACCAGGAATATTTTATAGTTTGTTCTGGGTTGTGGTCACATCTACAAATATATGTAAAAATCATTAAGTATTACATTTAAGATTAGAGCACTTTACCCACTTTAATGAATGTGTATCATGCCTCTACAAAAAACAAATGAATGTCTTCTCTTCAATTTACCACAGTCCGCAGCACTCCCTATTACATTCTACCCAAGTCCATCATTCTTTGATATCATTTGTTTGACATCTGTAGTCACCATGTGGTGTATAAGTAAGCCGCTTCTAGTTCACTCATCTTTAAAATGAATATACTGATATTTTTTACCTGATGAGGTTGTAGTGAAGATTAACTGAGATAACATACATAAGTTCTTAGCACAGTGCCCAGTACATAAGTGTTGAATAAATTGCTCATGTAACATTTATATTATTAAAACAGGTACATGCTCTTATTTCTCCTTAAAGCAAACCTGACTGTCCCCCTTCTCTGACTCCTCATCTCCATCCCTCCCTGCTAGGGAAGATCCAAACTCTGAATGCCAGATAGTGAAAGAGACAGGAACAAGCCTGCAGAGAGGGCCTACCTCTACTGATGGAACCAGGAGACCCCTGAGGATAACCCTTAGACCTACCTCCGTGTCCAAGGAAACTTTGGTGAAAGTTGGAGTCCCGATCCTTCCCTTCTTAAGGAGCTCCTTGGGGTGCAAGAAGTTCTGCACTTCTGACATCTGCCCTCAAAAGCTGCATTCTGCCTGCATCCTGGCTAAGGATCCCTGGGACAGTGGGGGAGCTGGAGGGCTTTGGGATGGGGCTGTGGAAATCATGGAAGGAGGTACCCTCCCACCCTGCTCTCTGTTGGCCCAGCCTCTTGGGGGATGCCAGTTTCCCCTGTGTGATGCCCCAAGATCTGTGCCCAGAAACAATGCAGTTAGTGCCTCTAGGATTCTCAGATGCTTTAGGGGGACCTCTTGCAAGGAGAAACTATGCTCGAGGCAGGACGTGTTTGCAGCATAATTTCATCTTTTAAGTACCCCATGAAGTAGGTCAGAGGTCAAGGACTTGTCTAAGACTTCCTAACTGACAAGTTTACAGACACAGGATTCAAAACTTGGTCTGTATGACTCAAAAGTCTGAGGTGGTCTTCTTTGTAGTTGCATCTGTGAAATGGGCAGGTAGCCTAAAAGGACTTTTAACTTTCCCTCCAGGCTGACCCTGTGGCCTCTGAAAGCCAGTTCCAGTGAGGATGCTCAGAGCCGTGGAACCCTTACCTGCACTAAGGATCTGTGATTATCATCTCATTTGATCCTCACAACAGCCAAATAAAATAGGTGTGGTTATCACCACCTCCATTTTACATGGTAGGAAACTGAGGCACAGAGAAACTGAGGCAAATGTGCAAAGTTGTACACAGCAGCCAGGATTTGAACCTGGGCAATCTGGCTCCAGAGCTCACGCTCTTGCACACTCTAACAGCCCTCTGGAGAAAGGGCATCCATAAACTGTGTGGGCCAGAGACTGTTCCCAGGCCCAGCTCCTCTTCAATGCCAAAGGGCCCTGTGAACAGGCCTCACCCTCCACCTTTCCTCCTCGCCCAGAATTCAAAGGCTTGCAGGTCCCTCCCCTTACACTAAGTTGTTTCCATCTCAGCAACCCTGTGCCCTGGAGATCCAGGCCCCTGAGGGGATCAGCCAGTCCAGAGCCCTGGGCAGTGCCCAGGGAACCTGCCCTCCCATACCTGGGCTGGAGATGGTGGCGAATCCCCCGGGACCCTGCTGGGTCTCAAGCCACAGACACAAACCCCTATTCTGACCTCTCGGCTTCAGCACCAACAGCCACTGCAGAAGCCTGCAGCCTGCTGTTACACCCAGTGTGGTAGCCACGGTGCTGGTTGTGTCTTGCTGCCAGCAGGGCTGCCTTCCTTTTTGGCCTTGGGATCAGTGAGGGGGGAGGCCGGGTAGGAAGGGGCAGGGGAGGGTGGCTGGCTATCAAGGCCACAGGCTGGCTTCCGCAGGGCTGTGAGATTGGAGAAACAGTGGCCTCTGCCAAAAGCAGTGTGGGTGGTGGGCATTCCTGTGTCCCAGTTTCCTCCTGGGCCACTGTTCACTTGACGTTTCTGATCCTATCAGCCGTGCCCTGGCTCTAGTCCTGACTACCTGGAAGTGCTTTTTGTTCTGAGGACTCCCTGTACGCTGGCTAGTGTAGGGTGGCCCTGGGAACGTGAGGAAATGGCAGCTGCCATGTGTGCATCTGGCAGGACCCAAGAACGGATTTTTCCAAGGAATCGGGACACATGGGTGTGAACACTGGCAGAGGCCAGGCCAGGAGAGGTGGGGAGGGCCTGGGCCAACAGCCCAGATCTCACCTCCTTCAGGAAGCCTCCCTGGACTACAGGGAAATGGCGACAGTCTCCCATCCACCCTGTCTCTTGGCCCCATGACACTCCTTGCTTGTTCCCTTGTAACATGTCTGAACAGGCAAAAACCATTTCTTGTTTTCCATGAAGCAGAGCCCACATCCTTTCTCCAACATCGCTGGAGAGGGAGTGTTTCCACACAAGAGGTTTCCCAGCTCCCATACCTTCCTCTTCATGTGCCGCCGTATGTTTTATTTTAAGCCTTTCAGGGGTGAGGAACTAATCCGACTATTTCATTTTTAAGTGAATTGATATTTTGCTAATCACAACAGCTCCTATTTGACAAATAGCTGAACATCTATGTCGCAAACATTATTTAGTCAATGTATTGACTTCCTTTGCTTCCCAGCCTCTCACTTTTTTTTTATTTTTTAAAATATATTTTTATTGATTTTTTATAGAGAGGAAGGGAGAGGGATAGAGAGTTAGAAACATCAATGAGAGAGAGACATAGATCAGCTGCCTCCTGCACATCCCCCACTGGGGATGTGCCCGCAACCAAGGTACAGTACATGCCCTTGACCAGAATCGAACCCAGGACCTCTTAGTCCCCAGGCCAATGGTCTATCCACTGAGCCAAACCGGTTTTGGCTCCTCTCGCTTTTTAAAACCCAGTTTAAGTCACACAGGTGCTAGATGCATATGTCCAAGCTAGTGCAGGGACCACAGTGCCAGTGGGGTGACTGCTGGGTGGTGGGGTGACTGCTGGGTGTGATGGGAGGCTCCCCTAAGCATGTTTACCTCTGCTGTCCCTTCACTAAGCAGCATGTTTTAAGCCCGTGCATCTCATTTTACTGTTTTGTCTCTGCTCTTGGCTTAACTCTGCAAGCTCTCTATGACTGTGGTGTGTTTGCTCCTAGTAGCAAACTCCCTTTCCTGGGACTTCATAATATACCCCCCTCCCCCAGAGGCCTCCTGGTACTTCCTTTATTCAACATGTGCTAAGCATCCACTGTGTGTTAGGGATAGAGATACAAAGATCATCAAGACCTGGACTCTGGGCTCAGGGTGATTGTGAACACATGGATTGATACGTGTGCTCAGAGAGGTTAGATCACTTCCTCTGGATCACACAGGTGGGAGGAAATAGGGCATGAACATTATACTTATTTGAATCTAAGCCACAAGCAAGCTCTTTCCACCGCTCCTACTCCCTTGGGGAGTTTGGGATTTAGTGGGAGAGATATAACTAAACAACTAAATAAAACTTGTTATGACACATTCTACAGAGGCACATCTGAAGAGGCCGGACAGAGGATAAAGTGGTTGATTTTCATGGGGGTGGAAGTTACATTGGGGACTGTTCCGGGGGAGGTGAAACTGAGAAGGGTCTTCTATTCTCTAATTTAAGAAACAGATAATACATGTTGTTAAAATTGTGTCTAAAGTAAGAGTCAAATGGCCTCAAGTGAGGAGTTCTTCGTGCATAAAATGCCTGAACATGAAGTTCATGAATGGCATGCCATCTCTCCGCTTTACACTTAATGAGGGCCCCAACCCTGAAGATAACTAGGAAGAAATTCAAAAGTTAACAGTCAAGGATTCTGGATAAAGTTTTTAGCATTGGATGGGATTGTGGAGGAGTTTGTTGGTTCCTCCTAATAATAAGATCCTATAAGTTTTATTAGTGTTGACCTAGTGAAAGGAAGGCAGGTCCCTTCTTAATTCTCCCACTGACCTAGGGAGGGGAACCTTCAACCCCAGGCAGGTCACGGCTGAGGGCAAGACCTGAGGGAGCTCAGTGACACCTGAAGCCCAGTAGCCTTTGACTCAGATGCAACAAAGTTTTGAGCAAATGCCTACGAGGCTCATGGGTACTGGTTCCCTCAGCAACCCCCAGGGAAGCCCCAGCGTCAGGGGCGCCTCCCCAGTAAGCCTGAGCCACCAGGCCTGCAAGAGCAGGGAGCACTTGCCCAGGTCCCACAGCAGCTTCTGGCAGAGTAGGCTTATGGATGGGGACTTCTGGAGGCCACTCCCCAAAGTCCTACAGAGCTGCCGAGAATCCACTTGGTCCAAGTCCCTTGTTTGCAGGGTAGGAAACTGAGGCCCAGAGAGAGAAGAGGGAGAGTGCCTGCTGGGGGGCCAGCATCAAATGAGGCCCTTTAAGGACTTCCCTCATCTGTGAGGTGAGAACCATCTCTACTTTGCATATGGGGAAACCGAGATAGAAAAAGTGGCAACATTCACATAGGATTACAAAGCTCAGACTGGCAGCGTTGGGATTTGAACCCAGCAACTAGTGTGCCTAGTCTGGTGCATTCTGATCAGTTCATAGTGCATTGTCCTCAGTGGTCACTATAGTGTTGGAAATATAGGTTATCGTGCTCTCAGTTCAAGTGATGTGGGAACTTCCAATATTCACGGGAAGTTTATTTTAAGAACGAGGATCTGGCAAGAAGGGTGATCTACCTCAGACCCCTCAGGGACCCTGGCCAAACTGAGGGTACAATGGGGGTGATGAGCTCTGGATTCCTGTGCACTTCTGGACTTGCTGTGTTGGCAGGGACTCAAGATCTCATTCCAGAATGAAAGCTGGGTGACTGCTCAATTATCTGACCACACAGAGTGACTGGGGTTCTCCCATGGTCCTCGGAGTACTCAGGAAGGACATTTCTCCCTTCAGGGTGACATTTCTCACTTCAAGGCAGGAAGTGGCCCAGGAAGGGAGCCTTTTCTCCTGCTCCTTGTAGATCATTGCTGGGAAGGTTCCCGGCGGCCCCAGCACCCACTTTCCCAGTAACAGCCAGCTGCTCACCTGCCTGCCATCTGCCTTTCCTTGTGGCCTTCCCCGTGACCTCCACGAAGATTAGGACCCTGGCTCCCTGTATTCCCGGAGTCCAGCACACAATGGGGCTGACAAACAGCCTGAGTTCAAACTCACTTCCTCTTCGTGTAAGATAATGACCAGAGACCCAGACTGGAGTTTGTGAAGGCCAAGAGTCAATGGGAATCTTCTGGAAGCTAAGGAGTTTATGATTTTGAAGGACATTGCTCTTTTGGAAAATGACACAAAATACTCTTTGAGTCTATTTGAAAAATGTCACGAATGAACTGGCAGCCTGTTTAGAATCAGCTTCAAACAACTATGACGGTGTTATGGGTTGAATTGTATCCCTTCCTTTTGTAGAGATATGTGGGGGGCCTATAAATATGACCTCACTTGGAGGTAGAGTCTTTATAGAGGCAAGCAAGTTAAGATGAGGTCATCCAATGTAACTGGTATCCTTTTAAAGGGAAAATTTGGGCACAGAGACAGACACTCATGGAGGGAAGATGGTGTGAAGGGGGATGAGGGTAGCACACCCAGAAACCAAGGAACCCCAAAGATTGCCACCAAACCACCAGCAGCTGGGGGAGAGGCCTGGCACAGATTCTCTGCTGCGATGCTCAGAAGGAACAAACCCTGCCGAATCCATGATGTTGGACGTCCAGCCTCCTGGACTATGAGACAACATGTGTCTGTTATTATACTTTAAGCCACAGTTTGAGGTGTTTTGTTACAGCAGCCTCAGCAAACAATACGGATGGCAAACTGTCTATTCCCAGTACTTGTGAGAGAGATGGACACGATCTCAGTGGGAAGAAGCCTGGAGTCCCCACAATTTGAGGCTACTGTTCCCATTGGGGCCACCAAGAGAACAGAGGACCACTAAGCAGCGTCTGATATCCTAGGCCCTCTGCTGGACACATCAGGATTTCTCTCCCACTCAATCTTTCCAAAATCCTCTAAAGGAAGAGCTTCCTATTCCCATTTAAAAGAAGAGAACAGTGAGGTGGGAGAGCATGTACACAACTGCAGGATTGCACAACCAGGACTGGGAGTTGTGTGGCCAGGCTGTCCATAGGGTGCCACAGGACCCTCAACCCCAAAACAGACCTGTGCAGAAGAGCTCCCTGGAGTTAATGGTTAGTCCCAGAGGTTTGGAATACATTGGCCCAACCGCTTTGCTCTGTCCCCTGTATTTCAAACTCTGGCTGGGGGAGATGGGGGGTTGTATGGTTTTCTCCATTCTCTCATTGAGGAAAACAGAAAGGAAGGAAATGTTCCAACTGCCTAAGAGGATAAGGCATTTAAGAAGCCTGGAGTGCTTTTTAAAGCCCTCATTTGTGCAAGCTTTCACCTTTTTCAGAGTAATTCCCATGTACTGTTCCCCCTCACCCCCCGCCACCACTGCCCCTCAAGTGGGAATTACCATCCACATTTGAAGAGGGATGAGTTGCTTTGTACATTGGTGTTAGTTAAATCGCCTAATACGTTGGTCCAACATGGAAATTCTACTAAGCACATTTGTTTATAAGAGAGGATGCCTGTAATATTTACTTATAAGGTATTTCCACTGAGAATGTTTTGGGTGTTATTGTGGCACAGACTTGGAGTAAAACATTTCCCATAACGTTCTTAGAGTCCATTAACCTCTCTCAGTTCATTTCTCTCTGGATGCTCTGGAGGGATTTCCCCATTCCTGGATCTAGGAGATGGCATTTCTCCACTTAGGCTGCAATGGCTCATTTCCTCAGTTGCAGGTGATAGGTCAGGCTGTGGGAGGCTCTTCTTTGGCCAATGGGGAGCCAGATGGCTCTGGGGAGGCCAGTGCTGCCAGTCATGGTTGCTCCTGGCTCCTGGAGCAACACCTCACATACCTGCATCCCCTAGCCCAGCCCAGGATGGGTGCTGCTGAATGCTTTCTGGCAAGTGGTCTCAACCCCAGACTTAGGAATGCAGACATAGCTGAGTTAGATTGCTGGTTCCCCAGTTTCCTCAACTCCATTTTGCTAAAATCATGGACTTGAGCAAGACCTCCTGGGTTTGAATACTATCTTGGATAAGTGAATTTAATACTTGTTTCTTCAGTTTCTCCTTTTATAAGATAGGGATATTGTTTATGACTATCTTATGGGGCTGCTGTGAAGATTAAATTATTAATATTTTTAAAGCACTTAGAATAGGGCCTAGCACATAACCAACACTGTTTTAAGTGATTTCCATAATTATTGCTATTATTTTTATTCTTTCAGTCAACATGGATTGAGGACCATATGTGTGGAGTCAAGATGGATCAGCTTTGCTACTTACCTGCTGAGTTATCCTGGGTGTTTTACTTAACTATTCTGTGCCTTGTTTCCTTTTACTGTGAAACGGGAACAATAAAACTGCATATGTTGCAGGTTGGTGGTGAGGACAGAGGGCATGTCCTTTCCTGGCTCATGGTAAGTACTTAGTCAACCCTAGATACTGTTATCATCTATATCACTGGTGTTACTATGATTCCTGGGTCAGGCTAGGCCCTCCACTGCTGTCTGGAAGAAACTTAGACAGATCTACTAGCATTTGGGGCCTAGGCAGCCATTCCTGTGCTTTGCCTAGATTCTCCCTGTGCACTCCCCAGCATTGTAGACCAGGAACTTTGACCAAGCTCTTCCTGGCACACCTGTCACCTACCAGTCCTCTCCCAGATGCAGAGAAATGTTTTCCAAACATTCATTAGATTGCTAGGACCCTCTAATTGTTTTGCCTCTACACATAGACTATAATTCAAACTTTGCATGAGGTGCTTCTAGGCCTGGCCCCATTGGCCCTGAGCAGGCATTCCTCTGCATGCATCACCCATGTAGGGCCTTTGCTCATTCTTCCCAGCCCATTGCCCTCCATGCTCTTCTTCAAGCCCTGGACCTATGCATGTCTGGCTGCTTCCACCAGTGAGAGCTCTGGTCCAACTTCCCTCCTCAGCAACTGCACATCACTCCCCACCTGCCACCCTGTTTTGTTTTCTTCACAGTCTTGTGATGCCCTGAACCTATCTTCTTTATTTATTTGGTCTCCTGTTTGCTGGAGTGTTGGCGCCATGAGGATAGGGGTCATGTCTGTTTCATTTCCAGGGCATCCCGGGGTGAATAAAAACATAAGAGTGACTGCACATAGAGGGTGCTCTATAAACGCTAGTAAACAAATAAACCATGGCTTCAATCCTCCTTCAGGGAAGAGAGAATGCATTTCTTTATATAATGAAAGAGGTTGAGCCCCACAGTGAAAATTCCACCGTGGATGCCAGCCATGGGCCTGAGAAGCCTCTCACTCATCTGGGGAGGGGGAGAGGGGAGATGTCACATCCCCCTCTGACAGGATGGCTCATCGATGGCTCGTCTCAACCTCCTTGCCCACTCACGCCTGTCAAAAGCTGCTGGGTTTAAATGCACATGTTTCTATTCTGTATTATCAAGTGATTAATATTCAAGAGATGGCATTAAATAAATATGTGAGCAATTATGTAATGTGTTTGCAAACAGTTGGGTTAGTCCCAGAGTGCTTGGGTGAGAAACAAAACTTGAACAAAGCTTTGGTCTGGGTGATCTCCCAGGGCTGGGGACAGAGGCTCCTGGCCAGTCTGCCTGTTTGCTCCCTCCCTGATTCGGTCTGGAATTACTTATCTTCCTTTCCCTGGCAGTGTGGGATAATAGGAAGTGACCTCAGGATCTTGGAGTTGCATCCTGGCTCTCCCACCTCTTGGCTGGCAAGGGAGGTCTCAGTCTGCTCAACTGTGAAAGGGTTATAGACGTCTCCTGGGAAGTCAGACAAGATCGTGACTCCGAGCTCTGACTCAGATTATTTCTTGTGAAAGGTAAGATGGGTGTGATGCTGAAAGATAAGCAGTTTGAGCTCTGGTCCTCAACAGGTGTGGGGATGGGGGTGTAGGGCATGGAATTGGGGTTCGGAGATATATAACATAAGGTAAATTAAGCAAGGCAACAACAAAGGCCCTCCCAAAGGGCTTCGGGATACAGAGGAAGATGTGCTTAATCTAGGCTAGGAGCCAGAGAAATCTCACAGAGCTGCCATGTCAGCCGGCTCGGGAAGGCTGAGTGGCCCAGAGAGAGGGCTGCCCATTTAACTAACCTGCATTGGGCACCTTGCATGCCTATTCATTCCACAAGCATTTTTTGAGCACCCACTATGTTCCAGCTACTCTGCTAAGCACTTTACATGGATCACTTTTGCTTGACTTACACAAGGAGATGCTGCACTGTCCCCATTTTACTGGTGAGAGAACTGAGACTCTGTTCACTGCGTGAAGTGATGCTGTCCTCCTCTGCGTTCTGTGTCTACTCCCTATGCAAACGCAAAAGGGATCTAAGGGAATTTCCCCAAAGCGGCACAATGGTGCATAAGTAATTCATGTATTCCTGCCAGTGTGGCACAGAAAAGTTTGCTGCTCTCAAACCCTGCTTTCCTGCTCGGTTGAATCTCCATTAGCAGCCCCCCAACAGTGCCCTCTTCCCACATCTACCCCACCCCCAGAAAAACCCCAGTCTTCAACTCACCCCTCCATGTGCCTGGTTAAATGAAAGGCGTTGGGGGTTTGGAAAGTGGGGCCCATGTCTTGCTGGCTCTGGGGATGGGTGACGAAGTTCAGCTGTGGAAAAGGGAGATGGCATTGATTAGGGGTGGGTGACTTGATGGGGACTGAGTCAGGAAGGAGGAGGAAGGGAAGACAGGTGTGGAGTATCCTCTGTGTGCTGGCACTAGGCTGGGGCCAGAGGTAGGGAAGGATGGAGATAGAAGAGAAGCAGGGGCACCCTTCTCCTCACCTACCTCCTAGGGGCTGGCCCAACCAAATGCGGACTCAGCCCCCGCGCCCCCATCAAAACTTGCCAGATGGACTTCTCCCCTCTCTGGCCCTGTCTTGGGAAAGCAAGTCCACCTGCTGTCAGGGGTGTCAAGCTGGGGTCTCTGTCCTCTGTCTGCTGGTTGGGGTAGCCTGCCAGGGCAGGGGTGTGGTCAAGTGGTCATGTGAATATGTTTTGGAGAGACAGAGTCCCTGGGCCTAGTGGCTCAACCTTTCTGAACCTTCATTTCCTCAACTTCAGGATAGAAATAACGATTTTTATGAGCATTCACACGTGTGTGTGTGTGTGTGTGTGTGTGTGTGTGTCTGTGGTTGTGTAGGTTTATGCACTTTTATCACATATGTAGTTTTATGTAACCACCACTACAATCAGGACTGTTCCATAACATGCTTACTGAGTCCAATCCTTTATAGTCACATTCATTCCTCTCCACCTTCAATCCTAAACCCTGGCAGTCATGAAACTGTTCTCCATGTCTAGAATATTGCTCATCCAATGATGTTCTATAAGTGGAATCACGCTAAATGTAAACTTTTGGGATTGGCTTTTCTGATTTAGAATAATTCTCTGGAGATTTAACCATCCAGTTGTTGTGTGTATCAATAGTTATTTTTTTTTAAAAAAATTCCTGATTACTATTCATTGGTAGATGTATCACCGTTTGTTTAATCATTCGTCCACAAAAAACATCTGGGTTATTTCCAATTTTGGGTATTATGAGTAAAACTGCTATAAATACTTGTGCATAGGTATTTTGTGTAGACATAAGCTCTCATTTATTTAGGATACATGCCCAAGAGTATAATTGTTGGGTTGCATGGTAGTTGCATGTCTAGTTGTGTGTGTTTTTAAAAAGAAACTTCCAAACTTTTACAGAGTGGCTGTACCATTTTACATTTCCACCAGCAAAGTATGAATCATCCAGTTTTTCAGAATCCTCATCAACATTTGGTGGTGTTCTGTTTTATTTTAGCCATTCTGATAAGTGTGTAATATCTCATTGTGGTTTTAATTTGCAATTCTCTAATGACTAATGATGTCAAATGTCTTTTCATGTGCTTATTTGCCATCTGTATATACACTTGTTGGAGAAATGTTCCTTCATGATCTTTGCCTATTTTTTAATTGGATTGTTTAATTTTTTATTTTTTTTTACTGTTGAGTTTTAAAATATATGTCAGATATCAGTACTTTGTCAGATTTTGTGGTTTTCAAATATTTCCTTCCACTCTGTAGCTTATATTTTCATCCTCTTAACAAAGTCTTTTGTAGCTTATATTTTCATCCTCTTAACAAAAGCTTTTAATTTTGGTTTAGTTTATCATTTTTTTCTCTTATAGATCATGCTTTTGATGTCAATTCTAAGAATGCTTTGCTTAGCTCTAGATCTTGAATATTTTCCTCTTACATTTTTTAAACCATAAGTTTTAGTTTTACATTTAGATCTGTGGTCCAGTTTGAGTTAATTTTTGTATAAGGTGCAAGACTTAAGTAGAAGGTGTGTGTGTGTGTGTGTGTGTGTGTGTGTGTATGTGTGTGTGTGTTTTAACCCATGGATGTCCAATGACTTCAGAACCATTGGTTGAAAAGATTATAATCTTTCCTTCATTGAAATGCTTTTGTACCTTGTTAAAAATTGGTGTGGCTTATTTGTATAGGTCTATTTCTAGATCCTCTATTCCATTCCATTGATCTATATGTCATCTCTCTGTCAGTACTATACAATTTTGATTTTTGTGTAATAAAACTTGAAATCAGGTAACCTGATTCTTTTCAATTTATTCTTTTTCAAACTATTTCAGCTATTCTAGCTCTTTTACACTTCCCATATAAATTTTAGAATAACAATTTCTATATCTACAAAAAATTTGCTGGGATTTTGGTAGGAATTGCAGAGAACTGACATCTTAACTTTGCTGAGTCTTCCAATCCATGAACACACTATGTCACTTCATTTATTTAGGTATTCTTTGATTTCTGTTTTCAGTGTTTTGTAGTTTTCAATATACAAATCTTATATACAGAAATGCAATTCATTTTTCTATGTGTCTTGTATCCTATGACCTTCCCAAACTCACTTATTAGTCCTAGGAGGTTTTCTTTTTTTGTCGATTCTTTGAGATTTTTAATGTAGAGCACACATGTCAAACACAAGGCCCGCGGGCCAAATCCAGCCCGCCAGGCCTTGCAATGTGGCCCGCACCGCGCTGTCATCACTGCACTCCGCTGCGTTCCATCACAATGACGCGCGGTGACATAGGAGGCTTGTGATCTCGCCAGCCGCCTCGCCGGCCGCAGTACTTGCTATCTATTATGCATGCGCATAGATAACAAGTCACGCAAGATTCAGGAGGCGTGACCTATAGTCCGGCATCCCATGTGGTTGTGCGGGTGGCAGAGCAGAGGAGAGAGTGAGTGTGCGGGCATAAAAAATACACAGCAGAAGCTGCCAGTTCCTGGCATAAAGTGCAGGCATAAAAATCGCAACAGAATCTGCTATCTGTACCCAGCCAGGCATTTATTGACTGACTTTTTTTTTCTCCACACCATCTGCCAAATCAAGCTATCCCTGTGCAGTTTTCAACTTTTTCCTTCTAACGCAGATTTCCAATAAACTACATCTTTTACTGCCAATATTGATCCCAAAATGTCCAGGAAAAGAAAAGTTGACGGTGAAGACAGACAATTTAATGACAAATGGGAAAATGAATACATGTTTGTGCTTAGAGAGGGCAAACCAGTGTGTATATTGTGTTATGAGACAGTGTCGGTGATGAAAGAGTACAATATACGTCGTCATTTTGACACCAAACATAATGTTAAGTATGGCAAATATACTTTGGAAGAAAAGCATAAAATTGTTAAAGAACTAAAAGGCAAACTACAATCACAGCAGCAAATGTTTACAAAGGCTACAGCGAAAAATGATGCTGCAGTGAAAGCAAGCTTTATAGTGGCTGAAGAAATTGCCCGTACTTCAAGGTGTTTTTCAGAGGGTGCCTTTTTGAAGCAATGCATGCTAAAAGTGTGTGAGCAAGTATGCCCAGACCAGATACAGAGTTTTCAAAATGTCAGTTTGTCAAGAAACACCATTGCAGATAGAGTTCAAGAACTCTCAGGAAATCTATCATCACAGCTGGCCGAACAGGCATGCAGTTATCTCGCTTTTTCACTTGCTATCGATGAAAGCACAGACAACACTGATACAGCGCAGCTGTCCATCTTTATACGTGCTACGAAGACCGACCTCTCTGTCACTGAGGAACTTTTGGATGTAGCTGCCATGCATGGGGCGACGACTGGTAGAGATATATTTGAGGCTGTGGAGAAATCTATAAATAATTTTAAATTACCCTGGGAAAAGTTGGTGGGGCTAACTACCGATGGCGCACCTTCAATGTGCAGAGAAAAGAAAGGCTTGGTTGGACTAATGAAGGAAAGAATGCAAAAAAGTCACTGCCACACACCCTTGATTACTTATCATTGCATTATCCACCAAGAGGCTATGTGTGGAAAAGTTCTGGACATGAATGACATAATGACCACAGTCATTAAAACTATTAACTTTATACGGGCACGTGGCCTGAATCATCGCCAGTTCCAGCAGTTTTTACAGGAGGTGGGTGCAGAGCACGGAGACGTGCCATACCACACAGAAGTAAGATGGCTGAGCAAGAGCGCAGTCCTCAAAAGATTTTTTGAGCTCAGAGAACAAATTGCTCTTTTCATGGAAAGTAAAGGAAAGCCCTTGCCTGAACTGTCGGATCCCACCTGGCTATGTGATTTTGCTATGATGTGTGACATATGCGAGCATCTCGCCCAACTGAATCTGAAGCTGCAGGGACGCAAACAAGTCATCACGAAGATGTCTGACATGATCACAGCATTCCAGCGTAAACTTCAACTATGGAAGTCCCAACTGGAACAGGACAATCTTGCCCACTTTCCCGTTTGTTTGAGTATCTCAACCACTATTTCTGGTACTTTTCCTTGCAGTCGGCTGGCTACCAAAGTTAGCCGTTTACTAAGTGAATTTGAGCGGCGCTTCTCTGACTTTAGAACACAGCACTCAGGCTTTGACATCTTTGCCAATCCTTTTACAGTTGATGTCAACAATGTGCCCCATCACCTTCAGATGGAGATAATCGAGCTTCAGTCTGACAGTGGCCTGAAATCAAGGTTTCAGGATGTTGAAATTGAGGACTTCTACCCTCTACTGCCCCCTGACTCAATGCCAGAGCTCCGACTTCATGCTGCCCGTATTCTATCCATGTTCGGGAGCACCTATCTTTGTGAACAGATGTTTTCAATAATGAATCTGAACAAAAACAAGCACAGATCACGCATTACCGATGACAACCTCCATGCTGTTTTGCGGGTTGCTACAGCCCAAGAAATAAAACCGAACATTGACTCATTGATCCGGGGAAAACGGTGTCAGACATCTAGCCAGAAAACAAAACAATGAGCATTTTAGGTACATTCCAATATTACTGTTTTGCTTGATACCAATATTACTGTTTTGCTTGATAGCATGTGAGTTGGTTAACAGCACTGTTAAGGAAAAGATTGTTCCACTCATTTTAAATTCACATTTCTGGTTAACATTGTCAGTTTATGACTGTTCAGTAAACCATTCGGCCCGCGATTTAGGCTGGATTTTAGATTTTGGCCCCTTCTCTGATTGAGTTCGACACCCCTAATGTAGAGAATGAAGTTATCTGCAAATAGGAGCAGTTTTATTTATTTCTTTCCAATCTTCATGCCTTAGCTTATCTTATTGCACTGGCTAGCTAGTAAATTGAATATGATGAGAGTTGACACCTTTCCTTGTTCCTAATTTTAGAGAAGTCATTTAGTCTTTAACCATTAAATATTATGTTAGATGTATTTTTTTTTGGTAGGCATTCTTTATCAAGTTGGGAAAGTTCCCTTCTATTTCTCTTTTTCTGTGCATTATATCATAAATTAGTGTTGAATTTTATGAAATGTTTTTCCTGAATTGATGGTTGTGAACATATGAATTTTCTTCTTTAGTCTATTAATATGGTGGATTATATTTGTTGATTTTTTAAAATATATTTTATTAATTTTTTGATTTTTTTTTTGCCTCCCTCCCGCCCTTCCATACCTACCCTCCCTCCCCAAAGTTTTATGTCCATTGGTTGTACTTATATGCATGTACACAAGTCCTTCGGTTGATCTATTATCTCCCCCAGATCTTCCTCCCCTCCCCACTGTAATTTGACAGTCTGCTTGTTGCTTTACTGTCTCTATATCTATCTTTTGGTTCATCCGTTTATAATGTTCTTTATTATCCATAAATGGGTGAGGTCATGTGGTGTTTCTCTTTCATTGATTGGCTTATTTCACTCAGCATGATGTTCTCCAATTCCATCCAGGTTGCTGCAAATGATGAGAATTCCTTCTTTTTTATGGCAGCATAGTATTCCATTGTGTAGATGTACCATAGTTTTTTGATCCAATCATCTGCTGACGGGCACCTAGGCTGTTTCCAAATTCTGGCTATTGTAGATTGTGCTGCTATTATATTTGTTGATTTTAAAATGTTGAATCAACTTTGCATTACTGGAATAAACCCTACTTAGTCATAATTTTTAGCAGGGCATAATTTTTTTTACGTTGTTGAATTCTATTATATTTGCTAATGTTTCATTCAAGATTTTCACATCTATATTTATGAAGGATATGGGCTTGTAGTTTTTATTTTTATTTGTTGTACTGTCTTTTGACATCATGGTAATTCTAGCTTAATGAATTGAACTGAGAAGTGTTTTCTCCTCTTCCATTTACTTAAAGATATTGTGTAGAATTGGTGTTTTTTTTTTTTGTTTTTTTTTTTTAACATTTCGTAAAATTCTCCAGTGAAACTATCTGTTCTGGAGATTTAATGTTATATATATGTTAAAATTTAAATCTACAATTTTATTTATTTTTTTGTTTCCTGTTCTTTCTACATACACACAACCATATCTAAAAGTTTATAATTTTTGCTTTAACCATTGAACATAATTTAGAAAGCTCAAGAGGAGAAAGAATTTCTATTGGATTTACCCACAATTTTGCTTACTTGATTCTTTTTTCCCTCCTGATATTCTAAAATTCCTTTAAAAGTGTTTTCCCTATGTGTTGGTAGATGTGGGGAAGCATGGGACCCGGTTGGAAAGTCTGTAAGGAGGTTACTCCAAAAGGTTGGGGGCCTCTAGGAGGGGACCTCGCCCAAGGCGGCAGCCCCTGCCTTGATTTTTCTAAACAAGTCCAAGCCCCTGGATATTTTACTGAAATCTCTGTGTCTAGTCTTTAGACCTGACCGAATAGAAAGAAACATGTGCTTCCTCAAGGACACTTACTCTGCTAATTGTATATAGAGTTTAATTTTAGTTCAAGCGTTTGTTACAATGAAAGTCTAAGGAGGCAGGTGGATGGGGATGTTTGGTGCCTATAGCCAAACAGCCTCTTATCCTTCTCTTTCACAGAAACGTGTGCCAGAGTAATTCGTCCATTGCTCAGGGTCTGCTGGTCAGTTCTGGCATGTAAAACTTCTTTTAGCGTTGCTTTAGGTTGATTTTTCTAGCAACAAATTCTCTTAGTTTTTCTTCATCTGAGAATGTCTTGATTTTCCCTTAATTCCTAAAGAATCTTATTGCTGGATATAGAATTCTTACTTGTCAGTTCTTTCCTTTTAGTGTTTGAAAAAGATGTTGTGCCATTTCCTTTTGGCCTCCATGGTTTCTGATGAGAAATCCACTGGCATTCAAATTGTTTCACTCTGATAAGTGAGTTACAGTATTTCTCTCTCACTGCTCTAAAGATTTTAGTTTTGTTTTTTAGTTTTCAGGAGTTTAATTACTTTGTATCTTGGTGTGGATTAATTTGGGTTTATCCTCTTTGGAATTTCTCAGCTTCTTGAATCTGTAGGTTTATGGTTTTTTGTTTGCCAAATTTTAGAAGTTTTTAGAAAAATTTTTTCAAGTAGTTTTTCAGCTCCACTCTCTTTTTTATTTTCTTTCAGGAATTTAATTACATATACATTAGATTTTTTTTGTTATAATCTCACAAAAAAATAAAAGTCTAATCTGTTATCCAGATTAGATAATTCTTATTGTCTTAAATTCTAGTTCAATGATTTCTTTTCTCTGTTCTCTCCAGTTCACTGTCAAGCACATCCACTGACTTTCTAACAAAATTTTAGTTATCTTATATTTCAGTTCTAAAATTTCCATTTGGTTCTTTTCTATGTCTTCTATTTCATTGCTATGTCTTTCTATTTTTTAAATTTGTTTCAAGTGTGTTCATAACTGATCCTTAAAGCATTTTTTTTATGATGGCTGCTTTAAAAAATATTTGTCAGATAAAATAACATCTCTGTAATCTCAAAGTTGACATCTACTGATTGAATTTTGACATTCAGTTTCAGATCTTCCTAGTTCTTGGTATAAATAAATTTCTACTGAAGTCTGGGCATTTGGGATATTATGTTATGGCTTCTGGATCATATTTAAACCTTCTACCAGTATTTCATCTGGCTTCCTCTGACATTACAGAGTACAGGAAGGGGGTTGGAAACTTCAGCTCTCCATTAGGCTTCCACTGATACCTCCCTGGGTGGGAAGGGTAGGAGTGCCTTATTATTACTCTACTGATACCATGGGTTCTGGGGGGTGAGATCTTGTTATCACCCAGTGGGTAATGAAATCCTGGCTATGTACTTGTCCTTCTCTGACACCATCCTAGTGGTGCCTCATTATAGCTTGATGAAAGTAGAAGTGTAGTTTCTCTACTCGATCTTTGCCTGTTGGGGCAAGGGGGTACAGTGTTTTTTATGGTGTTTGGCTGGTAGAGCAGTTTTTATCTAAAAGTATTGCCCCTTCCTTGTGTTCATATATGCATGGCCCTGTGGATACAGACAATGGGGTGGTGAGGGCCTGGAGCAAGGGTGGGGGCGGGCTGGAGGGGTTAAAGGGGAGGGAGGAGGACATTTGTAATACTTTCAACAATAAATAATTATTTTAAAAAACCCACAAAAGTGTTGCCAAAACCAGTTTGGCTCAGTGGATAGAGCATAGGTCTGTGGACTGAAAGGTCCCAGGTTTCATTCCGGTCAAAGGCAAAGTACCTTGGTTGCGGGCACATCCCCAGTAGGGGGTGTGAAAGAGACAGCTGATTGGTGTTTCTCTCATTGATGTTTCTAACTCTCTATCTCTCTTCCTTCCTCTCTGTAAAAAAATCAATAAAATATATTTTTAAAAAAACACAAAAAAACAAAAACAAAAACACACCAACAAAACAAAAGTGTTGCTCCCTTTCTTTTTCTTTGGCTAGAGAGAGCAAATTTCTGTTGATGTCTTCTATTTATTTATTTATTTATTTATTTATTTATTTATTGTGTGTGTGTGTGTGTGTGTGTGTGTTTTGCGTATTCATTGGCATTTCCTCATTTCTTGCTTCTTCAGCTCTAACTCTGGGATATATGAGACAAAAGAAAGCCCAGGAACTCACTGCTATGTTGTTTCTTGGATCTGCAGATCCCTAACTGATCTGTCTTCTTTCCCTCTTTCAGAGTTTTTTGTTTTTTGTCGGTTTGTTCTGCATTTTATTTTTTAAAATATAGTTTTTTAAATTAAAAAAATCTTTATTGTTGAAAATATTATATAGGTCCCCTTTTCCCCCATTGACTTCTCCCAGCCCGCCCTGTCCCCCACCCCAGCCTTCACCACCCTATTGTCTGAGTCCCTGGGCTATGCATATATACATACAAGTTCATTGGTTGATCTATTCCCACCCACACACCCTTCCTGCATTCCCTCTGAGTTTTAACAGTCTGTTTGATGCTTCTATGTCTCTGGATCTTTTTTGTTCATCAGTTTATGTTCATTAGCAGAGCTTCAAATTTTATTTATTTATTTATTTATTTATTTATTTATTTATTTATTTATTTATTTTAGAGGGAGAAAGAAAAACATTGATGTGAGAAACATTGATCAATTGCCTCCAGCACATGCCCTGACTGGGGGATTGAACCTGCAACCTGGGTATATTCCCTGACCAGTAATTGAAACTATCATCTTTTGATGTATAGGACGATGTTCCAACTAACTAAACCACACTGGTCAGTATGTTTGTTTTTTAATACATAATGTTCAAGAGTTTTAGTTGAACTTTGTGAGTGAAAGAAGTAGAAGTACCTCTACTCCATGTTCCTGGAAGCAGAAGTCCACTTGAAAACTTTTTAACAAGTACTTCCTAGTTCCCTGGAATTTTACAGAATCACCTATCTTCTTGACACTGCTAATCAAATCATATTTTCTGAAATGCTTGTCATTTCCCGTGGGATTCCAGCCTTCTACCTGACTTGGTTCAGAGCTTACCTGTCCAATAGGAAACAAGGGGAAATGTGGACTTTTATATGTGGTAATGGGTGACTTGAAGCAGAGTCCCAAAGTTGTCTATTTGTTAAAATTAGAAACCCAACTGGATTTCTTTCAGGGTTTCCAGGAATCTGAGCAGTGTTTCTAATCATAAATGGCTTAAGCCAGGATGTGAAAGTTCATAACTTTGCCTCATTCCTCAAAGCTGCTGGTTTCTCCCGCTGGTCTGTGCATTACCATTTATGCATTAAGAGGCTCTTAAGTCTGGGTCTCATCTCCTCCCTTCCCCAGTTCTGGGATATAGAGAGCACCCACCAGTTTTGTGTGTTAAGTGTCTGGCTTCCAGAGAACAGTGACTTATCCAAAGCCACTTAGTCCCACACTAGAAGAGCCTGGTGCACACCAAGGCCTTGTGACTCTGGCACCAATGTCATTTTCAAGGCTCTACCCTGTCTGGACCCAAATCTTCTCTGTATTTTTATTTACATCAGCAGTTCTCAGTGTTCTCAGGATCTACATGCCCCTGACAGTTCCTAAGACCTTTGTAGGTGGACTGAGAGGTCAAAATTATTTTCCTAATAGCACTAGAATGCCATTTGCCATCCTCACTGTGTTGATGTTTACACTGCTGATACAAAAGCAATGGTGAGTAAGTCTGCTGGTGCCCTAGTGCAAATCAAGAGAGTGTCACCAAATTGTACAGCAGTTATTCTACTTTTTCATCACCATGCAGCTGTAGTACAAAAATGCCAGCCTCTCTTAGGAATATCCTGGGTGAAGTAGGAAAAATGATTAATTTCATTAAAGCTTGATCCTTGGGAACATGAAATGGGAAATATGCATAGAATATGTCTGCTGCACACCAAACTATGATGGGTGTTAGAGGAAAAGATTTTGTGCCAAGGGAATGACTGATAGACAAATGAGGGTTATTCAGACTTGGGTGTTGGGCAGAATTTTCTCAAAAAGTGAACAAAGTAAGATTACTGCTTTAAGGAAAACTGACAATTTTTGTTGCTAATGATAAAATCTGAGATTTCAAAGTGAAAACCAGAATTTTGGAAAATTTGTATTTGGTATCATGAACTTGATGCTTTCCAGGATGCAAAAACAATTCTGATGAAATCAGTGGTGAGATTACAGATATGATTTTTAAAAATATATATATTTTATTGATTTTCCACAGAGAGAAAGGGAGAAGGATAGAGAGCTAGAAACGTCGATGAGAGAGAAACATCGACCAGCTGCCTCTTGCACACCCCCTACCGGAGATGTGCCTGCAACCAATGTACATGCCCTTGACTGGAATCGAACCCGGGACCTTTCAGTCCGCAGACCGATGCTCTATCCACTGAGCCAAACCGGTTTCGGCTACAGATATGATTTTTTAAAATATTATATAGCAAAATGTATAAGCATTAGAAAGATCTATACAACTCAATGAGCCAATATTTTCTAAATGGCCAATGGATGATGTTACAAAAGCATGCATAGGTAACAGATTCATTAAAGTGTAAGATAGAGAAAATGGATTTTAATGCACAGCTATTAAAATTTATTGAGATGGCTTCAGATTCTTCATTGCAATTAATTTTTAAGATGCTATTATGGCCTGAATTGTGTCCCCTAACTCTCCAGTATCTCAGAATGTGACTGCATTTGGAGATAAGGCCTATAAAGAGGCGATGAAGGTAAAATGAGGTCATTTTAGGTGGGCCCTAATGGACTGATGTCCTTACAAGTAGAGGAAATTGGGACACACAAAGAGACACCAGGGATGCATGTGCCCAGAGGAAAGGCCATGTGAGGACACAGCAAGAAGACAGCCCACACAAACCAAGGAGAGAGGCCTAAAAAAAGCCAACCCTGCTAAAGCCTTGATCTTGGACTTCAAGGTTCCAAAACTGTGAGAAAATACACTTCTGTTATTAAAGCCATCCGGCCTGCGGCATTTTGTTATGGCATCTGTAGCAAACTAATACACTATCACTTATTGAGTTTGAGTGTAGTATTGAAGAAAAAAAATCTATAATTATCTGAAAGGATTATTAACATACTTCTCTCTTTACCAACCACATATCTCTGTGAGGCTGGAATTTCTTCATTTATATTAACCAACACATCATATAGTAATAGATGGAATGCAGAAGCAGATTAGAATCCAGCTGCCCTCATTTAAGTCATTAAAGAGATTGGTAAAAATGTAAAACATTACTCTCCTCACTAATTTATTTTTGTTTTGTAAAATAAAGTTATTTTTCATAAAATATGTTATATATGGTACCATGGTGAGTTTATGACTGATATTTTAAGTGGATTAATAAGTATTAAAACCTCAGTTTAAATTCTAACATGGTAAATATGCAAAGTATTCACATAAACAAAACTCTTTGTTGTTCTCAATCATTTTAAAAAATATAAAGGGTCCTGAGACAGAAAGTTTGAGAATAACTGATTGAGGTCAGTGTTTCCTAAACCTGGATCAATTAAATATACTGTCAAGATGGTTAGTATCTGTCCTTTAATAGATCTCATGTTTGTTTGTTTTTAATAACTTGATTGATTAAAACTTAAATATTGTTTTAGAAGGAAACTTTGTCACTACCATCAATGGAAAACCAATGCTATGCACCACAAATAAAAGATGACTGTGTCAAAGAAATGCAACAAGATGTCCTTCCATTTAATGGATCTGATTGTCGCTTAAGGCCATGAACTTGCTCTCTGCTGAGTTTAGAAAATGTTTAGAGGGGACAAGGCTGTAATTACAGATCCACTAGTTCTTTTGCCTTGATATGACCTGGAAAACTGAAAGAGAACCAAAAACAGACTAGTTTTCCTATCAGGTGATGGGCTGATCTTGCATACTACCTAATATCCTTCTGGGTACAGTCAGAGACACATACCTCATACTTAGGGACACTCAGATTTAAAGGCCAGAGACTGAAAGGTGGGGGAGCTGTTTCCTTCACAAACCCTGCCTCCTCAAAGGTGGGCACAGCAGAAGGTGCTACTTGTGCTCACAGGCCCAAGATCACTGACCGCTGCAGCTAAGCTTGAGAAACGGCATACTCCAGCTCAGTGATCGCCAATCTTTCAGACCTCACGGACCACCAGTGGTTCACCGACCACCTGTTGGCGACCACTGCTCTAGCTCAGGCAAGCCCATGAGATGTTCTTTGTTGCAACTCTCCTCAAAAATCAAATTAGTTTATGGCCTGCAGACACCTTAACTCAAGCTTGTGCATACTCCACTCTTAATTCAATCCCTCTTCCAAATATGTTTTCCCTCCCGTGTTCCTTTTCTAAGTAAATGGCATCATGGCCAGGAATGTTCCCAGGAACATTGTTTGCAAGAGCTGAACCCTGGAAACAACCCACATGTCCATCAGCAGGATTCTGTGGTAGCTTCATGCCAGGAAATATTATATAGCATCGAGAATGCATCAGCTCCAGCAGCAGCCACCACATGGATGAGTCTGAGAAACAATGTTGCCTGGAAGAAGCAAGTCTCAAAGGATTGCAAACTATGTAATGCTATTTCAAAGAATGAAAACAAAAGCAGAACTAAACTATAGGTAGTGTAAGCATACACCCACGAGACAAAAATGTTTAAGAAAAACGGCACACTGGAATTCTATGTGCTTTCTGCTCAGTTTTGCTGTGAACCTAAAACTGCTCTAAAGTTATCGTCTATAGGGAAAAAAGGCAAGGAAATGATAAACAGGATAATCGTTTCTTATAGAAGAAGCAGAGGTTGAGATGGGACACTCACACTCTTAGGAATATGCAAAATAATTGCTGTCATTTGGTTCTTAAGTTGGGTGGTAGGTCCATGATATACATTGTATTATCAAACTTACATTTATGCTACATAATTTCTTTTTCATGTGTCAAAATACGATATTAAAACATAATAAAAGATAAAATGTGCAGTCTCTGTGCCAGTAATTTTGCTTCTTATGAACATATTATAATAGAAATAATTGGAAATGCAATGATTTTAGTCATAAAGATTTTCATCAGTGTTTTCCCTTTTAAATCATATCAATAATCTAGACACAATCTTAATATCCAACCCTAGGGGATTAGTTCAGTAAATTACTGAGCAGCCACAAAATAGAAGATTATGCAGCCATCAAAAATCATGTTTTCAAATAATTTTGAATGACCCAGGAAAATTTCATAATACCCTTAAGTGAAAAAGCCACATACATATGGAAATAAAATAGGATCTCAATTTTCATGACCCCAATAAGAAATCTATGTTTATATGATAAAAAAAAAAAAAGACACAATGTTGAAATATATAACACTGAAAGTTATCGTGTTCTCCAAATATCAACACTGGTGGAGTGAATTTTTTTTGTTCTTCTATAAAAAGTCTATATATATATATTCCCCATTTCTATACTAAACATGCATGTAGGAAAACATGCTAACACATGGCATGTTAATATAAGACCAGCTTGCCCATTTTCTAGCACCACTCTGAGCTCCCTTTTCTTAAATGATTACCCACCTGCCCCCTGAGGCTGAAGTTTAGTTCCTGATAGTTATCCATCAGCCGACTCCACCAGGGGACTGGAGAGGGAGGGAAGGAGGCATCTGACAGCCCCTCAGCACACCCTCTACTTCTCAGCCTTTAGTCTCTGGACTATAGCATCCCCTCAGGTTGCCCCTTCATCCACCTCAGTCTGATCCTACACAGCCCCTTTGTGCAGGGTCACCTACTGAAAACGGAGGAAGGGGCCAGGTCCCTCTGCTTTGCCTGGCTCTTCCCAGCCACCAGCCCCTCCACATAATTAGGGCCACTCAGCTCCTCCCTGGGGGGCATGGAGGGACAGAAGCTTGGACAGCTCCACTCCAGGCCAGAACTTGGGGCCTGCTAGGGATTTCTCCTTCTGGAGGTCCCCACTTTCCCACTACTTCTCATCTCCAGAGATAGAAATCAGCCTCAAAAGTTCCCCCCCACACATCTGTATCCTCCCTCTTTGAAGCCACACCTGTCTATCAGATTGATGAGGAACGACCTATTCACCTTACTATCCCATTTAAAAAATGGGAGTCAGACTCTTAGAGGTAAGAACACATATCTGAAGGTACACACCTAATGGTGGCCAAGTCAGACTGTGTGGTTCCCAAAGCCAATAAGTTCTACTTCCCATGCTCCAGACCTGCTGCCCCCATCAACAATTGAGGCTCAGTTTTGCTAAGCCATCTGCCACACACAAACTCAGAGGCAGAAACTCTGACTTGCAGCAGAAGGGAACATGCCTGCAGCCGGGAACTGAACAGCAAGAGGCCTGTGTCCTCTCAGGCTTCCCTGGCTGGGCCGGTGTGTGGGGCAGAGGGACCGGTGTGGGTAAGGCAAAGTTTTTGGTAGATGTGGGCGAGAGCTGAGGGCAAAAGCTGACAGCCACTGAAGGTGGGTGGCTTTAGACAAGTCCTCTTCCCTCTCCAGGCCTAAGTTTCCCCCATTACAAGGGGTTGAAACATACAGTTTTCCCCCAAACCTAACAAGGTCATATTCTATGGCTACAGGTCTCTGGAGGTTTGCCTTCCTGGTCCGTTGGGGTTGACAACAGCCGGTGGGAAAAGAAGAGAGGATTCATAGAAGAACTGGTTGGTCCAAGGTGATACCATTCCTAACAACAATATCAACAACAATGATAATAATACTCCCCCTGTCCATAAGACGTAGGCAATTTACATCTCCCAGATCTCTCTCATGCCCACCATTTTATTCACAGTCCCCATTTTACAGATGAGGAAACAAGATCAGAAAAGGAGAGTAGCTTAAGACCACACAGCTGACCCATGACAGGGAGGTCAGATCCTTGTTTTTATGCATTTGTTTCATGAAACTTCTAAAATATTGTCCCCCAGGGAGTTTGCAGGCAAGGACTATCTGGACACCGGTCCAGAGAAGGTGAAGTCCCTTGTGCCAGAGGTGGGAGGGAATTCACATACTGGGAATTTCTGTTTAGGCATATGCAGAACATGCTTTCTGTGCTACAAAGGTAATTGTTGGGCATCCCAGCTGGAGGGTTTTCCTAATGCCCTTCACATGTGTGACACTCACTTTGAAGAAAGTTGGGAGGAGCACTGTCTGAGGAGTCCAGCCTTGGCACTGCCCCCCTAAGCTGTGTGCTTTGGGCTGAGTCCCTCCCTGTAAAGTGAAGAGGGTGGACGAGGCAGCTCCTATGGTCCTCACCATTCTGAGCACTGCCCCGATCATTACCAGAGATGAGTTTGTCATTTCTCATTCATCTTCTTTTAGCCAGAAAGAGTTATGAATGTTGGATGGCCAGGACCCTGCTGGCAATGCTCACTGCTGTACCCCAGCCCCTGGCACTCAGCAGAATCATATTGCTGCTTATAGATTGGTGACAAGGTTCTAAGGAGCAAATCCCAAGGGCATCTTTTTAATTTTTTAAAATTTCATTATTATTTTTTTATCACACAGAGGAAAAAGGCCCCTTGGGGGCTGCCAGTCATTAAATGTTTAGTATGTGTAAGAGTTTGCACTCCAAGTGGGTTAAGGAACCCACTTACTCCTCATAGTGATGCTAAGAGTTCAGAGATGCTGCCCATAATTCCACAGATCTAACTAACCACTTGGTGCAATTTCCCCCACAGCATCTGCACCTGTTTGCCTGAGGACCTTCTCTGGAGGGCAAGTTCTAAAGAAGTGACATCACTCCTCCTGCTCCAGCACCCTCAGCCAATGACTGGTGGGAGTTGGTGCACCATATCATTACCCCAGCTCCTTTGCTCCTCAGGTGTGGACACTGTGAGCTATGGGGTCTCCAATGGTTCCCAGAGTCCCCAGAGTGATTGAGCCATAGTTGCCCACAGTGGTAATTAACTTGCTTGAAAATATCTCCTCTTTTATGTCTCATTTCCCCACTCCCTTATCAGCATTCCCGTGCCTCCCACATAAATTACTTGCACTTGAATTATTGTCCTGTGGTCTGCTTCTGGGAGAATGCAGCCTGAGAAAGGAAGGCACTAATATTATTCCCATTTGATGGGAATGAAGCTGATGCTCAGAGAGAAGCAACTTTTCCAGGGTGACATGGAAAGTCCAGATCTGAGCTCAGGCCCAATTAAGCTTAGACTTTTTGTTTTAATAATCACATATGCCAGGAAGAAAGAATTAAGAGTAAGACTGAGAGTCAATGGTCATGGAGGCAGATTAACTCATTCATTCATTCGTTCATTCATTCATTTAGGTCTCTTTATTGAAATTAACTACTTGTCAAGCTTTGAGTTGGGTACAGGGCGCACACTGTTTAAATGCACTGGCTCGGGAATCTTAGGATCCTCAGCTCAAATCCAAGCTCTAACCATGTACCAGCTGTGTCGTGGGTGAGCGATTCAACTTTCCTTACCTCTGCTCTGCTATCTATCAAATGGAGGACCACAGTAGTAACTACCTCACAGACTGTTGGGAGGGAAAACAGACTTATGGTCAACTATAAAATAATGGTGATGACAGTGCTGAAAACTGGGAAGTGATATGTGGCAGCAATATTATAATTTTTAGCATGTCTTATCTCTTAGGCCAGTCCACAGTTATAATAAATAACTGTGAGTTGCATTGGAGTTTAAAGTTTGCCTATCCCTCTACTTTTCCTTTCTTCCTCCATCCTTTTTTTCCTTCCTTCTTCCCATTCACCTAACCCCTGGCCTCTGCTCCTTGCAAGACCCTGTATTGAGCAATGGGACACAGATATGACAAGACTCTGTCCCCAGGGACCTCTTGGAGCCTGTAGGAAATGGGGAGATAGACAAGGGAACTAACTGTATAGCTCAGTGTGGTGAACAAAAGCCAACACAAGTGCATGAACTTGCCCGGTAATGTTATAATTGAGGTGAGGAAGCCACATAGTTCAGAGAGGTTAAGTCACTTGCTTAAGGCCACATACCAAGTTGGTCTGACCCCAAATCCTATATGATTTCTAATATCATGCTATGTGGTTACATTCTGTTAAGAGGCCCAAGGAGTCCATAATAACAATGACTTGTATTGCACGACAGGTTGGGGACTCAGCCCAAGTGAGAGTTTTGTGGCTGGCTACCCACAGAGAACAGGGCTTCTGAAGTCTAGAAACTCAGAGGCAGAAACGTTGAATGAGCAATTGAAGAATTGTGAACAATGTGAAAGCAATAAATATTTATCTCAAAGGGGAGCTGATAAGACATACTGACTTTTCTTCTGTGACTTAGAACCTAAGCAAGTAGCAGAGATGGGACAAGACACTACTGAATGAGGACTACATTGGAACTTAGAGCACTTTACATTGCTGTAGGATACTGTTTCTCTTTTCAGTCACTTCAAGATTAACTCAACTACAGAACAATATTTTTATTTTTTTCCTTTGTAGATCCTCATTCTATACTAAGAACATACTATAGAATGAGGATCTACAAAGGAAAAAAAAATCTATAGATTAGATTTTTTCTTTTTCTTTTCAGAAGCATACTTTTCTCTATGTGGTTCTTTTTTCTCTAAAAAAAAAAAAAAAAAAAGGATCCACTATAATCTGAGATATAAGGCCTCTTATCCCCTTTAGACGGACACATTCTCAATGGAGTGCTCCAATGAAAGTCTATAGAATACAGGTGCTGATATTAAAAAAAATTTCATTTTGCAGGCAGCCTGTTAAGACTTAACATGTCCATTCCAGGAACCCAGGCTGTCTGGGCACCCACATCACATACTCTTCTGATTATGGAGAGGATCAGTGTCACCCCAAAATCTACAGAATTAATTTTAAATAGTTTTAAATAGTAGGAAATCTATTCTGGGTGAGGTCATGGTGCGGACGAAGGGGAAGCATTTGCAGTAGCTCTGGGAGAGAAGGAAGCTGTCATGCACAGTAGCCAAGGCCTGACGCAGAGCAGATATCCCAACCAGCCCGGCTGCCGGCAGGATGGGACTCAGCCTGCTGGTTCTTTGGCTGAAAGGTACAGTCTGGCTTTTCTTGACTTGGGTCAAGCAAGTTTAAGGCTTAGACAGGACTGAGGTGGGTGGAATGCATGTGGACCCTTTCTGCCCCATACTCTCTTGTTTATGGCTTTTCTCCCTGGACTGGGCAAGGCAGTGGAAGTGTTTCATTAAGAGGACTCCAGCCAAAGGCAGCCAACAAGCAAAATCCCCCGAATGACAATGCAGATATTTTATACTCCTTCTCTCCCGCAGCCTCCTGGAGTTCAGCTCTGATTCTTAATGAGCTCATAGACAGAAATAGATTTTTTATCAGAAATCGGAGTTCAAACTTCTACCCCAGCAGCAGGACATAAATGCTAACAATTACATTCATTTTAAAAAGAATAAAATGTATCAAATTTACCTGTTTTGTTCTGTCTCTGGTTCCAAAAGCTAACTAGGATGGCCAGTGGGGATAGTTTTGAGGGCTGGTGCAGAGAGCCAGGCTGGGAGTGTCCTAGTCCTGTGGCCTCAGGTGCGGCTTAGTTTCCCCCCCTGTCAAATGTGAATGCTAGCCTCTGCCTGGGCTGCTGAAAGCAGAACATGAGGTCCAGGCTGGGCAAGCTCTCTAGAGCCCTCGGCAGACGGAAGTTAAGAACATTAACATTGCTTTTGAACAATGTCAAAAGTTGCATAAGAAGGGTAGCTGTGCTTATCATGGGGCCTGGTTTTGGCTTTCTAGAGCAATCCTGCAACAGCATTTCTGCAGCCAGAGAGGGAACACCCTTCCCACGGCTGCCACCTCAGAGCTGGGAGGTGACTCATAGCGCTAGCAAGGGGCGTGGGCAGGAAACCACTTAGGCATCACCATGGAACCTGACAGATTTGCCCCTATTGAGCTGCTCTGTAAAGAAAAATGTAAGGTGAATGGGGCATGGAGGGAACAGCTTTCATCAGCTGAACTCCCTCACTGTCAATGCCACTGGAAGCAAAGAGCCTAAAACGTGTGCTGGCACTGGCTCCTGGGGTGGGAGACAAATCCCACCTTGTGGGTACTCCCTTCCCTTTCCCAAGTTCAAAGACTCCTCAAACCCTGAACATCAGAAAAGTAATACAGTCCCATTCACTTTGAATACCAAGCTCTTTATGTGCTTTGCTCTATTTCATCCTCAGAACTACCTGTTCTCATGCCCATTTTACAGATGAAGAAACTGAGGCTGGAAGCAGGTCACACAGCTCCTGGAGGCAGAGCTGGAATTCCAACAAGATCTGTTTCTAGTGCTCTGAAACGTTCCAGGAGATCCCCAAAGTGGTGCCTGCAGGCACTTGAGAAGCAGGCAAATGTTCCAGAAATGCAACTGCTGGGTCACGACAGCTCACAGCAGAGGCGTTCATTTTTGGCAGCTGTTATTTTTTCATTTTCATTGATATTTTCAGAGAGGGGGAAGGGAGAGGGAGAGAGAAAGAGAAACATCGATGGGAAAGTGGAACATTGATCCACCACCTCCCATACTTCCCCACTAGGGATTGAGTCCATAACTTGGGCATGTGCCCCAACTATGAATGGAACCAGTGACCCCCTTGGTTCATGGGATAAGGCCCAACCAACTGAGCCACGCTGCCAGAGCAGCTGCTATTTTTTTTTTTTTAAAAAGGATTTTGTATGTGTTGTCTCATTTGTTTCCCATAACAGTTCTATGAAACAGGTGATGACATTTCTTTTTCACAGGTGAAGAAAAGGAGGTGAGCTGCTTCCTTGCCACTCGCTATCTTAACACACTGCCCTCAATGACCTCTGGCCTCCAGCTCCTCATCTGAGCAATGGGGATATGTGAAAACCATTGATGTCGGGGTTAAATAAGGTAACAGAAGGGAGTTGCTTTAGAAACTGCAAAATGCCACTTGAATATTAAGGAGTATTATTATTTGCTATTTTAGGGGGAATGCAAGTGAGGCTGAGAATTACAAGGTCCTGGATTCAATCCTAGAGTTCTGCAGAATGCTTAAGTGGTATTCTTCCCTGGCCTGGAAGCTCCCCAGAATAGGCACCATGTCTGGTTTTCCTCAGTTTCCCAAGCTCACAGCATGACACAGAAAGAGTCCCAGGATTAGTTCAGTTCAGGGGAAGAGACTGGAGGGGAAGAAAAATAGAATCACGGGCTGGGAATGACCTTCGGGTTAGCAGAAAATGGATCTTCCAATTTGGGGACACTTTTGAGAAAGAAAAGGATACTTTTAATAATCATGATAGGCTGGGATTGTTCTAGGTCAAACAGGATGCATGGGCACCCTCTTTGTTAATCATTTAGTTTGATTCCCATATTGTGGGGCAAACGAGTCCCAGGAGAGGAACAGCTCCCTGCTCCCTCCAGGGCCTGCTCTTAGAAGAGCCAGAACAGCAGCTACTAGTGGGTGGAACTTGCTTTGGAGGGCCCCTGGCTCTCTGGAAGGAACTGGGCGTTATCCATATAACCCAAAGTTTCTGTTGGGTAAATATCAACACTTCTGGGCTGGTTACTAAGGGCCTGCGTGGTTGCTAAGAGGCAGTATGACCTCATGAGGGGCTATTGTTCAGTGCTCAATAGGCATCCTTGAGTGACATTCCCCAACTCTTAAATCCCAGGGCCCCCTGGGGTTCTGTGAAAAGAAGACAGATTATAACAAGCAGGAGCAGTTGATAGACCCACATTTGTTTTGTCAGGGTCGGTGTGGGGGTGGGGGTGCAGCCTTTCAGGGCAAAGCATAAGAAGGCTTGAGTACCTAGTGAGAGCCATCAGCTGATGCTACCAGCCACTGAAACACCCCAGACATATGGACTGAACCCCGTACACAGTCCCTGACCTTCTGGAATCCACCTGAACACACATCATTGCAGTTTTTTTTACAAAGTAGCTATATGGGATGGGGGGGTCATAATGATCACCCCCATTTCTAAATATAGACGCTGAAGTCCAAAGACAAGAAGCAGCTTGCCCAGTCTCCCCAAATGTCTTGTTTTTCAGGTGGAACGATGGCCACCCAAAGACACCCATGGTCTAATCCCTGGAGCCTGTGACTATGTTGGGTTACAAAGGGCAATGAGGGTTGCAGATGGAATTAAGGTTGCTCATGAGCTGACGTTGAGATGGGAGATGATGTGGGATGATTTGGGTGGGTTCAATGTAATCACAAGGGTCCTGCACAGTGGAAGAGGAAGGCAGAGAATTCAGCATGCTGTGTGAGAAAACCAAGGCCGGCCTGATGACGAAGGAAGGGCCTATGAGGAACGTGGCCACCTCTAGAAGCTTGGAAAAGCAAGGAATCATCTTCCATGAGAGCCTCCAGAAGGAAGGCCCTGCAGTGATGTTAGCCCAGAAAACCTGCAGCAGACTTCTGACCTATAGAAATGTTAGCTGGTAAATTTTAAGCAACTCAGTTTGTGGTAACTCATCAGAGCAGCGATAGGAAGCACACCAAGCTTCAAAATCTGCATCTCTTAGACAGATCTTAGAACTCAGATCTTTATCAAGTGCCTACTATGTCCTCTAGCAGGTCCCTGTCCCCAACAGCTGACTTCCTAGCAGCAGGGAAGACAGGCACTGAACTATCTACACAAATTTAAAAAAGAATGTATCAGGAAGGGATCTCACTGACAAAGCTAAAAAGGCAGGGCAAAGGGCAGGGAGTAACAGGAGAGCCTCTATTTTGGATAAGAGGGCAGAGAAGGCCTCTTTGAGAAGGTGGTATTTGAGAGGGCAGGGCGGGGTGAGGACAAACTCCTGACTCCACTGTGAGATAGGGCGGAGTTATCCTCCATTTTGTAACTGAACCCTAGCCCTCACCCAACCAATCAGGGTTAGCCGAGGCAGTGACATCACCACCGACCGGAGTAAAACCCCTGGGCTGGGCCAAATTCGCGCTCTCTTCTGCCATGCTGCCGGCGTGAGTGGGACAGAGCCCATGCTAGCATGGAAAAGGCTCTTTTGTTTATTGCATTGGACTCCCTGGTGCTCCTTGGGGATCATGAAGTCTGGGTGTAACAGTATTTAATCCCTGACTGAAGAAAGGGAATGGAATGAGCCACACAGAAATGCATTTCTGGGGAGGAAATTGAAAGGGCAAAATCTCTGAAGAGGGGAGTGTGTTTGGCAGATTTGAGGAATAGAGAGAGGCCACCTAGTGTGTGCTCAGAAGACATATGCAGGACTGAAATGTTATTACATCATTTATACTATTTTATAGGTAATATTTAGTTATACCTATTTATTATTTCTTATTCATAGGAAACTCATATTCATTGATCCTCTTCATGTACTATGTCACTGAATGCTCACAGCCATCCTCTGAGGTGAGCACAATTGTCCCTATTTTGCAGATGAGCAAAACTAAGGCTCAGAGAGGTAAAGGGCTTTGCCCAAGGACACACAGCAGTAGCTAAGTCAGGATTTAAACCTATGACTGTGATATTTTAGTTCTTGCTTTTCCTCCTGAGACACCAGACTGTGGTGGTATTCTTATCCCAGGATTCCTGCTCTTCCACCATTAGTCACTTCTGGCTCCAGGGGTGACTTCTCTCCTTCCCTCCCTGGATGGGTATTTATTATTGACTAGAGGTCTGGTGCATGAAAATTCATGCACTGGCGGGGGATGGGGGTGTCCCTCAGCCAGGCCTGCTCCCTCTCACAGTCTGGGGGCCCTCAGGGGTGGGATGTGACCCAGTGACCAGAGGAAGGCAACACCCCATCACACCTCTGCTGCTACCACTACTGGCAGCTTAAGCCCGGGCTGGCCCTGGTTACCTGAGCCTTGGGCTGGCCCTGGGTGGCTGGGGGGATGAGGGGACTGGGGGTCTCTAGAGGCAGGCACACGAAGTATATGGCTGCCCTCTGGTGTGGCTGGGCACCACCATCTTGTGGCTGTGGGTGCAGCCATCTTTGAGGGTGAGACAGTCAATTAGCATATTCCATCCTTATTGGCTGTGAGTACCTTCACCTCTGCGATGGTGTGAAGGTCAATTAGCATATTCCCTCTTTATTAGAAAAGACTAGAGTCCCAGTGCATGAAATTCGTGCACTGGGGAGGGTGTCTCTCAGCCCAGACTGCACCCTCTCCAATCTGGGATCCCTTGGGGGATGTCTGACTGCAGGTTTAGGCTCAATCTCACATCCCTTTCACAATCTGGGACCGTTGGCTCCTAACCACATACCTGCCTGCCTGATTGCCCCCCTAACTGCTCCCTTGCTGGCCTGATTGACACCTAGCTGCTCCTCTGCCGGCCTGATTGCCTCCAACTACCCTCCCCTGCTGGCCTGATCACCCCCAAGGATGTGGCACTCGCCCTGGAGCTGCCCCTCAGGTAGCCTCACAGTTGGGCCTCGTGCCTCTTCTTCCACATTCTGCCTTCATCCATCCCTCTCTCCTGCAGTGCTTTGGCTCCAGGCATGAAAGAAAATAACAAAAACCAAGAAGGACAAAGCCCAAAAGAAGTAGTGAGTCTTAAACCCTCACATCCCATTCTCTGGATTTCCTCCTGCACCTCCCTTCTGTGTCACATCTTGAATGGGCACCCTGTGGCCCAGCCACATGGCCACCAGGTGGCCTGGTAGAGTCAGTCTCTGCAAAGTTATGAATCTGTGGCCAGAGGCCCTGTCTGGGTCTCAGCAATCTCATGCCTGTGATGTTCCCATAGTAGTGGCTAAGCAGGCCCAGCCTCTCCTCCTCAGGGCAGAGATGTTCCCGGGGCCCCACAGGAGTGGCTAGGTGGGCTGGCCATGCCTCCCCTGGGCTGTGATGTTCTTGGAGCCCCATGGGAGTGGCTAAGCAGGCCCAGATGCTCCTCCTGGGGTGGAGATGTTCCCAAATCCCCATAGGAGTGGCTAGGCGGGCCGGCCATGCCTCTCCTGAGCTGTGATGTTCCTGGAGCTCCATGGGAGTGGCTAGGTGGGACAGCCATGCCTCCCCTAGGCTGAAATGTTCCCAGGGCCCCACAGGAGTGACTAAGCAGCCCCAACTGCTCCTCTCTGAGGTAGTGATATTCCCAGGGCCCCACAGGAGTGGGTAGGCGGGCCGGCCATACCTCCCCTGAGCTGCAATGTTCCCAGGGCCCCAAGGGAGTGGTTAAGCAGCCCCAGCCACTCCTCTCTGGGGTAGCTATGTTCCCATGGCCCCACAGGAGTGGCTAGGCAGGCTGCTGCCCCTCCTGGAGTCTGCAATGGCCGTACCCCGTGGGTGGCCTCTGGCGCTGCCCTCTCTGCCTCCCCTGGCCCCGATGGACCTGGACCCCTGGGGGCAGGCCATGGTGCTGTTTGCCCCGCCTGCACATGCAAATTTACCCGCCATATTTGATGGCTTAATTTGCATACTTGCTCTGATTGGTTGCAGGGTGTGGCCTGGCTAGCTGAGTGGTGGTTAATTTGCATGTTTCTCTTTTATTAGTGTAGATATCTGTGGCTTCCTGGGCTGGGCTCTGTTCTGAGACACAGAGGTGCACATGGGATGTAGACCCTCTGTGATCACTGTAGACTCTGGAAGGCAGTTCCAGTTCAAGGCCCCTGGGATGTTGCCTGCTGAGGAGGTAAATGAAGATGCTGGAGGCAGATGGATGCTCAGGAAATGTGAGCCTTTAAGGACTTATGAAAAGTATGTCAGATCTTTTAAAGACTCTCACTGCCTCTGCAGCATCTGGGCTGCCTGGACGAGGCTGGATTCCCAGGGCAGTCGTGCTCAGCAGTGAAATGGAATGAGGCAGGAGAACCTTTCATTGGCGAGTAATGGAGATAGTGATTAGGGAGGCCTGCAGGAGAGACCAGGCTGCATTGGGGTGTAGGGGCCAGGAGTGGAGTGGACAGATTCCCAGAGGACAGGACACTGGTGCTGACCCCCTGGGAAAGGAGAAATGGACTCTAAGGCAGTCACTGAGGGCTGTGCACAAGGTAGGGAGAATGCTCAGAAATGGCTAGAATGGACTTTGTACCAGATGGTAATGTTCTATATAATTATTCTGTTTTTATCCTTCCCCCATCATCATCTCAGTAAGTGGCAGAGGAGGGATTTGAACTCAGATCTGTGTGAATCTGAGGCCAACACTGTCTCTATGTCATTCTTCTAGGAACTAGAAGGTGGGCCATCATGGTGGCAGGACCAATGTAATTGGGAGGAAGTGGGACCAGAAGGTCCAGTCATGGGGCCAGTTATGCCCCAAAGCTGGGGGTGGGACAGGACTGTATCCTGGCTGAATATGGTACTATGAAGGCACTGTGGCGAGGAAATAATATGGGGACATTTCCCTCATAAGCAATACTGGGCAAAACTGGGAAGGAAGAACAGGGATCTAGTAAGTAGAGGATGCCTAATGGTAAAGCCAACACAGGCGGGGTTGAAAGACAGAGAGAAGAGAGAATAAGTTCTGGTTATTGTTCCAGCCCCTGGATCCGCTGTACCTGAAGCCTGTTACTCCAGGATTTTTCAGCTACTCAAGCCAATCCATTCCCTTTTGTGTGCAAGCCAGTTTGAGTCACTTTCAACAGAAAGATTCTTAACTTACATAGCTTTCTTGGAACCAAAAGGGAGAACGGCACTCAGAAGAAAAAAACAGGAGAAAGATAGGTGGAGGAGAGGAGAGCTGGTGTCTAATGGGTATAGAGTTTCAGTTTTGCAAGATGAAAAAAGTTCTATAGATCTGTTGCACAGCAATGTGAATATAATGAACACTTACTGAAACATTCACTTTAAAATAGTTAAGATGGTAAATTAAAAAAACAAACACCCAGTGTGCTAAACAACAACAACAACAACAACAACAACAAACAAACAAACAAAACCAACAACAATGGGTGAGGGAAGACATTAGAAGAGAAGAAGGGGAGGACAGGAAGGCAGGGGAGATGAGGGGAAGAGAGGAGAGGAGTGGAAGAAAAGTAACAGACGGTGGCCCTGTAGCCTCCAGGAGGGAGGCCAGCTGCTCCTGTCACCTACTCTGCTATTTTTACACCTCATGGCTCTCAAGGTAACTTCACACCTGGTGTCCCTGCCCTTCAAACACTAATTTGTTTTCCAGAATTTTAGAAATGCTTTTCTTCCCTGAGAAACACTGCCTGCTTCTCAAAGTTCCTTATTTTTTGAAATGCAAGTATCACTGGTTAGGTAAGAAGCTGAACAACAGTAACCACTGATGGGGGTGATGTTTCTGTTTACAAAGCAATTTCACAGTTTGTGACTTACTAAGGCCTTTCAAAACCTAGTGAGGCAAACATGGAAGTTACCAGCCCATTTTAGAGATGAGCAAACCCAGGGCACAGACAGACACGCTCAAGGTTGCCAGCCTGTGATGCTGGGGTTTGCATCCAGGTGGGCTAATTTCTAATCCTGCTAAGAAGGCCTGGGGGTGGGCTGGGTAGGAGGGAGCTTGGAGATAATTCTCAGAGCTTGCTGGCTTCTCGAGATTTATCCTGGGTTTGATTTGAAAGAAACTTCAAGGAGGTACAAGGCCCACAAATGCCATCTCTGCACGTCTCCTCATTGGGAGCTCAGGAAGAAGCCTGGGTATGCCATTTCTAAAGCAAAATGGTTTAAAGATGCAGCAGGCAGTTTTGAAGGCTGAGCATTGCCTAACGATCCTGCTTCAAGTGTCCATGCTGAGCGATTTGCTTTCCATTTTGGGAGGAGTAAAGTTGCTCCGATTTAAGGAGCTGCTGAGATGGATGCTGCTGGCCTCTTTCAGCCTTTGATCATGCTGCATTTAACTCTGACTTCCCAAACCTGAACAGCTGGTCCAGGCCCTTTCAAATCTAGAAGAAAATTAAATTTTCACAAAGGAAGTAGAAACTCCGGGGATAATAAGATGGGGACAACTCAAAGGCAGCAGCTGGGCTTCTGAACAAACCAGGGAAAACCACTGTGTCATGGACGCCCTTTATAACGAGGTGTCACATGTGGGCCAGGATGGGGAAGCCTTGGGAGTGGGAACTCTGCAGTAGGAATGCTCCAAGCTTCTGACAAAGGCCATGGAGAGCCAAGACATGCCCTCCTAGGAGGCATGGCGCTTAGCAGGTGTTTAAGAGAGGAACTGACAACCTCTGGTGTCTCACTGAGGCTCTCTAATGTGTTGAAAAACCAAAGAAACCTCCTCATGGCTGGCCCCTCTTCTGAGTGCCAGGCCTTTACAACTAAAAAGCACCTCAAATGTCTCATGGCCTCAACTGAATCCTATCCTTCTCTCCAGCCTGCTCCTCCTCCAGTCTTCCCATCTCAGGATATGGCTTCTTCAGCCAGTCAACCAGTTGTCTGCCATCCACCACCCCCTCATGACCAGTCCACCACCCAATCTGGTAGCTTCCACACCCAGTACCTCTTTCACTCTGTTCTCTATACTGTCATCAATCTCATAAGTCCAACCTCTTTGCTCACCTGCACAAATGCAGAACCTCCCACCAGGACTCCCAGCTCCCACTCTCGCCCCCCAAAATCCACTTCCAAACAGAGAGGTCTTCTGGAAGCTAAATCCTATTAGATGAAGCTTTAGTCCTTTGATGGCTCTCTTGCAGTCAGGATGAAGTCCAATTGCCACACACATCCTGCAAGCCCCTCTCTACCCACCCTCATCTCACCACCATCTCCTGCCTAGAGATGGCCAGCACATTGGCCTTCCTTCTGAGTTCCCAGTGCAATAAGACCCCTTCCTACCTCAGGGCTTCTACCTGGACCACGTGTGCACTTATTTCTTCCTGGCATATCCTTTTGGTCATGCAGGTCACTGCTGCAGAATGGTCTTCCTCAAATCAGAAGCCATTGCTGTTGGGCTTGCATAGCTTTATGCACATGTCTCTCATAGCAATGACCTGGGATGGAAACTGTGCAGTTAGTATGATGATTTGTTTGGTACTTGTCACTCCCATGAGGCTTAGAGCTCACGAGAGCAGAGAACACTTGTACTGTATAAAGTCATATTCTGAGGCTAACACTGTACCCAGTCCATAGTCAGTGCTCAACTGATCGTCTGAGTGAATGGCAGGGAAGTCAGCTGGTCTATGAATGCCCTGCCAGAGAGGCATATGGCAGCACCTGCCTTTCATGGCATGTGCTAAGTACTGTATTTCTTCAGAGATGAACTCTTCATGAGTCCCCTAATATTTAAATAAGCAAATATCTGCAATGTGTGGCACATGGATCAGAATATGTCAGCTATATTATCAACTGATCGTCTGAGTGAATGGCGGGGAAGTCAGCTGGTCTATGAATGCCCTGCCAGAGAGGCATATGGCAGCACCTGCCTTTCATGGCATGTGCTAAGTACTGTATTTCTTCAGAGATGAACTCTTCATGAGTCCCCTAATATTTAAATAAGCAAATATCTGCAATGTGTGGCACATGGATCAGAATATGTCAGCTATATTATTATTATCCTTATTTTACAGGTGAGAAGACGGAGGCTCAGAGAGGTGAAGTGACTTGGTCACATAGCTTGCAAGGTCACATAGCTGGCAAGAGGCAGAGTCATAATTCTGAACCTTTTCTGACTTTAAAGTTGTTGCATTTAACTGCTAGGCTACCCTGAATCCTGCAAGTCACCTCACACAAAAGCTGCATTCCTTGTCCATTTCTAGAACATGTTTCTGTGAGGGACTCAATGAGACAACATCAGAGCCGGGTGTTGGATGGGGCTCATCACTACTTAAGCAGTCATGGTGCTCCTTTGTAGGAGGAACTGTGCTACGCTTAGTGCTGTGGGGACAAAAGTCTTTCTGAAAGAGAGATGATTTGAGCTGTATCTTGAAAGGCTTGCTGGGGGCCAGAACCAATGAGAGGGTGTTCCAGACTGGAGGGGTAGCAGGAGCAGAGGCATGATGGGAATGGCAAGTAGAGTGGCATGGCTGAAGCGTGAGGCTTGCGTCTGTGTGTTAGTGGGAGAGTGAGCTGCTATTCTCAGTATCATATCTAGTATGAGCTCATGATGAACTCTTGCTATGGTGGGCATTTTGCCTCATTTTCCCTTTTCAGTCCCTAGGATCTCTCCCACTGGGCATTGGGGGAGTAGTGAATACTCAGCAGGCAACAATGGCTGGATGTCTGATTCACTGAATCACTTCTTGCCTTGCCCTCTCCCCCCACCAGCTCTTCTCCATCTCTAGTCCCTCATCTCTTCTCAAGACCCTTAGCCCATCTGATCTCTGTTTTTTTTTTTTTTCCTTTGGAAAGACTCTGGAATGTCACTGAATTGATAGAAGTGTTAGATAAGTATTCAAGAATCAGTCAAATATGTAGGTACTCAGATATTCACTGTAACACTGTTTATGATAGAAAAAAAACAAACACCTGGAAACAATATAAATACTCATAAGAGGGGATTAATTAAATAAATTTTGTAATACCCACCCATGTATTCTATAATGAATCTGATTGTTTTTACATTAGATATTGTTACAATTATATATGTATCCACAAATTATCTGGTTTCCCTCTGATTTGGCTTCTAGGACACTCAAAACCAAATACAAAGCATACATGCTGTGAACTAACCTTCCCATGCTTCCATCTTATTTTTCCACCATTGTTTTTTGATTCCCTAGCTCATTTCTCTTCAATCTTATTGTATACATAGGCTGACACATCCTTTTAAAAAAATTCTTAAAATATAACACCTAATATTGAGTGTTGACTCTGGCTCAACAACTGAGCTAAGAACTTTGCATATATTGTTTCATCCAATTCTTACATCAACCTATGAGGAAGATATTCTCATCACCACTTAACAGATGGAGACACTGAAGCCAGAGAGGTGAATCAATGTTTAAAAGGTCAACTGCTCAGCGGTTGGACCAGGATTAAGGCCAGTTTGCCTGACTCCAGAAGCTGAAGTCCTAACCACTATTTCATACTACCTCCTGACAGGTAAATAAATCAGTTAAGCCATCGTAGAACCACTCTGCCCCTCACCATTTGGGTGGCCAAGACCTTATGTAGCTTTCCTCCTCCTATTATCGCAGATGAGATAATCAGGCATTGCTGGTTAAACTTGTCAAAGTCTGAGAACCATAACCTCCTTGAATGTGGGTGACCCCCAGATTGCCCCTGAAAGAATATAGGAAATATTCTTCCAATCATTGGGTTTCAGGCTGTCTAGGACCTCAGAGGACATCCAGAGCAACTCCTCCTTATATGCAGTGGATTTCTGAGCCCTAACAAGCAATGGCCAGGCTTTTCTACTTGCATACCTTTTGTGAAAGGGACTTCACCACCTACCAAGGCAGCCTCTTAACATTGGTTGTCCCAGACTGTTGGAAATCACTTCTTTCCACTGAAATTTGCCTCACTGTAACTAGATATCATTAATAACAATGAACAGAGAACCAGGCCATTGTGTTAGCCACCTTGCTATGACTAATTCATTTAATCCCTGTAAACAATTCTCCAGGGTCAGTATTAACATCCTAATTTTGCAGAAGAGGAAACTGAAGCTCAGAGAGGTTAAGCAACTTGTTCAAAGACATATAGCTCCTAAGTAGTGGAGCCAAGTTGAGAACCAAGTCCGCTTATATACTTTCACTTCCACCTGTGGAGTCCAGTTCCACCATCCAGGAGACACAGCAATCAAGCCCACACTTCTGACCAAGGTAGCTCTTCAGATATTTGGATATTAATCTCTTGTCTCCTGGACATAGGAGCTATGGTGAGGCAGGGCAGGAATGGGTGGAAGGGGAAGAGTAGTAGCAATGGTAAGTGATATCAGCCGGTGTCCACACACATACAGATCCTACATGGAGTGTGTTTCCATAGTGCTGCCACTGCAGAAACTTCCCCTCACTCTGGTGAGAAGGAAGTGTCAAGGATGCAGCCAGATTTCCATTCTGGATCTAGCTTTGGCTCTGATGCTTGGAATCTTGACCAGGGCAGCTAAGGCCATGTGGAACAGACTCCTGCTAACCAAACTCTTGGGGACTGATTAACAACAGCCACAGGGTGGCAGCAACTTTCTGCTGTTGCTAATCCCTGGTTTGCCTCCTTGTCCTTTATGTGACTTCTATTCTATTACCATGCCACCAATTCCCTGCATTAAATTCCCTCTGTCTGAAGTGCCTAGAGTGGTTTCTGTTGTCCCCGTTGACTTCCTGCACCTCCATGTTTACATCTGAGTAAGTTGGCTCCACAGGTGGGCTGTTAGACCAGCAGCTCCTCTTTCCTTCCTCTCCAAGGGGGTGGGGGTTGGGGCGGACATTTGTCTTGCCAAAATCCTTCTGCCTTCATCTCCATCCTAACTCTAGGATGACCTTGTTTCCCTCTTCTCCTATGACATTCCCTCACTCAACCCTGCCTTACCCAGATTCTGGCATGAAAGACTTTCCTTTTTGAAACTACCTCTAGATATAGCTGATCTCTTTTGCCACATCCTGATTTTGTGACCATACCTCACAGTTCTGGGAGCACCTTACTGTTCCTTTGTGTGCTTCCACCTCATGCCAGTCCTGTGCCAGGTACTCCATGAACAGTATTTCATTTTGTCCTGTTAATAACTCTGTACCCCAACAATTCCAAGATATGATAGATTTTCTGTTGTCCTCCCAAAGGTGTTTACCTCAGGGTAAATGAGATCTGGTTAGGTAAATGGTTGCTCATATAGGCTATACTTCTTAGCTTCTCCTGCAGATAGGTGTAGCCAGGTGACCAAATCCTCAAGTGGCATATGAATAGAACAAATGTGTGTTACTTCTAGACTTTGTCTTAAAACATTTGTGTGTGTGTTCTCCATCTGGTTCCCCTCCCTGTGAGCTGGAATGTTATATGCTTTGGATCCAACTTCTGCCATGCTGATGAGAGCAACATCCTAAGTGGCAGAGCAATGAAGTGAAGGGAACCTGAGTCAATGAGTGACAGTGTGGAGCAGAGCACCTATGTTAGGCTAGAGCAGCCAAGTGTTATCCTTAGAAGAACACTTCTAACTTGGTTAAGCCACAGTATTTTTGAGGTCTCTCTGTTATAGCAGCCTAGCCTTTATTGCTCTAACACATTTGATGCAGGAGGCAAGGATCAAGAAGGGGGAGTGACTATGTTCATCACGCAGATCTCTGTGATTTCTGAGGTTCCTTATCTCTCATATGGGCTTAATTACCGGATTCTGACAGCTCAAATTCTAGAAGTCTCTTGAACCCATTCTTGCTTCTTTGCCCTCTCAGTCATATCTCTGGCTTGTTGACTGTTACTACAAGAGTTTCCTGATCAGTGGGCTCCCTTAAAACCTGCTACTACATTGCTGGGTGACTTGTCTTTCTAAACTCAGAAGTGATTATGTAATAGTCAGGCTTAAACAAACCAGCCAGCTCCCTGGTTGCCTGAGGACGAGGTCCAGGCTCCTGTGTCACAATTGATCCCTCATATTTTACAGTCTTCAGCCAGTGGAGTAGTAATGAGTCAAACAAATGCAGGTTCAAAGTTTGGTTTTACCTATTCCTGACTGGTGACTTGGGCAAGTGAGATTTAATCGAATGTAATGCAGTAATTAAAGGAATGGGTTCCAAATTCTACTATCTGTGTGACCTTGGGCAAGGGAATAAACCTTTCAGTGCCTCTCCTTCCACCTTTCCTCATTTCATTCATCCATGCCTCTACCTAATCACCCACTCACCTATTACTTTACCCACCCACCTCCCCATCTGTCCATCCACCCATCCATCTGTGTCTGCCCACCTATGTATCTATCCACCTATCAGTCGGTCTGTTCATCACCTGCCTATCTGTGAACCAATCCAACTCATCAGTTCACTCATTTGTCCACCTACTCTTGTATCAGTCCATCTACCTGGCCACTCATCTGTCTATTCACCTACTATGTCCATCCATCTATTCAATTCTTTGTGCACCCACCCGTCAGTGCATCCATCCGTTCACTTTCCTGGCTGCCCATCCAAATGGCATTCACCCATTTTCTGTCAACACCCACTATTTACCCACTAGTCTAGTGGGGGGACAGACTTCAGAGGCCTGGGGTAAGAGCTGATGCTCTGAAGTTCCAGCAATTAGGGATAGGGCAGCTCTGTAGGACTCAATACTCCTTTGATTATCCTGAAAGCAAACACACAGGTAATGTAACCTACCAATTCACATAATTTTAAAAAGGTGTATAATGCCTCAACTATAACATAGAGGAGAAATAAAAGGAAAGTCATCAGTAACAACACAAGGTTCATTTCCACATCTCAATGCCTGTGTGTGATGACACTAGAAGACATAATGAGGCAGTCAGATGATGGATCCCATTGGGATGAACTGGTTTGGATGAAAGAGGAGACAATATTCAACTGAGTATTGTCAAATCTCTCTTTTTATTTTTACATTTGACATTTTGAAGTAAAGGCTAAATAAATATATTCACAGATATACACTGAGTCACTGGAAAGGTGACCGCCACTAACAGACAGGGCTGTTATTTGCATATCAACTATCACAGATGCTGCTGCTGGTTCTGAGTTTTAAAAATGGGAACAGTTCTTGGTGAAGTTCTGAACACAATGAGTACAGTTTTCCTTCAATATACTTGGTAGTTCTAGTCCTGGAAACTCCAGCATATGTAACTGTGTTAATATGTAGCAGAGTTGAGTTCTGAGCATAGATTCAAACCAACAGAATTTTCACTGACATCAACCTCCAACGAAACATTAGATGACTCTGGCCAGACTCAGGACAGGTCCTGGAGGTGTACTGCAGGGCCTATAGCACCCCTGCTCCTTGCTCACAAGTGACAGCAGTCCACAGCAGAGGTTTTCAATCTTCTTCATCTCATGGTATACATAAATTAATTACTAAAATTCTTCAGCACATCAAAAATATATATTTATTGCAATGTGACCAAAAAAAAAAAAAGGTATAATTTTAGGTATAATTTTGATTCATCCACACCAGATGGCTACTGTTGTGTTGGCTATTGTCATTTTTTTATTTGACAATCTAAGGGAGAAGAAGTCAGTGCCCCTGACTAAATGGTCAGGTATTGCATGTTTTAAAAAATGTTGTGACACACCAGTTGAAAATCACTAAGTCTACAGCCATTGTGACAACCTGGAATGCTCCCGCCACTGACAGCCAGACTGGGCTCCTTCCTTTTAGAGTGGATTCTCCTGATGCCAGTCTCTCCTCCCAGCCAGAGTGTAACAGGGGCCAGGAGTCCAAGGTATCCTATCTAATAAAAGAATAATATGCAAATTGACCGTCATTCCAACACACAAGATGGCTGCCCCCATGTGGACACAAGATGGCCAGTTAGGGGTGACCAGGCCAGTAGAGGAGGCAAGTTGGGGGTGACCAGGACTGCCGGGAAGGGAAGTAGGAGGAGATCCAGGCCTGCTGGGGAGAAGAGTTAGGGGTGACCAGGCCTGCAGGGGAGGGCAGTTAGTGGCAATCAGACAGACTGGCAGGGGAGCAGTTAGACATCAATCAGGTTAGCATGGGAGTGGTTAGGGAGTGATCAGGCTGGCAGGCAGAAGTGGTTAGGGGCAATCAGGAAGGCAGGCAGGCAGGCGAGCAGTTGGGAACCAGCAGTCCTGGATTGAGAGAGGGATATCTGACTGCCGGTTTAGGCCCAATCCCAGTAGGCATGTTGGACATCCCTTGAGGGGTCCCAGATTGGAGAGGGTGCAGGCTGGGCTGAGGGACACTCCCCCCCGCCATGCATAAATTTCGTGCACGGGGCCTCTAGTATTTTATAAACTTACAGAATGTCCTTTAAGCCCTAGCTAATAAAAAACGAATTAAAGGACAAAATGCCCGTTTGGAATTTAGGGGCTATGCAATTAAGCAAAAGTAGATTTGCAACCTGAAATGCCAAAACCAAAGTCTCAGCTGGGTGACTTCAGGAAAATCTATTGACCTCTCTGAGCTCTAACTTTAGGAATTACCACAATGGGAATATTTCCTGTGTAAAGAGGAGGCCAAATCAAACCTGAATTGACTAAGGCTGATTTTGTTCATGCTGACAAGAGAGGCATGATGGGAAGACCAGGAATCCACCAGTCTGGCTTTGTCATCTGAGGGGTATGGCCTTGGGCAAGATGCATGATTTCTCTGAGTCTCAGTTTCCCCATCTGTAAAATGGATACCAGAGGTTGCTTCACAAGGTAATTGTGAGATTCTCATGAGAAAATTCATGCAAAGTGCTTCACAGAGCTGCTTCAGCCAGAGCATAAGCGTTAGTTAGATTATTGTGATTATTTCTATATGAACACTAGAGGTCCAGTGCACGAAATCCTCAGCCTGGCCTGTGACCTCTCACAGTTGGAGAGTCCCGCTATCGATCACCCCAAAGAGGTAGGCCCTACCCATTTGTCTGGGGCTCTGTGAAGGATTGCCCCCACAGAGGAAGGCCCCGCCCACCCACCACAGCCCTCTGGTCAGTGGCCTGGGTCTTCCTCTTTGGGATGATTGTGGAGTCCCCAATTGATTGATTGCCCTGCCAACTGGTGGCCTGGGCCTCCCTCTGCAGGGCAACCATGGGGCGATGGCTAGGCCCCTGACCAATAGCATTGCACCTGCCTTGGCTGGTCTGGCGCCAGTGGTGTCATAGTGTGGTTGTCCCGATGGTCATCCAGGTGATGGTTCTGCTGGGCTGTTTGGCCGTTCAGTCAATTTGCATATTACACTTTTATTATTATAGATAAGGATTATGTACTAGCCTTGGGGAATGGGATATTGCGATAGAAAACAATGACTAAACTTGGAACTCCATGCCAGTCAGGACTATGTTTTATCCATAGCACCTAGTAAGTGCTCCAGGAATTAATGAATGGTTATTGGGTTCATGATATGAATGAACAAATTGACCTACTGTATCCAGAGGCCATTGAAGATGGAGTGAGTTGTATGAAGGAGGAAGCATTGATAGTCTTCTGAGAAGGACTAAGATAGTATTTCCTACTTGGCCAATTCCAAAATTGACCCTTGCTCCCCAGGTGAATGGAAGGCAAGATGCAGAGGCCTTTGGGCAGTCTCTGTCCCTCAGGGGAGTCAAGGAGAACCAGGGAGGGTTCTTTCTAGGGATGGGGTCTAAGGTTCAAGTGATGCCAGCACCAGGTGCAGAGCTGCTGCTGAATGAAAGGCGGCCCTCTCCTCTGCTCAGCCTACACAGAGGACACTGGGGAGGGCTGCGGAGGGCCTGCCTAGGCCATGAAGGTGGAGCTAAGCCAGCTTGCTCCCACCCTTCCACCACCCACACTCAAAGGTATGTGAGTCCAGGAAGCAATATTCAAAGCAGGCTGGGCTTTTAGGCTACTGGCAGGACCAGGGGTTAGGAGTAACTTGTAGTGTGGATATATCCATACACCTGACATTCAAAAGGATAAAAACAACCTCCCAAACATAAGGCCCAGAGAAAGCCTAAATTTTTTGAGATCTAAGGAGACATAAGTTTAGATGGCTGGATTAGGTGGCTGGTGCGCAAGGGAAAGTTTGCCTTCCACACCTGCATTCTGACTGTTGACAATCAGTTTACTACCAGCTATTTTTGGCTCCCACTGCTTCAGAAATGTCTGTTTGGAAGAAGGGGTCTTGAAGAGCCATTGGCTTGGTTTGAGTATCGTGGGTGACTTTCCCGATAAGATCAGGCTACATCCCTTACTAGTCGCTCAAATGATTCAGATAACACATTCTCAGCCTTGGCCACTCGTTCCAACCCTAAAATAATCTTTTTCCATTTATGTGGTTCCACTATTTAGAATGCAGACACATAGCCTCAATTTTCCATTGTCTCTGCCTCATCTTTGTTTGAACAACAGACAGGCAAACCAAAAGCCTGCAAACTGACCAGTGTCCATGGGAAAAAAGAGAGAGAGAGAGAGAGAGAGAGAGAGAGAGAGAGAGAGAGAGAGAGAGAGAGAGAGAGAGAGAGAGGATTGAGCTTTGCCATCAACAGGAAAAACAATCAGGCCAAATATAACTACAGCCGCTATTTGCAGAGCCCTTTCCATCTCAACTGAGCCTCCGGTTAATTCTGTGACGCGGGCTGCTGTCCTCTTTTTCCAGATGAGGAAAGTCAGGCTCAGAGAGGTAGCATGAATTACCCGAGTTTACACTCCAGGAAGCATCAGAGCCAGGTGTCAAATCCTCATGTGGCTCCAAAGCCCACGCTCCACCCAAGAGCAATGTGACAAAGGTGACAATCTTGAAAACCATAGCTACTCTTTACTGTGCACCTACTATGTGCAAGGAACTGCCCTGGCTTTACAGGTGATATATTTTAGAAGAATTCAGCCTATTTTGTGGGTGAGGAGACTAAAGTTTGGAGAGGTGAAGTGACTTGCCCTGGGTCCCACGTGAAGAAGTGGTGAAACAGGACTGTCTGGATTCCTTTCCTCTCCCCAAAAGTGGTAGAGATGCTTTTAGAAGGTGCCCTGACAAACAGCTTTTCTTATTATATTTTAGTAATTATGGATTGCTTTTATGAAGCAGAAAAAAAAATATATATGTAACTAGAATGTAAATGCTGACTTCCTGGATATTATTCCTGATGCGAAGCTAAGGATGATATCTAAATGGTTAAAGTAAGTGACTTCAAGAAAAAAAAAATTAAGCTGAGCCATTCGGAGCCTTGGGGAGTATCTGAGCTAGAAGGGGCTCTGGCTCAGCCCTTCTGTGATGACAGTGGAGGAGGAGAGGCCCAGAAGTGAAAGGTCCCACCAGGGGTCAGCAATGCCAGGCTAGTGGGGCTCATAGTGAGGACTGCTCTTTACATCCCCTGGGGCTGCCTCTATCTACTGACTTTATTTGACACACCAAACGGGACACGTGGTCCAAAACATTCTTCTTATGGTCCAAATAAGCCGTAAAATGGCCAGAGGACTTTGGAGAATTTCCAGGAGTAGAAAGAGAGGAAATGAAATTAGGAAGCTAAACTGGTGCTTACTGGGGGACATTTTATGGCTTATTTGGACCATAAGAATGTTTAAAATCCAGCTTGGCCTGCCACATTATCCCCGGGACTCTTGTCATATACTTTGGCTACTTAGAGTCTGAACCTCTTCTATTTGGGGAGCTGCCAACATTGAGCATGCTTCCCCACTCAACAAGCTGAAAATGCCTGTGACTGGCTTCCCCGCCTCCTTTGCTGCTCAGGGTTAAGCTCCACGCTACAGAAGCAGCTCTCCCAGACTTGGCATTGGGAACTAGTGAGTGCAGAGGCAGTGACCTTGGGTGAGGGGTCCTCAGCAGGCTGGTTTTGCTGCAGAGCATGGGGACTTGATCCTGGTCAAACATCCCTGAACCCAGTTCCCAGTCCTCGCTGAGGGTTCTTACAAATCCCCAGGTGCTTTTAAATAAACTCCTTTCCTGCCAAATCATCCAGAATCAATCTGTTGTTTGCAGTCTAAAATCCATGCAGATCTAGCACTTGGTGGCTTACTTGTCCAGGGGTATTTACAATTAACATAAGAGGTCAAAGCTTAACTCCCACCCGGAAGAAGCCCATTATAGGGGACAAAGCAGAAGCACAGGAATCAAAGCAGCCCAAGTTCTACGACCACCTCCCTGTGAGCTGTACCATTTCGGGAAGTTGCTTGTATTAGTTTTCGGTTGCTGTCATGAATCACTACAAAGTGAGTGGCTTAAAACATGCAAGTGTATCATCTCACAGTTGTGCAAGTCAGAATTCCAGCACTAGTCTCACTAGGCTAAACTCAAAGTGTCAGCAGGGGTGTGTTCTTTAATGTTTCTAGGGGGAAATCTGTTTCTTGTCTTTTCCAGCTTCGAGAGGTGGTCTGCATTCCTTGGTTCACACGCCTTTCTCCACCTTCAAAGCCACCAAACATCTCTATGACCTGCTTTCCATCATCATCACGTCTCTCTTTGACCACAGCTGGAAAAACTTCTCTACTTTTTTTTTTTTTTTTTAATATATTTTATTGATTTTATTTTTGCCCCCCTCCCTCCCTCCCACATATCCCCTCCCTCCCCAAAGTTTTGTGTCCATTGGTTGTACTTATATGCATGTATAAAAGTCCTTCGGTTGATCTATTATCTCCCCCAGATCTTCCTCCCCTCCCCACTGTAATTTGACAGTCTACTTGTTGATATACTGTCTCTATATCTATCTTTTGGTTCATCAGTTTATAATGCTCTTTATTATCCACAAATGAGTGAGGTCATGTAGTGTTTCTCTTTCATTGATTGGCTTATTTCACTCAGCATGATGTTCTCCAATTCCATCCAGGTTGCTGCAAATGATGAGAATTCCTTCTTTTTTATGGCAGCATAGTATTCCATTGTGTAGATGTACCATGGTTTTTGGATCCAATCATCTGCTGACGGACACTTAGGCTGTTTCCAAATTCTGGCTATTGTAGATTGTGCTGCTATGAACATAGGGGTGCATATATCCTTTCTGATTGGTGTTTCTAGTTTCTTGGGATATATTCCTAGAAGTGGGATTACTGGGTCAAATGGGAGTTCCATTTTCAGTTTTTTGAGGAAACTCCACACTGTTCTCCACAGTGGTTGCACCAGTCTGCATTCCCACCAGCAGTGCACGAGGGTTCCATTTTCTCCACAACCTCGCCAACACTTGTCGTTTGTTGATTTGTTGATGTTGGCCATTCTGACAGGTGTGAGATGGTACCGCATTGTTGTTTTGATTTGCATCTCTCGGACAATTAGTGACTTTGAGCATGTTTTCATGTGCCTTTTGGCCTTCCTTCTGTCTTCTTTTGAAAATGTTCTATTTAGGTCCATTGCCCATTTTTTAATTGGATTATTTATCTTCCTTTTATTTAGTTGTATAAGCTGTTTGTAGATGTTGGAGATTAAACCTTTATCAGTGGTATCATTTGCAAATATGTTCTCCCACACTGTGGGCTTTCTTGTTGTTTTGTTGATGGTTTCTTTTGCTATAAAAAAGCTTTTTATTTTGATGTAGTCCCATTTGTTTATTTTCTCTTTAGCTTCCATTGCTCTAGGGGTAGTATCAGTGAAGAAGTTCTTTTGGCATACGTCTGAGATTTTGCTGCCTGTGGATGCTTCTAGTATTTTTATGGTTTCCCGTCTGATGTTTAAGTCCTGTATCCATTTTGAGTTTATTTTTGTGAATGGTGTAAGTTGGTGATCTAGTTTCATTCTTTTGCATGTGTCTGTCCAATTTTCCCAACACCATTTATTGAAGAAACTGTCTTGACTCCATTGTATATTCGTGCCTCCTTTGTCAAATATTAATTGAGCATAGTGATTTGGGTTGATATCTGGGTTCTCGATTCTATTCCATTGATCTATATGTCTGTTCTTGTGCCAGCACCAGGCTGTTTTGAGAACAGTGGCTTTGTAATATAGTTTGAAGTCTGGTATTGATATCCCTCCTACTTTACTCTTCTTTCTCAGGATTGCTGTGGCTATTAGGAGTCTTTTATTGTTCCAAATGAACTTTTGGAGAGTTCTTTCTAGGTTGGTGAAATATGTCGTTGGTATTTTAATGGGGAGTGCATTGAACCTATAGATTGCTTTAGGAAGTATGGACATTTTGATGATGTTGATCCTACCAATCCATGAACATGGTATGTTCTTCCATCTCCTTACATCTTCCTCTATCTCTTTTTTCAGTGTCGTGTAGTTTTCCGCATATAGGTCCTTTACTTCCTTAGTTAAATTTATTCCTAGGTATCTTAATTTTTTTGGTGTGATGGTAAATGGAATTGCTTTTTTAGTCTCTGTTTCTGCAGTTTCTCTGTTGGTGTATAGAAAAGCCATGGATTTCTTGGCATTAATTTTGTATCCTGCTACATTGCCAAATTCATTTATTAAGTCAATTAGTTTTTTAATGGAGTCTTTTGGGTTTTTTATGTACAATATCATGTCATCTGCAAATAAGGATAACTTTACTTCTTCATTTCCAATTTGGATGCCTTTTATTTCCTCCTCTTGTCTAATTGCAATGGCTAGTACTTCCAGTACTATGTCAAACAGGAGTGGCGAGAGTGGGCATCCCTGTTTTGTTCTTGTTCTTAGAGGGAATGGTTTTAGTTTTTGCCCATGGAGTATAATGTTGGCTGTGGGTTTATCATATATAGCTTTTATTATGTTGAGGTATGATCCTTGTACTCCCACCTTGTTAAGAGTTTTTATCAGAAAAGGGTGTTGGATTTTATCGAATGCTTTTTCTGCATCAATTGATATGACTATATGATTTTTATCTTTCAATTTGTTTATGTGATGTATCACGTTTATTGATTTGTGGATATTGTACCATCCTTGCATTCCTGGAATAAATCCTACTTGGTTGTGGTGTATGATCTTTGTGATGTTCTTCTGGAGTCGATTTGCTAGAATTTTGTTGAGGATTTTGGCATCTATGTTCATGAGGGATATTGGCCTGTAATTCTCTTTCATTGAGTTGTCTTTATCTGGTTTTGGTATTAGGGTGATGCTGGCTTCATAGAAGGAGTTTGGAAGTGTTCCTTCCTCTTGGATTTTTTGGAATAGTCTGAAGAGGATAGTTTTTAGTTCTTCCTTGAATGTTTGGTAAAACTCTCCTGTGAAGTCATCTGGCCCTGGGCTTTTGTTTGATGGAAGCTTTTTGATGACTGTTTCAATTTCTTCCCAAGTCACTGGTTTATTGAGATTTTTAGATTCTTCCTGATTAAGTTTTGGAAGTTTGTATTTTTCTAGGAATATGTCCATTTCCTCCAGGTTGTTCAGTTTGTTGGAGTCGAGTTGTTCATAGTATTTTGTAACAATCCATTGTATTTCGGTGGGGTCTGTTGTTATTTCACCTCTTTCATTTCTGATTTTGTTTATTTGGGTCCTCTCTCTTTGTTTCTTGGTTAGTCTGGCTAGAGGTCCATCTATCTTGTTTATCCTTTCAAAGAACGAGCTCTTGGTTTTGTTGATCTTATGTATTGTTTCTTTGGTCTCTATGTTGTTTATCTGTGCTCTGAATTTTGTTATTTCCTTCCTTCTGCTTACACTGGGCTTTTCTTGTTGCTCTTTTTCTAACTCTTTGAGTTGTAGAGTTAGATCATTTGTTACCCTTTTTTCTAGTTTTTTTGCAATAGGCTTGTAAGGATATGAACTTCCCGCTCAAAACTGTTTTTGCTGTGTCCCATAGATTTTGGATTGTTGTGTTTTCATTGTCATTTGTTTCCAGGATGTTTTTAATTTCTTCCTTGATTTCTCTGGTAACCCAGTCCTTGTTTAATAGCATGCTGTTTAGTCTCCATGTGTTTGATTTCTTTGGATTATTTTTATTGTAGTTAATTTCCAGTTTTATGCCATTATGGTCTGAGAAGATGCTTGATATGATTTCTATCTTCTTGAATTTGAAGAGACTTTGCTTATGTCCCAAAATGTGGTCTATTTTTGAGAATGTCCCATGTGCATTTGAGAAGAATGTATATTCTGTGGCTTTGGGGTGGAATGTTCTGAAGATGTCAATTAATTCCATCTGGTCTAGTGAGTCATTTAGGAGTGATATTTCTTTGCTGATTTTTTGTTTAGATGATTTGTCGAAGGGTGACAGTGGGGTATTAAAATCTCCTACTATGATTGTATTCCTATTAATCTCTCCCTTAATGTCCTCCAGCAGTTTTTTTATGTATTTGGGTGCTCCCGTATTGGGTGCATATATATTTACCAGGGTTATTTCTTCTTGTTTGATTGCTCCCTTTAGTATTATGAAGTGGCCTTCATTATCTCTTGTTATGTCCTTCACTCTGAGATCTAATTTGTCAGATATAAGTATTGCTACCCCAGCTTTCTTTTCATTTCTATTTGCCTGGAAAACCTTTTACCATCCCTTCACCCTCAGTCTGTGTGCATCTCTTTTTCTGAGGTGGGTGTCTTGTAGACAACAGATGTATGGGTCTTGTTTTCTTATCCAATCTGTTACCCTATGTCTTTTGATTGGAGCATTTAAACCATTTACATTTAATGTTATTAATGATAGGTACTCATTGGACGCCATTTTTATTCTATACCCCTGTGTTCCTTCTTCGCTTCCTATTTCTTTATTTTTACAGTAGACCCTTTAGCATTTCTTGCATTGCTGGTTTGGTGGAGGTAAATTCCTTTAGTCTTTTTTTGTCTGTGAAGCTCCTGATTTCCCCTTCAATTTTGATTGATAGTCTTGCTGGGTACAGTATTCTTGGATTCAGACCCTTTCTTTGCATGACTTTGTATATTTCATCCCATTCCCTTCTGACCTGATAAGTTTCTGTTGAGAAATCAGTTGTTAGTCTGATGGGGGTTCCTTTATATGTAACTTTCTGTCTCTCTCTGGCTGCTTTTAAGATTCTTACTTTGTCATTGGTGTTTGCCAATTTAATTATAATATGTCTTGGCATCGGTCTTCTGGGATCCATTTTGCTTGGGACTCTGTGAGCATCTTGGATTTGTGTGGGTTTTTTCTTCTCTATCTCAGGAAAGTTTTCTGTCATTATTTCTTGAAATACGTTTTCCATGTCTACCTCGGTTTTCTTTCCTTCCGGAACCCCTATTATTCGAATATTGTTTTGTTTTGCATTGTCCCAAAGCTCCCGTAGGCTCTCCTCCTGTTTTTTAATTTTTTTTTTCTAGAAGCTGCTCTAATTGGGTATTTTACAACTTCTCTACTTTTAAGAACTGGTGTTGGGCCCACCTAGATAATCCAGGATAATCTCCCCAGCTCAAATTCTTTACCTTAATCACATCTGTGATGTCCCTTTTGCCTTGTAAGGTAATATATTCATAGGTTCTGGGGATTAGGGTATGGATCTGGGGGTTATGATTCTGTCTACAACAAACTGTCATCTGGCCTGCTAATATTCATGTCCATCCCACATGCAAAATACATTCCCTCCATCACAAGGTCTCCAAAATTCTCACCCTATTATAAACATCATTTTGAAGTTCAAGATCTCATTTGAATCACTTCAGCTCAAAAGTCCCAAATGTCATTAACTAAACCATGTAAATTGGAATGGGTGGGACTCAGGGTATGATTTTCGCCTGGGGTCCTATTCCTCTATAACAGTGGTCGGCAAACCTCGGCTCTCGAGCCACATGCGGCTCTTTGGCCCCTTGAAAGTGGCTCTTCCACAAAATACCACATGTGGGCATGCACGTACAGTGGGATTGAAATTTCGTGGCCCATGGGCAGAAGTCAGTTTTTGGTTCTCAAAAGAAATTTCAATCGTTGTGCTGTTGATATTTGGCTCTGTTGACTAATGAGTTCGCCGACCACTGCTCTAAAGAAACAATTTATCTGCTCCTAAAATATGATGATGAGACAGATATAACAGTTATAGGCCTTTCCTATTCAAAACATGAGAAAATAGAAGGAAAAAAAGAGTCACTGCTCCCAGGCAATTTTGAAATCCAGCCAGGTAAATTCCGTTAAGTCTCAAGGTCTGGGAGTAAACCTCTGTGACTTGGGGCTTCATCCTCTGGGTTTGCCACGTCACCATCCAAGTCTTCCTTCCTTTTTCATGGAAGGTAGCGTGTGTTTGTTGATGACTAATTTTACCAGCCTCTGTACGGACAGAGGAATTGTAGGGGGTCTGACAGCCTTCTTTCATTTCATATTCTATCTCAGCCCAAGATGACAGTGTTTATGCCAGTATAACATTCTAAAAAAAAAACTGTGGGTCTCCTGTATAGGTCATGGAGGTTCACTCCATCAGACAAGAGGCTTATGGCCATATCTTTCCAAGATAATCCCTTCATAATTTTTGGTATTTCCTGAGATGGCTGAGGAATTACAACCTCAAGCATACTTTCTGGCTTGCTGGAGGGGATCTGTGACTCACTCCCTTAATCTCTTTAAACAGCATTTTGTGTGACTGAATATGTTACACTTTTTGATCTTCCTAAGGTATGAGCAGAAAGTTGTATAGCTCCACACTCAGGCTTTTCTCTAAAATGTGATTTCCTGAGAGTGAGCCTTTTTATTTTGACATCTTTTCACAGTGAGATAGGCAGAGAACTCCTCAATCATCAAGTCCTGCTTCCTTTTTGTTTAACAGTTCTTCCCTCAAATTTGTCTTTTTCTTCTCATGTTTTTCTATAAGCAGCGAGAAGTATCCAGACAACCTTTAGTGCTTTACTTAGAAATCTCAGCTAACTATCCAAGTTCATTATTACAAATTCTGTTTCCCACATAACCACAGGAGACAATCCTGCTAAGATTTCTACCCTTGTATAACAAGGCAGAAATCAACCAGAGAACTTGTATGCATATATGAATAGCCCATGGACATAGACAATAGGATGGTGAAGGCCTGGTTTGGGAGGTAACGGGGGTCCAGTTTCCATGAACACAATCCTCATTTTCTCCTGAGCCCTCACTGGCAGTGCCTTAAAATGTCCATATTGCTACTGACAGTTTCTACATGGTGCTCTTTATTTCCTTCTAAGTCACCACAAAGCAAGGCGTTAATAATACTTCTATTATAAAAAAAAATAAAAAATAAATAATACTTCTACTAACAGCATATTCAAGGCCCTCGGGTTTTTTTTTTTTTCTATCATACTTCTCAAAATTCTATCACTTCTCAAAATTCTTCCAGCGTATGCCCACTGCCCAGTTTTAACACTATTCTACATTTTAAAACCATTTATAAAAGAAACAACCAGCTCTGTGGGCACCAGAAATTGCTTTTTTTTTTTTTTCTTTCTGTTGTCATAACAAATTAACACAAACTTAGTGGCTTCAAACAACACAAATGTATCATCTTACAGTTCGGAAGGTCAGAATTCCAGCACCAGCCTCACTCTAAGATCAAGGTGTGGGCAGGACTGCATTCTCCTCTGGAGGCTCTGGAGGAAAATCTGTTCTCTTGCCTTTTCCAGCTTCTAGAGGCCACCCGCATTCCTTGGCTCATGTCCCTTTCTCCATCTTCAAAGCCAGCAAACATCACATGTCTCTGACCGCTTTTTTATTTTTTTAAATTAAATCTTTATTGTTGAAAGTATTATATCTGTCCCCCTTCCCCCCCCCCCCCACTGACCCCTTCTAGTCTGTCCCCATCATCCCCCACTCCAGGCCTTCACCACCCTATTGTTTGTATCCATCGGTTATGCATATATGCACACAAATTCTTTGGTTGATTTCTGACCTGTTTTAATCGTCACATCTCTCTCTGATTATACCTGGGAAAGCTTCTCTACTTTTAAGAATGCATGTGATTAGATTTGGCCCACCTGGAAAATCCAGGATAATCTTTGCCCCAAGTTCTTTAGCCTTAATCACATCTGCAAAGTCTCTTCAGCCATGTAAGGTCCCATATTCACAGATTCCTAGGATAAAAGCACTAATATTTTAAAAGAGCTATTTTTCTGCATGTCACATTACCTAACTCTCTGAGCCTCCATTTTTCTCATCTATAAAATGGGGATAACAACATCTCTTTCATGATAGTTATGAGGACTGAATGAGAGAGCTTGTCAGAAATGCATAATTTTAGGCCACATGCCATACATGCTGGCCCAGAATATGCATTTTTAACAAAATCCATAGAAGATTGAAATGCACAGCGAAGTTTGAGACCACCAGTGTTGAGAATTTAGTGTTAGACTGAGAATCTCATCCCTTGAACTCTAATCCCAGCTCTGCTGCGAGTTCACTCTAAAATAAGGGCCTGTTCAGGTATTCTCCAAGAGTACTTAGAGCTAGGACACTGAACCAGACAGGTTGCTATGCTAATTACAACATGATGCTTTATGATTTGATGCTAATGGTGGAATTGCAGGCAGCAGCAATTTGATGAGTGGGAGCAATTTTCAGCAGGAGAGCTTCCTGGCAACCTCAAGTCACATCACTAAGGTGACCACTGCTCTGCTTAGTGACCATGTGGTCAGCTTGGTCCATTGTGCTTTTAAAAAATCTATGTCTTCTCAATAGGTTGGGCTAGAGCTGTAAGGGTCCTAGTTGTACTTGAAACAAAAAATACCGTTTCCCCGAAAATAAGTCAGTGTCTTATATAAATTTTTTCTCCCAAAGTTGCGCTAGATCTTATTTTCAGGGGATGTCTTATCTTTCCATGCGCTAGGTCTTATTTTCAGAGGATGTCTTATTTTCGGGGAAACATGGTAGTTGTCAACTATCACAGCTGATTTTATCCCATAATCAAGGCAAGGGTAAGAAGGTAGATTCCTCACTTTTCTGGCCAAAATTATGTAAACACAATATTACACATAGGAAACATGTAAGCCTTAGAAGTTTCACACAGAAAATCCCTGGCATGTGGAGTGATAAACTGGCACAGGGCGACCCCCGCTGGAGCCCAGCTCAATCCTCCACAAGTGAAGGGCTTCCTGCGCCTTCCAAGGACAGACGGCTTTTCCCATGATTTCTCAGCCCCCTCAGCATCCTGCCGTCTTGACCCAGACCTAAAAGGCCCCCCCCCCCCCCGCTGTCTGCCATGCCCACTTTGTCCCCCTGAGCCCACCCTGTTCTTTGGTCCTTAATGAAGATAAATTCTCACTGTTATTACTAAAGTGCATATGGAGAGCTAGGTTTAAATATAAAATTCTGGGTCAGGGAGCTGGCCTACTTCATATTTTTCATCTACCTAGGGCCTCAAATGAAAAGAGAGAAATTTCTCCATGTTCCAGCTGCTCCAACAGCAATTCTAAAACTCTAGGGGTTGAGGAGGGGGAGGTGTTCTGGAAGTTCCTCACGCTGTGGTTACCCCAAGTAAAGAGAAGAATATTCCCAAGATGGTTGTGGTGCCCACAGGGTCAATGCCATCCCCCTGGCTTCTCCAGCTCTCTTGAGGTGGGCAGAAGCTGGGAAAAGTCCTTGCCTGGGGGCAGGAGGACTATCCAGTGGTGTCAGAGACAGAGCCTTTGTCAGGGTGCAAGGAGATGGGGCAGGTGACCTGTGGCCGTGGGCGCCATGGGCTATGAAAAGCCAGCAGTACCACACAAGGGCCGGGGAGTCAGCTCTCTGCCTGGAGTCTCTAGTGGCAGACAGCCTGGAGAAGGGAGCCCTTACCTGGTTCCCATGAAGAAGTCCACATGAGCAAACGCACAAACATGGGTGTGTGGTGAACAATGTGGCAAGTGCTGGGAGCCTGGCAGCGTGGGCCAGATAAATCTGGCTGGGCTGCTCTAGTTCTGCTCCCAGAAGCACCGGATACCAAGCTATAAGCTTTGGGTGGAGTTGTAAACTGTGGAAGAAAGTTGAAATCTCTGTGGTGGGGGTGGGTGTCAGGGGACTTGTGCCCTTAAGTAAATACATTTTGGATGAATCCCTACCTAAAGGAAATGAGCTGGGCTCTTCTGAACCCAGCAGTGTCCTGCATGACTTCCCATGGCATCCTGGCCACCCCTTTAAATGATCCTGTGAGGTAGGAATGAGTAATCTCTACAGTGGAGCTACGGAAGATCCATATACATCATTGGCCCCCATTCTTGAGCTGGCCGGATTCATGCCTTTTGCTAAGTAACATGGTTGTTACTCTCATTCAGGGAGTACAGTCAATTTCCTTTCTGTTGGCTTTGCATTTGGCTGTGTGACTTAGTTTGGCTGATAGGAATCTAGACCTTGAGGGGGTGTTGCGGGTTTCATCTGCCCCTTGTGCCTCTGCCATCACTATGAGAACATTCCCCTCAATGAGTTTGCTTGCTGCAGGCAGAAGCTCAGAGACAAACGAAGCCAGCCTGGATCAGCCGACCCTTGGGCCCCATGCAGACTCCTGACCTAAAGAAGTTCTTAGATTGTATCTGGCTAAGGAATTGTGGATGTTTACTACACAGTATGGCTATGGCTGTGGTTCTATTATAATACACAGGTATAATAACAGACCCAACCTATCTCACAGAGTTGTGGTGAGGAGTCCATGAAAATAATCCACATAAAACTCTTACACAAGTGTTTCAGTTTGGGAAGGTGACATTTTCTGGAGGTGGAAGGTGGTGATGTTTGTGCAACAATATGAATATACTTCTGCCACTAAACTACACTTACATATAGTTAAAATGGTAAGTTTTACGTTATGTATATTTTTTACCACAGTTAAAAAAACAACAATAACAACACTTAGTGCCTGGCACATAAGGAGCACTTGACAATTGTTAGCAATTATTAGAAGGCAGGAGGAGGCCTGTGGTGGTCAATCAAGTCTCCCAGGTGAATGGCTCTGGAGTGACTGGACCTGACCTTTCTGGTCAATTCCTAAAAGAAGGGATATAAACTCATTCAGACTAACGAGCTCAGGGGCATTAGCAGTGGTAAAAGGAGGAGAGTAATGTCAGAGCTAGAAGACTGTTTAGCAGTGTCTAATCCCCTTTGTAGGAGAAACTGAGGCTTAGAGAGGTAATCAACGGCAGATCTAAAATTGGAAGCCGAATCTCTGAACTCCTAGTCGAGTCCTCTTTCTATTCTGCCACAATCAGGTTTCATCTAATCATTAATGGCGGATCTCAGGTACCTTCAGGGGTTTGGGAATTCCTCGTCCATCTCAAACTATGTGAGCATGACATCAACCAGCGCACAATGCAATTCTGCCAGAGGGTTCTTTGAAGAGCTATAAGGAGATAAAATGAAATGCTTCCTCCCATCCCACCTTCTCCTCCTTTTTAAAATTAACTGAATGCATTTATGCATGGGATCTTTACTCCAATTTTGGACAGAGTTAATTAAAAGAAAAAATACATATGAAAAGGCCAATTTGATTACTGCTACACATTAGTAATGCAATGAATAATTGATTGAATGTCTATGTTAATTGCTTCCTGAATCAGTGATTTTGCTACCGAATACCGAAGAGCTGTTGCTATTTGGAAATTAGTAATAATTTCATTGCACTGGGTTTAAGCCTACCTATGCTTCCTGTTCGCTCCTTTTATCCTAACTTCTCTAGTTCTTCCCTGGATCTGTCTACCACTCACTCTGGAGATCAGTGGGTCCTGAACTCTGGCCTTTCTCTGACTCCAGGGTGGCTTGTTGAGATGCATATTTTTGCGCCCCAAATTTTGATCTGGCAGGCTGGGAACCTGTGTTGTTGACAAGTATCTCAGAGGCTGGGTTTGGGTTCCCTTTGCAAAGCGCTGGCTGAAGTAGATGCCCTAGGAGACACTAGGGTTCACACTCTGAGAACGATGGCTTCCTCTCAGAGGGTTTCAACCCTCTGCTTCTTTGCTGGTGGACTGCCTTCCAGCCCAACGCATTTAGAATGAATTCTTCTTGGCCTCCTACAACCTGCTTTTCTCCTGTGAGTTACCAGCTCAGCAAATAAGGGCCCTGCTGGAACCCAGAAGTCTTTCACCAGCGCTTCTCCAAACATCCATTCAGCAGCCAGATCTTTCCAGTCTTTTTTCCTTCCGCCCCCTTTACAAATCCTATTGGAATATTCATTTGAGACTTTAAAAATGCTGGTTTCCAAGAGTTCTTTTTGTTCTCCCAATAGTTCCTTTATTGCCTCTCTGTCTTATGGATGCATAGCTTCTCCTTCTCTCTCTGAGATGTAAATTACAGTGGCTTGGGGAAGTTATCTTCTGCTTTCTGCATCATCTCTATTTTCTCCCACTTACTTTTTTCTCTGTTTTGGTCCCTGCTTCCTTCAGATGCTTACTGAGCCTGGATGTCTATTTCCATTTAGGGGAGAAGCACTAAACAGCTGACGGGGAGCTCTGTGGGGTGGGGGTGATCCGTGAAGGCTGGGCTTCACTGGAGGTGGCCGAGGTAGGCTGTGCAATAGGAAACTCTAACATGGCAGTGTCCATGGGGGTTTCTTTGCGGGCCGGTGAGTTTCCTTAGAGAAGAATTGCCCAGTCCTCTGCCTGGGGATCTGCCTAGCTGCGGGCATTCTCAGAGCCAACAGGGCAAGGGGCTTTTTCCATACTGACCTTTTCTTCTGTTGACTTTTACTCCAAACCCTGCTTTTAATGTGGCCTCTAACACTACCCCCCTCCTCAGCTGCCCTTCAACACACTTTCACACAGTGCATCAGACCACCCCCTGAGACTGCCAGGTTCCAGCCACCTTGGCACAAGCTCTTCTTCCCCTGTAGGCCCTGCTGGATGCCCCCTAAGGGCCTAGCTTGCAAGCCTCATGTCCCCACCCCCAGCATTGCTTACCCTTTCTCTGAGCCTCATGCACCCAGCAAGAGGACCATGGTCTTGGCTCTGGAGCCAGACTGCCCTAATTCAGGATCTACCGGGGCCTGGCAGGTGCTGGCCTTTCTGAATCTAGTCTCTGCCCTGTGAAAGGCATCATAGCAGCACTCCCCCTGAGAGGAGGAAAGGAGGAAATGTGTGGAACACGTAGCACAGTGCCTCGTGCAGGGCACACACTTGGTAAATGCTAGTTCTTCTTGCTGTTACTACATTTCTGAATTGAGCATGCTCTTGATTCAAACTGAGCCTTAAGGGGAAAAGAGGTTGCCTGGTGCAGGCAGGTGGTGGACACAGTCCAGGTTGGAATAGGGTCAAAGGGTCCTGCTGCTCACATCTCTAGGGATGAAGGAGGAGGGAGCCAATGAAGTCACTGAGATCATGGGGGGGAGGGGGGCTCAGAAGGAACCTCAGAGGCACTGAGCAGGGGCCAGATTGCTTTCTTTTCTTGTAATGACTTTTTTTCTGTTTACTGTGTAAACCTATCCCATAATTCACAAATATATGCAATGCCTGTGGAAACTCCCTGTCTCCTCATCCCACTCTCTCTTCTAATTTCTTAGTAATACAGAACTTGAAGGAAAATAACTCTAACCATTTTGTTTAAGTTAACTCACTGTTAAAAATGTCAACTCACTTCACCAAATTTCAGCTAGAAGTCCCTTCTATGATCACTGAAAAAGTGGGGAAACTGAGGACCAGAGAGACAAATGGGCTAGGTGGAAGGTGTACTGTGGAAAGGTGGGAGAGGGCTGCAGGGGTTCTAAAATCCCAGTCCCACCCCCATGTAACCTCCATGTGCTCCTCCTGCCCACCCACCCCGGCATTGGTTATCTTCCTGTCTCAGGACCAGAAGCTGCATAGGAATTCTGTTTTTCTTGGACTTTTCAGGCTTTCATAACTGAGCCCCTGTCCAGCCCTCGAAAGTCCTTGCCAGTCAGAACTAGGAATCAAGAAGGTTAAGGAGTAAGCTACTCCTAGACATAAGTGGAGTTTTTCTTTAAAAACTTAAAAGGAGTTCTTGGGTTTCCTATGCTTTCCCTTAAAAGTGTCATATTAAGAAAAATAACAATATAATTAATCAAGTGTCTTAGCTAATAGAAAGCAGGTTATTTCTTTGTGTGTTTTTTTTTTCCTGCCTGAGCCTCAGTTTTCTCACCTGTAAAATGGGACTTGTGAAAATTAAGGAAGGCAAGTATAAATGTATCTGGCCTAATATTAGGTACACCATTGGTGGTCAATGAATGTTCACTCTTCCTCAACATAGGTGTACAGAGTCCTCAAGTATGCCTTTGATGTCCCCTTAATGGGGAGAACTTCACCATTCTGCTGGATGCTGGATGCAGTCATGTGAATCAGATGTGAGGCCACAATACAGCTCACTGTACTGTTATTCATAACAAAAAATTATAATCCTCCTCATTGTCCAGAAACACAGAAATGGTTCAGTCAATTGTGGTACATTGACTCGATGTTCTAGGGCATGGCTATTTAAAATCATGATTATAATGTCTATATAGCAATATAGTAGTGTTTATTTTGACTGAGTACTTAATAGATGCTAAGTCCTGTGTTTTGCATGTCCCTTCCTCACTCCAAACTTAGGTCACATCCAGTTTTATAGAAAAGAACACTGAAAAATAAATCAATTAAAAAATACAATATAAAATTGATTGTACTTCACAATTATATTGTAATAATAGAATGCAAAAAAAAAAAAAAAAAGCCATAAAGGAATACAAAACATGATAGTGCCATACTTTTCCTTTCTATAACATTGTTTGATTACTTTTTTAAAAAGCAGTTTGAAATTGAGGCAGTGTGGAATCATAGAAAATGTGAGACAGGCCTGATCCATGTCCCAGCTCTGGCATTGCCAAATGGGTCACTGTCGATAAATTACTCTATATATCTGTACCTCAGTTTCCTATTTGAGAAATGAGTTTGTATTTTTTCTTTTTTCTTACCTCTATCTCTAACTGTTCCTTTGGTTTCACTATACCTATATTACTTTCATAAAATGGAGAAAAGATATTTAAAAATAATAACTGCTTGCCTATTTTAAAGATTAAATTAGGTCATGAGTGTAAGGAACTTGGCAAAGCTTAAAATATTAATTTTAAAGATTAAACAGGTCTTGGCAGTGTGGGAAGGGAGCGGGCAGATCATTCAGGGGTGAGAGACTTGAGAGGGTGGGGGAGGATGGGTGGGGGTGGGAGACCTAGTGGTCGGTGGATATGAGGGTGGGAGACTTGGCTTGTCTACAGTGGGAGCAACTCCTTTTGCCAACTAACTTGCCTCTCGGGCCTGCCTCTCAGGGCCTGCAGGGCTAGGACACACCTCGATATTTACATAAGGATTCATAACAGTAGCAAAATTACACTTATGAAGTAGCAACGAAAATAATTTTATGGTTGGGGGTCACCACAACATGAGGAACTGTATTAAAGAGTCTCGGCATTAGAAAAGTTGAGAACCACTGCTGAAGAGGTTCCCAAGACGCTGTGATGACTTCTTTGAGTGAAGAGTCAGGAACTGAGGCAGGGACTGGGTAGGTCTTGCTGCATTCTTGGCAGAATGCCCTCCACATAGGCATGGGTGGTCCTGACTGGATCTCCCCTCGTTACCCAGGCTAATTTCAACCAGAATGATTAAAGGGCCAGAGTCCATTTAAATAACTGGCCAGGGAGATGAGCTTGGTGTAACCTGGGAAACCATCCTTATGTCAATAGTTAATGTGTCCATTTCGTTGTGTGTTTGGCAAAAAATATGCCTGGCTCAAACCAGTGGTTCATCTATGTTACTGATTAGGATAAATCTAAGCTTTGGAAAAGGTGATTAAATATTGGGTTGGTGGAGGGGTGCTTAGGCTGTGGCTACCCTAAGTGCGGTCCTTAGAAGAGCAGCATCAGTATAACCTAAGAGCTTGATAGAAATCCAGGATTTCATACCCAGCCCAGACTCACTGAGTCAGAATCTGCACTTAGCAAGACCCCCAGGAAAAGCATATGCACATTAGAACGTGGACTGGGTGGTCCACAGTTGTGGCAAGACTACCAAGTTGCCATAGGGAATCCTGAAGGAGGCCTCCAAGCCCCAGCCTCTTCTTAAGCAATGTCTCCATGTTATGCACAGTGACAGGAGCTCAGAGAGGGAAGGTGACTTTCCTGATGTCACCCAGTAAGACAGTAGTAGAGCTGGTCTAGGATCTTGGGCTCTTAGTGTCTGAGGCCCAAGCTTTAATTCCCAAGGCACAGGTAGGGGAACACAGGCTCTAGAAATTTGAGGCTGTGCCAGAGCCAACCAGGAATGTCCATGTTCGGCAGTCCCAGCAGTCCCATTAATCTCCCAACCTCAGAAGGGTTGTTTTCCTGAGAGGAACAATCAGTGCCTTTGGGCACAGCAGAGCCCCTAAGATGGGGCTCTGAGAGGGCCCTGGGCTGCAGAATGGAGACTGTGTCCTGCCAGCCCCCTGGCAAGCCCATGGTGACTCATTGCTGGCAAAGTGGCCTGGGAGAGCAGGGTTACCAGGGAGGAGGCACAAAGCACTATGCCATGGGGGGATGAGCACTGGCATTGCTTGTCACTGCCACGTGACTAAATCTGCTTCATGTTCAGAAAACATTTATAAGCATCTCTGCCGTTATGATTCTATTCTGAGTTTCATATCTTGAATTTTGGCTATGACACAGTCCCGAATTCAGAATCTTACAGAACCTGAATCTCTGCTCTGACATCAGTAGCCATGTGGTCTGAGGAAAGTGGCTTACCATCTCTGAGCCTCGGGTTCTGCTTCCATGAAATGGCTATAATTATACCCTCGCCAGCGTGACTGAAATGAAAATGATTGTACCAAGAGTTGATGAGGACCTGGCACAATAGGAACTCTCATAAATTGCTGGTTGGGAGTATGACATGAAATGGCCATTTTGGAAAAAGGTTTGGCAGTTCCTGGGGCAGCTAAACTTATGGCTACCCAATGGATAACAATCCCACTCAGAATAAGAGAGATGAAAAATATATGTCCAAAGACTTGACATGAACATTCATAGAGACTTAAACCTAGAAATATCCACCCACCCACAGGAGAACAGAAGAACTTGTGATGCAATCATGCAAAGGAACACTACGTAGCACTGAAAGAGAATGGACCATGAAGGCCCCTAACAACAGGGATGAATCTTAAGAGACATGGCAAGCAAACGAGTTCAGACACAAGAAAGAATATAGCATCTGATTCTATTGATACAGGTTCAAGAGTAGGCAGAACAAGTCTGTGGTGATAAAGTCAAGGTAGTGGTTACCTTTGGGTAGGTGAAGGGGAGAATCATGGGAAAGGGGCATGGGGGAGCCCCTGGGGAGCTGGGAATATGCTATAACTGAATCTGGGTGGTGGTCACATAGGTATAAACAGAGGTAAAAATTTATCCAGCTACACGTCAGCTTTCTTCATTAAAAAAAAATTATATATATATATATATATATATATATATATATATATATATATATATAATTGATTTTTTAGAGTAGGGGTGTCGAACTCAATCAGAGAAGGGGCCAAAATCTAAAATCCAGCCTAAATCGCGGGCCGAATGGTTTACTGAACAGTCATAAACTGACAATGTCATAAACTGACAGCGGAGTGCAGTGATGACAGCGCGGTGCAGGCCACATTGCAAGGCCTGGCGGGCTGGATTTGGCGCGCGGGCCTTGTGTTTGACACATGTGTTTTAGAGAGAGGGATAGAGAGTTAGAAACATCGATGAGAGAGTAACATCGATCAACTGCCTCTTGCACACCCCCTACTGGGGTTGTGCCCGCAACCAAGGTACATGCCCTTGACCGGAATTGAACCCTGGACCTTTCAGTCTACAAGCCAACACTCTATCCACTGAACCAAACTGGTTTCGGCAGCTTTCTTCATTTTACTGTGCAATCTTAGAGAGTGAAAGAGATGGGAAGGGTCATCCCCACCTCACAGGGGTGCTCTGAGAATTACATTACAGAAGAGAAAGTGCCCAGCTCCCGGTGGACTCTCAGTGATCACTACAATTAAATTGCAATCTAGTCGGGGAGTATCTCTCATTCTCTCAGGCTTTGGTTTCTTGCTCTGTAAAATGGGAATAAGGAGGAGTTCCCCTTGAAGGCACATAGAATAGGGCCTGCCATCCAGGTGGCCAAGGCGGGTGTCTGTGCAGCTGCCCTTCACTCTGGGATGCTCCAAAAAGGAGACCAAGAAAGTCTGTCCCAAAGTGCTACCCCTCCCCATGCCCTTCCTTACTTGTAGCACAAGCCACTCCATTTAGCTTCACTATGTTGCTAATGCTTCTCAGCAAGTAGGAGTTCTGAGTGCCTTGGTCACAGGGAGGCATGAGGGAACTTGTGAAGCCATGTCACAGGGTCTCTGACAGCAAGGACGGGCTGAGGTTCCAACCATCCTGCATCATCTGGGGAGGGTGGATCATGGGCCTCATATTGCCTACAGGGAAACTGAGGCTCACAGAGGCGACAGGACTGCCTGACAGGGGAAGCGAGGTCAAGTCCAAGTCACTGTGAACCTGAGATCTATGCTATCTCACTGCAACCACAATAACTCTGGAAGGCATTGAACCAAAGGATGGTTATGTGACCCCAGGGGAGTCATTAGCCTCTCTAGGCCTCACTTCCTCCTAGGGGACCTAAGTTCTTATGAGGCCAGGTTTTCTGTGTGTCTTGCTTTCCTGTGGCCTCAGCACACAGCACGATGCATGGCACTTAGTAGGTACTTACTGATACCTGTTACATGAGGGAACTGGCGATTCTGTGAATGACTGTGGCATTTAAGGTCAGCCTGACCTAGTCTGAACTGCTATCTTCAGGCCCCCTCTCTTAATACCCCTGCACACATGCTCTACATTGAGCCCCTCTCCGCCTCTGATTCCCTATCTTTGGGTCTTATCCCAGTCCTCAGCACACCTGCTCCCTGACTCCCTGCTCTCCCCTGCCTGCTCCTTGCTCTTCACTGCCATGTCTGTCAGGAGAATGGGAGCTTTCGCTCTTCTGTTCTTCTACAGCATTTCAGAGATAATCATAACAAAGGCTGCTCTATAGACCAGGCCTCAGCAAACAATATAGTTTGTGGGCCAAATCTGGCTTCCATCTGTGTTTGTAAATAAAGTTTTATTTGAACACAGTCACACTTCACTTGTTTATGTATTAAATATGGCTGTTTACACACCTCAACAGAGTTGAAAAGTTGTGACAGAAATTGTCAGGTTTGGCTCAGTGGATAGAGAGCATCGGCCTGCAGACTAAAAGGTCCCAAGTTCGATTCTGGTCAAGGGCATGTACATTGGTTGTGGGCACATTCCTGGTTAGGGGTGTACAGGAGGCAGCTGGTCGATGTTTCTCTCTCATTGACATTTCTAGCTCTCTATCCCTCTTCCTTCCTCTCTGTGGAGAATCAATAAAACATATTTTTTTAAAAAGTTAAAAAAATAAAAAAAGAAATTGTCCAATCTGTGAAGACTGAAATATTTATTATCTGGCCGTTTACAAAAAAAGTTGGCTAATCTGTGCCATAGATTAAGTGCAGACTATGAGATTTTACATTATTGTTTTCACAACAACACTATAGAAGCATGGGAACTACTGTTATGCCCATTTTATGGATGTGAAAATGGAGGTTCAGAGATAAAGGGACCTGCCCAAGGTCATGCAAGTAAGCGGCAGAGCTGGGATTTGAATTCACCCATGCCCCACATTCCAGGAACAGTCTCTAACTGCAAACACAAGAAAAGTACAACAGGACTAGCTTGCATGTAGATTCTAGAAGCACAAGAGAAGTTCTGTAGATGAGGGTAAATGGGGCCAGCAGAGCCCAGAAGGCTCTTGGAAGAGGCAGAAACTGAGCTGAGTCATTCAGGGAGAGGAGATTTAGCTGGAGGGGGGAGGTCAGAGATCTGGAAGAGCACATTAGAGAATCTGGAAGCCTGGGCCAGGTAACTGGGACAAAGCAGGGGCACGAGCCAGCTGGGGAAGGCTGGCGTAAAGCCGGGTGATGGGGAACCACAAAAGGACACTTAAAATAAAGCATATAGGTGATTTATCTGCAGGACTCCAAAGGGCTGCCAAGTCCACAGGCAGGTAAGGAGGAATGCTGCAAGAAATTCCTTACCTAGCATTGCAAGGAATTCCTAATTTCCTAAAAAGGACATAAGAAAAAGTTGGGCGGCGTTTGGCAGTGCAGGTTATAAGCAAGGTTTCTCTGTGGCCAAATTTTGTTAGCAAAAACCCCCAATGGCATGCTGTAGGAATCTGGGCAAGTAATTTAACTCACTGCCTTGATTTCCTCAACTGTAAAATTGGAAACATCATGGGTTAGTATGAGGGTTAAAGGCATTTGTGTTTGCAAAGCACATCGAACAGAGCCTGGCACAGAGTTAGTGCTATAAAAGAGTGTGTTAGGTAAATACAGAACGCAAATAAGTTCCAACTTTAGCAAATAGCAGGTCCCAAATTTTCTGACTCAAGTGATTCACACGCTGTTTGGAATTTGCTCGGTGCACAATGTGGTTAATTTAAACACTGTGGCAGAGTGGTGAACCTGAACAGCATTTCAATGAACACAGACCTTATTTTTAACAAGACACACTTTGGCACTTGCAAGAACATTTAAAAATACCTTTTCCCATTTCAAAGCAGAATCGTGTGGCAACCAGGTCCAGGGAGAAACCCTTAGTTTTGGGGTCACTGTATTCTTTGGGACCTGAGCTCTGGGGACAAAGGAGTAAGAGCCAGAGGTGCTGCAGAGCTTATTGTGAGCAGCCATGCCTGAGAGTTGCAGAGACTCTGCAGGTCTTTGATTAACTACCTGAGTTGCCAACCATCACTCTGTTTCTCCTCTCTAGACTGGAGATTCAGAGAGAGAGAGAGAGAGAGAGAGAGAGAGAGAGAGAGAGGTATTGATTCTGCACACAGGGATACCCACTGCATTGTGTCATCTCATCTGAATCTCCATCACCCCAGTGGGACACGTGTTAGTGTTGCCATTTTGCAGATGAGAAAGCTGAGGCTCAGTGAGTTTAAGCAACCTGCCCAAAGTCACACAGCAGGCAAGTGTTGACAGTTGAACTCTACACTGCCCCCCTAGAAAGAGGACCTGTGCGGTTCCTCGAAAGAACCTTTTCCCCATCTCTGAAAGTCCATACCTAATATGCCTGTGCATACTTCCTGTCCTTCTCAGAGGAAGGCACTTCTTTCCTTCTCAGAGGAAGGCACTGCTTAGAAACACACCACCAGCCTCTTCTCAGAGGTGTCAGAGGGAGCATCTTGATAGATTGCATTTCCAAAATAAGAATTTCTGCCATTTCTCAAAGCTTGACGGAGAGAGACCTTCCAGAGAAGGGTGGTGCATGTCTTGCTTTAAACACACATGACATCCACACTTGGTTCATTCATCATGTCATGTTCTGCTCACCAGCAGCGTTCAGGTCCTAACTCAAAAGTCACCTCCTCAGAGGTCTCCTCTGATCAGCTCTTCATCACACTCTTCCCCTAACCCCGCTTCAGTTTTCCTCATAGCACTTGGTACCACTAGCTATTCTGTTGTATTATAAATACCATATATTTATTTGTTTAGTTCTTTGTTATCTCTTTCTGCTAGAACATAATCTCTAAGAGGGCAACTTTATCTCCCCCACCCCCCCCACCACACACACTTATGTGTCCCCAGTTTCAAGAACCATGCCTGGTATGTAGTGAGGGATCAATAAATATTGCTTAAATAAGTGAATGAATTTAGTTACTATATGTATTCAATACACATTTTATGCCTGCCTTTTTCTTCCTTAAATAAAGTATTGTGGGTTTTTTGTTAATCTTCACTGGAGGATTTTTTTCACTGATTTTTCAGAGAGAGTGGAGGAAAGAAGAGATAGATAGATAGATAGAGAGAAACATTGATGTGAGAAAGACACATCGATTGGTTGCCTCCGGTACATGCCATGACCAGGGCTGGGGATTGAGCTGGCAACCTGAGTACATGTCGGCAACCCAGATACGGAATTGAACCTGTGACCCTTCAGTCCTAGGGCTGACTCTTTAACCACTGAGCAAAACCAGCTAAGGCTTAAGTTTTAATTATAGAAGCAATATAAATTCATAGGGGGAGAATTTTTAAAAAATATAGATAAGCAGAGAGGAAAATAAGAATCTTCAGTAATCCCACCATACCACTGCTACATTACTTATTAAATTAAAATCTGCCAGATTTTACTTACCACAGACAGATGTGTCTTTTCACAGGCTTACTTATTCACAGATGGCTTATTGCCTATTCACTGTATTCCAGGAGTTGTGCTAAGTGCTGGGCTCTTATGAACTCTTTGACTACGACAGGAATCCCAACCATGGCACTGTGGACATTTGGGCTGCAAAATCCTTTTGTGTGGACTGCCATGTACATTAGCCTTTACCCACTTGCTTTAAACACACATGACATGTTTAAAACAAGTGGGTAAAGTAGCTCCTACCTAGCCGTGACAATAAAAAATACAAATTACTGTGAAGAAGTAAATAACTAGATGTAGATCCAACTGGAAATAATCTTCCCATCTATATTTTAAGTCTAGATGGATTCCCAGAGTTGTCCATTGCTGGCAATGCCTCATGCACCTGAATATTAAATATTGGGAGATAGTACGAAGTTTCCTAGATCCTGACTTCTCTTCTAGGCATGAGGAAAGACAACCCACAGACTGGGGAGGGGGACTGTGCATCTGGTTTTGAGAAGCCAGTTCTTAGAGGACCTGGGGGGCTGGGCTGGGCCTGGCCTGGTCCTCCTGACCTCTTGCCCCATCTTCTCAGTAGCTCCCTCTTTAGGGGATGAGACCAGTGGACCAGAAAGTCTGTTGGAATGCAGAGAAAGATAGAAGCCTTGCAGGGGCCAGCCTGGAAGTCAGCCTTGCAGCAGGAGCTCTTACACTTGCTGGCTGGCTCTTTTGTTGGATCTGACCCAGGCCTGGAGATACATAGCTGACTACGGCACAGCCCCTCAAAGAGCTGACAGACCTAAAGAAGTCAGACAGGCTAAGAAGTGACTGTCTTGAGAGTCGTGCTAGAGCAGAAGGGGAGGCAAGTCTGTGCTGAACCCGGTTTTCCTGTGGGGTGACCTCATCCCCACACTGGGCATGACCTCTCAGGATGGCCCAGGGGAAAGGCTCAGCTTCAAATCAGACAGTTGTGATTCCATGCTTGGGCCAGCCCTTGTCCTGAGGGACCTCAGAGACTTCTCTAGGCCTCAGTTTCCAAACCTGCAAGATGGTATCATAGACCCAACATTTGATGAGATAATGTGGGTAGAGTACTTAGCTCAGTGCCTAGCACTTAGGAGGTACTTAGTAATAGCCCCCAACACTGATCAAAATGGCTAAAAACAAAAGTGATTACAATACTAAGTTCTGGTGAGGATGTGAAGCAACTGGGACTCTCATTCATTGCTGGTGGGGATGCAAAATGGGGCACCCATTCCAGAAAAAGCATTGGGTAGTTTCATATAAAATTAAATATCAGCATAAAAAAACCCAGAAATCCCACTCCTAAGTGTTAAAAATAAAGTGGCTTTACTAATGATTACGAATACCTCTCAATGAATGATTGAATGACAGAATAAACAAACTTTGGGGCATCCTTACAAAGGACTATTACTCAACAACGAAAAGGAATGAGTTACTATTTGCTACTGAATATCAAATGCACTATGGTGAGTGAATGAAGCTAGACTCAAAGGCTACATAGTATACGATTCCATCCATATGGTGTTATGGAAAAGGCAAATCTAAAGATCAATGGTGGCCAGAGATTGGAGAGAGGGAAGAAGTTGACAGCAAAGTGATAGGGGATAATTTTGGGGGGTGATGAAACTGCTCTATATCTTAATTAGAATGGTGGTTACACAACTGTATGCATTTGTGAAAACTCACAGAACTGTACATTAAAAGAGGTTACTTTTATTGTAAGAAAATTAACTTTAATAAAATAGGGGGGGGGCCCTCTAAAATGTACTTGATTTGCTCAAGGCTCTAGGATCACTTCCAACCAATCCTTCCTTCCCTGGACTGCCCAGGTGGTATGTCCAAATCTTCTGCTTGGCAGCCCATTCTTTTCCACCCGGAAGTGGGGAGGGAGGCAGAGGTGCTCTTGAATCTACTCTGTCTCATCATTAGCATTCACTTTCCTCAGCAGCTTCCCAGGGTCTGGGAACTACTGATTCTGTCAGTTCATTTGTGTGGCACCCCCACGCACCCTCCTCCCCAGGTGAAGTTGCTGACACAGAGGGGAAGGCAGCTGTGCTCACAGCCCTGGCATCCGGAAAGAGGGACTGCAGCATGCACCCCTGTGCACATGTCTTGGAATGAGGGACTGGGAGTCAGGTTTCAAAGACCAGCTGGCCATGTCCACTGACATGAAGGTTTGGCTCCTAGACACCCCTCCTGGTCTCCACACTGCACAAGCTGTAGAGTGGTGATACCAGGCACGTAGAGTTTCCTGCTGAGGTTCATTATCCCCAGTGTCTCCCCTGGCAGACAACTCAGTATGGGGAGGGGAAGCAGGAGGGGTGCCAGCCAGGCCCGAGTGCAGAAATGCCAGAGCAGGAGGGTTGAGCAAGTTACTCCATTCCAGCACCAGCAAGCTGGGCACCAATACCTACAGCCCTCTTTTGTTTGAGCCTCACTGTGCTTTAAAACAATTAGAGCCAGTAAGCTGAAATGTGACTAGTTCTACCTGAGCTGTGCTTTAGTAAAATACATACTGGGTTTTAAAGACTTAGTGTGAAAAAAAGAGGATAGAGATGTCTTCCCCCTTTTTGTTTTGTTGATTACATGTTGAAATAATATTTTGGATATATTTGGTTAAATAAAATATATCAAAATAAAATTCAATTTCTTCCTTTTTTTGTTTGTTAATTCTCACCTGATGATTTTTTCCCACTGATTTTTAGAGAGTGGAAGAGAGGGAGAGGGAGAGAGAGAGAGCAGAGAGAGAAACATCAGTGTGAGAGAGACACATCGATTGGTTGCCTCCTGCAGTGTCCTAACCAGGGCTGAGGACCTAGCTTGCAACCAAGTTTCATGCCCTTGACCAGAATCAAATCCAGGACCCTTCAGTTTGTGGGCTGATGCTCTACCGACTAAGCCAAATTGGCCAAGGCAATTTAACTTCTTTAATGTAACTACTGGAAAAATTTAAATTACACATGCAACTTAAATTATATTTCTTTGCATCACTTTGGTTTAAAGGATGGGTGAGATCACATAAAAATCTAAACTTCTGGTCCAGCCAGTGTGGCTCAGTGGTTGAGAGGTGACCCATAAACTAGGGGGTCATGGTTTGATTCCTGGTCAGGGCACATGCCTGGATTGCAGGCTCAAACCCCAGAAGGGGCATGCAGGAGGCAGCCCATCAATAATTCTGTTTCATCATTGATGTTTCTTTCTGTCCTTCTCCCTTCCCGTCTCTGAAATCAATAAGAAAAACATATTTAAAAAATGAAGGAGCTACCAGACTAGCATAAGAAAGAACAAATCTAAACTGTATCCTCTTGAAAATTCTGGCAACACTGGGTCTGCAGGCAACTGTTGCAAAGCTAATATTTGTTATTCATTAATTTTGGAGTAAGCATTGTGGAAAGGGATTGTAGCCATCAAGGAATACAGAGAAATGGAGCAAGAGGAGACACCTGAGCTGGACTGAGTAGTTGCTGAGCTTTTGAGATGGCACATGTCACCAGTCTGCCACAGTCTCTACCACTCCTTGTTGTATTACAACTCTCTGTTGTAATTACATCTGTATTTACACAATGTGCACTGTACCTATTGGCATGTGAGTTTACAAGTCCTGGCTAGATATACTTTATCTGATAAAACCTCTTCCTCTCACAGCTGAACCGCAGTACTGGTGATCCCCAAGTCAACACATTCTTCTGAAAAGAACACCCGTGCTTCCCACCATGCATGAACTTCCCCAGCAGATGTCCCAGAAGCATTGCAGATGTTCCTTCATTGAATATATAACTGAATCCCTCCAGAGGACATGCCAGGTACTGGGGATTCAGCAAGGAGCTCCTTCACTTGAATATTCCCCAAACCCCATTGATAGGCCTCTTCAAACTACCCTCACCATCTGTTCTCCACCTAGCAGGCATGATCATGTCACCTCCCCTTCTCAAAGCTCTTCAATGGCCCCAAAGATTTAAGGATAAGTGTCACACACCAGCTGATCACTAAAGCCTCTGTGACTGAAGGCTCATTGACACTGAAGCCTCACACAAGAGCTTACTCCAGTGGCTACCCCTGCTTCTCTCCCTGAATCATTTTTCTTGTTCCCTCTCTACTGCTTCCAAGCATACTGTGCTCTCTCCCATCCTTTAAACACAACTTCTCTTGATCTCAGGTAACTCTTCTTGCTCCATTTCTCTGTATTCCTTGATGGCTACAATCCCTTTCCATAATGCTTACTCCAAAGTGAATGAATAATAAATATTAGCTTTGCAACAGTCCCCATCACTTAAATTTTGCAAACATGAAGGTGGTACTATTCCAGATGAAGGAGCTGAGGTCTGCACCGGTGAAAGTCATTTAAGTAGTGTGATAGAAATTCCTGTCTTTCAATTTCACAGCATTTTCATCAGCCCTGGATGAAAACAGACCAGAGGATTGAGAGGCAACCTCAATTCCCAATGGTGAGTAGCAAATAGAACATGGGGGCCTAGTTCCAGAAGGTCTACATGCAGAAGTCAGGTTTGAGTAGGAGGCAGATCAGACAACTTCAACATGGGGAAGGAAATTTGAGGCCCCAATTTGCATTGGTCTAAGGTTCAGCTAGGTGGGAGGCTGGGAAGACAAGGGCACTCACAGGCACTGAGGACAACCACTGTTAGGACTTCATTATGCTCTTTCTTTATTTTCCCAGACACTCTGTGATGTCACTATAACCCCAAATAAGAGTTTAGGAAACTAGGCTCAGAGAGGTGAATATGTACTGCACCCAGGTTATTTGCCTCACTACAATACAAGATGAAGGGAAAAGGATGGGGGAGAGGTGAAACAAGATTAGCCCATGGTTGATAATTATTGAAGCTGGGTATTGAGTACAGGGGGTTTTATTTTGTTTTCCTTTTCCATGTGTTTTTGAGAGTACATTTGTTGAAGCTGGGACAGTGAAACAAGGAGGGCCTATGACAGAAGAAGCAACAGGAGAAAGACTAGGTGGGGCTGCTTTGGCTTTCTAGAAATGTTACAGGAAAGAAGTGAGCCAAGGTGGGACTGCTATCAGCTCACTGTAAAGTCAGAGAAAAGGGGACCTTGGGGAAAGGTTCAGGGGGTTGGCCTGGGATGAGCTGCCACTGCCCAATGCTCCTCTGATTGCAAGTCTCACGAGGTACCTTAGAGTTTAGAGATGCATGCTTGTGGAGGAAGAAGAGGGAGAAGGGAAAGGCTCTGGCATGTTCCGGGAGGGAGAAGGTGCCTCTATTTTCAATATGATTGAAATTCTCCATAATTAAAAGTTAAACATAACCCAGCTAAGGGGTATAGCAGACATTGAAAGTCAAACCTTGTGGTTTCTCACACCCATGTGCTTTCCTCTTTGTTCCACAGAGTTTCTGCCCATCCCAACTTTGTGCTTTTCTGTTGGAAAAGTTTGAGGCATTCAAAGGACCACAGCTTCATTCTTCTTCCTCAATGAATGTGAAACTTTAGTAACTAACCTCACAGACATTTTTACTCTTACATTCCAAAGGTATAAGAAAAACCACACACATATTTTTATTGGGGTCATGTCCATGAAACAATGATGGTCATGTGCCTTAGACTCTACCTAAGACTGACGGTGTTCCCCTGGTGGTAATATCTGCTCAACTCAAACAACTGGGGTTTCATTTCCTCTCACATGGTCACAATGGAACATGTCCATTTGCTTCCATTTACTCTCTTCCCCCTTGTAATGGGGTTCAGAAAGACATCAATGACCTGATGTCAGGTTAGAGATGGGTTCCAAATTCACTTCTATTTAGCAGAGAGAGGGAAAGGAAGGTGACCTAAAAATTCAATACAAATCACAAGGCTTTGTTAGGTACTTACCAAATTCTAGTTATTAGACCCCATTAATTATGCAGGACTAGCCCTATTTTACAGGTGAGGAAACTGAGACTAATAATGGTTTAGTCACTCACACATCCAGGAGGAAACAAATCTGCAATTTATACTAGGTTTGAGGGACCCCAGAGTCCATCCTCTTATAACCAATATTCTGGCCCAGAAACAGGCGTCTCTGAGAGTTCTCTACCTGGGGAGAGAAACATCTGTATTTGTCTGACATTGCAGTAGGTTCTTTTAATGCTTTAATTCATTAACTCATACAGCCAAAAAAAAAAAATCACAATTCCCATTTTATAGATGAGGAAATGGAGGTTTAAGTGGATAAGGTCATCAGTTGGTTAGCTATTTTTAAAATATGTTTTAATTGATATATATATATATATATATATATATATATATATAGAGAGAGAGAGAGAGAGAGAGAGAGAGAGAGAGAGAGAGAGAGGAAGGGAGAGCAGTATCTATGTGAAAGAGAAACATTGATCAGCTGCCTCCTGTAAGTGCCTTGACCAGGATGGAACCCATAACTTTTTGGTGCATGGGACAACACTTCAACCAACTGAGCCACCCGGTCAAGGCTGGTTAGATATCTTTTTTAAATTAATCTTTATTGTTGAGATTATTACTGGTGTCCCTCTTCTCCCCCCTCGTATCCCCTATAGTTACCCTCCACCTGGTTCCCACCCTGCCCCAGGCCCTTGCCACCCTATTGTCTGTGCCCAGGTCTACATGATCCCGAATGTAGTCACTCATTCTTGGTCCAGCTGTGATAACCACAATCCATTTCTAAAACAATGCAACTGGAGTTGGAGGTGACTGAAATGTTCTGGGATTTCCCTGCTTGCCAGGACCTTGGAGAGCTCCAAGAGTCCTTGTCTGATTGGCTCCAGGATTTTGATCTCAATACACTCCAAGGCTCTCATAGGCTCATCCTGGACAGATCCCCCCCACTCTAACCAGGAAGCCATTGCAGGGTTGACATCTGCCATAAGTTGGTCTCTGGGTACAGGTGTCAGGAGCCTTTGGGAGAAGGAGGAGTGGTGGAGGTCATCAGAGTATAAGATGGGGTGTTAGATACTCTTCTTAGATATCACCCCTCTTGAGGTAATTCAAGACCTTTTCTTACCACTCCAGTAAGCATCTCCTCCGCTAGGTGCAATCTAAGGTCTTAGTTAGTAAGGGGTGTCTTAGAGGAGAATTTTCAATGGAATAATACATATTTTCAGTGACACACCGCCTGGAAGTTTATAAATAATACTGTGCACATAAGGAAACAGAGGCTCTGGAATAGTAGATGGCCTGCCGAAGGTCACACAGTTAGGAAATCTCAGAGCTGAAACTTGAACCCTGTAATCATTACATCAAGCTGCCATGATTCATTTAAAGAGTACCCACATAAGACAGCAGGGGGGAGGGGGGAGAGGAAGAAAGAGATCAACCAAAAAACTTGTATGCATGCACATAAGCATAACCAATGAACACAGACACTAGGGGTGAGGGCATGTGCTGGGGGTGGGGGTGGCTGGGGAGGTGAATGGGGGAAGAGGAGACATATGTAACACTATATGTAATACTTTAAACAATAATAAAAAAAGATAAAAATAAAATAAAACTACAATAAAAAGAGAACCTGCATACCTTAATCAAAATTATGTTTACCTGATGTTTAAAAAAATCTGTTTTCAGAGCAAAACAATAAAATAACCATAATTTATCACCTTTCATGGAGTTAAACATCATTTGTTAATTAACAAAAATGTAGTCTAATTAATAGAATAAAATCCAAGCTCTTTGATTGGCTACAAGGCTTTACGTAAGTTGCCTCTGCCCAGTTCTCTGACCTCATCTCTTACTGATGTCCTCTTCCTTGATGCTCCTTGAACTCACCAAGCTCATTCCCAAATTGATGCTTTTGCATTGACTATACCATCTGCTCAGGATGCTCTACTTTCAGATCTTTGCAAAGCTGCCTGCTTGTCACTGCACTCTCAGCTCCAAGGCCTCCTGTTTGGAGAGGGCCTCTCTGACTACCTCACCTAAGTAACCTCTTGTAATTCTATTACATCCCCTTGTGCAATATGCTCCCTGGCACTCACCATTATCTGAAATGATCTACTTGATTTACTAGTGCATTGTCTTCTCCCTGTATGGAACACAAGTTCTATGAAGGCAGGGACTATATGGGTCTGAACATCACTATAAGTCCCACATCATGCACAGTGTAGACAGCCAAAAAATGTCTGCTGAATAAATAAAGTTTATCATTTATACCATGCACATTTATATTTTGCAAGTCTCCAAGGTGTCTCTCATTGCCTCGAGAGAGATGCCAAGGTTTTGAAACAAGTCCTTATAAACATTTTTTTTTTTAAATTGGCATGACCTATATCACAGTTGTAGAGTGAGAGGCTGTCACTTTAGAATAGGTTAAGAGTCATTTCAGTAGCTAAAAAAGCCCACATTCTTTAAAAAGGAAAAAAACAGTCTCAGGCAGGATTGTGAATTCCTTCGCTGTCATTCCTGCATGGCTTAGTTTCAAAAGAAAACCAGAGTTTCCTAAAGGCTCAAATTATTTTGAAAGGCCACTTCTCTCTGTCCCTAAGATGAAAACCTTACAGTCAGCTGTCATCCTCGGATGGGAGAAACACAGTCAAGAAAGACTTCCTCCTCAGTGAAGGAGGCTGCAGGGAGTCAGAGAGAGCACCAATGTGCTAGGTTTCCCCAGGCACACTCTACAAGGAATCTCAGCAAACCTGCATGTGGCACAGCAAGGAACACATACACACACACATGAGCACATCCTCTCAGGACTAACAGCACTTAAAACCAACCCCTGAAGCATGATACCTGCAGGATTCTGTTGTGGCCAGGGCAGTCTGAAACCCGAGGTTGAGATGGAATGAAAGAGGCAGCCACCAATGGAGCTAAAGTAGGGAGCAGTAATGCCAATCAAATCATGCCCAAATATTTGTCACTGCTTCTGTCCTTCTCCCCATGAGCCAGATGTTTGGCAGCTGAGTGAAATGGTTCAGAGTATGGATTCTGGAGCCAGACTTTCTGTGTTTGAACCTCAGTTTCACCTCTTACTAGCTGTGAACTTGGATGAGTTGCTCTAGAGATTGGTGCCTCAGTTTCACCATCTGCTAAATGGGAACAACAACAACAACAGTATGTACTACCTATAAGAAAGCCCTGCATGCATTTTAGCTGCTGCAATTTTATTATTGTCATTATCCTCAAGACTTTGTGCCCTAGTCACTTCCTCTGTCAAATGTCCCTCAAGCCACCAACTCTCAAAGGATGTGACAAGGATTAAGTAGGAAAAGGACTTACAAACAGTGAAGGTCACATGGTTAGGAGGGAAAGATTAGACTCCTGGTAGGGCTACTCAGAAAGGCAGATATCAGGGGAAAATAAGTGAGAAACCCACCAGCAAAGTAGACTCTTCAGAATGCACAGGCCTCCCCAGAATTCATGGGAAGGTATGAGGTCTTCTGAGATATGTGTTTAAGAAAGGCCTCAAAAAAAAAAAAAGTGAATTGGTCATAATTTGGGGTTAAATAGCCTAGCTTAAGAGGTATGTAATGGACAAGGCTCTGCTGTAGTGGATAAAAACAGGATTTGTGAGCACAGAGGCTCTAGGTTCAAAACCCAGTTGCTCTGCTTTCAAACCAGGGGTCCTCAAACTTTTTAAAGTGGGGGCCAGATCACGGTCCCTCAGAGAGCTGGAGGGCCGGACTATATGAACTACTAATTCCTACTGTAACACCTCGGCTGCGCTCACTGCCCAAAAAACCTGGCGGGCCGGATCAGACTCCTCTGCGGGCCGCATGTGGCCCGCGGGCCGTAGTTTGAAGACCCCTGTAAACTGTGTGACTTACCTTCTCTTCATCTCAGCTTACTCAACTGTGAAATGGAGGTAATTACAGTTCTTACTTCATGGACTGTTATCAAGATGAAGAGATAACCTACCTTAATTATTTGAATTCCTGTGTACTGGCTATCTCTCCCTGGAGAAGGCCAACACAATGAGGATAGGGTCTTGGTTTACATGTCATCAAGCACGTAGCCCACGACACAATCTTTGTTCTTAAATAACAAAAATGTGGGGACGACACAAAGAAATGTGTTTCTACGTCTCCCAACTGTTCACGGAGAGAAAGAGAACTCCACTCCAAGCTACAGAGATTTAAAAGAAAATATCCTTAACCTCCTCTTCAACTTATTCCAAACTTACTCTGACCTCTGAGCCTTTGCCCATGCAGATTCCCCTCACTCCCCATCCTAGGAGAATCTGTGGTTAAATAGAATAAAGCAAAAAGTAAGCAAGGAAATGAACAAACAAAAACCTGGTCTGCCCTAAATAAGTGTCTGTTGATTGACCACGCAATATACATTTAAACAAGAGGATAACATTTCTGAGGTGGCTTCTCAGTCCTAGAACAAACTAAGCAAGGTGACGACCTGAAGTCTCAGGCCTAGAGATCATACCAGGGAACACTGACGTGGTACTTGCCCTCTTGGCCTCTGGTCTAGGAAGACATTTATCCCTTTCAGAGGGAAGCATATCTTATAACAGGTAAGTGATCCCCCTCCCCCTGCATTACCACCAGACCCTCTGCAGAGGCCTGCACTTACCATCGTCCTCAGAGAGTGACCGAGTGCCTGGGATCATATTCCCTTTCTCCAGGGGGAGCAAAAGCAGGCCCTGCATCCTCTGAGGCCTCAGTTCACACTCCAAGCTCCTACTGAAGGCATCTTCCTAACACACAGCTCTGCTGGTACACTGCCTTTGCTGAATAACTTTCAGTGGCTTCCCATTGCAGTTGGAGCCCGGGTGTGGCATTTGAAGCCCCTTAGAGACACATCTTCACTTATCCTCCAATTCCAGGCTTTGCCATTTCTCACCTTTGGTTCTCAGAACTGGCCCCACCTTTTTGGACACTCCACGTCTAACTGTGGGCTCTTCTCTGACAGGGGACTCTTGCTCATCCTCCTTGATTGTCAGTTCCAAGAGTCTCCCCTCCATTACTGCTATATCCCACTGAACTGTGATTCTGTATCTGTCTTCCCCTTGACTTACAGTCCCTTGAGGGTAGGCATAGTGCTGGCTTCATCTCTGTACCCCAACACTGCCCAGCACAGAGACTGGCACAGAGCAGGACAGGGGCTCAGGGAAACTCTGCCGATTATCCCAGAATCAGGGTGTTCACAATGGACTTTTACCCTATGTCTCATTTTTAGGTGGAGTCTTTGCCATCAGGCAGAATACGCTTTACCTAAGTGCATTCATTCATTCAATCATTACTGAGCACTTGAACTGTGCCAGACACTGAGTGACTAAAATAGACCAAGCCCCTGCCCTAACAGAGCTTACATTCTACAGGGGAGAGAAAGCCAGCACACAAAAATTCAAATACACAAACAAGATGATTTCAGCATGATGGGTAACACAGAGTGTGAGGTGGTAGAAGTTAAGCCAGATTTTGGAGGGCTTCTCAGGGGAGAAGACATTTGAATCTCAATAACAAGGATCAAGGTGGAGGTAAGATCAGAAGGTAACTGGGCTGAGTTTTCCCTCAGAGTTTTGTCTGTGCTATCTTGCTGAACAGTGGACTGTTTCTGAGCAAGAAGCCAGCATGTGGCAGGCGGAGAAGATGGTATCAGAGAGCATAGGGGCTGGGGCCAGCAGGGGGTAGAAAGCCTGCCATCCCAGCACAGCCCTCCATCAACCCCCCCTTGAGTCCCTCCTGGGCCTGTGGGGGGGGAAAAAAAATCTTCCTCCTGTCGTTGGGTTTCATTTCCCAAGTGTATCCCTGAAGGACCGTTAACCGGCATCCTGCAGGGTGAATTCCTCTGTACTGGACATTAACCAGCTGCTGTCCAGGTAGCACAGAACTACCTGCCCAGGGCTCCACTGCTCCTGCTCACAATTTCAGCCAGGGTGGGGGCCCCTCACCTCTCCTTTGTCGTTCCCCCTGTACCCCCGGGCAGAGGGCTCTGGCAGCTTGCTCAACCTCATCTGCCGAGTATTTAATTAAAATGGAATCACTGCTCACCCAGGAAACAGGGAGTAAAACAAAAGGCCCTTTCATGGTGGGAACTGGCTCGGTGGCATTAGTGGCGTCGGCTATGGCTTTACTCACAAGCTTCTGGTTTCAAACAGCAGACGGATTGGTGCTTTAGTTCTCCATCAGCAGGATCGACAGCCTTCTCTCTGCTCTTGGCCCAAGCCATGCCAACTCTGGTTCAGACTTGGACAGGGGGCTCTGAGGGCTTGCATGCAACTGTCCCAGGAGGACCTGGGGAACAACAGGTACCTTTCTCACCAGAAAGCCAACTTCTTCCCTCCCTGCAAAGTGGGGGAGGACTTGAGAAGATGTGCTGGAATGAGCAGGGTGACCATGGAAAACAGATGGAGGCCAGACAGAGACTAGATGAAGTGTGAGGGGCAGGGCAAAACTGAGAAGTCCTCCAGAGAGCGGTTGGGTCAGTAGTTGTGACTCATCATTCAGCAGCTAAGGAGTCCATTCTGTAATCAGACCTGAACATACTCTGAGCCTGCACAAGCCAGATGCTCTGAAAGAAGAGGTCCCGGTGCACACAGAGAGGACACACTGGAAAGGGGGGGAGCAGTCCTCTTATGTGTGCTGGGAGCCTGGGCAGCCTTGCCTGCCTGCCCAGGTGAGATTTTGTGTGTCAAGCTTGCCAAAGGACAGGCTACAACCTCAAGGGGAAGGTATCCATAGAATTCACGACTGGAGGTGAGTGTGATCAAAGATGCTCCTGAAACACTTAGCATTAGCACAGATAATAGTCTAATTGGATCAAACCCTGAGTACAAGGCCCATATAATGGACACCCACTTGGCAGGGCATTTCTAATGGAAGCCACCCACATCAGCTCCCCTGAGAGGAAGAATAATGTAAGTAGAGAGGCCTGGGCCAGAGTCGGGGAGCCCGGGTCTGGCTTAGCTCTGCCCCAGACAGGCTGTTAGACCTTTCCCTCTCTGGGCCTTGGTTTCCTCATTTGTGAAATGGAGGTCATAATTTGACCTCCATAGAGGTTGTAGAGTAAAATTACATTATGAAGTTTCTAAGATTCTTTTAATCTAACATTCTCTGTCTGCTCTTGGTGGCTCAGAATAAGTCTCTCCCTCCCATTCCTTGTCCTCCCTCCTTATTAAGGCCAGTAGCTGAGCGAAGCCAAGTAGGGAAGGCCGCATCAAAGGCAAGGAAGGGAAAATCCACTCATGCATGTACGCATGTACCATACAAGCACACACGACAGCAATGAAGGCTACAGAGGGGATCCATAACCCCAGAACTTGGTCAGAGCCCAGAGGAGTCTGAGGGGGCTCAGGGTTGTTGAGGGATTTCGTACCACTGACTCCATTATGAGCATTGCCACTTCCCCCTAGCCTCCCAGCGAGGGAGAGGAGCTTGCTTAGTTTTTCCATTTCTCCCCACTAAGCCTGATCCTGGGCACATAAATTCATTAATATGGGATTACAGGGATTACAGGCTGCCCAACCCTGAAGGTGACCCAGGGAAAGCTTGAGGGGCTCCCAGATGTCCTTCCCACCAGGCAGAGTAAGAAATCGAGGCTCGAGCAGCAATTCAGGAAAGCCGAGAAGCTGCAGGGTTGAAGCCCCTTGTAGCAGCTCTGCCCTCCCCAGGCTCAACAAAAGGGAGGAAGCATGAAAGCACAGTCACCACCTGGTCACAGAAAGGGGGGCTGTCCTGGAATCCTGCCTCCTTCCTCTCCTCTTTCATGCCCCTCTGTGGGCTTCTCAAGCCCAGATTCCCCCAGGCTCTGCCAGTGCCAGCAGCGTTATAACCACATCTGGCCTGGCTTTCTGCAGAGCATGACCTCAGACCCTGGAGACCGCTGGGGAGGGAATTTCAGGAGGCCCTGCCCCACAATGTGGAAACTGCGGTTCCAGCGCCCTTTCTTTGTGCTGGTTCTTTCCAGGAAAAATGACTCAGCTTAAAGCCAGGGTGTCTTTAACACCCACCTGCTGGCACTTGCTGAACCCCTACTCTTCTAACAGAGACAGAGATGGTAGTGATGGGGGCAGGGAGCAGACCTCAGGCCACAACAGATGGGTAGAATTTAACATCATAATATATTTTTATTTTTATTTTTTGGTATTTATTTGATGGTTAGCTTCTATGACTGACAAGTGATTTCTATTCCATTTAAGTTGCATAATAAAGTTTATCTTTAAACTAGCATAAGCAAGTAAAATGATGAATGGATAAAAGTAAGAATAAGTGGGTAATAGTGCAGGTGGTTTTCAGACGTGGTGAAAATTGTGAAGCACAACACAAATGACTGTGGGTGGGGAAAGCTGATATGGAGGACAAACTCCATTCTTTGCAGATGCAGAAACTGAGACCCAGAGAGAGTAAGGTCTTGTCCGAGGGGTGCTTCTGGCAAAACTGGGATTTGAACCAGGTCATATTTGATACTTCCCTTCAGAGACTCCCTCTATCTCCATTTTTACGGTTGTTTCTTCTCTCTGAACTAATGGGTGGATGGACAAGTCCTTTTCTTGACTTAGCTCCCTCTCTCACCTTTTCATTCCCTCCTGCTCCCCCCCAACCCTCCAAGCTCTCCAAATCTCGAGAAGCTATAATTTCAGAGCTCTGGTCAAGTAACAGAAACTTGAATTAGTGAGAAGTCACCGTGAGATGTATTTAGAAAGAACTCAAACCGGGGTGGCCTGGTCCTTGCAAGCTGAGCATACCTGCGCTGGCAGCACTGTCTCTGGCCTTGCCTCCTTTCCTCTGTAAAAACTGACAAAACTGCCACCTCTCTGGGGACCACTGTGAGCCTTAAATGACACTAAAATGCCTAGCACAGTGCCTGCTGTATTTGGCAGATGCTCAATAAATGTTAGTTCTTGAATACAGTGATTTTCAACCTTTTTCATCTCATGACAAACATAAACTAATTACTAAAATTCTGTGACAGCAAAAAATATTGTCTATGCCAATTTGACCAAAAAGAAGGGTACAATTTTGATCCATTCATACCAGACAGCTATTGCTGTGTTGGCTGTTGTCATTTCGTTATTTAATAATCTAAAGCAGAGGTGGGGAACCTTTTTTCCTGCCAAGGGCCTTTTGGATATTTATAACATCATTCTTGGGCCATACAAAATTATCAATTTAAAAATTAGCCTGCTGCCGGGACCGGTTTGGCTCAGTGGATAGAGCATTGGCCTGCGGACTGAAAGGTCCCGGGTTCGATTCCGGTCAAGGGCATGTGCCTTGGTTGCGGGCACATCCCCAGTGGGGGGTGTGCAAGAGGCAGCTGATCGATGATTCTCTCTCATCGATGTTTCTGACTCTCTATCCCTCTCTCTTCCTCTCTGTGAAAAATCAATAAAATACATTAAAAAAAATTAGCCTGCTATATTCAGTCAAACATTTAATTAACTGATCCCTAATGCTTTGGCAGGACCAGACCAAATGATTTCAGAGCCTTATATGGCCCGGGGCTGGACATTCCCCCTCCTTTATCTAAGGGAAAAGAGGTCAATTGCCCATGACTAAATAGTCAGGTATTGCATGTTTGAAAAATTCTTGTGGTACACCAGTTGAAAATCACTGCTCTAATAGAACAATCCCTTCCTTCCTTCCTTCCTTCCTTCCTTCCTTCCTTCCTTCCTTCCTTCCTTCCTTCCTTCCTTCCTTCCTTCCTTCCTTTCCTTCTTTCTTTCTTTCCCAAAAGGAGCACAGGGTTGTTGTGAATATCCTTGGTACACTCAGTGACACTCTTGACAGCAGAAGAGAAGTCTTAAAACTGCTTTAAAAATAGACAAGAAGTCATTTATAATTTGTACACTCATTGTTGGAATGCAAATGCTGCTGCTAAAAGCCTGCTTTCCTAAGTGGGCTTGTTCAATCATCAATCTGCTTAGCAAATCCTTTTTTTCTCTCAAGGGCAGGTAAAATCCCATTGCAAGAGTTCAGAATAGCCAGGCTCAGAGACTGGCCTTTGGGAATAAGGTATTATTATGTAGTAACTGTGGGGGCTGGGTAACCCACAACCAGCTACCCAGATGTGGGGAGAGTCTATCAGAGTTGATGTGTTCAGACATATCTGTTCTGGCACTAAGAATCAATCCACCTTCTCCCTTATCAGCCTTTCTAGGAACAAAACACAAACCAAAACCCAAGAAATAAACTTCTCAACTCAGACTACAGAGCACAATGAGCTTAGGGGTCCCTGGAGAGCCAGTGAGAGCCAGATGGGGATGTGACTTTGAGTCCTTAGCCTTCCTTCTCTTGAGACCTGCATGTTTGGTAGTGACACATCTTTCCTTGGGTGTCCCATGGGCATCTAACCTTAACTTGGCCCAAACCAGACTTACCATCCCTCCTCTCATTGCCCCTGCACACTTCTCATCCCCAATTCCTTACTTTAGTGAGAAGCGCCACTGGGCCACCAGGTGGGTCAGGGAGCTGGTGGCATACCCTGGCCTCTCCTCTCCTGCACTCTCCAAGTTCATCTCTGCATAGATTGGACTCCTCTCCTCTCACCCAATAGTCTTGGTCCTGGGCAGTATGACCTTCTGCCTGGAGTCCTGTTAAGCATCCTGACCCGCCTTTCTGCCTGTCACCTGAGCCCCCCTCCAAGCCACCTTCCTTGTGGCATGTGGAGTGATAGCCGCAAGACAAACTTCCCATTACTTCACTCCTCTGCTCCCAACCTCAGATTCTCCCCTGGCCTTCCAAATAAAGTACAAATTCCATGACTCATCTGTAGAGCAAGTGTGGATTAGGCATCACCTATGTGGCAGGTCCTGGCCCCAAGTGTCAGACCCAGCCTGTCGGCACAACGTAGACTCTGGAACCACAGCTACATTTCCTTTGGTGCCACCACTCACCATCCACCCCACTGTTAGGGTCTACAGTTGAGGCTGCAGACTGCAGTCACCAGGTATATTTTGTTTGGCTTCCCTAGAGTTGGCCCCATGTTTCAAAGTTATGAGATTTCACATAAAAAACTAGGTTCCTGGGATCTCTTCAAAACCTGGAAGATCTAGCAATACTGGGCCAGCTTTCCTTCACAACAATTGCCTAGAGCTGAGTCCTATTTCCCCCAGAGCCAGCAAGCACTTTCCAGTTGGCCACAGTTCCCACCCCTCCATATTGCCTTACACCCATGTGTCTGGGTCCTGTGGATATTAGAACCTGCTCTTCCTGTTCCATGTCTAGTTTCTCCAGTGCATGTGACTGCTCTCGCCCTGACCTTTTGCCTCTGTTGGTTCCTCTTCTGGAATCTCCTTCCTCACCCTGTCTGATAAGGAAATACCTACCTGCAACATCAAAGCACCCCTGTTTATTCATACTTCCATCTCCCCATTAGAAAGTGAGCTTCCCCCATCTCTCTAAAGCATACACACTGACTCCTCCACCAGACAAGTCCATTGGAAATCACTAGTGGGTGGATGGGCAGTAACAAAACAACAGTGTTGGCCTGTGTGCAAGTTCTGGGTTAAGTATTTCACATGTGCAAACTTATTTAACATTCAAAAGAACCCAATGTGGAATACAATTATTATCCCCATTGTATGGTGGAGAGACAGGCTGGAGTGTGATGGGGAGTGCAAAGCTGGCCTGATCACCACCCTGGGCAGTAGTCTGCCTCTCTGTCTGGCTCAGAGTTCTTTCTTCTCACCTGATAAGCCATTGTCCAAAGGGGCCATGCTGGAAGGAAACTGGACAGTGGCTCCAGGAACCAGGCCTGGAGTGTCAGGAAAGAAGTGCCCATGTCTCTGGAGGTCTCAGCTTTTCAGAAAGTGACAGGAAAGATGTCAGGACTCCACTGTCCAAAGTGCCCCCTGGCATCCAGGTCATCCTGAGCAGCCCTTGCCCAGGGCTGCTGTTTCCAGTGGAGGAGTTCAAGGTTCAAGTCCAGGCTGTCATTCGAGCTGAATGAGACCCTAGACAAGATGTCCAGGAGAGGCTGCAGACTGCAGTCCCCAGGTATATTTTGTTTGGCTTTCTCAGGTTGTAAGCCTTGATTTCCTCACCTATAAAATGGAGGTAACAACTGTATCCACCTCCAGGGCTGGAGTAAAGGTGATTGGAGACTATGCACACCAAGCGCCTATGCCCATGTTTAAAAGATGGTGATGACGACTCTCAGCAGAGTCCCTGGGCAAAGCTGCAGTCTGCACCATCTAACTCTAGGAGCTCAACTGTGACTGGTGGGAGGAGGGGGGTGGATATGGGAGCCTGCACTGAGATCCTGTGATGGCCTTTGTGGAGAAGCAGGGCAGGCAGCACTTCAAATCCTCCTGCTACCGTATCAGGCTATAGTTCTAGGTTCCTCTCTTTAGTTAACTCCTGTGGGTGAACAGGTGTGCACAGAGCGGTGGATATTGTGAGTGTGAGCACGGGGGCATGTATCTGTGTATGTCTGGGTGAGGTGAATGTGTCTATTCTCCTAACATTGGTTTAGAACACCAAGGCATGCCTATGTGTGTGTTTGTGTTTGTATATATCTGCTTATGTAAAAGGCCTTCCCCATATGCCAACCCACGACTCCCTGAGAGCCTAGACGATGTTGGTCTCAGTCACTGCTATATCTCCAAGGCCTGGCACATAGCAGGTGCAGAATAAATGTAAGTATGATGAAGAAGTCTATACACACACGCACACACCCCTCTATTTCAATAATTATGGGACTAATGTCATACTGTATTTATTATTTTTAAAATATATTTTACTGATTTTTACAGAAAGTAAAGGAGAAGGATAGAGAGTTAGAAACATCAATCAGCTGCCTCCTACACACCCCCTACTGGGGATGTGCCCACAACCCTTGACTGGAATCAAACCTGGGACCCTTCAGTCCTCAGGCCGATGCTCTATCCACTGAGCCAAACCAGTTAGGGCTCATACTGTTTTTATATGTACTGTCACAATTCACCCAGAGACTGAAGTGTACCACTAGTATGGTGGTCAGTATAGGGAGAGGAGAAACCCTACCCCCAAGTTGGCCAGGCTTGAGCAGGAACCCAGTTCTACTATGCACTGGCTGTATGACACTGGCTAGATGCTTTGCCTCTCTGATCCTCTGTGTGAGGACTGAATATGTCCAGACAGGGTAATGCCCAGGACAGTACAATAAAATTGTCTGTCCTGATTACTTTGACCTGGGAGATCCCCCACACCTCCAGCACTGGGGCTTTCTACTAACCTGAGGGCCTTTTCCAAAGCCAAGCAGAATCTCTGGCCTCCTAGGAGAAAGGTCAATGGTGGGCAGAGGCAATGTTCAATTAACTAGTCTCTAGTCACCCCTCCCCTGTCTCTCTGCCACCCTGTCCAGGGTCTCTTGGCATCTATCAAAGACATGAGATCATTTCAAATGCCCGACTTCAAACTTAGGCTCTGCACAGTTGCATTCCCTTTCAATATTTGGAAAATATGCCCACAATGGGGATGTGACACTTCTTTTTCATATTTGTACTCAGTATGATTCCCAATATGAGGCTAAGCACACAGTAGGTGCAGGGTAAGACCTTGCTGTCTGACTGATGGCTGATATAACAAGTTCATTGCCCACATGTGGAGTAATAAGAATCCCGATTTGACTAGGAACCACCAGAGATTTCCCCATGGAGTTCATTACTTCCTTTCCCCCTCCACCTGCTCCTCCCTCCTTCATGTCCCCTCTCATCAAGAGGCCCTATCGCCCACCCAGGGCCCTGCCCTCCTTTTCCCTCACAGTTGATCCTTCACCAGCCTTGCCACTCAACCTCAGAAAAGAACAGTGCTGCCCTCTGTTCCCACCTCCTGACTCCACGGTCTCAGTCTAAAGCCTTGGTCTCCATGACTTGGAAGTCACATTTTTCCTCTTCAGGATCTTCTGGTATTTCTCCTCACCCGTCCATGCTATAGCCAGACTGAGTTTTCTAAGATGCAAAATGACCATGTCACACCACTGTTTTAAAGTCTTCAATGCCTCTCACCTACCTGCAGGACTGAGTCCAAGCTCCTTTACCTGGCATTTGGAGCCTTTCATGATAGGACCCTATCGGACTCTTCTGCTAACTTTCCATAGCTTCTACTCAGGCCTGATGAGCCCATTATCACATAGGAACTCCTACTCAATCTTTGAGACCCAACCCAAATGGCCCCTTATCTGTAGTATATTCTCTAGCACTCCGAAGCCCAGTTAATCTTTTCCTGACTTAGACAGACCGTCTCCTTTCATACATCACATGACACTACAGTTATCTAAACAACCATCCTCCTGGCAAGACTAAGAGTATTTCTAGGTAGAGGCCTCATTCTCGTACTCCTCGAACCCCCTCATACCCAGCAGGGAACCTGGCATGTATATGGTCCTGGCAAAGAATGAGGGAAGGAGCACAGTTCCTTCGGGGAAGTCCTATAACCGCCTTGCTTTGGGTGCAAGCCAATAGCAACCTTCCTTCCCCAGAATTCTGGGCCACCTCAAGTGCAGATAGAGCCAAGTCCTGCTGCTACTTCATAGAATCACCAGGAATAGCTCTTGAGCTATTTCCTCCTTCAACCGCAGCAGCAACAGCTTTATCAGCTTTGTTTTTCTAGATGTCCCAGAGCCCATGGCTCCTTCCCAGTCTCCATTGTCCACAGCACCTGCAGCCCCTCACTTACCCTTCTAAGTGTGTCCTGGACCAGTGCTGACAGAGGAGCAAATCTCTCCGGTGCCCTGGGCTCTTCTGCAGAGCGAGCAGCTGTCCGGAGCTCTGGCTGCCAGCATCAGAGGCGGACAGAGCCACTGCTGCAGAGCCCGCAGCCACCCCCACCCAGGACTGCGGCTCTGGCAGCCGCAAGCAGCCTCTCGGCATTGATCAGTCCTGCTACTACGAGCCTCCTTGGCACGCCTGGCTGAAGCTGGGATCTTTGCAAGTTTGTGTAAAATGAGGTAGAAAATTAAAGGACTAAACTAAATTAAAAAAACACACACATCCATATAACTAAAGGTCATTGGTGAGGGCGGACATAAACCATTTGCCAACACAAAAATGTCACTGGATAGCGTGGAGGGAGGCCCTCTGACTGCCTATGCAAGGGGAGGGGCTGCAGAGGGAGTTCCAGGTAGCTGAAGGTGAACCCTATGAGAGTTAACTCCTTTGCCTACCAGGTTTTTGGTTTTGTTTTAATGGGAATCAGTATAAAATTCACAACATAATGAACAGCAGAACTCACTTGCAATTTCAGAGTCTTTTGATGTTTCAGGGCTGAGAGGTGAATATCACTGGGACACTACAATGCCGTTGGTCTGTTCATGGGTGAGTTCATGGCCAGACAGTGAATGACCCCACAGTGCTAGGTCACTCCTCAACCAACCTAGCTTCCTCCCTCCTAACCCCCCACTGTGCTGCTTCTGATGTCATCTCACATTCCCCATGGATTCATTACAGGTTTGGAAAAAGCTGTGACTCAGCCTACCCTCTCTGACCATTCCTGGTTCCTTTGTTTCTCCCTGTCCTCTCTTTTTGACCTTTTTATGTCTCTCTCATCTATTTATCTATGGACTCAATCTTAGGAAAAGATTCCACTATTCTAGGCTCTGGCCCAAGCTTTCCTTCTAGCCCTGACCAATCAGTTCTTTCCTCTGGACTCTTAAAGCTTCTCATTATTCTTTGCTTAGTTTTTGAGTGGCCGCATTTAGGGGCATTTCCAGAACCTTGGGATTTCCCAAGATTTGCCCAAGGGATTTCCAAAGTGGAGTCCAATGTGAGCTGCATCGGAGGAAAGCAGGTCCCTAGGGTTGCAAAGACATGGAGGAGAAAGGAGCGGCTGAGAGACTAGCTCAGGATCAGTGTCACACCAGCCTCACAGACTGAGGGTGTGCATACCCGGCAGCAGGAGGCAGACTCTTGACTGAGGCTTGTGGTCCTACGGACACCGCTTCCCATCCTGCTCTGGGTGCTTATTGACTGGGTCATCCAGGGTAAGTTACTTGGCCTCTCTGAGCCCCGGTCTGCCTGCATGTGAAATGGAGAGAGTGTTGGATGCTCACCCCTTTCAGAAGTGGTGCAAGTCTCAAGTGAAGTAGTGCCCACAAAGCTCTGGGCACAGGACTCGCAAATGGCAACTGCTCAAGAGATGTGCTTTCCTCTCTCCAAACTGCCCCTCCCAGGGGCTCATGGAAGATACATGCTTCCACTCATGTGCCCAGGGGGCTTCCGTTAAGGCAAGCCAGCCCGAGTCACTCTCCTGCCTGAGTTCTCACATGCCCCCATCGCACCTGAAATGAAGCAAAGTCCTCACTATCTGTCTGACAACTCACCTCCCTCCTTGACCTCACCTCCTACCACTTGCTCCCTGCTCTATTTCTTGCCATCCTGGTTCCTCCATATTCCCCAGACAGCCCAACCCTTCACCTGCCTTAGGGCTAGGCTTTTCCTTTTTCCTGGAATGTTCTAGGTCCTCATTCTTTTCATTCTAGTCCTAACGGCCACCTCCTCAGAGAGGTCTTCCCTTCCTACCCTCTAGCCCCTCCCCTCCTTTCTCTCTTCTCATTGGCTTTATTCTCCCCGAGAGCCTCCATGGCATTAATTATATGTGACTGTAATTGCTTATCATCCATCCCCCTTAGTAGAATTACAGCTCTATGAGGACAGGGCCACAGCCACTTGGTTTGCTGCTGTATTCCCAGTACTTGACTTAATAAATATTTGTCAAATGAATAAATATATGCTGCCAAGGAAACTGGCCAGGTGCAGGGAAAGCTTTCATACAAATGATCTAGAATCTTATGGAATCTCTTGCTTGCAGCTGGTTGTTATAGGCTTATTTACATAGATGTGGAAGGATTCACAATAGGACTATAAAGTTTAAACCCTTTCAAAAAACATGCTTTGTTAGCAAGTAGCAAACAGATGCTATGAAAGCAAAATGTGGCAGACCATTTACATCAAAAGTTACTAAGAAATTAAAGACAAAAAACACGATTGAGAAAAATGCACTGGACATGGAAATTCCTTACTTGGGGTTTACTCTTGTTTCTCCCATTTCTGGGTGACTTTGGACAAATGGTTCCTCTCTATGAGCCTCAGTTTTGTTACCTGCAGAATGGGAGAATGCTAACACCTCCTGGCCTGTGTCCCAGGGTCACTGCCAGAGTTATCTGAGAAGTAGATGGAGCACACCCATCAGATGTTATTTAGTGAACCTCTACCAGGGCAGGAAGTCCCAGGACATTTGAGCAAGAAATAAAAAGTGAGTACCGAGCAAATCTCTAGGAATAACGATCAATTGTCAGTTTCCCAGGAAAGGTTCTGAGAGAAGAGATTTTGCTGAATCAGAGGAAAATGCTGAAAACCAAGCTATCATGCATTGTGGGGCCAAGCTTTCTCAATGACTCATCCCCTCTACAACTCCAAGAGCCTGGGCTCAGTCCTGGGATCCAGCCTGGGCCTTGACACTGGGCCTCAGACCAGTGGCATCTTCACCTCCCTAGACTTTGAGAAGTCCTGCCATTCCTGTCCACTGACCTGCTGGGGTCCATGTGAGCCACAACCCCTCTGAGGGGCTGACATAGGACTACTGTGGCTCAACATGAAGTGAGTTTGGCAAAGGCAACCCCCAAATATCTCTGTGAATGTCCTCCTTTCTGCCCTCACCTAAATCCAAAACCTGGAGTCATTCTTGACTCTCTATTTTTGCCCACATCTTGACTGTCATTCTGTTTGGTCCACTTCTCACTACCCACAACCACCGAGTCCAGGCCAGCACCATTTCTCACCTGAACAACTGCATCAGAGTCCCAACTGACCCTTTCCATCGCAGCAGCCAGGGAAGTCTTTTAAGACAGAAGTCTATTCCCATCACTCCCTGACTACAGCCCTCCAGTAGCTTCCTGGTGCTCTTAGGTTAAAATCTAAATGCTCCTGACAACAGTGGCCTTACGATGCTGTCCTCCTTCCTTCAGCAGCCTCCCTCCTTGCTCCTTAGTGAAGCTCAGTTTCTGTGTTTCCAGTGCTTCTCACTCACTGCAGGACCTTTGCACAGGCTGTGCCCTTTGTAGGCTTCCCTTTTTCTCACCTCCATTGTGATCCATCATCTAACATCCATCATGAACTCCCTACTCAAGTGGATGGACAATTGGAAGCCATTTTCATCATAAATAAGTGCTTTTTTAAGGAAGCCTTCTTTGTCTCTACCATCCTCCCCCACTATTAAGCTCTCATAGCCTACTGGCCTCCTAGCATTCATCACGTTATAATTATTATGTTATCATCTGTTTCCCTATTAGGCTGTAAGCTCCACAAGGGTAGGGACCTTGCTTACTCCTCTCTTACCAGTGCCACACTCATAATAGAAATTCTATAATTTGTAAAATTTTATAGACTCACCCTGGAATCATATTTTAACCTACCTATACCCAATCACTGGTTTCCCTTACATCATCAATCTTGCCCCACAGACACTTGCTGAGCACCCACTTCTCAGCTGAGTGAGGCCCAGAGCAAACAGGAGGACGTGTAGACAGGTCCCCATAATATGGTATGCCAGTGCTCTAATTGGGGGAAGCCCAAGAGAAGGAGTGACTTCCTAGGAGGTCAAGAAAAGCTTCAAGGCAGAGAGGCTCCATAAATTGGGGCCTTAAAGGGTGCTTAGGAGTTTACCAGGTTGAGGGTGATTAGAGGAAAAGGCATGGAAAAAGGCCCAGAAAAATGAAATAGTACTAATAACATCTTCCCAAATCTCCCTCTGGAGTGCCTCTTATATATCTAGCACCTCATCCCAGGATTTCTGTAAAGCCTCCTAACTAGATTTTTCTGCTGCAGTCTCTCTTAGCTCTGTTCTCATTCTGTTCCACCTTTGCTCAAGAACCTGCTGTGGCTCCCTATTACCTTTCACCTTAAATCTAAGGTGCCTGCTTGTCACTGGATGCCTGCCTCAACTTCTACCTATTGCTCTCACTCTCAGTGACTTTTTCTTTCATTACCCACTGACATAATCAGCATTGCTTCCACTAATTCAACAACCACAACTTTCCATACCTGACTTGCTCATCTTATTCCTTCTCTCCACCATTTATTTTATAAATCAAAACCATTTTTGAGTTATGCTAAGAAAAATTATTTTTGAAGTCCATTTGAGTGATTTAATTGTTTATAGCTACCTCACTACTTCTTAGCATAGTAGAAGTGCGTGAGATTTTCTTAGTAAAATTAATTTTTGTGGGCTGGACTCTTTTGCTCTAACCTTCAGTAGCCAATTGGTGATTAACGGGCTCAGCTAGGAAGGGTTATACTTTTGCTCTGGGTCCTGCTGGAGAGAGGAGGTGTACCCCTTGCATTAGGTGTCTGTATTATACCTCCCTGGGGTCCCCTAGGCAGGGACAATGTCTTTTTCATTTACATTCCCCTGCTCCTACTCAAGCTTCAAGCTCTGTGCTCTGCAAAACAGATAGCCACAGTCACCAGAAGTAGGCAGGCTGCCCTATTATGAGCCGAGTTGTGACCCCAAAATTCATTTGTTGAAGCACTAACTCCAGCAGCCCAGCATGTGACTGTATTTGGAGAGGATTCTCTAAAGAGGTGATTAAGGTAAAATGAGGTCATTAGGGTGGACCTAATCCAATATGACTTTGGTTGCGGGCACATCCCCAGTAGGGGGTGTGCAAGAGGCAGCTGATCGATGATTCTCTCTCATTGATGTTTCTAACTCTCTATTCCTCTCTGTAAAAAATCAATAAAAAATATATATATTAAAAAAAAATTCAACTTATACCAAGTTGAATTTATAAAAAACAAAAAAACAAAAACAAGGAAAGATTAGGGCACAGACAACAGACAAGGGACGAACATGTGAGGACACTGGGAGAAGGTAGCTATCTATAAGCCAAGGAAAAGGGCCTCAGAAGAAACTACATTTGCCAACACCTTGATCTTGGCCTTCTAGCTTCCAGAACTGTGAGAAAATAAATTTCTATCACCTAAGCCACATAGTCTGTGGCATTTTGTTATGGCAGCCTTAGCAAACTCATACAGATCCCAAAGACAGTTCTAGGGATGGAAGACCACATGACATTGTCATTGGCTTTGGATAAAAAAAAGTTTTGAGAAAAAAAAACTCTTTTGAGTGGAAAATGCCAATATATGTTGCTGACTGGCACACACACATGCATATGGCAGAGAATTTTTCTTAACTCTAACTACTCTTTGTGATAATAATTTACACAGTGAACACCCCACTGTGGGACATAGGAAATGCAGAAAAGCACAGAGAAGAAAATAACTCCCCCACCCTCTCATTCTCTCTCTCCTTTTTCTACTTTGCTTACTTATGTCCTCTGTACCTATTTTTAAAAATGCAGTTAGGATTAATTTTGGCAATTTGCCTTTTAATTTATCACTGAAATCTGAATATTTCCCCCTAAGTTATTAAAAATTCATCTCAACCATCATATACAATGGCTGTCTAGAACCTTCCACTATCTGCATGTGCTGTAAGAGGCATCCCCATCCCTGCTATTCCCCATTTTTCACTGATAAAAACAGTGCTGCTATAAACAACCCTTGTCTTGGGCTATTTCCTCAGGGCAAATTCACTAAAAGTGGAATTACTGGTTACTCGCATTTTGAAAGAGAAAACTTTCTTAAATTCCTAAAATGTTCTATAAAGTTATGCCACTCTGGGGGTGTAACAACTTCTCATCACACACATTAAAAGCTCCCTAGAATCTATGTAATAATTTTAGACATATTTTTTAAAAAATACAAAAGGAAGAACAAAGAAAACCTACACTATATGGCTATAGTCAATGCCAGAAAGTGATATCCATCCCTGGCTATGACAAAGTTGCCCTTCAGGTTAAAGCCTGGTTACTTAGAAAGGGAAGGGAAGGAGGCGGTCTGGCTATAATCACAATACCCGATGGAGTGGGTATGCATTTTACAGGTTGGGAAACTGAGGTACAGAGAAGTACTCACTTGTCCAAGGCTACCTACAGTTTGGGAATGAAGCAGTCAGGACTGAAAGTCAGTTTTGCCTGGCTCTACGGCCAAGAGTTTAACCATTACACACACTACCCTAGGACAGGGTCTGTGGGGACAGGACGACTCCAGGATGGCTCCCAGATCCAGCTCAGATGTCCTGTTCCACCTTCTGATCTCACTGGCAACATAAGGCACTGGTGTGCAGGGATGGGAGGAGGCAGGCTGGTGTGTGCCTCACAGGCACATGAGCCAACAAGGCCCACCTGACCCCACCTGACCCCACCAGGTGATGCTCCACCTGCTCCTCTGGATCACAAATTCTCACTGACGCACTAACTGTTTGAGAGCAGCCACGGTGGTGTGACAGCCTAGAGAAGAATGTAGTAGCATGTCAGAGCAAGCATAGATAGATAAAGAGAGAAAGAATAAAACCCTGTGGTAAGAAGGACGTAAAACTGCGAACCAGTTGTTATCTGTTTTCCAACCTTTTTAAAAAGTGACGTTGCTTTCACAGGCATGTGTTGGAAAAAATTAGGTCTTTAAAGTCAGATGGACATGGGTTCCTATCCAGCCTCTCACCAGTTGAGACCTTGGGCAAACTGCTTCACTTCCCTGAGCCTTAGTCTCCTTACCTGCAGAATGGGGAGGAGCATTCTGTCTTGCTCTCGGGATGAACTAAAGAGATTCCCATCACACCCTTAGCTCTGTGCCTGTCATGGGGCAGGGACTCAGCAAATACAAGTTCCCATACAATTAACACCTTGCTGAGCCCTGGAAATGCAGTGTAGATAGGGCCCCCGCTCTTGGAGGAGCAGAGTGTGGAGAAGGAGAAACAGTTATATTCTGAGGTGATAAGCACTTTAACAAAGGGACAAGCCAAGGCTACATTATTTTCAGAAAATAATCTGTCTCTTTAGCATATGACCACAGGAAAATCAGAGGAGGAGGCCATATTCACTTTTGATAGATCTTTAATCCTTCCCTAGTATCACCTTTTACTTCTCCATCAAAAGTTACCTGTTCCATGTCCCAAATCCCCAAACCCTGCTATCTGCTGGGGCTCATCAGGTCCGATAATTTCTACAATGGACATGCGTGCCCATGGGTTGCTGGATCACTCCAGATAGCATTCAGGGGTGGGGGTTGAGGAGTAAAGTAACACATACTTATTACATAAAACTTGGAAAACAGAAAACCAAAATTGCTCATATTCTCATAAGTTAGAAATAACCACTACTAACCTACAGATGACATTTTAAAGGAAGCTTTTAAAGTGTTCTCATCTGCTCCTAAGGAGTGACACAGATGGTGGCAATTTGGGTGCTATGACAGGTCACGGGGAGGGGACTGGTTGGGGAAGGCTCTATTCTATCAAACATGGGAGCAAGCTTATTCCATCTAGGAATGAAGCCAGGTCCACACAAGCACACACCGTGAAGGACAATTTCTTAGACGTTGCTGGGGAAATAGTAGCCCTGGGCCACTGGCAGAACTCCCAGGAAGTGCCCCAGGCTAGGCGGGGGGAGCGGGGAGGAGCTGTGTCCCCAAATGTTCATTTGTAAATGGATGGACTCAACAGTCATTAAACTCCCAGGGGATAGGCCTCTTCATGCTCCCAGACTGGACTCAGGCCCTGGACACATTACTCCTCCTTCTCAAGTACCCCCTCCCCAAACAAACAAAACTTCCATGACGGCGTTAAAAGATAGTAAAGGATGAATGACTGGTATGATAGCCAGTCTGCACAGAAATATTGCTCTTTATCTCAAAAGGACATGTACTAATCCGAGTGCACCTCTATTTGGTAGGATATCACACCGAAGTAAAGATGACAACACCCAGGCTCTGTGGGAACTGGAAAGGGGAGAAGTCATACACGCGGGAAATATGTCCAAACTGCAGCTTCCAATCAGCTTGGCTCTTCCCCCTTCCTCCCTGCTACCTGCAGGCCCACTGGTTTTTGGGAGTGGCTGCTGAGAGCTCCAGGATTGGAAAGGTGGTCAGAGCAGCAGGGGTGGGAAGATAGGGGTGGCTAACTGCACAGACAGGTGTTTTTGCAAACCACTAACAGCTCTGGAGCTATTAACGACGCTGAAATGTGCACACAACTGTGGGTAAGGATCCTGAGTCCTTCCAAGTGAACCAAGGGTCTTGCTCAAACACTCACCTGTCTCCTGGGCTGCTCTCAGTCTGGCTCCAGGTGTGGGAAACCTACAAGCAAAAGAGATCAGAAAGGCCCATCAGAGGGGCTTGTATTTTATAGGCCACAAACTGGCGGCCAGGGATCCAGATCTGGCTATTTCAAACTTAATATTTGGTTGAAATTTTCATACTTGAACTGATCCCAGTATTTAGAAACCAAGGGATTTCATGCATTAGTCTCACTTTCTGAATCCCTTGGGGAGAGCTGCACCTCTGGGCCGAGTGCCAGCAGGATGCTGCAGGGCTGGATCCACATGGGCTGCCTCTGTAGACCCACAGATGCTCCTCTATCCCAACCTGTCTGCCATCTCCCTCTGGCCCCCACCTGGAGTTCAGCCCCTGCTCTGGTGTCTGCCCTTGACCTGGAAGCCCAGCATGTTCACCTTTTGGGTTTGCCTGGGCTCCACCCCTCCCTTCCCTTTTCCTGCTCCAGAGACATAAACTGAGAAATGCGGAGAGAGAATGCCAGGACTGCGCCTTGGAGAAATTCAGGGAAAGAAGATCGGGGCAGACTCCAGACAAAGCTTGGATGGGGAGCCCTGCTGCCCTCTCTCCAGGGTCCCTTTCCAATATTCCTGCTCTGCAGCTGTGGAGATGAATCAGACAGGGTCCTGAGTGTTTAATAAAGGACATTTTGACAAAGGCCTGGGCAGGAGAGGAGAAGTGAGGGTTCCTTTGCTACCACCCCTAGTCTGGAAGGGGGTGGGGGGAGAGAACGGTTTCCAGTGGGGAGAAAGGGTGGAGAGTGAATCTCAAGAGGCAAATGGCAGATGCCCAGCACAGTGGTCCTGTTTCTGTTCACCCACAGGAGCCTCAGGTCCCAAGGCAAGGCTAACCAGGTCCTCCCAAGTGTCAGGAGCTCGGTTCTAGTCCAAGGCCTATTAGTTGGTGCGAGCTTCTGTCCTGCTCACCTGGCCTGAACTCCAGTTTTCTGCCATATCCCCCAGTGCCTGCCTCAGCCCTGGCCCCCAGCATTGGGAGCTTAGCCCCAGTCCTGAGTCCCCCTCACTGCCTCTGCCTGTTCTCTTCCACTAGACACCCTTCAAAGTTCTTTCACTGTGGAGGCAGGCTGTTCCATTCTGGGAAAGACAGCCCAGCCCCGGTTCCCAGAGGTCCAGGTGCACAGCTCCGGCACGAGGCTGACACTGGTCACAGGACGCACAAAGTGGCCAGCGGAGGGCTCCCCTCCCCAAATCTCTTCTGGGAAAAGCACTAGCCTGACAAGAGGCAACCACATGCAGGGTTTCCTGGAACCCAGAGTCGGAAGTGACCCAGGAGATCATCTGCTCTGGTACCTACTTTGGTCAGAGGGTAAAACAGGCCAGGAAATGAGTGGAACTCGCACAGGCCACACAAGTGGATAGTGATAGAGCCAGTGCTTTGTCTGCCAAGCTGCCTCTTCCTCCTGGCCCAGGACACAGGAGGGCCTGGCTGTGTGAGGCGACTGATGTCAGGCTGGGCTTACTCGATTTTACAACATCAAGGGATCCCCAGTTCACTCACACCTGACCCCAACTTCCTGAGGCAGGCACTGTTAAGATTCCGTGTTATCGATGAGCAAATTCAGTCCCTGAGAAGTTACCTAACATCCTTAGACCAGCACAGTCGGTGAGTTCTGAGGCAGAGGCAATATCATCAGCAGTAGTAACTAGCATTGCCGATGAGGGTGCTTTCTCCAGGCTGGCCCTGTGCTGAGGTCCTCCAATACCTTATCCTACTGTTTGCTTGTTTGTATTAACTTTTTCCACTTGGCTGAAACATGGAGTGTGTGTGTGAATATATATATATATATATATATATATATATATATATATATATATACACACACACACACACACACACACACACACACACATATATTCAGTTTTATTGAGGCACAACTGACATATAACATTGTGTTCACTTAAGGCCGTGGTCGGCAAACTGGGGCTCGTGAGCCACATACAGCTCTTTGGCCCCTTGAGTGCGGCTCTTACACAAAATACCATGGCCTGGGAGAGTCTATTTTGAAAAAGTGGCGTTAGGAGAAGTTTAAAAAATTTGGCTCTCAAAAGAAATTTCAGTCGCTGTACTGTTGATATTTGGCTCTGTTGACTAATGAGTTTACCAACCACTGGTTTAAGGTGCAAAATGTATTGACCTGATATACTTAGTAATGATCGGGTCATTATATGTCATTACTACCATCGTGTTAGCTAACACCTCCATCACATCACAGCATTACCATGTCTTTGTTGTGATGAGAACATTTAAGATCTCTTAGCAACTTCAAGTGTGCATCTCGCCTAGTGTCAATTGGATAGGACTAGCCATGTGGCTATTCAGATGCCTCCTGACTGTTTTTGCTCCACACACTCACTTTCTGACCTTTTGTGGGCCTCTTCCTGACGTCTCAGGTTATGGGAGGCAGAGAGCTCAGCGTTGACCAGCTGTCACACACACCCTGTGATATTCAAGGGACCTTCCCAGCTTGAGTGGGCCTTCCTGCTGCACACACAAGGCCCTGAGCTCACACACATGAGCAAGGTCCTGGGCTGTGGGCAGTGAGGCCAGTGCCCCTTTGTTCCCCAGCGGGAACTGTTGGGATGAAAGATTGATGAGCAATCTGTCTTCACTGGTGAATTTTTAATTATGGAAGAAAGAAGACCCCAGCCCTTGGCCTAAACCAAGGCAGGCTGCTTCTTGGGTGTCACCACTGTTAAATTTCATCCACACAGACAACAGCTGTGAACCCTGGGTCCAAGTTTTTCTGCCCATAAATAAATGTGAGGGATTGAGATGGGGGTAATCGGTGGAAAAACTGCTGGGCCCCCAGCATCGGAAGTTCTAGAGCGACATGAGGGAGGGTAAAATCAGGACTCCTAAAGGTCTTGGAGAAATCAGACATAGGGGCAGTGGGTCTGGGAGTCTGGGGGCCATGCCAGCTGTCAGTCTGATTCTTGCCCTTCTACATTGCAGGTGCAGAAGGACTCACACCCTGGATCCTCTTACAGCCAACAAGCTAAGACAGTGCTGAGCATGGAGCCTTGTCACTGGGCAGGAGCCCCAACTCCAGCCTTGTAGACACAGGAGGGGCCAGGCTTCAGATCACTGCCCCAGGGACAGCAGGATGCTTGTGAGGTTATCCATGACTCCATTCTGTCCAATTTCACAAGCCAGACACTTAAGGAGACACAAAGGCCTGGGTTCAAGTCTCTGCATCACTTACTGGTCCATGTTTTCAAGCAAGTCACTTCAACCTCCTTGAGCCTCAGTTTTCTCCTCCATAAAATGAGGTTAGAAACAGCGACTGAGTGGAGAAGGTAAATGAGAAGGGGAAACACTGAGTGCTGTGCCTGGCACGCAGTAAATTCCTGATAAACATTTCTGTAAAAAAGAAGACTAAAGCACCAGCTCTGCTCTCACACTGGCTAAAAACAAAACTAACAATAAAATGACACCTAGGGCAAGAATTTGGGTGAGAGATCATTTTTGACTTAGAGGCTCCAGTGCAGTCAGGCAAGGCTTCCAGGAAGAGAGAACCTGGAAAATGCACTTGCAAGTGCTTGCATCCTTTGTGAGTTCAGGGACCAATCTCTCCCTGTGGGAAGCCTTGCCCAGCCTGAAGTTCTTTCCAGGCAGACTGGGCATCGGTGAGTGCACATCTGATTTGCAGTGGTATTACTGTTTAGACAACAAAGCCTGGGTCAATGCAACCAGGGGCCTGAGGCTTTCCAGCTCATATCCCACCTCCTCCAGGAAACTTTCCAGGACTGCTTCAGTCCACATGGATCCCACTCTTCTCAGGTGCCACTAGCACTCAAAGCACAAACCACACACCCTAAAGAGCCTTTATGCAGGGAAGGAGCCCCGGGTTTTAGTCCTAGCTTGGCCCCCTGCTTCCTGTAAAATATTGGGCAAGTGCCAGCCGCTCTCTCGGCCTCAGTTTCTTTTATCTGTGAACAAGGGATTTGGGCTAGACTAGAGTTTCCCAGGTGATACCAGGTATCACTCCCTGATACCAGGGAGCACTAGTCTTTTGAGAGGCTCCTGAGAACACGGCACCATGTTTCATGCTGGATCCATCGCCTTCCTAGTAGATTTCAGAAAGCAATGACTAAATAGATCAAGGCTCTGCTAAGTCCTGCAACATAGAAGTTAGTTTCTTTGCTTGACTCAGCATTTCCCAAACTACCTTGACCTTGAAACATTTCTTTGAGTAATGTCTATTGACACACCACAAAACTAGCATTCCTCAGATCCCACTTTGGGAGGGAACACTAGTTTCAAAGATCTCACAGGTACCTTCCCGCTCTGTCAATAGGGGATTTAATGAAAGTCTGGGGTGTGGAATTTTACTCTCTGGGTAACTTTTCCAAAATATCTGCTTCATTTCTGGCCAAGATGGGAGGGCACCCCTCTCCAGCTCCCACAGCAGCCACCATGTCTGGATCTCTAGCACAACAATCCTTGCGCTGCAGTCGGGGGTAAGTCTCCTGCAGTGGACCACAAGCATTTGAGGGAGGGACCATATCTGGACACTGAGGTGTCCCAGGGCTTGACAGTGTGTGCTCAATAAATATTTTTGAATATTTAGCATATTTGACAAATATTGATAGTATGGCCATGGCATGTACCAAGAGGGCCACAAGCTATAAATAACCTACAGTGCTCTCCTGACCATGCCAGTTAGTTGAACACCAGCCTGGAGGGAGGACAGAAGGAAGAAAAAAAGGAAGAATAAAAGGAAGATCGGAATTGTAAGAACTGCATGAGAGAATATACCTGTTACCTGGAGAGGAAAAGCAATTCCTAAGGCAACCCAAAAGCTGTGTTTTTAACCTTTCCCCACTAGGGGCTTCTCTGACTTGGCTGTTCAGATCTGGGAGTGTGGTCTGGGGGCTGCAAAGACCACCCCTCCATGCTATGGGCCCCAGCTGGAGCCAAGGCCTCTTTGTTCTCAACAGAGTTGGCAGCAGCTTTAGTATTTCAAATATCCTTCTGAAATCTGAGTCCAAAATGGAACATTTTTTTCAAGTAAATAATACCCTTGATGTTAGTTTTGCTGCAGCAGGCTCAGCAACCCCCCAAACTCAGAGGTGAGGACACGCAGGGAGCCATCAGAACACTAGGTAATCCAAACCCTGAACCTTCTGGCTCCATCTGCCAGATCACCTGCCTTCCAGAGGCACGAAGAGTTATGAGACACTTCAGGCACTGGCATATCTAAGAGACATACTGTTTTCTGATCAAACCTGATAATGCCACAGGGAAATGCAGAAAGATCACACTGTGGGGACCCTATACTGTCATGGGCTTTAGGGACCTTGGGTGAGGGGTGATAGAGACAGGATGGAGAAGTCTGGTGGCTGAAGGTAAAATCGGAGAAGGTCAGGGCCCTCTGAGTGATGGGCTGCACCTGATGCCTGCTAAGCACCGATGGGCTGGCTTCAGATTTCCATATTGGTTTCCCTCCTCAGTCAGGATTTGAAGTAGATACCACCCAGTTTGAGTTACAGAATCTGGCTCACGGCCTCCTGACCCTTCTGTGAGGCCTACGGGAACCGTGTGACTTCTCAGGAGGGTCAGGCCCAGGGCACATGCAAAGGGCTCGGAAGGGAGTAGCCAGGACAGCATGTGAACCGAAGCTTCCTCTTGGGCAATGTTTCCCCTCCTGCACAAGAGTGGCATCTATACTCAGACCCTCATCCCCACCATCACTCCAGGATATTGAGGCACACTGCAGGGAAAACGCTCCCAGGGGAGAGTCCGAGGTGACTTTTACCACCTCTCCAATACTTGCTAAGTTCTCTTCTAACCAAGAACAGGCAATGTCTACCTAGGATTTAATCACACTAGTAGGAAGCAATGTCTACCCAGAATTTAACCACACTAGTAGTTTGCCTCCTTTTTAACAATTTACAGTTACTTTTTATTTATAACAGTTATTACGATATTTTCCCATTATGGTAGCAGTAAGGTTTCATTCTAAAATTTATTTAGGTTAAAAAAAAAGTGAGCTCATTTGAATAAAGACATCAAGTACTTTCTAGTGCAGGTGATCTAATCTACAGGTGTGGAGGGAAGTGTATGAATGACTGGAGCCTGGGAAACATGAATCTAGACCAATCTGCCCATATCACAGATGGGTGCATTGAGTCCAAAGGGGAGCAGGCTTGCTTGAGCACACACAGCAAGAGCTGGAATGAAGAACTCAGGGTGAGGGGCAGTAGATTCTTTCTGCTTGTGAAGCCCAGCTGTGAACACCTCCCTCAGTGTGGTCCTCACAGCGCAGGGAAAATGTGGCCTCATAGCTGTGCTGTTTCCAGGACACTGGGGGCTCTACAGGGGAGAAAACTGAGACTTACTGTTTTTTCCCACAGAGACAGTCACAGAATTGGTGTTCAGAGAGAACCTGGTAAAAGGGCTGCATGGGTGAAGGGGTTGGTAGGTAGATGGATGGATGGATAGGTGGAGGGATGGATGTAAGGATGGCTAGAGAGACAGATAAGTGGATAGATGGAGATATAGATGAAAAGAGAGGGGATGAGAGGAGACATGAATAAATGGTTTGACTGATGACTTAGGATCTCTCTCCCACTTCACCCATTCAAGGGTATTTTCCATCTGTTAGAGAACTAGCAGAATTTCTCTAAGAGAAAAGAATTGATGGTGAAATTTCAGGTACCACAACAGACTGGTAGAGATAACCTTCCACAGTTTCCATTTTGCCAGCAAGACCTTGAAGCAAAGGTGACAACAATGTCCAGAAAGCCAGAGGTTCTGCTTCTCATTTTGTTTTTAAAACTCTCTGACCTTGGATAATAAAAACAATAATAATCATATAACTATTGCTGTCAACTTTCATTGTTTGCAGTAATCATGTTCTACAAAACTGAATTAGTGAATACTGAAACCTTGTTCCTAGGGGAAATACATGGTTAGGTTCCTGCAAACCTCTATTCACAGCCTTTTCATCAATTTACCAACACATAACTTTGTTTTATCTATGTTTCTGTGTAAAGACACCTTATTTAATATCTACTGTTGACTCATTAACATTGAACTCATGGTCAGCCGTGCTATAACTCACACCTGAAGAAAGCTCATCTGACACACTCATTTTCTCCATCAGAGACATCACAACCTTCTTGGCTTTGGAACACTAGACAGCATAGGGTCATTTAAAATAGCAAAATAACCAACAAAGAGTGCAAAAATAAGAAAAAGAAACGTGGCACCAAGTGGACTGCAAAACAGCGTACTTGTTTACATATGAGAGCTAAGATAAGAAGGCAGAGCGACACCTTGTCTGGCCTCAGCTGGGAATGTGTGGACTGGGGGACTCAACATTTTCACTGCTCTGCGCATGTTTACAATGACTGAGAAAGCACTGTGTGGATTTGGAAATTACAAACAAATTTCAGCAAGTAGAATATAATAAGTAACATGGAATCTGTAAAGAATAACAAATGACTGTATTATCATTCATTTGTTGATTCCACACATTTTCACTGAGGGCCTCCCATGTGCCACGTGCCCATCAGGGGCGCAGAGTCTGCTCTCATGGAGCTGAGCGGTGCTGCACACCAGGCACTGTGCAGCCTCCCCCGTACTTCCTCTTGCCCCACCACCCTGTGGTAGGCACTGTCGTTTTCCAGAGGAGAGGGAGAGCTCTGGTTGCAGATGGAGTGTCCCAATTGGGAAGTGGCCTTGGGGAGATGGAAAACAAGGGTGCTTCTTTTGGAGTCCAGTTTCACAACCCCAGGCACATACACCCTCATTCTAAAAACTGATTTCACACCAGATTTCTTAAAATCCTGTTCGTTTCCCCCTGCTTGCCAAGTAAGCAGTTCAGCTCACAAACTATATTAATCCATGGCATAAATTTATTTAAACAAAATATTGCCAAGTAACGCAAAGGCAGAAATCCTCTTACAACCCACATGGGTATTGATGCTGTGCATTGAGGGAGGGCTGAGCTTCTCAGCGGCTGATTGTTAAATACCCTGAACTCTGGAGCAGAGATTCCAGGCAGGGTCATAGGACAAGCCCAAGGTCAGAATGACCACTGGCCATGGCGAGGGGTGTGGGTTGCTCTTTGCTTGCTGGTTTCACTGTGAGCCTCTGGACCCTCATAGACAATGGAGAGCAACCCTTAAGTGCTGGACACGTTTTTAGTGAAAACCAGCTTTATGATTCTATTTAACTTCCCCAAGCCCCAAATACTGCATTTAAGGCTTTATAAAGCACTTTCACATCCATTGGCTAAGTCCATTCCCTACCAGCTGAGGAGTAGGTGGGCTATCAGCCCAGTTTAGAGATGAGAAAGGACAGGCTCAGGGTCGGGGGACTAACTTGGCCTGTGTCACACACACAGCTGGGCAGGAGGCAGATGGAAATTTGATCTATGTCTTTTATCTCCCAACATCACAGTTTTACAACTACTTCCTCAGGTTGAAGAAGAAAGGCTTATTCCTTTCAGTTGATCAATTCCAAACAGGAAAAAGTGTTTCAGAGGAATAAAGCAGCAAAGGAGGAAGTAATGGTTACTTGAACAGCCCCTAAGCCATAGGAATTAGTTTTGCAGCCCAGCCCTGAAACTTGTTACTGGAGCAAGTTACTTCCTCTCTCTGGTCTCATTTCCTGGAGCAAGTTACTTCCTTTCTCTGGTGTCAGTTTCCTTATCTGTAAATTTGTAAAATAGTATCTTCCTCAGAGAGTGGGTGAAAGGATTAAATGAGTCAATATTTATAAACTGCTTAGCACAGAGATTTCCACATAGTAAATGCTATATAAAAATTTTTTTAATTAAAAAAAATTAACCTAGGCATATATCAGAAGGGAAAGCAACTGCCAATTTTGTTGCTACCCCAAATTTTTTGTTTCTTAATTCAGTGAAGTACATGTTGATTTGTTGTAATTAACCCTGCTGTTAATAGCTGAGTGACAACTACAGGAACTTTCCTACCTACAGGAACTTTAAGTAGGAACCAAGTTATATTCAGATTCTTCACATAAGTATTGTGGACCCATTTTATAGATTAAAACTCCTGAGGCACAGAGAGGTGAAGTGGCTTGCTCAAATTTACACAGCTGGTAAGTGACGGAGCAAGATTCAAATCCAGTTCCATTCAGCAACAAGGCCTGTGCTGTTAATCACTCTGCCTCCCATCTAATCAGTGGTACGCAAGCTCCTACTGAGACCTACTCCTGGAGGTCAGACTTCGGGGGACAAGGTCTTTGTCAAGGGTCTGCTGTAGACACAGCAGGACAGATCACACAGAGTGTATCCCACCGCCCCCTCCCCTAGCCTTACATAGGGCCAGGCAGCTCAGAAAAAAACAAAACAACAAAACAACAACAACAACAACAAAACAGGACTCCATATTCCATGAATGATGGGCTCTGACTCCCTTAAAGGAGAGGTATTGGGTATTGGGTCCTCTGCCTTCTAAACAAGAGGACAGAAATGGCTCCATGTCAAACACAGTTTCAGGATTAAAATTGCTGGCCACTCTTCAGATGGTGCCAGAAGATTTAACATGACTTGCTGTCAATTCCCCCATTTGTTTCTTATAGAAGAAATTTCTGGAGTGCTGTATTTCTCACACTACATGGTTTGAACCCAAAGCTAAAATATTGTCTAACATCTAGAGAGAGAATGGACTTTGAAGTTAATGTGGAGCAGGCCCAGGAGGTCCCTCTTGGGTCAGAAGATTTGGGCTCAGCTGCTATCTTGCTGTGTGACCTCAGGAAATCCTATCCTTCTCTGTGCCTCCTGAGCATGGACAGCAGCCACAAGCTGAATCCAGCCTGCAGATGATTTTTTGTTGTAGGTGAACTATTGGATGGCATTGAACGTGACTGTTCCCTGACACAATGAGATGGCACCTGAATCCTTACTGAATCAACCTGGGATCTTCCACTACTAGGTACTTATTACTTTAGTACTTTTAGCTATATAGTGTTAACTGCAGGCAAAATGCTCCTTCCAGGTGCATATGGCAACTGAGGCCCTATGACTTGCTTATGGCTCACTGTTAGCTGGTGGTGGTGGCTGCATGGTGAGACCCTGGCTTCCATAGTTTTAATATCTGCCATAGCACTGTATTCCAAAGTGATCCTGTGAGGGCCCTATCCAACTAAGCTTGGGAGACAGCCCCAGGGTGGCCCATGCCTCTCCTCCCCTCAAGAAATGTACTTCCATGGCCTCTTAAAGAAGCTCCAGGCCAGTGCCCAAACCCCAAGCAATTGAACAAGCTCCCCAATACTCTAAAGAGCCCCCAAACATTCTTTCTGTGGCCTTGAGGAAACATGTCTTTGGGATCACTGTGACATAAAGAAAATATAAAATGCATCCCTTTGGGAGCTTCCAAATCATAGGCTTTGGCTCAGCCCCCTGCCTCCAGAGGGATGGGCTGTTCTCTTCAAGGAAGAAGAATACATGATTATCCTTTCAGCCTCTCCCCATCTCAGACAAGCCAGATCATCCACAAGGACCTGTCCTCCTAGTCCCTCCCCTGTGAGCCCCTCAGCAGCCAGAATGCCACATGAGCAGGTCATGCGTGTGCTGTAAGGCTTTGCCCTTTGCCAAAACAAACTGCTCCACTTTCCCAGGAATGAGCTTCAGGTCACTTTGTCAAGGGGCAGGTTGATCGGGAAGCCCTGTTATATGTGGATTTAAGACTCCTGTCAGGAGGCTGGAGGTTTGAGTTGGGTGTGTAAGGGAGACACAGCAGCATGAGGCTGTTGCAAATGAAAAGGGAGATGATCCTTCCATGTAGTTCCAGGGACCCCTTGAGTGGAAACTAGAGGGGGGCAGGCTCTACACAGCAGAGGACAGGGCCTTCCAACACTCACAGGATCACAAGGTGAGCGTCCACAGGAATCAGTGAGTGCTCGCCAGCCCGGTATGTGGAAGGCAATCGGGAATTGTGGGCACTGTGGGGGCTTGGAGAGTGGCCACCCCTCAGCTCAGGGATGCCTGAGCTTCTAAATTTTCAAGAGAAGTTGGAAATTCAGGTTTTCCCATGACATCTCCCAATTTGGGTCATTAAACCAGTAGATGAGATTATGTAATATACACAAAATTAAACACAATTCACAGAATAAGCCTGAAGACCCTCCTCTCAGCCCCCAGGCCAGTTTGGAGGCTCTGATTAAGAATTTCAATGGTTAGGAATGTTGCTGGTCAAGTAATTGGGGAGCAGCTCTGGAACCACATTCAGTTCCCTTTCCTCCACCGATGACATCTGAGGACACCAGACAATACAACTAACTCTGGCTGTTAGGTGTGTGCCCAGTAGTGAAGCTTCTTCATCCCACCCCTGTGCCATTTTTCCTGTGTCCTCTGCCTTCTCCAGTGTTCTGAGCACTGGACATCACAGGGACAGACAAGAATCAGAGGCTGCTGTCTAGCACAGTCTGCCATAATTTAGCCTTGGTGGAAAATTCCACTGTCTCCGCCTAGGTAGCACTTTGCATGCAGTGACAACACAGCAGCCACAGGCATCCTGCCACAAGGCCCTGTTCTTCCTTGACAAGGATGCCCCCTCCCCCCCCATCAGACCTCCTCATCAATCCCTGCCAGCTTTGCACTGACCAGGCAAGGCCTGCCTCTGTAAATAGTCCCCAGGGTGTTTCACTGAGCTGCTCCAGCCTCAGCTCAAAGAGATTCCTGCTGGTAGGAAGGCTGTGGGGTGGCTCTTAGCATCACTCACAGGTCTTCCTGCTGGCCTCCAGGGCACATGGGCAAGGGCAAAGGACCCTTTGGAGGCACCCAAATCAATGCTCTGGGCCCCAAAACCTGCACAAGTGCTCAGAGACACAAATTATACCACTTAGCATCTGGGAGACCTCCCATAACTCCAGCCTCTAGAAAGGGGTTAAAAGTCCCATGTGGGTCAGGGTGTGGATGAGTCTGAGGCACAAGTGCTGTTCCAGTGTAAAGCCCAATTCCTCTTCTCATGGCCTATGAGGGCTCTCCTGGCATCAACTCCCTCACTCTTGCCAATACAGTGACAAGTTGCTTTGCTCACCCAAACACTCTCTGCTTCTGACTGCCAGGGAACCTGCAAACAAGAATGTGAGGTGACAGCAGGGGAGGCTGGGCCACTTCCCGGGAAATGCACAGGGCTGGTCTTCAAGGGCTGGCTTCATGCCAACACCACCTTCCTGGGCTGGAGAAAACTAGGAAATGAGCTCACTCAGGCAGAGGGGCCCAGATGCCTAAGACCCCAGGAAGATCAGGAATAACTCTAGAACAGGGATTGTTCTAAAAACAAAGTTGGTTCATTGCTTTCCTGATTTAAACTGCTCAGTTTCCACTTCCAGCCAAGATGGAGTAACAAAGACCAATTCATCCTCATGCCTGCAAACAATTAAAAATGGGCAAAACATACAAAACGATGATTTGTTTGCAACGAGACATCAGACAATGACAGTAAATGATAACTGAGGGATGGAAAATATGAGGTGAACCTAGTGACGGCCTCAGCTTACTACCTTAAGAGGTTTCCAGGCCACTCAATGCTCAGGAGGGAAAACAGGTAGAACCTTGCGAACTCTCTGAATTGAGGAGATGGACTTGAGAGTCCAGGACTGAGAACTAGAGAGATGAGAGCAGTGCAGAAAGAGAGATCTCTGGAGATCAGCAGAGGGTCTTGAGTGAGGAAACTAGAAAATGAGCTCACCCAGGCAGAGGGTCTTAGATGCCTAAACCCCGGGAGATCAGGAATAACTTCTGGGGAAAAAACACCCAAAGGATTAGAAGGAACAAAGCCTGGCTCTCAGGTAGGGCTGGAAGTAGTGCCTGTTGCCACCAGCCAGACTGGAAAATCTCAGGATTTGTGGGACATTGAGTTAAGGAAGGGTCTTGCCTGAGGAGAGGGGAATAATGAGCCTTACACTGAGCACTGCTCTGGGCCCATCTCACAAATATTCAAAGCCAGACCCAAAAGGATCAAACTGCTTCCAAGTAGCTTACCTGCATCTCAGTTAAGCTCAAGAATATTAATAGGAGCACAAAAATATCTAGCACCCAATAAGGTAAAATGCAGTGTCTAAAATCTAATAAAAATTATCAGGAATGCAAAGAAGAAGGAAATTACAATCATAATGAGAAGATCAGTCAATCAGAACTGACCCAGATTTCAGAATGAGCAGATAAGGACACAATAACAGTTATTATAACTGGATTCTACATGTTCCAAAAGTTAAGTAGAGATAAAGAAGATACAAAAAAGATACAGATTGAACTTCTAGAGATGAAAACTACAATGTGTGAAATTAAAAAGACACTGCATGAGATCAATATCAGACAGTGTGGAAAGAAAGATTAGTGAACTTGAAGACAGCAACAAAAATGAGAAGAGAGAATAAAAAACTGAACAGAACATCATCTAGCTGTGGGACAATGTTAAGTGGCCTAACATCATACACTCACTGTAGTCCTCATAGGAGATGAGAAAGGGAGGGAGTGCAGAAAGAAATCTGAAGAAATAATGGCTGAAAATTTTCCAACATTGGATGAAAATTAAACACACACACACACACACACACACACACACACACACACACGAAACCAAAGAATCCCAAGCACAAGAAATATAAAGAAAACTGTACCAAGTTTCATCCAAGTAAAAATTCTCAAAACATGGGATAAAGACAAATATTAAAAGCAGCCAGAATAAAAGATACAAAAAAAACATGATGATGGATTTCTCGTGGTGAGATACATAAGTGAGAAGACAGTGGAGCAATATCTTTAAAACCCAGAAAGAAAAATAACTGTAAACTATCAGCAAACATATCTTTCAAAAACAAGGGTGGAATAGACATGTTCAGACACACAAAATCTGATAGAATTCATCACCAACAGTGATACTATAGGAAATGCTAAAGGAAGTTTTTCAGACAGAAGGAAAATAATATCAAATGGGAATACAGTTCTTTTCAAGGAATGGAGAACGTTGGAAATGGGAAATAAATAGTCAAATATAGAAGGTTTTAAAAAATTATTCAAAACTTTAAAAAAATATATTGACTGTTTATATAAGAATAATAATAAGTAGTGTGGTATTTACAACATACACAAAAGTAAAGTATATGACAATATTAATACAAAGATCTGGGGGAGGAATGGAAGTATACTATTATAAGATATACTATATACAATATGTAATGTAACATATCACTTGAGGATAGACTGTGATAAGTTAAAGATCTATTCTATAAATCCTAAAAGAACAAAATAATAGAGCTAATAAATTAACAAAGAAAATAAAATCATAAAGACATTCAATGAATTCAAAAGATAGCAGAAAAAGAGAAAAAGGGAAACAAAGAACTGATGGGACAAATAGCAAGATGAGAGATTTAAAGCTAACCATATCGATGATCACAATGGATGTAAGTGGTCTAAGCAGCCCCAATGAAAAGGCAGAGATTGTCAGATTAGTAAAAAAGCAAGACACAACTCTGTGCTGCCTCCAAGAAATGCACTTCAACATAAAGACAAATATGTTCAAAACAAAAGATGAAAAAAGATATATCACCATCAAAACTGAACCTATACAACTTGCAACCCAAATGATCAAAGACAAGTCAGGGTGCTCCTAACAAAAATTATTGCAACAGGCCACTGAGCACTGCAACAGGGGACACAAGAGCCTTTGAATCTCACAGCTGGAAGACATATTAGGGTTCTAAGTGTGTACTGTGCTAATCATTACACCTTCCAGCCACATCGGGGCCATTCGCTTTGAGAAGGGTGTTTTCTAAACCAGTGTTAAGTCCTGCACCCCCATTCTCTCCCACCTCCCCTGGGAGACACACTGGCAGAGCTCAATGATGGCTGTTCACATTCTGTTTCAACCTACAAAAGAGTGCCTGGGAGGTGCTGCGCCATCCCTATTTGGCAGATGAGAAGCTGTACCAACTGAGGAGCTGGCAAAAACCCACATTTTGCATCCTCCTCTAGATCTGCCAGATGGAAAGGTTGAGTGAAGGTGCTGCTTCAGGGCCAGAGGCCAAGAGAGAAACTTTGAAAACATCTGACGGTTGTACTTTGTCACCAGTGCTTACCTGGGGACAAACAAGGACAGAGAAGTATTTTCTCATCCAGACATACTAGTAAGTTTTTTGGGGCAAAGATGATGGTCCTCCTCTTGTTCACAAGGCAGTGGAGGCCATAGGGAGGGTCTTGCACCATGGATCATGGCTTTAGATGACATCAAGCACAGGTTCAAAACACTCACCAGTCAACAGCAGAGGATACTGTTATTAACCCCATTTCAGGATGAGGAAGCTGAAACGCAAAGAGATGAAGGGATTTGCCCAAGGCCATATATTCAGGACCTATAAACCAAGTACATTTTCTATCCCACTCAGATTTAAAAAAAAAAAAAAAGTGACAGCTAGAAATTAGCACGATGATAAGAGTAAACAATAAAAAGATTACAGAGCACTCATCTGTGTCAGCCACTGAGCTGTCCTTCAGACACAGTATATAATTGAATCCTTGTCACACACCCAGCAGCATTTACCTCAGATGGCTCACATGAGAGACTTTAGAGTGTGGGTGCAGGGTGGAGGGGGTCAAAGGGGGAAGAAAAGGAGACATCTGTAATACGTTCAACAATAAAGATGAATTTAAAAAGAAGTAAGAGAAGTGAATGCAGGCAATATTTGCAAGGAGTAGATTGGGATCCTGGAAGGGATGCTAAGGTATCCAAAGGACTAGCAGTTGGGTGGAAGGTTACTACCTCACCTAAACTTGAAGGGACAAGGAGAAATAGGGTCAATGGAGTCCAGTGACAGTTGGAGCCATAGCAGAGGCCTGGAAGCAGAGAGGGAGTGAGGAAGAAATACCACTCCCTCTCCTCTCCTCCAATCCTCCCATCTCCTGCTGGTGCCTCCTATTGGCTGAACCCAAGCTAAAGTGGAGGGCACCTCTGCACAGGAGCAGTCCCTGGGGGTCAGATTCCCATATCACAGAGCAGCAGGGTGGAGAGTGGATCTGGGTAGGGCCAGAGAGTGACTAACCATCCTGATCTTCCTAGGGACTGTCCATATCTTAGCACTGAAAGTCTTGCATCCCAGGAATCCTGTTAGTCTCAGGCAAACTGGGATGGGGTGGCAGGGGGAGGAGGGGTGGAGAGGGAGGGTAGGTACTCTGGTGGACTGGCATATGGTGAGGAGTCAGCACACTGGCAATGTTCTCATTTCCCTTATACAGATGCAGAGTCTGAGGGATAAGGGGCTAAGTCACTTATCTCCACAGCAAGGCAGCAGGATTTGACCTCACATCTAAGGGACTCTTTCACCATATAGGGCTTGCTCTGAAGGTGGGAAATTATTTGGCCATTGTGCCAAAGGTTAGGACAGAGGACTCAGGTGGCCCCAGGGGAGAAAACAGTTCCCATGAAGACTGGCTTTTGTCTTCCCTGTCAAGGAGAATCACCCTCAGACTACAAACTCCAGAGGGGAGTTGGCAAGGGGGTGGTGCTGGCCTGGGAGCAATTGGTTTCTCTAGGGGTCATCCAGGGGAAGGGAGGGCCCTGTGACATGACCTCTCAGTGGTTGTCTGGGATACGAGGAACTGTGGGAGGGCCTGAAGGCAGGAGAGGCCAGAGGCTGCAGGGAGAAGCAGTGACCTTCCGGGGGATTCCTGGGAGATTCAGCAATGGAGGAGGAGAGCAAGGCCTGGACATCCTCAGCTTCCCCCTCCCTCCCCCCACTTCTGTCTGGAATATTCCTGCCTCTTGGTGTCTCACACAGGGATCTCTGAGCAGAGAAACAAGAACTGTGTGTGTGTGTGTGGGGGGGGGGGTGAGAAGTGGGGAGGGGAGGGGAGTCTCTCTTGATGCTTTTGAGGAAATGTTGCAGAGAGGAGGACCATGTCACAGTATAACAAAGGGATACTTAGTGTTTGGATGACCTAATGAATTTGGAACTGTCAACTAGAGGAGCGTCTTTGACAGCACGTTTCTGTCAAAGGGGACTTCAACATGTTGATCAGTGATCTGGATGAGAATGTTAATGGCTTCCTGACCGACAGTGTAGACATGTGACTCAGGGCAGGGAGGACTAGGGAACCCCTAGGGTAGGAAGCAACCTCAGAGCCTCAAATGAATTCAGAGAAACCAACAACCTTGGGACCATAACCGAACAAAAGGAAACACACAGAAACAGAGCAGGATCCACTACAGCAGGGGTGCAAAGGTGAAACGTTGCAGCCAAAAAAGCGAATCTCCCCTGGGACTGGTTGACTAGGGAGGCAGTGTCTTAACCTGGGATTGCAAACTCAGGCCCTCTAGGGGCCAAGTACATGATGAGTAAGGAAGGATGGGTGGGGACCACAGCAAGTACACAGACCCAAGTGTCCGGCCTGTATAACCCTGCAGAGCCCTGTGCTCACATACCACCAAATAATCTATTTATATGTTTAAAGAATACATGATTTTTCATGATGCAGGAGGCCCACTCCTCTGGAAATTATCACAGGTATGCACAAAGATTTAGCTAAAAAGAGATGCGGCATGAAATAATGCCTGAGGCCAATCTATCTTGAGTAATTGCTATGGTGGGTTGGGTGCTTTACATTTGTGACTGCAAGGGCTCCACACAGAGCCATGGCCAGGGAGGGAAGTAGCTCTGATCCCCCCACATCACCTTTATATGGAGGAGGCCTGGCAAAGGTGTGTGGCCACCTGGGGCAAAGATCTTGCTCTCTAATGCAATTTTCCTCTAACAGGAACCATAGATCCTTAGAGAAATGGCTAACTGCAGGGCTGGATTCATGGTGAGTCAGGAGGAACATCTTGTGAGAGAGAGAGAGAGAGAGAGAGAGAGAGAGAGAGAGAGAGAGAGAGAGAGAGAGAGAGAGAGAGGCTTGTCACAAGGACACAAACACCATTTTATAGGGGCTCCCACTGGCCAATTCTGAGATGATTTAACCACCAAAATAATTAAACACAGTAGTGAATTATAAACCACTGAGGGAAAGATAGGAATACATGAACACATCGAGAAAGAAAAAAAAAGATAAATCAATGAATCAATGGAGAGAAGGGAGAGCTCTTGTTTAGAGCGCCATGACCCACCAGGTAAATGCAGTGAGAGTGCTGGAGGTGCAAAATCAGCATTTGGAAACAATCACAGTAAAGAATGGGTCAGGCATGGGTTATCAATGGATGCTACGACTAGTGAAACTTTGTGGAGAAGCAGGATATTTACATGGTCTTTGAGGTTGGAGACAAATTGGTAAGGATACAGTGGGGGAATTAAATGGCACCTTGCTAGACAATCAAAATTAACATCTCCAGTGCAGGGCTCCTGGGCATCATGTGCCTCTAGGCTCGATGTCCTGGGAAGGACAGCATTGCCTAGGCAGTGTTCTGGCTGAAAAGGCATATCTAAAAAGGCATATCTGGAAACTAATCATGAGGAAATATCAGACAAACCCCAAAATGAAGAACATTCTATAAAAAAGTACAGGGACTGTATTATTTGAAAAATTTCAGTGTCATGAAAGTCAAAGAAAGGTTGGGTAAACGTTCTAAATTAAAGGAAGCTAAGGAGTTATGTCAACCAAATGCAAGTGACCTATCTTTTCCCCTTGAAACAGGGCATCAAATTAGATAAAAGAATTATAGCACACACTAAAAATGTAAGCAACAAAAGAAAAATAGATTAATTGGACTTCATTAAAATAAAACCTTTGTACATCAAAGGACATTATCAAGAAAGTGAAAAGCCCAACTGGTATGGCTCAGGGGTTGAGCAATAACCTATGAATCAGGAGGTCACTGTTTAATTTTCAGTCAGGACACATGCCTGGGTTGCGGGCTCAATCTCCAATGGGGGACATGCAGGAGGCAATCCATCAATGATTCTCTCTCATCCCTGATGCTTCTATCTCTCTCTCCCTTTCCTTTCCTCTCTGAAATCAATATAAAATATTTTTTAAAAAGAAAGTGAAAAGACAACCTATAGAATGGAATAAAATATTTATAACTTTTTTTATCTAATGAAAGTTTAGTATCCATAATAAAGAATTGCTACATCTTATTAAAAAAGACGAACACCCCATTCATAAATGGGCAAAAGACTTAAACAGATATTTTCTAAAAAAAGATGTATCTATGGTCCACAGCACATAAAAAGATACTCAACATCATTAACCATCAGGGAAATGCAAATCAAAACCACACTTCATACTCACTAGAATGGCTCTAATAAACAAATAAACAAACAAAAAAGGAAAATAATAAGTGTATCCAAACAATTATATGTACAAGTATCTTCATAGAAGCACTATTCACAATAGCCAAAAGGTGAAAACAACCTAAAATGTCCATCAATGGATGAAGTGATAAATTGTGGTATATCCATACAATGGAATATTATTCAGTCATAAAAAGGAATGAAGTGATGATACATTCTACTATGTTGATGACTCTGAAAATAGTATGCTAAGTGAAAGAAGCCAGGCATAAAAGGTCACATACTATATAATTCCAGTGATACACCCAGAACAGATAAATCTATAGAGACAGAGTACAGATAGATGGTTACCAGGGGCTGGAGGAAGGAGAAAAATGGGGAGAAACTTCTTAATGGGTACAAGGTCTATTTTTGGAGTGACAAAAATGTTTTGGAAGTAGATGTAATGATGGCATGACATTGTGATGTACTAAATGACATTGAATTGTTCACTTTAAAACAATATTATGTGAATTTCATCTTAATAAAAAATAATTATACCAGTGTTAATTTTATGGAGTGTATAATTATACTGTGGAATATTTCTATTGCTCACAGGATCTTTGATGTGGCTCCAGGGAACCTGGGAGGACCCACTTGACCTCCCTGTTGCAAAAAATCTTGATGTACGGAGCCTTGCTCAGGGCAGCTTGCTAGGTGCTATCACAGGTGACTAAGGGACTAGTGAGTCACTTTACCCAGAGACAAGCACCCAAAGCCCACCTTTGCCTCCCTGGATTCAGATGCCAGATCAAGGGCAAAGGGCTTCCACCTGACAGGAGGGGAGCTTAAATGGCAAGAGATGGGAGAGCAAGTAGGTGTTGAGAGAGTTCTGGCTGGTATCGCGTTTGTCAGTTTGCATTCATGAGCTGAGCGAAATTGCCTATTTTAGTCTTTATAGATTTCAGGAGGAACATCGATGACCCTCCTGAAATCTATAAAGACTCAGAGGTTTATGCAAATCACACTGGTTTCTGACCTCACATTGTCCTGGGGATGGTTGAGAGGACACAAACACTGCAATCATAGTCCTGGCTGCATCACTTTGCTCCTCCAATTTTCCTTGCCAGGAATTTCTCCCTTCCTGTCCCAAATCTGCTCATTCAAGAGACCCAGCTCAAGCACCTCTACCTTACGACATCAGCCTTTATGACCAGAGGATCTATTAGGACACCCACACTGCTTTGACTTCCCAGGGCATTCAAGGTTCTTCTATTCATCGCCTAATTCCATATGCAACCTCCCACTTGTAACGATTTCCTGAGTACGGTATGTCAGGCCTATGGGGGCCTCTATCAGTTGTTTCTTCATTTACCCTTTCTTCACCCTCAAAATTTCTACCCAGTACCACATACCCGGCAAACACTCAATAATGCTGGCAGACTGAATTGAAGGAGCTAGATGAGTTATGTAATGAGCACAATCCTTGAGAAAGATTTTTCTGACAGCAGCATAAAGCATGGGCTGGAGAAAAATCAACAACAAACCCATCAATCGTCACGCATTTATTGAGCATCTCCTGTGTGAGCCATTCTGCTAAGAGCTTTGGAGAATTCAAAGACAGATAAGTCACCCTGCCTACTCCCCCAACCCCACCGGAACTTAATTCAGGTTGATGAGACAGCACGTGGGGAGTTACATAATAATACAAGGCATGAAGCATCCTGCAAATCAACAGCATCAGAGATGGGGCACAGCAGGATGTGATTAATTGCCAGGTGAATGACAGACTACAAAGGAACATTATATGATGCTGTGATTCAGCAAAGCCATGGGGCTTCTGTGCATAGTTGGTGATGGGGGTGAGAGCAAATGGGCAGCCCCTTCCATAGGATGAGGGTTTGGGAAGGGACAGGATTGGGGCGAAAGAAGAATTTGAGTTATGTCAACCCTTGGGGCAAATGAGGGGAAGGCATAACTGACAGGGGGGATGGGCCTATAAAAGTGAAAACAGGGGAGAGAAGGTATGCTCAGGGGTCTTGGGTAGGTAAGTCTGGGAGAGAGGAAGGTGCAGGAATCTGGAGGTGCAGTGGATGGGAAAATGCCCTCATATCTGAATGAAATCTGAATAGTCCTCCCCTCTTTGCTTTGTTTCGTTTTTCTTCTCACCCCTCTCCCCCCACCCAATATCTAGGTGCAAAATTTTCCGACACAGAAGCTGAGCAGCAGAGTTCCATGAAGAAGAAGTTGGGCAGACTGTCCAGAATCAGCTGCTGTGGGGAAGTGGGGAGGATGGGCATGAAAAGGGCCCCTTGGGTTTGCTCCTGACAGGCTGGGGGCCGTGCTAGAGTTTCAGAGGATGGGGTACCGGTGAGCAGCAGGAAACTCAGAAAACTAAAGTTCTCTTGGAAACTCAGACTGGAAAAGGAAGGAGAGGTTAAAAGATGATCCATGGACAGTGAAAACATCAAAAGAGGAAGCTTGAACATGTCTGAGAAGAAAAGAAGTTGATGGTGATCGAATAGTCAGATGGGAAAGTAAAAGCCAGGGATGAATGAAGTCCAGGGAAGTGCACCACTTCTACATGGAGAGAAGGGAGGGTGGACAAGGCCTGAAGGGAAGATGATGAAGTTCACATGCAATGGTTCTCATCACCTGATCCCAGGCTGCTCTCTACTTTCCTCCATGGCTTACTCCTGAAAAGATGGCATACCACCTGGAAGCAAAGGACTGGCTGTGAGCAGAGGATGCCTTTGGATACAGACATGGGAGCACTTAGGGGTCTAAGTTGTGAGCAGAAGGTTGAAAGCAGTCTTCTCAGAAAATCAGCAAGGAAATCAACTCAAAACTGCCAAGCTGATAGAGGTGATGGGAGGGGCTGGGAGGATGACAGTAGTAGATGTAGTAGTGGTCAATCATGACTCAGCTTCAGCAACTTGATTGGGGAACTGAGGAAAGTGACTGTGCTGGTCTACAGACATGAGGTACTCCTCACACAGGCAATTTCCTGGTCCAGGTCTTGCTGGGTAGTCTTTCCTTAAGAGTCACTTGTGTGTCCTTAAACCCATGTTTGAAAACCATACTAGATTTGTGCCTGCACAGGATGCCCAGCCATTTCAGGGAATTGTGCCCACATGATTACTTAGGGAGCCACATCTTGGCAAAGCTGACAGGTTCAGGGTAAGGCACCTGAGCCTTACCAATCAGCTAGACCAATCAGATTCCTTCCCTGAGATTTTAGAACTTCACTTGAGAAAGAAAAGTTAGTTTCTCTCTTCTTGTGGCCAAAACTGAGGACTGGCAAATTGAGGAGCTGTTAATGGCTGGGTGGAGTGAGGGACAAATAGAGGGCAGTTGTTGGTAAGAACAAAAGATGAAAGATAGTTGGGGGGGGGAGGAGAGAGGGAGAGAGAGGAAGAGAGAGGGAGACGGAGAGAGAGAGAGGGAGAGGGAGAGAGAGGAAGAGAGAGGGAGATGGAGAGAGAGAGAGAATGTAGGCAGAATCAGTCAGAGAATCTTGGTCCTCTTCTCTGTCTACATTTACTACCTAGATTATCTCACTCCATGTTAAGACTCCATAATTTATATATCTCCATCCTGGACCATTGTATCTCTGTCTGCTTGACAGTTCCTCTGAGATTTCTATCAGGCATCTCAAGTTTAATATATTTAATAGCCAAACTCTTGACATTCCTCTCCACCCTGATTTTCTGATTATCTTCCCTAGCTATGTTAAAGACAACTTCATTCTCCCGGTTCTCAAGCTCAAAACCTTGGCAGTGTTCTTAAGTCCTCTCTCACATTCAGTCTACCTTTAAGTAATCCAGGATCTGACTATCTCCACTGCCAACTACTGTATTTTTCCATTACTATTATTTTTGGTCTGGATTATGGCATCACTGGTCTCTCTGTTTCTGCCCCAAGCTTTCTCCTAACAGGACTGGTCCTGTTCAACCCAAGCCACATTTGACTCCTTGTCTCAAAACCCTCAAATGGTTCTCCTTTGTCTTTAAGAATGAAAACAAAGTCCTTGCAATGATCTTGCATGGTCTCACACCATGCTGGTTTCCTTTGACATCACCTCTGCAGTTGCATCTTACTCCACCCAGCATCGAAGGTGGAGGCAATCAAGACTTGGGCCCATGCCTTTTCCTTGCCCATCTATACTCAGGCTCTTAATTTCCACTCATTCACACTTCTCAGAGCTCCAGCTCCCAAATGACACATCCCCTTAAATAACTCAAAACGACTCCTGCTCAATGTGGCCCAAGCAGAACTCAGGAACTCCAAACTCCCCCAAATATGCCCTCTTCCAGGGTTCCATGTCTTAGAGAAAGCACCCTACATCCAACTCACTGTGTTTGCCAGAAACCAGGAGGTTACCTCGCCAAATCCTGTTGATTTCCCATATTTCTTCACTTCTTCCTACCTCCAGCTTGCCATGTTCCCAGTCCAGGTGGCCACTCCTCTTTACTGGGCCATGGCAGAATCCTCCTCACTGGATGTTTCCACACCCTCTCTTTTCCTAATCCATTCTCCACATGGCAGCCAGACATGGCGTGATCATGGTGATTCACCCCTTGCTACAACCCTTCATGTGGCTTCCCAGTATTTTTAAGGTATACACTTGAACAGTCCAACACAGCAGCCATGAGCCACATGTGACCATTTAAATTTAAATTAATTAAACTAAAATAGAAACAAACATTCAGTTCCTCAGTCATACTAGCTAAATTTTAAGTGCTCAGTTGCAATAAGTAGCTAGTGGCTATTAAATTGGACCCACATATACAATATACTTCCATCACCACAGAAAATTCTATTGGTATCATTAGTATAGTCAGAACTCCCTATGATCTCCCACATGCCCGCATTGTCTGGCCCTTGCTTACCCCTCTAGCCTCTTCTTGTGTCACAATCCAGCTCTACTGGCCAACAGACTCCTTCAAGCCCTTTGCACATGATATTCCTTAAGCTTGGATAACTTTTCTCTGTACTATTAAACTTATTAGCTCAGGGATGGATATATGGATGGATGAACAGATGGATGGATGGATGGATCAGTGGGTGGGTAAATGAGTGGGTGAAGGTAGTGGTAGATTTAGCTAGTGTCAACAACTGTAATCATATAACCAATGCTTACCCAATGAGAGAGTTCTTTAGCATGATGCCATCCCACACTCTCTCTCTTCCTCCGTTGCTTCATTTTGGGGCTATTTTATGATGCCCACATAACTTGGTAAATCATGAGAGAATGCATTGATCATGATAGTTCTAGGTTTCTCGTCAGGGTAATGGTTCAATGGTAAATCAATATAATGGCTTTCTATTATGAGTTGGCTTTTCATGGAGCTCTAGGGCTTCAAGGAGAAAATATCTGGTCATGACAATGGAGGCTATTTCTTAAAAATCATAAATGAATAAATAGATCTTCTTGTGTCCATTCCATCTCTGGATGTGGCCTGGTTGGTGTGAATTGCTCCTGAAGGCTGGTAATCCCACACACTCTCTTCAGGGGCAGATAGTCTGGGCCATCCTTAAGTAGAATATTTCCATCATATCGAGATGAAATCTATCACCCATCCATAATTATATCAAGGAAAATAAAGGATGGGCAGTCCCCTTTAGGAGTCTGACATGAGGTGAAGCTGTAAGTTAAGATCTTTTAAACTCACAAAACAGACCTGTCCTTTTTCTAGTTATGTTCACTTCAGCAAACTAGACATCAGCTTTAACTTAGTCACTTAAGTTGTTATAGCAACACTGCATATAGATATTACAGGGTGATCTGAATCTAAGAAGGTCTTTCCTGCATAAGTACACGGAGGAATGCAGCAAAAGGTAGTGTCCTTGGTGCAACCACTATGGAACACAGTATGGGGGTTCCTCAAAAATTAAAAGTAAAATACCATGTGTTCCAGGAATTACACTCTTGGGTTTATACATAACAGAGCTTGAACAGATGTTTATACAATCATGTTAATTAGCAGCATAATTTGTAAGAGCCAAATGGTGGAAACAACCCAAGTGTCCTTTTACTGATGAATAGACAGATATGAGGGGACAAAAAAGTGGAATATTATTCAGTCTTCAAAAGGGAGTTCAGACACATGCTACAACATGGATGAACCTCGAGGATATTATGCTAAATAAAACAAGCCAGCAACAAAGGGAAAATGATTCCACTTACCAGGTGTACCAGTTAATAATGCAGATTTTGTAATAAAAGAAACATGATAATTTCAAGAGAAACATCAAAAGTGCTTTTTTCAAAGTAATGTCCATTGCTAGCTACACATTTCCCCCATCTTTCAGGTAATTTGTGGATACTGCCTCAATAGAACTTTTCTTATTTTGAGGCAAACCATTCAGAGACCCAATTTTCTACTTCTTCATACGTTTTGAAGTGCTGCTCAGAAAGTGCGTGTGCCATCATCAAAGAAACAAGTGGTAATCTGAAGGAACAAGATCTGGTAAATATGGCGGGTGGGTTAATACTTCCCAGGCAAGATCTTTTAACATGTCTTTAACTGGTTTTGAAGTGTGTGATGGTGCGTCACCATGAAGCAAAATTACTTTGCCGTGTCTTCTGGCCCATTTGGTCGTTTTATGATCAAAGCATGGTTCAAATTGATTATTTGTTGTCAGTAGCGATCAGTATTAACAGCTTCACCTGGTTTTAGAAGCTCATAATACACCACACCTTCCTGATTCCACCAAACAGAGCATTGTCTTCTTTCAGAAGCAATTTGGCCTTGCAGTCGATGTTGATAGTTGACCTGGAACAAACCATGATTTTGTGTGTTTGGGATTCTCAAAATAAATCAACTTTTCATCGCCAGTCACAATTCAATGCAAAAAAGACTTTCTTTCATGCTATTGAAGCAACATTTTACTGATGACTTTTCGTTTTTCCATTTGTCTTTTGTTCAGTCAATGTGGCACCCATTTTCCTTCCTTTAAAATCTTTCCCATTGCTTGTAAATTATCGGAAATTGTTTGCTGAACAACGTTTAATCTTTCTGCAAGTTGTTTTTGAGTTTGACATGCATCTTCATCCAATAATGCTTATAATAGTTGGTCTTCAAACTTTTTCAGTTGACCTGGACGTTCTTTGTCTTTCACAAAAAAAATCATCACTTTTAAAGCATTTAAACCAGCGTTCACAATTATCTTGAGATGGACCATGTTCACCATAAGCTTCCCGAAGTATATAATAACTTTCACCAGCACTTTTCTTCAATATAAAGTAATGAATTAAAACTTCCCACAAATGCTCTTTTTTTTTTTTTTTTTTTTTTGGCACAAAATTCGACATTTTTAAGTGTAAAAATATCTATGATGTTAACTCCTTCAGAAAATTTGACATATGAAGTTTTGAAGCTTGTTGTCAATACAACAAAATAGCATACATATCAAATTGCATATATATCAACATATGCCTAATTCCATCTATTGAAAAAAATCTGCATTATTAACCGGTACACCTGGTATATGCAGTCCCCAGAGCAGTCAGACCCATAGAGACAGAAAGTAGAATGGTGGTTGCCAGGGGCTTGGGCCAAGGGGAGTGAAAATTAGTGTTGCAGTTTCAGTTTGGGAAGATGAAAAGTTCTGGAGATCGATGGGTGCTGATAGTTCTACTACAATGTGAATGTACTTAATGCTATTTCACCAAATAACTTAAATTGATTAAAATGGTAAATTTTATGTTGTATATATTTTACTATATAATAAAAAAAATCAAAGCAAAAACAAAACAAAACAAAGCAAAATAAAAGGCAGTGTCTTCTGGGTATTTCTAAGGTAAGCACTCAGAGCAGCAGGCTGGCAGAACTCCTTTGTGGGGACTTCTGTTCAATGGGTGTTCCCCAAAGCAGTTAGGGTGAAAGCCGGCCATGTAATGACTCTTATCATACTGCTGCTGTCCAGTAACCCATCCAGAGAATATTTTTTTCAAGACTTGAAAGTGCCTAATTTTCATTAGCTGAGGGTGAATTTGCAGCCTGAACTGGTAACTCCTTATTACTCAAAGGATTATGTCCAAATGCTTACCTTGCCATTCAAGGCCTCTCCTCAGCCTCTGATCCTTCCACACACACAAGGAAAATGTGGCAATTATTCTTTTTTTTTGAAATATATATATATCTCCCTCTCCCTTCCTCTCTGAAATTATAATTTCAGAGAGGAAGGGAGAGGGAGAGATAGATAGAAACATCAATGATGAGAGAGAATCATTGATCGGCTGCCTCCTGCACACCCCCTACTGAGAGTAGAACCTGCAACCCAGGCATGTGCCCTTGACTAGAATCAAACCCAGGACCTTTGAATACACAGGCCTGACACTCTATCCACTGAGCCAAACAAGGTAGGGTGGCAATTATTCTTAAGCACCCACTAAGTGCCAGGCATTGCTAGAGGCACTTGAGATAAAGAGGTGAGAGACAAGGAACAGTTAAGCCTGAGGACTTGGTGTTACAAATGAATCCAATAGGACAACATGCTGGGGTGAGACTTCTCACGTACTGACATAAACTGAGATGTCAAGGATGTGAAGAAGCCAGCCCTGTGAAGGTCTAGAACAGTGATTTTCAACCCTTTTCATCTCACGGCACACATAGACTAATTATTCATATTCTGTGGCACACCAAAATATATTTTTGCAAATCTGACAAAAAAAATCAGTGTAATTTTGATTAACACACTGGATGGCTATTGTGTTGACAGTTGTCATTTTTTTTTTAATTTGACAATCTAAGGTAGGGGTGTCGAACTCAATCAGAGAAGGGGCCAAAATCTAAAATCCAGCCTAAATCGCAGGCCGAATGGTTTACTGAACAGTCATAAACTGACAATGTCATAAACTGACAGCGGGGTGCTGTGATGACAGAGCGGTGCGGGCCACATTGCAAGGCCTGGCGGGCTGGATTTGGCCCGCGGGCCTTGTGTTTGACACATGTGATCTAAGGGAAAAGAAGTCAGTGCCCATGACTAAATAGTCAAGTACTGCATGCTTTAAAAATTCTTGTGGCACACCGGTTAAAAATCATTCTCTAAAGGAAGAAAGTTTTTTTTTTCCTTTAGAAGAGAATACAGCTAGACCCTGCCCAGGGTGGCTGGTGAAAGTGAAGGAGAGGAGGGCAGGAGAAGAGGGGTAAGCCTGGGGAGGCCAGATCACCAGGGATAGTTAGACATGGAAAGATGTTTAGATTTTTTTTTTTTTTTTTTAAGTGGAAGAAGAAGTCACTGAAGGGTTTCTTTGGAGGAGGCTTAGTGAGGCATGACCAGATTTACATTTTAAAAAGACATTTTTATATTTTACATTTTAAGAAGCCTCCGTGCTGGCTGCTTCTGTTGGAGAATACACTGGAGGAGCTTGGGTGGAAGTAGGGAGGCAGTCAGGAGGGAAATGAATGGGTGGGAAGAGGAAGACACATATGCTTTCCCAACAAGCAGTGTCTTTCATACCCCTATGCCTTTGCACATGCTGTTCCCTCTTCCCACAATGCCATTCCCATCATCTCCATCTGAAAAATTTCACTGTGCTTCCACAGACTGCTCAGTGTCAGCCATACACCATCTACGCTCATGACCAAAACATAGTTTGCTGTATCTCTCTCTCTCTCTCTCTCTCTCTCTCTCTCTCTCTCTCTCTCTCTCTCTCTCTCTCTCTCTTCTCTCTCTCTCTCTCTCTCTGCCTTAAATCTTATCATATATATGCTGCAGTGTGGGAAAAAAACTGGGCTTTGGAGTCACACCACAACTGGCCCAAGGCCCAGCTTAGCCACCCCTGGCTGTGAGACACCTGAGGAAGTGGCTGAAATTCCCTGCACCCCAGTCCCCTCATCTGGAGAATGGGAAAACAGGCGCTCTTATTGCTAAGATGAAGGTTCTGTGCCAGTGATGTATAAAGAGAGCACTCCCGGGGAGAACAGTAAGGGAGAGGGGGAAACCGGCCAGGAACAGGAAGGGAACAAGCAAAGGTGTGATTCAGGCAGAACTCTCCATGGCAGCTCCAACCCACTGCTGCTGAAAGCTCTGGGGGGGGAGGGGGTGTAAATCACACTCATGATTGCCCAACAGGGAGAGGAGCTGGGCTTTCACCCTCTCCCACCCACCAGTCACCTAAGGACCTCCACACCTGAGGGGACAGAACCTCCCAGGAATTTTTGGTTTTCTGCAGGTGCTGGCAAGGCAGCTCCAGGAACCTGAGGGTAGGCCGCCAAAGAAGAATCCCAGATATGGCCATTTGAGGCATAAGCTCACTCCAGCTAGGTGAGGGGAGTGCAGACACAGGAGGGGTGTGAAGGGACATGCACTGTGCTTACTACACTACCCATTGGGTTTGGACTTGGCAAGAATCACCCTCCCACCACCCATGAGGAGTGGAGGCTGAGATACGATCATCTCATTTAGGAGACTTGGGGCTCTCTGAGGACAGGATTGGGTCCCCTCCATCTTTACCCACGGAAGGACCTTACTGAATGAGAGAGTGCCTTGTGGTCAAAAGTATTGTTTCAAAAGATACCACCCCATCCCAAAGCCTGTGTGCCAGGCAAGAAAGTAAGCATGTTATACAGGGTCTTGTTGATTGCTGACATCTACCCTGAAAGGTCAGGTATAGCATCACGCCTGTGTTACAGATGGGGAAGCTAAGGCCCTGGGAGGTAGTACGGGTGCCCACAGCCAGGGAATTTAAACCCTGTGTTTCACTCCGGAGCCGGGACCCTGAGTCCTTCCATCCTGTGCACGTGTCCTCCCTGGCAGGTTTCTTGGGGGGAAGATCATTCCCACACCTTCTTAGAAGCAACTTGGGACCCCGTGGCTGTGAAGACTTGATTTGCCCTAATAATAAAGTGGCTTCTGGGGCCCCCAAGGAAACCCAAGCCCACGTATCCCTTTCCCCCCAAAGCAAAGCCCCTTTTGCCTAGCCCCCAACTCCAGGGCAGTCGAGTTACTTACAAAGGCCGGAGCTCCTTTCCTGAAAGATTGGGGTCCTGTGGCAAGTGGCTGTCACCAAGGGCACCTCTGAGAGCCTCCCTGGTCATGAGATTCAGCTTCTCTGCAGGCTGGATCTCCCTCTCCGCCTGGCGTGACCCCACAGCTTTTCTGGGACTTAGGGCCTAATCCTATTCACCAAAATTCTTTTGTGAGCCTCAGACCTGGGTCTGTGAAGCATATTTTTAATTTGATTTTTCTCATAGGTAAGACAGATGATAAAAGATCATTGGAAACACAAGAGCAAAGGTATTTGATCTCCCTGGTGCCTTGAAAAGAAAAGGAAATGGAGAGGGCCACATTTGCCTAATATGGGGAAAAATAAAAAATTAATTTCCCCTCCCAAAATTTTAGTCTTCTTTCAGTCTCTCCCATCTCAGGAAAAGGTATGAGCAGCCCTGGCTGGTTTGGCTCAGTAGATAGAGCACTGGCCTGAGGACTGAATGGTTCTGGGTTTAATTCCAGTCAAGAATTGCAGACTTGATCCTCGACCCTGGTGGGGGCACAAGCTTCTCTCTCTGTAAATATCAGTGGAAAAAATATCCTTGGGTGAGAATTAACAACCAACCAACCAACCAACCAAACAAACAAACAAACAAACAAACAGGCATGAGCAATTGCACAGATACCTAAACCAGAAACCTGGACTCATCAGAATACCCCTCCCCCCCGTGCTCCATCTCCAAGTCCTGTCATTTTATTCTGTGTCCTCTCAATCCAGCCACTCTTCTCCATTCCTGCTGCTGCTGTCCTTCTCTGGGCCTCTTGCCCAGATAACTGAGGTAGCTCCTCCCCAGGCTTCCCCATCCACCTCAGCCCCTTACCACCTGATCTTTTAGGAATGCAAATTGCTCTGTCACCTCACCACCTGTTCCCCAGCTCCCTTGCTTCAAACACCCATGAAACTTCCCTTTGTCTTGGGACAGAATCCCACAGGGGCTTGGCCAAGCTCAGGTCCAGCCCCACCCATCTTTGCCTGCATCACACCCTCCTTGTTTCGAGTTCAGGCAACAGGTCTTTTGCACAGGCTGACTTCTCTGTTTCTTCATTATTCCCTTAGCCTGAATAACTCCTCCCCATCCTGTAGGCTGTGGCTCAACATCACTTCTTCAGGGAAGCCTTTCCTGACCATGCTTCACAGGCTGCACTCCTACAATCCTCCCACAGCTCCGTGTATTCCCTGTGTGCATCTCTCACCACAGGCACAACTTGACACATAGCTTTGATTCCTTGATTAAGGTCTCTTTCCCAGCTGGATGGAGGGGAGACTTCATCTGATTTTGCTCATTGTTGTTACCCCAGCACATAGTAGACCCTCAATAAATATTGCCTGGATGAGTGAATAAAAGCAAAGATATGTGGGAACTTGTAATTGAAACCACTTTGCTGCTTGCCAAAGAGTAATTTCTTCCTAAAATTTAGGTTCCACATTCCCTCCTGAGAACTTTCGCTCATGAAGGAATGACAGGCATGGTATCAGCTCTTGCTTTGGGGGTCCCACCCACTCAGCACAGGAATCAGCAGGTGCCAGAGCTGGGAGCAGACAGAAATCAACCACAGAAGGAAAAACAGAGGGCTGCTGCCTGACCCCGCTAGTGAAGGCCTCACTGTGAGGTTGGCCTGAGCCCCCAAAGATACTTACTTAGAGGGATTTGGCTAGTCAGGGACTGCCCCACCCAGTGCTGTTTCTAAAAGCAGAGACCTTGCAGGGACTCAGAGTGACCACCAAAGGGTCTGGAGAAGCAACTCTTCCAAATGGGGGTAAAATATGAACCCTGTGGGCTTGTGACCCATATTAGACACACACCTTCTCTGAACCCATAGTCCCTTTCCATCTTTCTCTAGGAGGCTCTCCCCTGCCTTCCTGGAACCCCTGGTGCTGATCTGCACAAAGCTGCAGCCCAGTAACCAGGGCCTTTCCCTCCTCTTCACCAAGTCCCACTGAGCTCTCCAATCTCCACCTCTTGCCTGCAGTGCCCAGGTCACTACTAATGGTACCGGCTCTCTCTGGCTCACAGTCCTTGGGGCCTCCTGTTCACTAGGAATGTCCATGTGTACATCTGTTCTCCCTCCAGGGAAAGGAATTCTGGGCACATCCTATGGTCTTCCCTGTCCACTCAGCACCCTTCAAGATGCACTGGTGGAAGCTCAGAGGAAGAGTGAATGAATGGATAGACCAGGCTCCAATCCCTGGCCAGCCCCTGGCCATCTTCCTCCCACTCCCTTCCAGACATGGGGAGACTCTGTATGTTTTTAATCTTGTTGCCCTGGAGGAGGGGAGCCCACAAAGGCAGAGGGGCATAGGTCCCCACACCCAGATCTGTTTTTCTCTGGAGCTTAGTGGGTTTGACTGGAGGAGAGGGGAGGGTTTCTCACCTCTTCAGGAACATGAAGTTCTGCCTGAACTACTCTCTGAGCTTCAAAATTCCACCACCTTTTTCCTGATTTCCCACTTTATACTCCTATGAGGATCCAGGCAAGGTTTTCACCCTCACTGGGGCTCCAGCAAGACAGAGACCCAGAGACCCAAGAGGCCCAGCATGGCTTCTGGCTGGCAGTGTGTTATTGAACAGACTCTTTTCCCAGCTGGGCCTCAGGCTCCCCATTTGAAAAATGAAGAGATTGGGCAGGACCATTTCAGAAGTAGTTCCTACTAATACCTACTCTTTGCTGGGCACTGCTAGAAGTCCTCGCAATAGTTGGAGAGTTATTTATTCTCCCCACTTTATAGATCAGGAAACAGAGGCAGAGGCCAAGTCACGAGCTCAAGGTCACCTAGCTGGTCAGCCATGGGTGGATATTCCAGTCTGGGCCTATTTAATTCAGAATTGTCCTTGCTCTCAAACACCATGACATGCTGCCCTTTGGTGATTCATAGACATCTCTAGGGGTTGGAGGACCAGATGGGTTCCTGAGGCTGACCTTTCTTAGTATAAACTCCCCCCACCGCTCAGAAATAAGGCAATGGGGAACGGTACCTCAGTATAATACATGGCCATTCTGTCCATGTCAACCTGGGCTGCAGCCACATCAGTTGAACACTCAGCCAGTCAACACGGAGGCACTTCAGCATGTCCCCATCTTTTGATCTTTACAAAGAGCCCCTGAGCTCTACAGGGCACCTTGACTGGTGACCCCATTCTATAGATTTAGAAATGAGGCCGAGAGAGGTTTGAATTGGGGCACCCATTGCTAAGTAAAGTATGTCCCAATTAAAACCTGAATCCTTTGACCCCAGATCCAGTGTGTTTTAAACAGGAGCTACATTCAGAAAGAACAGGATGAAGAGATGTGACTGGTGGCCAAAGAACTCTTGTCAGTTTATATCTCTCTCCAGTCTTTCAAGTAAATTTCGAGTTCCCATCCTCACTATGCAAAATAAACAACTGACACAACCTAATTAGAGGGAGGAGAATTCTGAGTGATCTATTTTTAAAATCAAAGGCTGAGTTTCACTTTTAAAAAGAAATAGCTGAACTAGGATAGAAAGTGTGGGGGTGGGCATGGGTGAGAGAACTCTCAGGCTTTATTGGTGCCATGTGACCTTGTGTGGCAGCATTGGGGCGTGGCTTCACAGCCTGTATAGTGGGAGAGTGATGCTGGGTGCTCAGAGCAGCTCACCAGCACCCTGCACTTTAGGGTCAACTCCATACTTCTGTGCATTTGATTGATCCCCATGACAAATTTGAACTTTAGATCTTATTATTGTCACCACTGGGTGGAAGTTCAGAGAAGTTAAGTGACTTGGCCACAATCACACAGCCTGAGAATTGCAGAGTGGGATTCAAACCCAAACGAATCTAACTCCTGATCCATGCTCTAACTGCCACAGCTTCACAAGTGAAATTCTATGGCTCTACCAAGATTATAAGTACTATTAAGTATATCAGTGATAATTTTGAGCAATTAAATCACATACTATGAGCTCACCATAAACTGACCTGCTATTCCTCCAGGCATGCCCCTGCCTCAGGGTCCTTGAACTGGCTGTTCCCATTCCTACGAGGTACTATTTTATCCCCCTTTATAAAATATGTTAGAGCCATGTCCCAAAGTCACACTGCTTATAAATGCTAAATTCAGCCTCCGGAAGCAAATATCCAACAACTGAAATACTAAGACAATAATATGGGGGGTGGGGAGATGACGACGACCCTTTTCAGAATGTGTGGGTGTGGAACCTGTGGGAAACCACAGTACTCATGAGAACAGGGCCTGGGGCTATTTGCCAAATGCCTTTCTCTTCTTGTCAAAAAGAGGACTCAGTTTGGGACCCCGCTCAGGGCACTGAGGTATTTTTGTACTTAGGGCCACAACTTTGGGGTTACAGCATGGAGATGCTGCAGAATTTTCTTGAGCAGGGCTGAGGCACGGCCAGTCAGCTAATCTCTGTCTCACCCAGTACAGTCTCCAGAGCCCCCTTTGGCCTGTGCCCATGCCCCATTATTTTGCTTTTAGAGTGTCCCATCCCTTTCCTCCCTTCCCCTCTCCCAGTTACTCCCTGATCCCTGTGTTCTGGGCTCACCTTCTTTCAGCTCTTTAAACTGTAGATTCTAACTTTGACTTATGTCAGAGTCACTTAGGGAGTTACAGGAACATGAAGGGGCTAGGTCCCTGAGCTGAGTGGGTCCAGGTACCTATGATTTTGACAAGCTCCTGGGCAGTTGTAAGGTGGGAGATTCACAGACCTCCATGAACAAGAGCTTCCTTAGATCCTGCCTCTCAACCTTGGCCTTGGTTTGTACTTGCCTCTGTGCCCTGGAGATGAGTCCTCCTTTTACAAGCAGACTGTAAACCCCCTAAGAGACAGGGACACATGTCCCACTTTTATCTTCTAATTCTGACCCTGAATGCTCAGTAGGTGCTCAATAAATTTTTGAGGGTTGGCTGAGGTTAGCTCAGCTGGGAGGATGACTAATTCACAAAGTAAAAGACTTGAGAGCCAAAATTATCCCAAAGGCAGAAACCCAGACCGAGAGAGAATGATACTCAAGGATAGATGAAAGTCAGGCATCTGGTCTTAAACAATTAAGTACAAATCAGTGGGGGAATTTGCTTGGTAGTAGTTCATGTGATAAAGCTTTAAGAGACATATTTGACAGGTTAATAGAAGTTAACAGTGTGATGTTGTTGCTTAAAATAAAATAAAAAATCAAAATTAGGTCACATTAAAAGAGGTAGAATATAATCAAAAGAGGTGACAGTGCCCCTCTTTTGGACTGGGCCATCCTGAGCTAGAGTGTGATATTCAACTCCCTTGAAGAGTGATATTGACAGGCAGCTCTGAAGATAATGACTGAGATGGTGGTTTGAGGAAAGGAACAACAAAACAGGGAAGGTAAGTCCTGATAATAGTGTTTAAGTGTCTAAAGAAGTCTTGACACTTTTACTCCAGGGCGTAAAAGTAGCACTGGTAGGTAGAAGTTCAGCAAGGCAGAATTAAATATAATATTGGAAATGAATACAAAAGCAATTAGCATTTTCCAACAATGGAGTAGGTGCTCTCTGAGATAGTAACTTCCCTGTCATTACAGGCATCCAAACAGAGCTGGCTGGTCTTGATGCAGCATGTCTATAAAGGGTTTTCTGCATTAGCTGACTTTTAAGGTCCCTTTAACTCTGAAATCCCTGAATGTTTTAGGTGCAAGTGTGGTCATTTCTCATCTGAATGGCTATCCTCTGGGCATCCGAAGCACACTCCCCTAGAGACACCCCAATGGTCAGCATCCCTACTGTTTTTTCAGCAAGCCGTGAGCATGGCAGAGAACAGCTGGAACGCAGGTTTGTGGTAAAGGAGATCGCATGGGGCAGAAGAAAGCAGCAGAAAGCTGAGAATCTTGAGAACTGGCTTCAGTTCAGCTACCAACTTGCTGTGTGGTTTGGGGCCCTCTCTGTGCCTCTGTTTCCAAAATACACAGTGGGGAAGTGTGGGCTAGGTCAGTGCATCTCAAACTTCCATGTGCACATGGATCACCTGGGGCTCTTATTGAACGGCAGATTTCAACTCAGTAGGCCTGGTACCCATCCTGTTTGAGTCCTGAATCCCAGGTCCCAGGAAGCCTTGTCTGAGTTCTGCATTTATGTAATGTTCCCATACTGATGCTGCTCATGGTGAGGGGAGGGGTGCACTTACAGCAGCAAGGATCCAGCAGTTTCCAGTGCCTTTTGTTTGGACAGTTTGGGATTCCAGAATCTGTGCTCCCTCCTCCACCAAGAGAGAGAAGTGCCTGTGGCCGGTGCCAATGTGATTTACAAATGCCCCTTCTTCAAACTGGGAATTTGGTGGAGAAGCTCCGAAGCTGCTTAGGAACTTGAGGTGGAAGACCCAAAGGATGCTGGTGACCTGGGAGGAGCCCTTTGCTGAAGGAAGATATATCACCTTGAAGTCCCCATGATGCCTCATTCCCCCGAATCCTGAGTGATAGAGAAGGTGGAAGTTGTTGAGGACCTCTGCAGGATGCATTGTGCAGGGAGCCCCAAGGTTCTGCACTGTCTGTGCAAATATCTGTATTTGCCTGTTACAGAGCCTCCGAGTAAAAGTGGCATGATTTTATTTTGATAAGGTGTTTTGGGCCTGCAAACACTTTTGGTGATTCTTCAAGATCATAAGTCCCGACTGGTTCAATGACCCAATTGGGTTTCTGCTGAGAGAACTATGAACAAATGAGACGCTGAAAACCCAGGTCAATCCCGGCTTCCCCAACTTCCCTGCGGTGCTTTGGTTTCCAACCCCGGAAGCAAAGTGGACACACTCATGGGTTCAGGACATGCCCTTGGATTTTGTCCACTAAAGATGGGTAGTGAGGGTCACACTTTATTTTTGGCTCTATGATGACATGGAGGATGAGAAAGGCATTGGGAAAAGATCAGGCAAGTGGGGCTAAATTTGGTTTATGGGCTCTCTGGGAAGCCCAGGTGTCTTCCAGTACTGCTCTTTGTAGAATTCCCGGCCCAATGGCCTGTTTTTTTTTGTTTTGTTTTTTTTAAACAGCTTTGCATTTGGCACCAAGTGATTTGGGTTAATCATTATTCATCCCTTCCCATCACTTGGAGCGGGACCCCTGGCATGGGCCCAGGTCCAGTCACTAAATTTTAAAGGTTTGCAGGTTATTTTGCATTGTCAGTGAGCAATGATCTGACCAGGGTGTTCAGAACAGGATTATTAGGGTCATACATTTTTATTAAAGGTCACTAACAGATTTATAGAAAGCACTGTAAAATGACACTTGTTTTTATTAGCGCAGATCCTACCCCTTGAAAGAAAGTGCCTGGGCTGAAGCAAAGCCGGAGGACTTCTCCAACAACAGAGGAGCCTTTGATTCAAGTTTTTATAACCCATAGTAGGGTGGGGGTGAGGGTGGCACATGCTTCCAGGATTATTCAAAGAAGGCCTGGTGGAAGCTCAAGGTTGTGATTTGAAGAGTTGGCACAGGGCGTGGCTTGGCTCCTGCCTCTGCCACATGCTGATGATGACCTGGGCCAGTCATTGCTCTTCTCAGAGCCTCTAAAAAACAGGGGTCATAATGTGCACACTCATGAATGTTGTGAGGGTTAAGATATGTTGTGATTGATAATATGAACCAATGGGAACAATGTAGCACTTTCATTAATTCCGTTACCATTACTTTCGTTTCCCAAGTTTTTGCCCATTGCCTGAATAGATGACTTACCATCTAATAAAGGCAAATCTGGAACCCTGCATTGGAAAAGATTAGCCTTAAATACAAGCTAGAACAGTGATCAATAAACTGCGGCTCGCGAGCCACATGCGGCCCCTGGAGTGTGGCTCTTCCACAAAATACCATGGCCTGGGCAAGTCTATTTTGAAGAAGTGTTGTTAGAAGAAGTGTACGTTTAAAAAATTTGGCTATTAAAAGTAATTTCAATAGTTGAACTGTTGATATTTGGCTCTGTTGACTAATGAGTTTGCCGACCACTGGGCTAGAACATCTGACCCTACATGTTCTCAAATGGAGGGTTTCCTGGTAGCTTGTGTGTGTGGGGGTCTTCAGGGGTTCTCATATCAATATCTGATTTCATGTGCTTCCCTTAAAAAAAAAAAAAAGAGGGGAAAAGCCTTTGGAGATGAAGAAAGACTGGAAGAAAACATACAAAGTGATGGTGTCAGGATGGAATTCAGGTGCTCTCTTCTCTGTCATTTTTGCAGACTTTTTGTAATAAATAGTTACTTGTATAAAAAAGAGGGAAGGGGAGGCAGGTAGACCCAGGTTCAACTGCCAGCTTTCCTTTCCTGGTCGTTAGACCTTGGAGAAATTACATAACTTCTCTGCATCATGGGTTCCAGATATACACAAGAGGGTAAGACCATCTGCCTCATGGATTACATGCAGGTGTGGAAGCCATTTCGGAAGCCTTTCCAACATCCTTTCTCTCCTCGCTGTGGGGAGTTTACCCTCTATCCAGTTGGTCCTGGCAGCCAGCTAATGCTCAGAAAGAGAGAATATTCTGAAAGTGAGGCCAAATTAGAAGAACCAGAGCAGAGAAACAGGGAGAGAAAATGGACCAAACCTTTCAAATCCTGAAAAGATCAAACCTGACCTGAAGCTGGATATTTCTGGATTGTTCAGCTATGTGGACCAATAAATGTCCACTTTAGTTATTTGGTTGGATTTGTATTATTTGTAAAGACCCAAAGAACTCGTGAGATTGTAAATAATGCATATTAAATGCCTAATAGGTAAAAGACACAGTTCCATAACTTGATGATTGGTAAATTTTCTTTCTTTTCTTTTTTTTTAAAAAATAGGAAATAGTATTTTTTTCTTTATTTCCCAAATTTTTATTTTGAAAATGACAATCTCCCAACGATTTTCCAAAATATCTTAATGCCAGAAGTACTCTTTGCTTACATTCACCAATTATTAACATTCAACCTCATCTGTGCTCTGTTTCTCTCCCTATCTTCCTCCCTTTCCCCTGAGATATCAGTCCATTTTAGTTTTAAGTACTTGAGCATGAATTTCCTAAGAACAAAGACATTCTCCCACACAAGCACAACTCCATCACCCTATTTGCATCCCAGGAGGTTCCATATTGACACAGTGCATCATCTAATCCAAAGTCCTGTTTAAATTTCCCCAGTTGTCCCTGGTCTTTACAACTTCCTTTTCTACCCAGGATCATGCATTAGGTTTTGTTGTCATGTCACTTTAGTCTCCTTTAATTTAGAACAGTTCTCCAGATATTTTTTTTCTTGCAATGTAGATATTTGGGGAAGTTCCTTAATTGGATTTTTCTTACTATTTTTCACAGTTAGACTCTTAGTAAACATTCCAGACAGGAATACTACATAGGTGATGTTGAGGGCAATCGGATTTATTGTGGTAAATATTTTATTAAATCTCACAGAAATACACAAATTCCAGGTACTGCATTTTTATAAATTGAACAAACCTGGGTCAAAACACAGAAATAACCTGCTTTCCACAAGCCCTCTTCCTGTCCATCCTAGTCTTCCTGTGAGTTCTGTCATCACAGATGAATTCTGCCTGTTCTTTTTGTTTGTTTTAATCCTTACCTGAGGACATGCTCACTGATTTTAGAGAGAAAAGGAAGAGAGAGAGAGAGAGAGAGAGAGAGAGAGAGAGAGAGAGAGAGAGAGAGAGAGAGAGAGAGAGATACATTGATGTTGAAGAGAACATCAACTGCTTGCCCTCCATATGTGCCTAGACCAGGGATTGAACCAGCAACCTTTCAGTATATAGAACGATGCAATGTTCCAATCACCTTAGCCACTCTGGCCAGGGAGTTCTGCCTATTCTTTACCCTCCCACAAAAGGGATCAGTCAGCAAGTTCCCTCTGGGGTCTGCCTTCTCTTACTCAACATCATCTTTTGAGATTCAGGCATGTCACTACATATATCTGTAGTTCACGGCATTTTTGATTATTGATTTATTTTCATAGGAATAAAGAGTGAATAGGCATCATATGTTTTCAGTCATAAGAACGAATTGTAGAGTCTGGAGCTGTTCTGGCCTCTACATTGGCCTAGCCTACTCCACACTGGGGCACCTCCTTGCTCATAATTGAGGAGCAAATATCTCCAAGGGTCCAGGCACAGCCCACAGTGTCTGAAGAGCTGGTCTTGGAGCAGCCCCTCACTCACCTTCAGGTAGTGAATATGAAGACTAATCCCCTGTGTGGCAGGTTTTGGCATGGGAGACAGAACCACTAAATTGATGGCAAAATGTCTCCAGAGGTCAATTTTGTTGTAATACTTACCCCAGGATATTTTTCCATTGATTCTTAGAGACAGTGGAAGGGAAAGGGAAAGACACACAGAGAGAAACATCGATGTGAGAGAGACACATCGATTGGTTGCCTTGTTCACGTGCCCCTGACTGAGGCCAGGGCTTGACCCTGCAACGGAGGTATGTGCACTTGGCCAGAATCAAACCCAGGACTCTTTAACCCAACGGCTGATGTTCTATCCACTGAGACAAATCGGCAAGGGCTCCAGAGGTCAAGTTGACTCTACCTGGCACTCAACGGAAGGACAATGGGGATCTCTCCAAGGAACTGAATGGCCTTTGGCCCATGCGTGCTCTGAGAAAGCCATTCTAGAGAAGAGTAAGTGAGGATTACACAAAAATCTAGCTGCAAGGCAGTTCCCTACAGTGTTATTTACAATAGTTAAAGAATGCAAATACATATATGCCCACAATAAAGGATTGCTTGAATACATGAAGTGGAAGGGGATTTATCCACTTTAAATTATGTCATGGGTAAATATCTACTGGCAAGAAAAAACATGTGATGTGAAGAAAGGTTATAAGATAGCATATTAAGTATGATCTTTTTTATCAAAAGAATATTAATGACAAACAATTACATAAAACATACTGTGTGCCAGGCCCTATTCTAAGTACTTTCCATACATGATCCTATTTACTACTCCCACATCCCTATGAAGCAGATACTAGTGACACACTCATTTTATAGGTGAAGAAACTGAGGTACAGAAAATTTAAAGAACTTGTCCCCAAGGTCACACAGCTAGTGACAGGAACGCCAGAATTAAAAACGAGGCCAGTGACCCAAGCATCTACACTCCTAACTGCTAGCCTATACTGCCTGCTGAAAGAACGTGTTCACAGTGCTCTTACAGCAGGCTAGATTTCCAGGTGCTTACCTTATTATTATTTCTCTTTTGCTCATTGGTATTTCCTATGCTGGAAATAATTTTTATAACAAGAATAGAAACTATAAAAACATTTCATGAAATCTAGATGGGCAATCCCTAAGATAACTGGAGCATCCTGTCCTTGCCAAACTGTGAGATGAAATTCTGTAGCTTAAATCTCGTATTCCCTGAAAACTAAGAGATGTGCTCAGCAGTCCCAGAAGTGGCCAGCTTAGAGGAAGAATGGGAAAGGAGATACAAACTGCCCACAGCAAGCAAATATCTGTTGAGCACCTACTGTGTGCTGGGGCTAGCTTGGTGGCTAAGGGACTGACCCTGGCTTCTGTGAATCCAGGTCTAGCTGAGAAGATGGCCTTTCTCCTAGAAGGGGACTGGGGAGGGGTGGTACCCAAGAGAGCACATGTCTGTGAAGCATGGGAAGGAGGTTCCTTCTCCCATCTCACAAAAAGCATGAGAGAACTTGTGCTCTCAAGATAGGCTAGAATTTGAATCCCAGCACACACTTGCTTAAGGTGTGACCTCAGCTAATCAATTCACTTTGCTGAGTTAAAATGGTGAAACAATAGCACCAACCTGTGGTAGGCAGAATTCAAAGTGGCCCTCAAGTTTCCCACCCCTTGGTGTACACACCCTGAAAAATTCTCTCCCTTTGCATGTGGGCAGGACCTGTACATATGATGGCATATCACTGCTGTGATCATGTTAGGTTATATAGCAAAGGTGAAGGGATTTTGCACATGTAAATAAGATTCCTTGTCGGCTGATCTTACGATCTAAAGTCATATGGAGATTATCCTCAGTGGGACTGACCTAATCAGGTGATCCTTTAAAAGGGGGGTCTAGGCAGGGATGGGGAATCTTTTTTCTGACAATGGCCATTGGATATTTATAACATCATTTGAGAGCCACACAAAATTATGAACTTACACATTAGCCTGCTATATTTGGTCAAACATTTAATTAACTCACCCCTAAGGTCTTGGTAGGGGCAGAACAATGATTTCATGGGCCTTATATGGTCCTCGGGCCAGATGTTCCCTACCCCTGCTGGCCTTGGAGAACCGATGAGTTCTATAGCTGCGAGAAAATGAGTTCTGCCAAGAGAGCCCTGAACCACTGAGGAAGCCCAGTCCCAGCCTGGATTGCAGCTTGGTGAGACCCTGAGCAGAATACCCAAATAAGCCTTGTCTGGACTCCTGCCCTATGGAGACTGTGAGATAATAAATGTGTGTTGTTTTAAGCCATTAAGTTTGCGATGATTTGTTATGCAGCAAGAGAAAACTAATAAATTATGTCACAGGAATGTTTATGAGATAATGCACATGCCATTTCTCTCTTTCTTGCTCTCTCAGACACACACACACACACACACACACACACACACACACACACATACACACACACTCTAAGTCTATGCTCAGCTATTTGATCTTCTTTCCCATCTTCTAAATGTCAGGGATGCAATGCTCTTCCATTGAACCTAGCATCCCAATCTGGTACCCCTGAATAGGCTTGAAGGAGCTAGGAGAATACCCTCCCCAGGGGAGGCCACCATCATCATTTTACTCCTAATCACAGCTAACCAAGGCCTTGCATGGTAGATGCTTGGTAACCAACAGTTTACTTTATTATTATTTTTATTGTAGTTACTTTTTTTTGAGTTTTGAATATTTATTAAGTTTATTTTTAGTGCTTAACTTATTTAATTTTAAATTTATATAATTTAATTTAATCGTTTTTTAAAAGGAGCAGGTATCTTTTTTGCCTTTCAGGTCCTGTCCAATTTGGGAAATAATCAAGAGGGCCAAGGCTGAAGTTGAAGGGACTCTTGTCATTGTGAAATATCAGAACAAATAAATGGTCAGATCTCCATACAGTGGAATATTACACAGCAGTAAAAAAAATGAACTACTGCCTCATATATCGATCTAAAGATATCCTCAAATGATAGTAAGTTACAAAAAGTTACTGTATTTTTCAGTATTTAAGATGCCTCCCACTTTTCCAACCCAAAATTAAGATATCATTATTTTAAACATTTTGCTGATTTTCCTTGTAAGGCCTTCTTCTTTTTTGGCACCTTAAGAAGTTGTTCTTCCTGTTTTCTCTACTGTGTTCTCATACACTCAGTGCAAGAAGGTCCAAATTGTCTTTTTGCAATTCTACTTCCATGCTCTTTTGCATAGCTGATTACATTCAGATTGAATTTTGCAGAGTAAGACAATCGCTTACTGGTATTTATTTTTTTGTTTTTTGACATCTTTATGGGCTCAGAACACACTGGTCCTTGTTGCATCTGCACACTTTCCACCTCCACCTCCAATTATGGCATCAGCTAACATCAGTAACAATAAGGCTTGTGATTGGAGGAAGCCTATTTGTTAAGGTAGTACCCGCACAGCTCCTCCTCAGCTGACTCCCATGTATAAGACGCCCCTCGATTTTCAGTCTAATTATTTTAGAAAAAAAAATAGCATCTTACACATCAAAAAATATGGTATGAACAGTATTGTGGCAGGATAGTAAGAAGCTAGGAAAATTTCTGGACAAGTGGAATGAGGAATCAGATAAGAAAATTGAACAAGGCCAAGCAATTTGAACAACTTACAGCCGCTAGTGAATCGCAAGACCTTGTCCACCTTAACCAAGGACACTTGAAAGCCAATGGTTTATACCTTTCCTCCCTAACCGGACAATGCATAGCTTAAATCACCTAGGCTGGAGAAAATAAAGCAAAGAGCCAATTAATGCCATTTGTGCCAGCTGAACCGAAGGACAGATAAAATCAGGAACAAATAGCAAAACCCCATTAGAGCCAGACAGATCCAAGATAAAAGTAAAACAGACTAAAGAATAATTCCAAACTATCCTATATGTTCATTCCGATGCATCAGCATATTAAAAACACACCTGGAAAGCTGATAAGTATTCCATTAAAACCCTTCCCTAAAATTTTTGTTCACAGGAAAAAACATACAAACCCACAAAGACTCAATGTAGGATCTACTGTGTTTCCCTGAAAATAAGACATCCTCCGAAAATAAGACCTATTTATAGGTTTCCTTCTGAGTGAAAAATAAGGCATCCCCCGAAAATAAGGCCCGCTAGGTTAAACATGAGAGATTTGGTCCACTGATTCTGAAAGAAATGGAGTCACAAGAAATTCACCAGGAAATTCAGGAATTGGATTGTTATGATGATGTTCCAGAAGATGATGACATGATTGTCATTGAATAAATGAGTAAATTCTTGATACTGTAGAATTCACAGTTTGTCTGGTTTGTGTTGACAACTACCGTACTACCATACCATATACAGGTAATAAATTTCCTTTATTTTCATTTAACAATAAATGTGTATCGTATTCTTCATAGAAAAATAAGACATCCCCTGAAAATAAGACCTAGCGCATCTTTGGGAGCAAAAATTAATATAAGACACTATCTTATTTTCGGGGAAACAGGGTATCTAGAGCACACACCTGCCGCTTCTGTACTTCCTCCTAAACTCTAAGGGTCCCCATGAGACTTGAAAGCAGAGGAGCAGTGGCAGTGGCAGCTCACCCCAGGCTTACCCCCTGATCCTGTGTCCAAAGCCCCCTTTTCCTCTGACTTTCCTGTAAGCAGCCCCAACGTTTTAGGCTCACTTTCCTATAACACTTCTATGGAGCCAAAGCAGAGCACTGCCTAGACCCTAGGCTCTCCCTTGTTGCTTCTTCTTCCCAAGGTCCTTCCTTTGTTTCACAGTCCCCAGCTTTAATAAAACATACTCTCAAAATCACCTGGACACGTGTTGTGAAATTTTTCCTACAGGAAATCATGAACCCACATGCTACAGGCCAGCCTGAAGTAGACCCTCCCTGGGCCGGTCCCTGTCTGGTAACAGTACGATCCACTTACATAAAGCATAGAAACATGCATATGTACTAAAGTATCAAAAGATGCCTGAAGGATGATAAGCCTCAAAATCGGGATTGTGGCTTTCCAGGGTGGTAAGGTGTGTGTAGAATAAGTGAGCAGAAAGGTTCAATTATATGAAAAATATTTTATTTCTTGCTGGTGGTGAGTTAATGGTGCACGAACATTAGTAGCATGTTAACTCTATGAGGGATCTTTGGTTTGTTCATTGCTGGAGTCCCAGCACCTAGAAAAGTGCCTGACACATAGTAGGTATGCAATAAATATTAGTTGAATAAATCAATGATGTTGCTTACATTATTCTCTGTTAGATCCTGAAATCTTTAAAAGAAAACCTTGAAAACCCCCTGGCACCAGAGATTCCCATTGCCAGCCACCAACTTGCTCTGTGGCCCTGGGAGAGATTACCATCCTTCTTGGTGACTCCACTTTGGCATCTGTAAAATGGAGCACTGCATGGACTGGCCTCCATTTCCTTCTTCTGTAGGAGTCTGCGGTCTCTGATGAGTCTGGAGGCCCAGGTGAGTAGGGCCAGACTCTGTTTCCCCTCGTTATGTTAAATGAGCCTAAAAATAGTACCTGCCTCTCTGAGTGTGGCTGTTAAGATTACTTGAGTTTTTATGTCTGAATATGGTAGGTACCTAATAACTCTTGTCAGACAGCAGGTGCTTTACAAATGTTACCAGTTGTTATTGAGACTGTTTTTCATATTTGTATCCTGAGAACCAAGCAGAGTATCTGCACCCAGTAGGTGTCCTATGAATATCTGCATAAACAGAGAGTGAGGGAGGGGTGTCACAGACCAGCATAGGTATCTCTCCCTATGAAATTTCCCCTTTTATGGAACCTAAAGTTACCCTCATTCTTTTAAGGGCTTGGGGTCAGACTTTGCTCTGGCCTTTGTAGCAGTGTGAACATAAACAGATTGCTCAACGCTTGATGCTTTAGTGTTCACAATCAAAAAGTGAGAACTGTGATCCATCCTCAACCTGCCAATCAGCATTATGACCAGTGTGACAGCCCTTTTTAGGTCATGTTCTCCAAATACAAGAACTATGGTGAGTATACTAACCCTTTCTCATTGATGAAAAAAAACTGGTTTTTATATATTCTTTTTCTTGGAAGGTGCAAGTTTCCTGAAGAGCAGATGGTGGTCTCAGAACTCATCGAAGCCTGACCTACTACAGGTGGGATATCCCAGGTGGCAGATTCCTACAGGTTTCCCAGGCCTTCCTGAGTGACTACATACCTACGCTGGGCTCCCAGAGACCTAGCCCCAGGTTATTTATTCCTGCAGCCAACATGATCACAATCTCTCCATTCCATGCAAGGCACCTCCCATTTCCAAGGTGCTGTCACATTCTATGCACTCCACTAATCCACCCAACAAGCTGGGAGGCAGGTGCATGTCTCCCTGTTTCACAGTGAGAAGATTGACGTGCAGAAGGGTGAAGTATCCAATTCTCTCTCTCCCTTCCTTTTTTCTTCTCTCCCTCTCTCACTGCCCCCTTTCTTTCTTCTCTCCCTCCTTCTCCTGTTCACACAAACATTCATGGGGCACCTACTGGCTGTTAAGTACTGTGCTTGATCCTCAGGATACAATATGAAAAACAGCCTCAATAACAACTGCTAACAATTATAAAGCACCTGCTAAATAGCGAGAATTATTAGGTACTTACCATATTCAAACATATAAACTCAAGCAATTTTTACAACTATACTTGGAGAATCTGAGAGGCAAGTACTATTTTTAGGCCATTTAACAGAGGGGAAAACTGAGACTGACCAAGGTTAAGGCATTTACCTAAAGTCATACTACAGTAAACGAAGGAATGAGGATTCAAACACACAGTATAGCTCCAAAACCTGCAAAAGTAACTATTCTGCTAATCTAGTCCTTGCCTGGAGAGTTTGCAGTTTGATATGGAAAATTCATGATCTCCAGGCACACAGTAGGTGCTTAGAAAGTACTTGCTAGATAAAAGGATGAATGGCAGCCTAGGGGGATCACAATTCTTGAGGCAGTTAGGGAAGGCTTCCCTGAGGAGGAAGCATTGGACCTGGGCATCAAGGAATGATTAGGAGTTCACTAGGACTCCACATCCAGATTCCCTTCTTTCAACGAATCACACTAATTCCCATCATAATCAGAGACTGCTGGAAAGGAATCTTAGGATTATCTGGGCTTCCATCCTTGCCTTACTAAGATCTGCCATTAAGGACTTCCCATCTGCCTCTATCACCAGGTCTGAAATCTTCTTTGCTTTGCATGTGACAGCACATTTGGAGCACTAAGTCCCATTTAAATGCATGTGTAACCTTGGAAGGTAGGGAGGACCCTCAGATTAAAACCTAAGACAGGAAGCATGAATCAGAGATGTACAGAATCAGATTACTGGCCAAGAACATGACCTTGGAAAAAAGAGACTTGGATTCAAATCCAAACTCCCCATTAATTGGCTATGTGACCTTGTAAGCTACTTAACTCCTTTATATTTAAATTTCTTCACCTGTATAAAGAAGATAACAATAGCACCTACCCTATAGCAGTGATTAAATAAGTCAGTAGAAGTATTTACAAAGCACTAAGGTGAATGCTTAGTAAGCACAGCCTATATTTTAAATAAAATAAAATAAATTAATTTAATATTCTAAACCTAAAAGCTTTCTAGGAAAGAGAAGTTGCACGAAGATCCATAAAAAGGACAGACCAGGAAAGGTCTATGGACTCATAGTCTGTGGACTATGAGTATGAGGACTTCCCCACTAGGAGAAATAAATCCAAGAGAAACACAAGAAATTTCAGAATCCTCCATATCAAGCCTGGGGCCTGGTTAAAGAAGGACTGAGGATGGGAAATCTCAAGGGCCAGTTCATGATTCCAATGGCTTCTGATAAGGCAACCACAGCACATCTGGCAAGAATCAGTTTTGCAACTGGAATGAGGATTGGAATGTGAGACTGGCCTATTCTTTGTGTGCACAGAGTCCTTAGATCTGTGGTCGGCAAACTGCTGCTCGTGAGCCACTTGCGGCTCTTTGACCCCTTGACTGTGACTCTTCCGCAAAATACCACAGCCTGGGCGAGTGTATTTTGAAGAGGTGGCATTAGAAGAAGTTTAAATTTAAAAAATTTGGCTATCAAAAGAAATTTCAATCCTCGTACTGTTGATATTTGGCTCTGTTGACTAATGAGTTTGCTGACCACTGCCTTAGACTGTAGACCAATAAGCATTGTACACACATTAGTTCTTTCTGTGGAATCTGATACGCTAAAAGATGGGGGCACAAAATGAATGTGGTTACTAATAATGATCATACATATGACCATTGAGTCTTTTCTATATGCACTTCACCTCCATGATCTCATTGACCTTCACATGGCCCCTGCCAGATAAGTACTGTTATTAGATCCATTTTACACAGGAGAAAACTGAGGCTCAGAGAGTTCGAACCATTAAGGGGTAGTCCTGGAGTTCGAACCCAGGTTCAGGTGGCTGCAGGGTCTGTGCTCTTAACCATGCCTTCTAATGCCTAGGATGAACCAGAGAAAGAGACGCAAGGGAAATGTGAGGGAAGATATTGCTACTAAATTACCATAGTGGAAAACTTCCTCATGGTCTGGGAAGAGGGGAGTGGGTGTGAATGTTCACTAAAGACAAGCTTTGCTGACTTCATGGCTCTGCCCATTTCTTCCTATAGAATAGGGGTGTGGGGAGGAGTAGTGATTGGCTAATATGAACTCCAATCTTAAGATTCTCTGCCCATCAAAGAAGTCTCTGAGAGAAGCATGACTTGTTCTTTTTGGCTGCCACCACTGAGAACATCTTTGCCAACACCCCTTTCAAGGTCGGTGGTGAATCATCCAAGAAAATGTTTCCTTACTTTATTTCTCATTTTGACCTAAAGCCTTATCACCCAATTTATAATCCTATGACATTTTACCCTTTCCGGAATATTCATCTGTCCTTGAGTGAGCACCTACTGTCTGTAGAGTCCCAATCATCATTAGAAGAATGATCTCTTCCCCATGCTATAGGACTTGGTGAAGCTGTCAATCACTGTGCCTCCCCTGGTTTAAAGGGGAAGGCACATGGCCTAAGCTGGGCCATCTCAGTTCATCTATGAGATTTGCTTTGTGGACAGGGAAGGGAAAATGTTATCCTTTGTCTAAGTTTGTGAGCTAGCAGTAAGAACCAGGTCAGGCCAGAACTACTGGTGGCCATCTGGTTTACCATGAAGAAAGAATCCCTGAGAATAATGCCAACACTGGAAGCAGAGCTGAGAGGAGAGTAATATGATTTGAGCCTCTGGATTCAGCTGTGCCTGATTCCCTTATCCCTGTACTTTGCAGTTGGGTAAGCCAATATGTCCTTTTTTTCTTTTTTCTTCCTTTTTTTGCTTAAATTAATTTGTGTTGTGATTTGGCCTCTGGCAACTGAAAGACTCTATTAAATACCACCCTCAAAGGATTCATCAATTAATTGCCTCATTCATCAATGATCTATTTAGTACTCACTCTAGGCCTGGCACTGATATGCTATCTGTCTAAGTGGAAATTAGAGAAGATTTATTATCTTAGGATATTTGTGGCAATGGGATCTAGGCTCTGAAGGCAATTTCTAAAGTGAAGTGTTCGACATGTCTGGGTACTGGTCCAGCTTTTAGAAGCAGCTTTGTAGCAATGATGACCACAGCAGTAACCACAGCAGGGATCACACTAACAACAAACACTAATTGACTGTTTGGCAACAAGTTCCAATAGCAACTGGATGGCTATTTGACTTGGGCCAATGACAAAATCAAGATAACTGTTCAGTTTCTGTTGTTGTGAGTTCATTGTGGAAGACAGCTGGTCAAGATGGGGATTCAGGTCAGAGGAGATGGGGAAGGGAAGCTAGGCCTGAAAGACTGTGAAGGTTTACAGTGTCATGAGAATTTACCAGAAGCAAACTTGAGCTATGGACTCACTCAAGACTGCATGACACACTCTATAAATCCAGATCACCCATGACATTTTGTTCCTCTGAGGTTGGTTCCTCTCTTAGAGCTTATTTCCTCTTCTGTAAATGGGTGTATTAATTCTCAGCTGTCTAATCCTCAAGGTTACTGCAAGGATCAAATGAGGCACATTGTAAATGGCAGGACTCAAAACTTGTTTTCCAGTGAAAGAAGGTACCTAATGAAGAATAAAATCCATACTTTGGAGTCAGACCATAGTGTGCCTGCTGGGACCAAACGGGTTGGGAAGAGGCAGAGAACAAAACTGATTATCTTCAAGTAGCGGCTGAGAAAGCAAAGCAAAGCTGTGGGTTTTGTAGAAGTGACTCTTGGAAAGCAAGCCACATGTTCAGTGGAGACGCTAGCTGAGGTGTCTCCACTTCACTGTGAGATTACCAGACCTCAGCCAACAATCTCCTCTCCTGCCTGGGAGTATGTGTAGGTATGTGTGTGGCTGCACTCACCTCTGTGCAGGGCCACATGCACTGGCTCAGAAGACAAGTAGGGTTTACACCCAACACACTGTTTGCCAACCGAGGTGTCTTAGGGCTGCTTCTGTCCAGAGGGAGCACTTTTTCCTAATGTGCACAAAGGTGTCTATGCTCTAGTGGTGGGTGTGTACACACACAAATACACACATGAATGCATACACGTGTGACCTTTGTGATGGACAAATCTTGGGCAACCAGAATTCTAGTTCCACTCTTCACTGATTTGTCTTTTAAGTCCCAACTCAAAGGCTTCCCATTTATAAAACGAAGTCTCTTTCTATATGACATGTGGACTTTTTAGCTAAAGACACAAAAGGACAACATTCAATCAGATGGATCCATCTGGTGCATGGGTGACTTTGTTTTATGAGCCACTCATTCTCCTCTGATGGCTAACTTGTGAAATGCTTATTCCATCTTTTCCACCTTCCTGTGTCTCTTGTCTTCTTCCCCCTCCTTTTTGCTTTCTTATGGTTGCCCCATTTTGGCCATGCAGAATGAGTCCTTTAATTTGTTTAAGCAGAGAGTGGTTAAATGCCTCTGAAAAAAGGCAGCCCAGCATGATTTATTTTCCAAAGAAAGGCACCAAGAGATCAGTCAACCCTATGTGATTTCCTCAAACGGATGTTAGGCTTGTGGAGAACAGGGACTATGTCTTGGGACTCCATGAGTATGTGACAAGTGTCTCCATAGAACAGAAGTACTTTTGTTTCCTTAAAGTGAGTAGTTATTAAGCACTCACTATGTTCCAGGTACCATTCTAGGTGCTTATTGCATTCTTAGTAAATCTTCACAGCAACCCTATTTGCAGATAAGTAAACTGAGAACATATTCTAAATAGTAGTTTCTATGCCCTAAAAAGATAAAACTCAGAATAAAAGCAGTTGGACTCCATTCATGGAAGCTTCTAATTCTGGAACACTGGGTGGGGGTGGGGTGCAGTACTGAAACCACCTAACATGCTCATTATACAGATGGGGAGACTGAGGCCCAAAGAGGAGTCTGGGATGTTAGAGAGGTACAAGTGAAGACGGGAACCTTCTGAAAGCATATTTGGTGCTGAGAACATAGGGCCGTGGCTAACACGTTATGCATGACCCAAAGAGGTGGTATAGAGAAATTACTTCTACCTGGAAGACCTTCCTATACACATATGCCTTAGGAAATAAAGAGCATGGGTTTTGGACTTAGTTCTGTCTTTTACTGCTGACCTCCTTTGGTTGACAATTAATCCCTCTGCATACCAGTCTCCTCATATATAAATGGGAACAATACAAATAAGCTGCACAAAGTATTGCTGTGAGGATTAAGCGAGATAATCCATGTTAAATGCTTGGCATGATGTGTAGTATATACCAAGTGCTAAAGTACTGTCTACTTGTATCATCCTGCTAAAGAGCAATCTTAATGCCTCTGCTGAATATACAAATCAAATATAAGATGCATTCCAATGGCATTTCAGGCCAACACTGTTTTCTACAGTTCAGAAACTTCTGGGAACAGCTCTCGAGGAAATTTGTTCTAATCAGACATTTTCGTTTTAGTGGAACAACAAATAACAAGGTGATAAAACAGTGGAAATCAAAAGAGTCATTGGGACTCAAGACATCTGCCAGTTATTAGTTGTGTGGCCTTAGAAATAATAATAATGGTCAATAGCCAAATTTTATTAAACACTTCCTATGTGGCAACTACTGATACTGATATATATATATATATATATATATATATATATATATATATATATCTAACAAATATATATTTGTTATAATTATTTATATCATATACTCAATAAATTCTCCCACAACCCTTGTGAGGAAAATATTAAGTGTTTTTGCTATTTACTTTTCCCAGTCTCAGTTTCTCTAACACTGAGAGAGGCCAGTTCACAATGGCCCACCTTGTGGGGTTATCAGAAACACCCAGAAGATGAGATATGTGAAGTTGCTTCTCAGACCCAAAACAATGAGAATGTCAGCCATTCTCTGAGGACCTCCAGCCACAGAGAGGGCCCCAGTGGCCCACTGTGGGAAAGACATCCCAATTCTAAGGTGTAGCACCTGCCACTGTGGAAACTGCCATCAACAGCACATTGATTCTTGAGAGCACAAACCTAGAATAACAGGTATGTCTTATTTATCAACACTCTTCTATACATCTTTTGCCTCAATTACCTATTGTCCAAAATCAGAAGAAAATTTTATTCAGAAATGAGTCAGAGTCCATTTTAGTTATAGATTGTCCCTGTTGGTTTGTGCCAAATGACCTGAGTTTTCTAAGACAGCCACCAGAGAAAGAAAATTCATTCTCAGAAGGGGACAAAGTTAAGGCAAACAGATTCCCATTTCGTCATGATTTATCCTTCACTAAACCAGCTATGGCCAGCAGAAGCCAAACCAGTCAAGTCATTTTATAAAACCCGCCAAGTGCTTACTCACCAGAATGCCAGGCCATTAATTTCCTGTGGCATCAGATGGGCAAGATGGAAACCCTGGCTGATTTGAGGACAGAACTGCAGTGAAAAGAGAAAGGGACATAGCCCTGAGAGGTATTAGTGTAGTCCTCAGTTTAAAAAGGCAAAGCAAAGTTCTCGCCGGGTGGCTTGGTTGGTGGAAACATCATCCTGTACACCAAAAGGTTTTGGGCTGGATTTCTGGTCAGGGCACATATCTAGGTTGTGGGTTCGATCCCTAGTCGGTGCATAATAGAAGAGATAACCAATGGATGTTTCTCTCTCCCTCTCTCCCTCTTTCTCTTTCCCTCTCCCCTCTCTAAAATAACAATAAATATATCATCAGGTGAGGATAAAAAAAAAAATAAAACAATGGAAAAGCAAAGGATCATAAAATATTTTCCCCTTACTATACTGATGTGGACCAATGTTAATGCTGCAATTACTTGGTGCTGGGGAGGACAGATCTGTGACCCACTTTGAGCTGTGTGTGAATACCAGATTTGAAGGTTCAAGACCACCTACCCATCTGTCAGCACTATGTAGCCCTTGAGTTATCTGCTACAGATCTCAATATATTCTGCGAAGTCCATCACTTTGACTATCCTGAGCCACTTGGAGTAGCCCTGGGCTAGGGAGGGGGGCTAGTGAAGGCTTTGGCATGAGACAGACCAGGTTTGAAATTTGTCTTTGCTATTATGAACTCTCTGCACCTCAATTTCCTCATCCATGCAATGGGAACATTCTTATCTATTTCAAAAAATTGTTAGGACTATTAACTAAGATAAATCTCCTCCTAAAATAAGATTAAGTGTTTCCCAGATTTAGGGATGTGCTGGGCCAGTAAAATTGAAAGCAAAACAAAACTAACCAACCAACCAAACAAACAACCAAATAAACAAAATAACATTAGGCAAATCAATCTAGTGTTGCCAAACAAAAAATAAATTAGTAAATAAATAAATAAAAAGACTTCCTTCTTGTATCAGCATCATAGAGAAAAAGGCCATTTTAACACAGAAAGAGTGGGAAGGTGGTAATCTGAGGACAAAAGGGCCTCCTTTTCTCTTGGCTTTATAGAAAGCTCCCCCACTGTCCATCAATTCCTAGGACCAGAGAACCCTGCTGTGGACCAGCACTGGCCCTCATGCGGTTGCTGGGAAACCACTTTAGATGATGTACTTTGCCATGGAGGAAGCCTGGTGGCTATTAGTGCCCTTCCTTATTTGTTACACTCTGCCATGCTGTTAAGATGTTTGCTGCACATCCTCCACCCAGCAGTGGTTATTGCATGGGCAGAGTAAATGCACAAAGGAGAGAAGGAACAACATCTTAGAGATAGAAGGCCTGCCTTAGAGATCAAAACTGAAGTGGGGAGGGGCAACACACACCAATTCGCTCCTGCCATCCCCAAATACAGAGGATTCTGTCCTCACACTGCAGAGCAGACACAAAGGCTCTGGGACAAACGGCAACAAAAATGTTAATGCCAAAAGAATACAAGTCTTCATTTTGAAAAGGCAAAGCAGAAAAGGGACTGGGAGGGTGCTAAATCCCAGCCATGATTTTGGTTACCATCTGTGACTGACACGGAAGAATATATATTCAGATTCTGGAACAAGGCCCCTTTAAGATCAATAGGAGGCTCAATAGGGGAGCTTTCATTATTGTAGAATCTTGGACTGTCACGCTCATAACAGCTGACTCAGAACACTCACACGTGCCAATATAGACTAAGTAATGAATGGATGGGTGGATGGATGGATGGAGATAAAAAGACATCATAATACGCTAAGTGTCTGACTGTTTGACCAGTCACTATGATGCGCTCTGACCACCAGGTGGCATTTGCTCCAACGGGTAGGTTAGTTTGCTGCTAAGGTTTGGCTGATCAGGACTGGGTGAGATAGGTTGGACACACCCTGGAGTCATCCCACCATCTCTCCCTGGCCCCGATCATGCACCGATGGGGTCCCTAGGCCTGGCCTGTGCCTTCTCAAAATCTGGGACCCCTTGGGGGATGTCTGAGAGCTGGTTTCGGCCCAATCTCCACAGGCCAGGACCTCACTGGTGCATGAATCCATGCACCGGGCCTCTAGTAGATATATATTTCCATATCTCAGTCTCTTCTTACAAAAGGTTCTACTGTTTCCATTTTACAGATAAAGAAACAGGCTCCTGAAATTTAAGTCACTTGCTCTAGTCACTCACTCAAGCTGTTAAATGAATTTAAACTCCCTACCTTTTAATGATTAAATTGTGTGAAGTGTAGATGCATAAAGCTTTTCTCATAATGATCCCCAGAGACAGAAAGGTGGCTTTGATAGAACCCAGGGCCCATCTGCATACAACAGTGAGAAGCAGCAAAATTAACTCCCGGAGAAAAATCATTCACTTAATTATAGGAAAGATCATGGCTTGATAATTCCCACTTGGTTATGAATTAAAAGATGCCCAAATCCATTTTAGAAAAGCCTTTGAATCAAGTTTCTTAAACTCAATCCATAATCACCTATTGTGTAGCTCTGTGCTCATTGGTGAATCCCAAATACCTAGTACAGTACTGACATAGTTGGTGCTCAACAGGAACCTGCAGAGTTTTTACTGAATTGTTTACCCATGTGGAAGGCACTGTCTGAAGGCATACTCAGAGTCCAGTTCTTCATAACTTGATACTTTCAAATCAAAATAGGAATGCTCCTTTTAACATAAGAATGGAAACAGCACAGGCTGTATTCTAATTGCTGGCTATGTGATTTCCAGGTTTCCTTAGTTTCTTAAAGCCTCAGAGTCTCATCTGTAAAGTGGAGATAGAGACATCTCTCCTCCACAGGACTGTTCAGAGAGTGACCTTCCTAAATAATCACAACAGACAGTGCCTTGAAGGAAAGCATTCCAGGCCATGACTGCCGTGAGGTTGGTTCCAATTGGCTATGACGTTATGTTACATCCCCTTTGCTGTTTTCCTGGCCCCCACATGTCCCAGCAGCTTTGGGAGGACAAGACCAGTAGCCCCATCTGTCCAAAAGAGGGTCTGAGTGCTCCAGCTGTGGCTCTCTGGACCCATCCCCTCCAAGGGCTTCACCCTGAGAGCTCACATTTATTTCTCCGGTCCTCCACAGCACCCCTCCACCTGGAGCCTGACACGGCCAAGCCCCAGGAAGGCAGTGCTCAGATTTATACATAAAAAGGAATTGCTGCTTTTTAGAGAACAACCATTTTGAACCCATGATGCGTGGGCCCAGCACCAAAGACCAGCACCAGAAGTCACAAGGAAGTCCCCACAGGCATCATCAAGGTTAGCTTGCTGCTGGGGTTTGGCGGATCGGAACTGCACTTAGGAGAAGCTCAGCAAAATTCTCATAATCAATTAATATTGTATTTCCTTTTCTCTATCCCAGACATGGACTCTGAGGCAGAAGGATGGAGACTTTCCTTCTCCCATGTCTCAAGAACCCATCAATGGCAAAAACCCTAGGATCACACAGAAGCTCACACTCAAACCTTAATACCCGACACCACATTCTTCCTAGGAAGAAAGGAGGTGATGGCTTTCCTTATAGTTAAGGGGTAAACATCAACGAAGGGATTAGAGGTGCCAGGAACTTTCCCATCCAGCATCTCTCTTAATCCTCTAACAATGCTACCTTCTGGTCACTTTACAGTTGAGAAAACTAAAGCCCAGAGAGGTCCAGGGACAGTTAAAGGGAAAAAGTGAAGATGGGAACTCAGGTCATTCTGACCTTGGTCTATTTTACTGGCTAGCTCTGAGAACGTTTTGATGACTCATAGTAATTCAGAGAGAGAATGAGAATCCATCTTCACAGTAGCTCTATTTTCTTTTTTATTTATTCAAAATCTGCATATTTTTACAAGACATACAAACTTGAGGAGCTTGGAGTTGGCAAGCAAACAAAACCAAGCCAATGTGATTTCGATTTCTGCTAGAAAGGCGGACAGAGTTAACACACAGATGCAGGCATTAGGATCTGCTTTGGCAGCGGGAGCCTAAAATAGCTGCTGTCCTATTCCCCGACTCTCTCCCCAACCATCATTCATTAATTTCTGCTTTGTGGGCGCCGAGACTCACGGGCTGCAGACAAGTCGTCTGGCCTCGCAAGCTTTTTTCTGCAGCACAGTGATAAATGACTTGCAAGGACCCAGCAGGGAAATGGGTGAGGGGACAGGTTGAGGTCATGATCACAGTTCCTTGATGCCCACATTCTGGGGGATCCCTGGGTTTGAAATGATTCCCTCGGTAACCCCAAGAGCATCTTCATATTTCAACAGCTTGCCTGACACTTGGAAAGATGGGTTTGTGGTCTGATGGGGACAGCAAGGCATGGTGGCACTTGTCTGCTGTGAACCCCCATGATGCAGGTTTCCAGTGACACTGAATAACCTGCATGCCTGCTTCTTCATTCTGAGGATGGTGCTGGGTCAAAGCCACACATCCAGGACCAGTCACTGGCTCAAATGAGGCCCTCAAGACATATTTAGTGAATGAATGAATGAGTGAATTGCTTTGAGTGTTTGTTTCCTCGCTGGTAAGTTATCTTACCACATAAACTCTAGTGGGATTTGAAGGAGATGAACACGCTCTTTTCTCTTACAGTAAAAGCCAAGTGCTGTACAAGTGTTACTTGTGATTGAAAATTCAGCACTTGCTTTTAAACATTCTCAACTCATAACAACCAAGTAAACAGTTCACAAATGTCTGTTCTGTGTTCAGTTCTAAACCACACACGGAGGTTACAGAGAGGGAGTGACACAGTGGGTGGCAGAAGCCCCTCATCTGAGAGTGAGGAGCCTTCCCCATGGACCACAGGACATGGTGGGTTCTCTAACAAGCTGAGTGGGGGGCAAGAGAAAAGAGAATGCATTCCAGCCCTCTAAGGTACTCAGGCAGGTTCCAGGGAATTTCTGGGTCCCCTACTGAACCTTCTGCTTCCAGCCATCTATCTCGTGTACATAAAAATGTACATGAGGGATTGGGGTATGAGATACATGGAAAATGCATGAATATCAATTTTGTCCCAAACAGGATCAATAGGATTAAATGAGATAATGCAGGCACGTGTGCCTGACATACTGTATCATGAACCACAAGAGTGTGAAACCATTCCACAACCTACGAGTGTGGACAAATAAGACCTAAGATTTGACAACCACAGCTTATTAGAGCTGCAGGAAATGCGCTCATGATGACAAAGTTGAAAGAAAAATATAAAGTATCCTCAAGCTCATGGGTATTTAATCAATACTTCACAGCTCTCTTGGGAATAAAGCCAATATATCATTGCTCCGGACTTCCTATTTTCATTGGCCAACCTATAAAATGGGTACAATGATCTCTTTCCTTTAACAGGTATTTGAGTTCCTCCTATGTGACAGGCCTGCTCTGATGTGGGGTTACTGAAGGAACAAAACAGCTCAAAATTCTAATGAGGTGAGCTAGTTTAATAGCCAACAAAATGCACCCCAAAGCTTGGCCTTTATTTATTTATTTTTTAAATATATTTTATTGATTTTTTATAGAGAGGAAGGGAGAGGGATAGAGAGCTGGAAACATTGATAAGAGAGAAACATCGACCAGCTGCCTCCTGCACACTCCCAACCGGGCATGTGCCCGTAACCAATGTACATGCTCTTGACTGGAATCGAACCTGGGACCTTTCAGTCCTCAGGCTGATGATCTATCCATTAAGCCAAACCGGTTTCGGCCCTTTCTTTATTTGACTGGTGTGTTTTGTTCCCCCCCCCGCCCCAACTCTTTGCTTCTTGTAATTGATTTCTAGTTTCATACCACTGTGGTTAGAAAAGATGCTTAATATGATTTCAGTCTTCTTAAGTTTATTGAGACTTGTTTTGTGGCCTAACATGTGGTCTATCCTGTACATGGAACATGTACACTTGGAAGGAATGTGTATTCTGCTATTTTTAGATGGAATGTTCTGTAAATATCTATTAAGGTTCTTTGTTCTTTTTAAAATAAATGACATATTAAATGCCTGATTCTGCTTCTTTCTTGTTCTTCACAGTAATATGTTCTGGAGATAGAACCATGGAATTCCTCAGTGCAGCTACTCGGTGGTTTATTTAATCACATATTATAGGACAATCACCAAAACATGAACCCCAGATGGGCAGGGACTTGGACTATTTTGTTCACAGCTATATCCCCAGAGACTGGCATAGTGCCTGACACATAGTGGGAGCTTAATAAATGATTATTAGGTGAAAAAATACATTTGGGTTATTTCTAGTGGTTTTCAACGCTTCAATATTAAACGGTGTTCAGTGACCATCTGCATAAGCCTCCCAGAGCACAGAATCATGTCTCTGTGATGGACACTAACAATAGCGTGGGCTTGCCAGGCCAGAAAACCTGTGTAGTTACATTTAACCTTTTATTTGGAAATAATTATAGATTTGCAGGAGGTTTCAAGAAAATGTATGATGAAGACCTACACACCCTTTCAGCAGCCTCTCCCAAAGTCAAGATCTTGCATGAATAGAATACAATATCAAAACCTAGAAAAGGACATTGGTACAACCCACAGAGCTTATTCAGATTATACCAGTTGTATAGCCACTTGTATGCCTATGTGTAACTCTAGGCAATTTTATCATATGTGTTCCTTTGTGCCCACATTACCACCAGCAAAATATTCAACTGAACCATCACCACAAGGCCTCCTCCTTACTCCCCCTTTATGGCTGCATGCTCCTCTCCCCATCCCTAACCCCTGACAGCCACTCACCTGTTCTCCATCTCTGTAATTATGTCATTTCACTAATGTTACCTAAATGGAATCTTGCAGTATGTAAGCAGTGGGACAGTGGGAATTGGCCTTTTTCACTCCTTGAGTTTCATCCAGGTGGTTGCTTATATCAACAGTTCATTCCCTTTTATTGTTGAGTAGTATTCCACTGTTAAACCCTTACATGTATTCTCAATTCCAACAGATGCTGCAGAATGGGCCATGGCATGGATATGCTGACCAGCAGTGATTATAGTATCTACATTCCCCATGTTCTCACCAATTCTTGAGAGAACCACACTTCTTCATTTCTGTCAGTCTCATGAGTGAAAATCTCCTATTGTTTGGGGGCATACATTTTCCTGGTTCCACAAATAAGGCTCTTGTGAAAAACTCTTTGCACAACAAGGGAATCCTGGGCTTCAGGGGGACTTTTAGGAGGGATGGACACCCACTGTGGCAATGACAGCTCTGGAGGCCAACACTGAAGCTGGCGGTTGTGCAGATTGAAGGCATCAATGGTCCTAGATAAAGGCCTGCCTAGATCCAAGCCTTTTCCAGTTGACTTTGCCTTAAGAAGTATCATATTTCCTCATCCTTGAATTTGAGGTGACTTCTTAACTTGTGTTGGTGAACAGCATGCATTGAAAGTGACACTGTGCCAAGTCTACACCTGGGTCTCTAGAGTCCATGTGTATTTCTGTCCTTGGCTCACACAGCCCTGCCATTGCCACTGCCATGTGAACAAACTCAGGTGAGCATGGAATGGAGATGAGCCATCCCAACTGAATCATCCTAGGCCAATCAGAGCCAGCCAACCCCCAAATATGTGAAGAGCCCGGCCAGATTAGCAGAGCTTCCTGCTTGACCAACAGCTAAGCACAGACAAGTGAGGAAACCCAGCCAGGACCAGAAAAACCATCCAGCTGTCCTGTGGGTTATTCAGCAATAATACAAACTTACTTCTTTAAGACACCAAGTTTTGGTCACTTTGTTACGTAGCAGTAGCTAATTGATATAACAGTGTAAGAGCAAAGTCTCTGGCCAGACAAAGTACCCTGGGTCCTATAACAAGTACACAAGTGCAAGAGTCTAGAAAATTAAGTTTCAGATACCTCTATTCCTAAACACAAAAGTCCCAGACAAGTTCCATCACTCAATCCCAAGCCTTCAGCCACCCACTCTGAGTAAGAGACTTCAATAACTTCTGTCAAAGACAGTTCCTGTCTTAGCATGGCAGTGGGTAAGAAACCCAAAGTGGTGAGGGTGCCTCCTACCCAGTCTCACCCTATGAGACATGGTGTTTGCAGTTAAAAATATTCTTTCCCCTCCTCTCAAACATGGAAACTGTCCAGGGTCAGCCTCCCACACACTTCCACTCAATTTCTGACTCTGGTTATAAAACCTTGTGCCCAAAAATAGATTTCAAGGGGATTTCATAGCCATGTTCTCAGGCATAATTGCAGTGTTCCTGCAAGTTTTGGAGAAATTCAATTTCAGTCTTTGAACACACATGCTTCAAAGCCCTGCCCCCCACACCTCAGATATTAAGCATCAGGAAGAGCTGTGATTGATTCCTCTCTCTCTGGTTCTCCCACAACCAGGACAGGTTTTAGAGGCAGCTGTTCTCAATGTGCTTCTGCCTCATTTAGTTAGAGCCGTTTACTTCTGTCTCCGCTCCAAATTGCCCAGACTGGGGCTTGCACACCTGCCTGGTACTCTCTGGCTGCTCAGCCTCCTCTAGCTCTCCTTGTTCTTCCTTCCATTCTCTGCCCTTCCCTTGCTCTGCTTCCCCAGAATAAAGGCACCCCCCTCACGCTATTCTGATTCCTTTTGTCTTCACAGCCTCCCCCTTCCACCTCACACAAGTGCAGGGCTTGGAACCAGGGAGGATGCTGGAATCAATGGGCCCAACCCCCTCAGTTTACAGGTGAGGCTTAGAGAGTCAGGATGGGAGGGATGAAGCCAAGGTCCAGTACATATGGTGACCAAGACATAACTGAGAGCCAGTCACCTCTAGATCTGGTTACCCACCAAGTTCTAAAAGAACAGCAACAACAGTAATGATAATTATCATCACTCCATTTATTAAATTCTTATTATATGCCAGTTACTAGGCACACAGTTAACTATCATCATCATTTTATAATGGAAGAAACTGAGGTATAGAAAAGGGAAGTGTCCTGCCCAACATCAGAGCTATTAATTGGTAGATCAGGGATTTGAAGTCAAGTTCAATACCAAAGACAGTGGCTCCTCAAGCCCACCCTGAATTCTGGTATAAACACCTCTTCCACTGGGATTTTCATCTTGTGTTTTCACTGTACCAAGCCTTTTCTAGGCCCTCCTGTCAGTTTCCAGGCTCCCCTTTCCATTTCCCATTGGACTTAGGTGGGTCCCTTATGGCCATCATGGCCCCTTTGCAGAAGGGAGCCAGCTTTACAGAACAGATCTGCTTTTTCAGCCAAATTCCACCACTTCTTGGCTCAGTGGTATTGGACAAGCAACCTTATCCTCTGGGCCTCAGCTTCCTCATTTACATAGAGACACAAGAAGGGTGAGACAAAACAGGTACAATTATGATGCCCAGAACAGAATAGGCCCTCAGGAATGAGTCCCCTTCAAGCCTAGACAGTGCCCCCTTTGCCTCAAATCCATCACACTCATGTCCATTCTCTGAGGAGTACACAAATATTTTTCTCCACCACCTACCTCTGCCCTTCTTGATATCTAGTTCCTAATACACCTTGTTCAGCTTTTCTGGGCATCTATTCTACATCTTTTTAAAGTTCTAGTATTTTCCCCACAACTATGAGGACAATATAAGCCATTCATATATACGCCTCAAAATACCAAAAACACCCATCAAATTAACAGAGCTCGGCATTGCTGGTAACCAGAGAATCCTTAAATCTCAAAGTCTAATGGAGTCTCTTGAAGCACCTACAGATTAATTTCTTTCAATCAATAGTTTCTTCAATATCTACATGTGAAAAACCATTTGCTTACCTGCAAAGGACAGGGGAAGAAATAAACCCCAATCCCCTGTTCTCTCATATCACCCAACCTAGCAGGGGAGCCAGGAGAGAGGGCACATAGTTGGATGGGCTCCAGGTCCTATAACAAGTACACAAGTGCAAGAGTGGCCTCTCCAGTGGCCATTCTCTCCTCCTTTTGGCTGGAAGAGTCCTGACTACATCCCAACCGACTCAGAGATGAGTCTTGGTTTTCTTTGTTTTAAAAATATATTTAAAAATATATTTTTATTGATTTCAGAGTGTAAGGGAGAAGGAGGGAGGGAGGAAGGGAAGGGAAAAAAAGGAGGGAGGGAGGGATAAGAGAGAGAAAGAGATACATCAATGATGAGAAAGAATCACTAATTTGCTGCCTCTTGCACACCCAAACCCAAACCTAGGCATGTGCCCCGACTGGGAATTGAACAGTCACTTCCTGGTTCACTGAGCCATGGTGGCAGTGGCCAGTGGCTGGGCAGTCTTGGTCATTTTAAGCTGTAATTGGGTTAGGCATGGATGGCCATGTGCCCCAACTCCAGCCAATGAGACACAGGGGAAGTTGGTTGGGCCATCCCCACTGATAAAAGAGACATAGAGATGCCTTTTGCCCTCTGGGCACTGTGATATCTGTAGGGGATGCTTGGGTTATAAGAAATTCTTCTGGCTGCTAATGGCAGAGGAGAAGAAAAGAAAGACTGTGGGTTTCAATGGCATGGATGAGCTGTTGAATTACCCGCCTGCAAAGTTTTGATTACGTACAATAAGAAAGGGTCTTATTTGTTTTTCAGTTGAATCAGGGAATCCAATTCACCGAGGCCAAAAGTGGACTCCCTAGTTCAACAGTTAATACACAATAGTTAATGCTCAGGTGATGGCCTGCTTTCTGAGCCCTGACCCACTCTGTCTTGCTTTCAGGAGTGGGAGGGGTGGGTGGTGGGTCATAAAGAAAAGTTTCACAAAGAAGTCACATATGACCAGTCTTCCTTCCCAAGAGTGAGGAAGTGTTGGTCTTTCAGACGAAATGGTATCTGCAAAGACTGGAGGCATGGGCTAGCCTATGGTGTGTGCAAAGGAAAGTTGGGGACTGTGAAGAAGTCTACATACTATAAAATGAGGACATCTGCTCTTTTCGCCACATCCTCTCCAGGCTTCCCTTTGCTCCTCTGCAAGATAAGAACAGAGGTCTTTCTCACAAGGTGTTGATGAAGCTCAAATAGAACTGAGCACACCAAGTGCTTATAATCGTCTGGATCCACATAATCCTAACTGCCATATGCATTTTGCCTTTGTCTGGGGAATGGATCATTTCAAACTGGGAACTGAGGTCCTCCAAACCAGCTCCCTCCACATCCTCTCCCCTTCTTTCACTTCCTCCAACCTTCCAGCCCAGCTGCAATCTCCCACTCATCTCCCTCTTCCTTCAGACCCTTTTCAGGTTGCCCTTAAGCCAGAAATGATATCTCTACCTAGTCATACCACAGCTTTCTTCTCTTCTTTCATTCCAAACAGTTTTGCCTGATTCAGCAACTCCACTTCTAGGAATTCATCCTCAGAAAATGCCTGGACACACGCCCAGGGGTCCACCTATAAGAATGTTTGTTACGGTGTTGTCTATAATAGCAAAATTATGAACACAACCTAAGTGTCCATCAGGAAGGGATCCATTAAAACAATATGGCAGAGCTACTTATAAAAGATGAATTAGAGGTATATTTATTGATATTTAAGATGTCCATACTCTACTACTGAGTGAGAAAGATAAAAAACACACACCATCTTTCTATTTACCTCTCAATCTTAGAGAAATGCCTGGAAGGACATTGGATAAAATGTTTTTGGAAGTTGGGTATTTTGTGACATTTATTTGAGTTTTCCTTTGTACTTTCCAATACTGTTTGAATTTTCTATAATCATTATGTAACATGTCTATAATCAGGGGGTAAAAGTTATTTTTATTTTTAAAAGGTAAAAATAGAAACAGAACTGCAGCTAAGATCCACCTTCTTTGGCCAATCTCACCTAAAGTCATGTGTGACAGGATTGAAGAATCTGCACTAGTTCCGCTAACCAGGAACCCCCTTGATGACACCCCACCTCTGTCAAGCCAAGCTCTAATGGTGAGAAAACTCACCTTGAACAGGAATCTCATTCTCAGTCCTCATTGTGCCTCCTGTGCCTCATAGATCCAAGCCCAGTGCTCTCCCCCCCCCCCCCCCCCCCCCCCCGTGCACTTGTTCCACTCCACCATAGCCATTCTAGACGGGGCATGAGTAAAGGCCTGGAAAGGTGCAAACATGTGGCCCATTTCAAAAATGCTGTGGATTTGTCAGGAAGAGCTCAGAGAACATGTGGAGACAAAAGTAGATGAGGCCAGGGTAAAATTAGAAAGGTCCATTTATGACATGCTAGGGAGACTGGCCTTAAACTCATAGGACACTGGTTCTTACTCATTTTGTGGTCGTAACACCTTCAAACACTAAACTTTTTGGCATCACACTTGAAAGAATTAAAAGACTCGTGGATACCTCTAAATAAATTGTAATTGTTTCAACTCACTCCCTACCTGTATCAGTCAAGATGGGCCAGGTTATATTTTGCAATAATGAATAAGCCCAAAGTGCCAGTGGCTTAAAGCAAAGGCTTACTGCTCAGTGATGCTACATGTCCATCATGGATTGGCTGAAGGTTCTGTTCTGTATCACTCTCACTCAGAAATCAGGCTGAAGGAGGATCCATTGCCTCAGTTGCCAAGGGAGGAAAAGGGAAAAGTGGTAAACAGCATGCTGGTTATTAGAGCTTCCACCCAGAAATGACACATATCACTTCTCAAAATTCACTGCCAAAGGAAGACACATGGCTACAACTAATGTGAGAAGAGGTAAGAAAGTTCAATTTATTATGTGCCTAAAGAGTAAGAAACTGGGAGTATTTTTAAATCACTAATGACTAACCAAATTAGTATATTAAAAAGAAGAAATGGGAGGATGAAGAAGAGGGTAAGGGAGGGAGATGATATTTATGATCCCTGCTTTTTGCTAAACACTTCAGAAATCTTAATCCTTAAAACAATCATACGCACTACTTTATTTTCCTTCTTTTACTGCTGAGGAAATGGAGGCACAGAAAAGCTAAGCCACTTGCCCAAAGTCACACAACTAGTAAGAGGTGTGTCCAGAATGTGTTCCTATGCACTCTTAAACATCATTATATTACTGAACAATAAAAATGTTGTTTTCTTGGAATTCAGCTGGCTGTCCTTTGCACTGATTTGCTGGGAGAGAACTTTCCTAGCCTCATATTCTTATCTACCCCTGATGGCAACATTTGGGAAATTCTGTTCAATGTGGCATCTCTCTCCAATGCCTATCCACTACACGCAGTATCTCTTATATCCCACCTACATGTTGGACCCGTTATACACCTCTGCCCTTCAGAACTCACTCAGTTCTATAACATGACCACTGGAGGTTCACCTCAATGGTTTGTTTCCTCAAACAACATCAAAAGCAGATTTTTTTTCAAGTTGATCATATGTTGACGGTTCACCTGTGAGTTTTGGTGAACAGAAATCACTACTTAGGCAAGGTAGCCACATCCTAGGGTCTTGTTATTGTTGTTGGGGTGGAGGGAGTGACTATTTGTATTTTATAAGAAATCCATTCATCCATCACACATTTATCAACCACCTACTACATGCTAGGGCCTAAGGATACAAATTTACAAAAGACCTAATCAGTCCCACCTTTCAGGAAGCGCAGTGACAATTGGGCAACAGATGCTGAAGCCATTTCCCATTTTGGGGTACTGGCTACTTACCCTCACATCCATGCCTACCACAGTCTGACGCGTCACTGCTCCCCAACCTCTCAGCCCCATGAAACCAAAAATATCTGATAGCAATGTCTTCACATCAGAGGGCTGGGAACTGATATTTGTTTGTTTGTTTATGTTAATCCTCTCTTAAGAATATTTTTTCCATTGATTTTTAGAGAGAGTAGAAGGGAGGAGGAGACACACAAAGGGAGAAATACCAATGTGAGCGAGATACATTAATTGGTTACCTCCCTTACACATTCTGGCCAGGGCCGAGGATCAAGTCTGCAAACAGGGTACATGCCCTTGACCGGAATTGAACCTGGGACCCTTCAATCTGAGGGCCAATGCTCTATCCACTGAGCCAAACTGGCTAGAGTTGGAATTGATATTTATTAAGCCACATCATAGGCTTGTTGTGAAGATACAAAGATACAAAGATATGTACAAAGTGCTCTGTAAGTAAGGAGATGATGATGATGGTAGCAATGAATGCTAACATCTAGAAAGTGCCTACTGTGTGCCAGGCACCGTTCGAAGAACTTGTCTTAAATTTTGTCATTCCTCACAAAAGTTCCCATGTGGTAGAAAATGTTAGTCTCTTGTGGTAAATATGAGGAAACAGAGCTGACACCACCTACCCAAGATCACACAGACACAATCAGAAAACAATGGTGCCAGCATTATAAGCCAGCAGGCTGGCACATGCGGGAGATGCTGTTGCGCACACTTGGATTATTTTCTCTCTACATGTGGATTGAACCTTGTTACTGTTTTTGTTTTCACCTTCAAAAGGACTCTTGATTCTTCAGAACTGGTATTGACTTTGGGGGAAGGGAACTCATTCTTATCTGAAATCATAAACATTCACTTACTCTTTGGTTCACTATTGTTGTACATTGAATTGTGTCCTCCCACATGTGGGAGTACCTGTGAAATTGACCTTATTTGTAAATAGGGTCTTTGCAGACGTAATCAGGATGAAGTCAGACTTGATTAGGGTGGGCCCTATTTCAATATGACTGGTATCCTTATAAGGAGAGAGAAACTTGGAAATAGAGACACACATACAAAGAAGACAGAGGCAGAAATGGGAGTAATGTAGCTACAAGCTAAGGGGCAGCAAAGATTGCTGGCAACCATCAGAAGTTAGGATGAGGGAAAAAGGATTCTTCCCTGCAGATTTTGGTGAGAGTGTAGACCTTCTGACACCTTGATTTAGGATTACTAGCTTCCAGAACTGTGAGAGAATAAATTTCTGTTGTGTTAAGCTCCTAAATTTGTGATAATTTGTTACAGCAGCCCTAGGAAACTTACTATACAATTGTGTATTGATCATCTACTATGTTCCAGATTCACTGGGGATGACATTAAATGAAACAGGAATTCAGTACCTAACTGGTTCAGTCTGTTGGATCTGGCTTAGTTATAACTCTGTTCTAGAAAAAGTACATACTAACCAAGTAATGGTTTGAACAAATTCTTGCTCTGCTCCCTTAAAATGCTGTGTGATCTTGGAGAAGTTGCTTTCCCTCTCTGGGCCAATCTTTCCCCTTTTCTGTGAAATCAAGGAGTTGGCCCAGATACTCCTGAAGGGGTACCTTAACTTTAAAGTTCTATGACTTGCTGGAGAAAGGAGAGATGGGAAGGGGCAGAGACAACATACTTCCATACTCCACCTCACCTCTTCCTTTATGGGTCTCTTGCATGCTGGCCCATTCATTAGTCTCCTGCCCTAATCACCCCAGTGCCAGGTACTAGACAACTAGGGACAGCCCTTCTGTCCCAAACCAAGCGATGCTAAATCTGTATACCCACCTTCTCCAATCCTTTCTGAAGAAACCAAAATAAAGGCTCCTACCCATGCTTTCCCCTGCTCCCTGTGCCTTGTGACCAACCCCACCCAGTGCTTCCTCCCATGTGCTCCCTCTTCCCCATTGTGTAGTGTCCCTCCTCCTTTACCACTTCCCACCTCTATCTTTTTCTCCCTCCCGGGATTGGCTACATAATTTGTGAGACCCAGTACAGAATAAAAATGTGCCCCACCCCCACCCCTGCCCCCAGTGAAAAATTATTAAGCATTTCAATATGGCAACCAGAGAGCATTAAATCAGGTGTGTGGCCCTTCTCAACACAGGCCCCTGTGCGACTGACTGCACAAGCAACACACTCCTTCCTCCTTCCCATCTTCCTTCAGGTTTTCTTCCACTTCTCAGACCTTTCTAGTCTGATTTTCCAATCCCCAGACCCCAATAAAAGACCCCCCTTTTGGCTCTCTATTAATGGGTTCAAATTTTTAGATACCATAAAGATTTGATAATTCCACTTCATTGGGGAGGGAGGAAAGGAGATGAATTTGAATTAATGAAAATTTGAGAAATGACACATTACTAAAAAATATAGTTTTATTATTCCCAGATTTATATGATGACAGTGATGACAGAGAGGAGAAAAGGAAAGGAAGTTAGAGCATTTTTTAAATATGATTTAACAAATAAAAGATTTAACATATAATAAGCATATTCTTTATTTGCAAATGGTGCTACTAAAAACCCTCTCCCTTAAGTAGGTTAATATTTCTCTTGTTGGCAATCACTTTGCCGGGTGAAACCTTTTTGCTGCTACAGATGCTGGTAAAATTTTTCTGCAGTGACTCTATATAACAAAATGATTTCCCTGACCTTGCAGGCAATCTCTAGTATAGATCAGGCACTAGAAAATCTTGTCAAAGGGAAATCCAGTACAACAAATTCTCTCTGCTCCCGGCCCACAGAATAGCCCATCTTTAGAGCATCCTTCTGAAATGCCGAGCTCATCGAATGCCATAGCACACTACTCCTGGACTGAATAGTCACTGTCTCCTACTGTTTCAGACATAACTCATGTCTGGTCACAAGTGGATCCAGATCTATTTTGAGTTGGCATCCCCAAACAGTGCACATACCCCACATCTCCAAGCCTTAGCAACTTGGGCCTGGAATGCTCTCCCTTTAATCTGCACAGTCTGTCAAAATCCTAACTCATATCTCAAGATCCAGATCAACAGTCCCCCCTCCAGGAAGTGGCCTCTGATACGTCCAGGCAGAATCTGTCCCTCCACGGCATATCTATGACAGCATTTGTATTCCTGCTTAAAGGTTATCTATGTGCCTCTTTGAGAGAGAAAGAGAATAGCCTTGGGTCCTATCTCTGGTGAGGCAGAGACTCACCTATCTCTGGTGAGGCAGTGCAGCCCAGGAATTAAGTTGCAGAAGGGGCTCCACTAGTAGCCAGATGCACACAGATGGTAAACTAGCTAGCTTCGCAACACTGTAAGGATTCAATCAGATGATAACCATAAAGTGCTTAGCACAGAGTCTGGAAAAAAACAAGCTCAAAATATTAACAGTTCTCCCTGAACACTGGTGTGGACCAATGAGGTCACAGGATAGCCAGCCATATATCCCAATTTGGTTGAATGGTCCTGGTATAATAGATATATTATATCTATATAATAAAAGCCTAAGCAACTGTTATCACCAATCAACTGCTCGACCAGTTGATATGATGTGCACAGACCACCAGGGGGAAGGCGCTCAATGCAGGAGCTGCCCCCTGGTGGTCAGTGCCCTCCTACAGTGGAGCACCACTCAGCCAGAAGCCAAGCTCATGGCAGGCAAGTGCAGCTCTGGCAGTGGGAGCTTCTCCCACCTCTGCAGCAGCACCACTGAGCGGCAGCCATGGCAGGGGAAGAGGCCGGGATGAGCAGGAGTGGGGCAGTGCTGCTTTGAGCACTACTACAGCCCTTGGGGAATGTCGAACTGCCCGCCCTCTGTGGGCATTGGGCTGAAACCGGCAGACCAACACCATCCGAGGGGTCCTGGATTGCGAGAAGGAGCAGGCCAGGCTGAGGGATCCCTCCAGTGCATGAATCCATGCACCGGGCCTCTAGTTATTAATAATGCCCTTTCTTATTCTTGACAGTGTCTCAGTTTGGATGACAAATTATATGGTCATCTAGACAGTTGGGAGGAGGTCTATTTTATTTACCCATGTCCTTGGCACGTCAAACTGTGCATATATTAAGTACTTAATAAAATTTACCACATGAATGAATGTGTCTCTGGTGCCTAGCAAATGTCTGGCACCTGGTAGATGTCTCATAGCTGCCAGACATGGCCAATATCTCTGTATTTCTAAGCACCTCCTGACTCAGAGAAGGCATAAACCAAGGTTTGATGAATGAATAAATGGATGAGACCCCCATCCCCCCAACCCACACCATCTCCTCTGCTGCCAATAGTGTCTCTGGGGGAAGAAATGACATCTCACAGGGATAGGAGAAGAGTGGGTCAGATGGATGAGGTGAGAATGATGCTCCTTCCATGGAACTGCATGGGGCGGGGGTCTTTTCCTGGAGCCACAGCAGAGCCTTGTCTTCATTTCCCAAATAGAAATTAGAGATTGGTTTCCCCATTGAAGCAGCAGGAAGCCACAGCTTAAGTTAGCCTGACCAGTGGGCCAGCAGGCTCTTGAGTCTGCTGGAACCCTTGCCTCCACCCCTCCATATACTCGTAGAGCACAGGTGCGCAGGGTTCCAACAGGCACTGCCTGCCTCCCAGCAGCCCACAGAGCCACAGGGGTGAACCCACATAAATCTAGAAGCCAGAAGCAGAAGGAAAAGGATGGGAAAGATTTATTTCCCTTCCAGGCCCAGAAAGGAAATTCACATGTTGTAGCCAAAAATTTTTGGACGCAGACCATGCACTAGGCATGAATGGTAAGAACTTAGAGAACATTAACTCAGCTATCAGAACATTAATTCAACTCTCTGAGGTAGCTACCCTCATTTTACACATGGAGAAAGTGAATTGGAAAGGGGAAATGACTCGTCAGAGGTCACAGAGATAGTAAGAGACAGAGTGTCCTCAGAGCCATATCCCCAGGTGTAGGAACCAAACAGAAGCCTTCTCCATCACTCCCAATCCATTATAATGAGAAAGCCCAGTTCTTGCTCCTTTCGGGCTGGCTGTGTGACCTTGAGTCTGGCGAACTCTCTCTGAGCCTCATTTCCCTTTTCCAAGGCTAATGATGTTCTAGGAGGCCAGGGCACCCCCAAAGGCCAGGGCATCCCTTCCTCCTGAGACCACAGGAGGCTTCAGGGTGACCAAGCCCCGGGTGAGTCCAGATGTCCAGGAACATATCAAATCCATCATGGGGCCTGGGGCTGGATACCAGCCTGAGCCCACTTTCTGAAGGAGCCTTTAAAGCAGAGCTGAAAATTTAAGCTGCGGATCTGAGAGCCCAAGGGAGTGTGGGGCTTCAGAGCTTTGTGCCACTAGGTGAGGGACTCCCCTAAGAGCAACCCTCCCCCACCCGCATTGTGATTAGAGAAGAGCTATGGGCAGGGTGAAGGGCTTAAGGAAAAGACCAAGCTGAAGATGTGGAGAGCACCGGGTAGAGGGTACACCAGCGCACATTTGGGACTCAGGGAAGACACCTTTGGAGAGAGAAGCCCCCAACCCAGGGTCACAGTCCACAGCACTAGTCATGTTCCTGACCTGCATGAATCAGGGCCTGGAAAAAGGGGGGTAGGGGGCGCAATACTGGGGAGAGACCAGGCAGAGAAGTCAAGCCGACTGGGAAGGAGAAAATTAGGAGGGCTCTAGCACCCTGGATGCCCCCCAGTTCAGGGCTGCTCGGAGCCGGAAAGTTTGCGCGCTGAAGGCGCGCTGAGCGTCCCCTCCCGGCGTTTACAGGCGCCGGGTCCGCAGGCGCCCACCCCGGCCCGCGTCATCCGCCGCCTGGTGCCCGCTCAAGGTCACTGCTGACAAGACGCCTGCCTGCCTGCGCGGGGCAAGGGGGACCCAGGACGCGCACCGGCGAAGGCTGGGGCTCTGGCCCTCAGGGATTCCCGGGGCTGAGAACCTAGGGAAAGGAAGCCGGGGGAGAGGGGAGGAGGCCCAGAGTTCGGACCTGACGCCCCTGCCTCACCTGCGCCGGCTCCGCGAGCGAGATGCTGCCGCTGCCGCCGCCACTGGTGCGCGCCCGGCCCGGCCCGGCCCCGCTGCGGCTGCGATTCTCCGCCGCGGCTGCCTGCGCTCGCCTCTCCGTGGCCCCTCCGCCGCCCGCCTGCCTTCCTCCCTCCTCCGCCGCCTCTGCCGCCGCTGCACTGCGCTCCGCCCGCCTCCCTCCCCTCCCCGCTCACTCCTCCCCGCTCCCTCCTCCCTGCGCACTACCCCTTTGCCCTTCCCAAACTCTGCATGGAGAGCGTCCTACAGGACTGGAGTGCGTTGTCCAGCCCGATCCCTCCACCAACGTACTTGCGGAGCTGCAGGCAGAGGGGAGGGGTCTCTGGCCTCTCCTGGGTTTCTTCTCCAGGAACCTCTATGGGAACCTGCCTCTTATCCCACTCCAACCCCCTTCCCCCAATCAGCCCTGCCCTTGGAAACACCTCTCCCCACCTTTCCCCCTGGTTCAGGGTGCCCCAGCCCCATCCACCCAACACAACTGGAACCCGTGTGGCTAAGGTCACACAGTATGGGGTGAATTGAGGTGTGGAGCCGGGATATGGGAAGACATAGCTTTGGTGGAATGACACTGAGAAAGGATGGGGGTAGGGCAGGGGTACCTGTTGGCTCCTGGCTTCTGGCCTCTAACCTGGCTTACAGCCTAGGGCCTGGAGGAGCCCAGGACAGAGTCTCAGCCTGAGAAGAAAAGCAAAAAGCCCAGGTACACACGTAAGCACCTCCCCAAAGCAGGTCTCCCCTCCTTGGCACAGGCCCCAGGTCGCTGAAAAGCCTTGCTCCACCAGGAAGCCGGGCCATCTGACTCCCAGCGCCTTGGTCTGCTCCATGCTATCAATTAATCATGCCTGCTTTATTTATTTATTGGCTTTATAAAAAGCCAAATGCACTGCTCTGCTGGCAGGAGGAGAAGAAGAAGGGCCTCCATGGAGGTGGGGGGGGGGGGGCAGGAGGGGTTGACGATGGGAATCCCCCACCCCAGGCCTTGGTTTTGTGAATGAGGAGCCTGGGGGAACGCTGGGCTCTGGGTGTCTGGATCACCTGCCTCCTGGAAATGACTGGGATCTTGCCAGTATTCATGAAGCCAAAATTCATCATGGCCTGTGCTCTGCAGCCCTGGGATGGGGCAGAGGATATTCACTCTTGGGGGCTTATGCTTAGAAAAAAGCCTGGAGGTCAGTGATCAGAAGGACATCCAACAGGTGTGAGAGGAAGTATCTCCAGGCTCTTCTTGGCTCAGAGCACTCCATTCTCACTGCTCCACACCTGGCTTGGCAGGTGACTCTGCAACTCCTGCTGTGGCCCTGTCCTCTCTCCTAGGTGCCCAGAGGACATCTCTCCATGGATGCTCCACCCACCCACATGTCTTCCCACCTTCCCCATCCCAGCTAATGACACTGCAGTGCCTCCAGATGGCCAGCTCCAGGCACTCCCATCACCAAGTCCTTACTGATGTCCCCTCTGGCCCACAGTCCCCTGCCCTCTGTTGAAGGGCTCTTTCCAGGCATCTAACACCTCTCTTCTGAATTCTCACAGTGTCATCCTCTCTACTTCATCCCACTGTCACACTAGCCTTCATAAAGCCAGAAGCATATCATGTCCCCCCCTGCTCTAAAACCTTTCATAGCTCCCTACTGCCCCCAGAAGTACTATAGTTTCAGGGCCTTTCATGCTCTTGCCCCTTTCCTATCTTAGTTCACAATGCCTCTTTTGGATATACATTTATCACTCTACCATGTTTGTCTCTCATCTGTTCCTTGGATGAAAATTCTTTTCTCCCTCTCTCAATCAGTCTCAGCCCAGTCATGGTGCCAAGGTTTAGCTTTAGTTACTACCATGTTTCCCCAAAAATAAGGCAGTGTCTTATATTAATTTTTTCTCCCAAAGTTGCGCTAGATCTTATTTTCAGGGGATGTCTTATCTTTCCATGTGCTAGGTCTTATTTTCGGAGGATGTCTTATTTTCGGGGAAACACGGTATTTCTTTTATGAAACCTTCAGAAACCAGCAGGCAAGTTGAAAAGGCAAAAAGAATGTGTGTGAAAAGTTGTAAAACATGAGACAACTCAGTGCAAAAATGAATGACACACAAAAGTCACAGTGACAAAACTCATCAGCTATGTGACCTTAGACATGCCTTTGGTCTCTCTCAGCCTATCAGTTCATCTGGTAAAAGGGTGAAAAATTCCATAGCCTCCTTGAGGATAAGCACTCAACAAATAGCTCTAGTTACTCTTGAGCACCTACTGTGTGCTAAGATTCTAGGACTTGCAAAGATGATCTGGTAAGGACTGCAAACTCAAATGCCTATAAGTACCTGGCAATACTGAGGAGGGCTGGTCTAACTGATGGCTTTCTTCTCTGGAATCTACCAATAAGAAAAAGCAATAATGTATGTGAGGTGACAAATAGCAGCTGACACTGGCTCGGTTGGGAAGGTGATAAGGAGCGGTGGGGACTATGACATTGACCCTGTTATAGCCACTACTTAGGTCCACTTTAATGTGGCCAAGAAGGGATAACAGCCTAGCTTGCCAGTGTCCGTCCTTCCTTCCTTCCTTCCTTCCTTCCTTCTTTCCTTCCTTCCTTCCTTCCTTCCTTCCTTTTTCAAGAGAAGCCTGACATCTAAAATTTTATGTGAATATTCCTGATCTTTAAATGTTATCAACTAATTTTTTAAAATTTAGAGCTCTGAGAGGACCAAACAATATAGCTCTGGTAGATCTCTGGCCAGCAGGTTGGCAGCTTATGACCTTTGGGTTAGAAGGAGAAAATCAATGTTATCTATTTACACACAGGCACACACACACCCCCTTCTCTCTCTGGCAGAATGTGGTCAGAAACACAAAGGATCATGGGAATGAAGTGGAAGTAGTACTTCAGTGTACTGACAGAAGTGTGTGTGTGTGTGTGTGTGTGTGTGTGTGTGTGTGTGTGGTGTGTGGATGTGACGGGGTGGGGGGGTGGGGAGGTGGAACCAGCTGAGGCATTGGGATCAAAACCAGAGTGGAAGGCCTACTGCTACACATGGGAACTTAGACAAGCTACTTCTCCACCATGAGTCTCAGTTTCCGCATCTGATAATGGGAAGGGGAGGGTGAGGAATTACTCAGATGTGGCCAAGTTTATGTGAGGTGATGGGGGTGTGAAGTGAGGACACTGATCATTCAGAAGCACACCTGGGAGTGAGGGAGCTGGAACCACCTGGACACCCAGGAGAAGTCCCACTCCACTAAAAACAGGACCCTCATGAACTTGAAGACTTCTTAAAAGATGTAACTGGCAGCAAATTATGAGGGGAAACAGCCTCTTTCCTCTGGGGGAAGAGAAAGAACATATTAGGAAGTGACTGGCGTTTGGCCAGCTAGTGAGCATGTCATCTCTGAGTTCATAAGAAGAGAAAGAAGCATGGGTCCCTGCTGGTCTGTTAGAGGGGCAGGGGTCCGAAATGGCCAACAGCAAAACTGGGAATGATAGTGTCAGCTCAGGACCTGTGAAAGTCCCTCAAAAGTATTTTTGATGGGATGGGAATAAAGCTGACTTTACTTTCCAATTCTCTACAATGACCATGTTTTACTATTTAGTCACAGTCAAAGTCATTAAATGCATACACTCAAAATGATCATCCTACATCGAAATCAATCAATGAGCAAGGTGTTCATCAGATGGAAGCCACCTTGAAAACAATATTCCTAAACTATTGTATATTACCTCAGACCTGGAGAACATGTTAGCAGAATCTGTAAAGAGATTCCTGAGGCTGACTCATCTCCAGAGATGGAATCTCCAAAGAGAGGAGGTTGGAAATGTGTATTTGACACCTACTCCACCCATCCCCATCCAATGATCTAGAAAGTTGGGATGACTCTGAGCTGAGCAGGGAATAAAGGAAAGAACAAGCCAGATGCCTTCCAGTGAGGGACTCTCAATGCAGCCAGGAAAACCCAACTCTCCCAAAACAAGGCAGCCAGACACACAAGACCAAAAGTGCAACCAGTGGAGACTTAACGGGGATGTTTCCTGAGGGGAGGATGCAGGCAGAGAGCAGAACAGTCTACCTATATATACTAGTATATTTCAGGCCCCGTTAGACTCTTACACAATAACAAATCTACCATGCTTAACTTGTGCAGTTTTAAAATTTAAATGAGAAGGAAAAACACCAAGTGCTGAGGCAACACAGGGGAGGAACAATTAATCCTCTCTAGACAGTGAGTGAGGAAGACTTCAGAGGTGGAATTTTAGCTTCGTTTTGAAGCAAGTGTACAAATAATAGGTAAAATAGCTAAACTCTATAAGTGTTGATGACTTGTCTTAGTATTTTTAAAAAATATTTTAATTGATCTCTAGAGAGAAAGGAACAGAGAGGAGAGAGGAGAGAGGAGAGAGGAGAGAGGAGAGAGGGAGAGAGGGAGAGAGGGAGAGAGAGAGATGTGAGAGTGGAATATTCATCAGCTGCCTCCTACACGCCGAGATTGAGCCCACAACCCACACATGTGCCCTGACAGTGAATTGAACCAGCAACCTTTTGGTGCACAGGACATTGCCCAACCAACTGAGCCACATCAGCCAGGGCTATTCTTAGTATTTTAAATATGCTGATTTCATCCTCCCAACATTTCTATAAGGCAGGTGTTTGTTAGCAGATGCTACTGATGCCTCCCTGCCCTCTACCTGGCAGGTACACCCGGCTTCTGACTCTGTGGGTATGGCTTCTCCCACCTGCCCCTCTCTGCAGATATTGTCTTTGGTTGGTGGGAACCCCTAGGTAGCAATAACCTCTATGGAGCAACTCATCCTCCAGCTCTCCCTGGGATCAGGCTGAGGGTGGACTTCTTCAGAAACCATATCTTTCTTGAGTTCCTTCTCCCTCTTTCCCCTATAGATTTCTCCAGAGAGTACTCCCTCAATTAAATTCCATGAACCAGAATGCCCATTTCAGGCTCTATTTCTGGGGAATCAGACCTCAGGTCATTTTGTGGTTGAGCAAATGAAGGCATGAACAGCGAAGACACTGATGGAGAGAGGAACAGCAAGCCAGCTACTGTTTCTCCATCCCTAGGAAGATGCCTCAAGAGGAGGAGGAAGCAGGAGCAAGGGCATTTCAGGGAAAGACAACAGAGATGGGGAATGAGAAGCAGAGGTGAGGGATCTGATGTGGCTGGAGTATGGGTGTGTGAAGTGCGACATGGAATGAGAGGCAAGAAGGAAGATGACCATAGATGGTCTTGGGTCCCAGGCAGAGAATTCACCCATTCATTTATTTGACATGTGTGTACCTATAGCGAGCCAGGCCTTAGCACGGTGTGAAGGATTTGAAGATGAGTGTGTACAAATTCTTTTCCTTTGAAAGGGCTGGTGGGATAGGAAGACTCCATTGCAGAGTCTTCAGGACAGAGTAGACAACAAAGGCAGGGCAACGTGTCCTTGTTGTCTTACTGACAACAACCTCAGGTTTGCACAGACCTAGATGCTAAGAAGCAAAAGTGGCAATTTTCGCTGGGTTCTGTAATAAGAGTAGGTAGGCACAGAGCCCCTCCTTGAAATAAAAGGAGGGAAGATAGAAATAAGGAAAATGTGTTCAGCTCCATTTCTCCATGAAAGATTATGATTCTTGGGCTGAACATCCACCAACATGGTGAGGAGAAACAAAACAGATGCTTCCATGGGCTGTGTTTATCTAGATGAAATTCATCCTGGACCAAGAGCCTGTTCTGTCCTGTGGTTCTGCAGATGCAATCCTTCAGCTTCAGATGGGGGGTCGCCGTCTCACTTGGAAGCAAGTGTTTGATGGAAAATGCTGCGGATTCAAATTGACTGTGGATTTAATATATGCCAGGGTGGCTGCTGTAAAAAACGAATGCAGTTGGAGGCAGGAAACCCTGACACACCAGGAACTGTGGAGAATGCAGGGGAGAGAGTGGATGGTTTCCAGGCCCTGCCTATGGACTAAGATATATTCTGTGAAACTAGGGAGGGTAGAATAGGGCCACCCAGAGATCATACTGTAGCCCTGACAAGGATGCCTTCCCATAGAGGGAGGCTGAATCCCTTCACTGAGATAGAAGGGGCACCAAGTAATCTCTGGGGCTTCCTCCAGCTTGGACCTAAAGGGATCTAAACCGGACCTTGAAGTATATCAGGACCCCAACTAGTGAGAGGAAGAGTGTGTGGGTTGGGAGAACAGCAGAGCTGAGGGAGAGAGGAGGAATGACTTTTTGCCTATAAATATGTGGCTTTAAAATGTCATCTTAGGAGAAAATACAGCAACCTTTGGATGGTGTGATTCTGAATGGCATCTGAAAAAGGTACTGGCTAGTGCCTCACTACTTGCCCTCGGCAAAAACATGCCACAGTTTGCCTGAGAATTTCTGTCTGACTTGGAAGCCTCCCAGAGCAAACCAGACCTGCTGGAGAGGTATTGCCCTGGGAGCAGCCCTCAACAAGCAACTGGTAGTGTGCAAGCTCTCCAGCCCCACATCCCTCAGGCAGAACTCCGAACCTGCTTGTCTACACCAGCTCCCAGATGACTCTGTGGGAATCAGCTCTGGTTGTCATAGATAATCATTAAGCACACTATTCTAGGTTCTACAGACAGAGAAGGGACCAAAGACTAAATTTCTGAGCTCTCAAAGTTTATATTAGTGAGGAAATCAGATTCTAAATAAACATATATCAGGCAGTGATAGAAAGTCAAGCAAAATAAATAAATAAATAAATAAATAAATAAATAAATAAATAAATCTGCCTGGCTATTTCACTTAGCATAATACTCTCCATCTCCATCCATGTTGTTGAAAATGGTAAAAATTCCTTTTTTTACCACAGTATTCCATTGTGTAGATGTACCACAATTTTTTAATCCACTCATCTGCTGATGGGCATTTCGGCTGTTTCCAAATCTTAGCTATGGTGAATTGTGCTGCTATGATCATAGGGGTGCAAATATCCTTTCTGATTCGTGTTTCTAGTTTCTTGGGATATATCCCTAGAAGTGGGATCACTGGGTCAAATGGGAGTTCCATTTTTAGATTTTTTTGAGGAAACTCCATACGGTTCTCCACAATGGCTGTACTAGTCTGCCTAATCAATGGGCACAGACAACTGGGGGGTGGGGGCATGAGTAGGGGGTGGAGGGTAATGGGAGAATAAGGACACATATGTAATACCTTAATCAATAAAGACATAAACAAATAAAACTAAAAAAATGAATCTGGATAGAGAATGACTGAGTTTATTTTAATGTTAGTAATTAAATGAGATAATTCAAACCAAGTGTTAAGTGTATTGCATGGCACACAATAAACATTTAATAAATATTTGCTAATAAAATCTTGCAACCATCCTCATCATCACTTTCTCCCCACCTAACCCTGCCATTTGCTTATTGATTCAGTTGTGAAATATATATTTGTCCGTCCTCAATGCCACTCCCTCTGCTTGGTGCTGGGGATACTTTGATGAGCAAAACAAACATTATCTTGACTTTTCTGAACTCATAGTGTGGTGGTGGTGGTGAACAACAAATAAAAACAAATATTGTTATCTATGTGCATCCTGAAATAAGTCCTTGGAAGGGGAAATTGTGAGCACTCTGAAGGATGGAATGCAAGTAGGTTTGTACAGTCACAAAGGCTCCTCTGATGAGGGGTGCTTGGACTGAAGACTAAAGCAGAGTTACTAATGTGCAGAAGTAAAAAAAAATATTCAGGAAAGAGAGATGAGCATGAGCAAAGGTCCTGCAGTGGATAAGGAGCTAGAAGAGAGGAAGATTCAGAAAGAAGTGTGGTTAGAGCAGGGAGAGCAAGGGAGGTTGTGGGCAGGAAGAGGTAGGTAGGGACCATATCATGCCAGGTCATTTTACCATTTGTTGAACACCAATCAAAATGCCAGTCTCCATTTTAAGCACTTTTAAAGTATTACCTCCTTAAGCCTCAAGCAACTTTTTGAGGTGAGTGCCTTTACTGTACATTTTGTACTCAAAGAATCTGAGGCCCAGAGAAGCAAAATGACTTGCCAAAGTCACCTGGTCAGTGGCGAAGCCAGCATTTGACTCCAGATCTCTCTGATTCCAGTGCAAAACTAGAATAGTAAACTCTATCTTTTATCTTAAAAGCTGCATGAAACAATGATTCAAGATATTTATGTTGGGGGAAACTGGGTTTCTAAAGGTATCCAGGACTTTTCTACTATTTCTTGCAATTGCATGCCAATCTACAATTATTTCAAAAATAAAGAGTTTAAATAATTAACAAAAAGTAATAAGGAGCCCTTGAGAATTACTAAGCAAGAAGATGATCTGATCAGAATGGTATTTTGTAAAGATCTCAAGCAATGAGGAGAAACTGAGATGATGCAGACAAGAGATGGTGCTGGCTTGGATCCCCCATGCAGCAGTGGAGGTGATGGAAAATATAGGGAATAAGGAAATGTTTGGGAAATTTATGGTAACTAGCCATGGGAGGGACAGGGAGAGGACAGTAAGGCTGATGAAAGGCCAAAGAACCACGTCCCAATTCTCAGCCCTGTGTCTGGATTCCTGGGAATCTGGAGTATTGTCACGTCCCTGCAGTCAGTGATGTCATGGACAAAATGAGAGGATGAAGTGGCCTAGACAGGTTTAAGGTCCACGTTAGCTTGAGAAAATGTCACACTGCGCTACCAGCTGCATCAGAAATCCAGAAAGACCACACAGTGCATACCCCATCATATTCAATGCTCTACTGGTCTTATTTTTCTGTGTCCATGCAGGCTCCTTGCTGAAAATGCATGTCTGAGACAGATAGAAGCACCTGGCCCAGGGTCTGCTATGAGGATAGTCTTCAGAACTGTTTGTTAAATGCTGGTCAGCCCCTAAAAGTGGCCTGATGTGTAAGAAGAGCTGATAGTCAGGAACTGGCCCAGACTTGTAAAAATATCTCTAGGGTCAACAGAAAAAGTTTTTTTCCATTGCAGAGTCTTCAGGGCAGAGTAGACAAAAAGGCAGGGCAAAGTGTCCTTGTTGTCTTACTGACAAAGGAAAGAATAATAAGACTCCAGCGCCACTCTCTCTGCAAAAGGAAGGAACCTCCCAGTGGACATGAAACAGTGAGGTCAATGGGCCTTGAAGTCCAGGAGAGGAGAGGGGAGGCCAGTCCCTGAGGATTCTTGAGCATCCAGGGTCTAAAGTGGAGCACTCAGTCCTGAAAATGCCCACGTTCTCTGCAGAGCTACAGGCTGGGTCCTGAGACATCTGGAAAGACTCTGGGAGAAATGCCAGAAGGTTGGAGGCAGGGAAGCTATATCTTCATTTTCAAACGCAGAAACATGTGAGACCTGGGAATCCAGAGCCCTGTGTGCTTGAAGGTTAACACTGTGACGAGCGAGATGAATGTGATGCTGGTGGCCTGCCCTGTGCCAGGCCCCACCCCAAGCACTTTGGGGTCACAGTCATAAACAGCAAGGCCCTGTTTTAAAGGAGCTTTCAGTAGGTTGGGGGTCAGAGACATACTGTGCATTCAGAGCAGAGGGGGAAGCTGGTTTTATTTGTTTAAGGATATCTTGGAAAGTATCATAGGGGAGGTGGATTTAAATCATATTTATACCATAAAACTTAACCATTAAACCAGTTTGGTACTGGCACATAAAGAGATAGGCATACAAATGGAACAGATTAGTCCAGAAATAAGCTCAAATCTGTACAGGAGGTTAGTACGTGATAAAGGTTGGTATGTGATAATGGCAATATCTCACATCAGTGGGGGAAGAAATGCACTTACTAATAAATGAGGTTGAGATGAATGGGTAGTCCTTTGGAAAAAGAGATGGTTGGTTGGATCCATACACCACACCATACACTCAGTGGATTAAGTAGATAAAATTCTGATTTAGTAGCAAAAACATAAATTCTTAAAGTATCAAAATAAAACTGATACATTTTAAATTTCTATGTGGGAAAACAAAAACATGAGTAAAATTACAAGAGGCAAATGACAAATTGGGAAAAAGGTGTATCTTATATCACAGACAGGGTAATTGCTGCAATATACCAAGAGCTTCTAGAAATCAAGATAAAAAAGACCATAAAGAGCAACATAATAAATATGGGCTAAGGACATGAACAGGCAGTTTCCCCCAAAATAAATCCAAAAGGCTCTTAAATATATGAAAAAGCTGCTTTGCCCCACTCTTAAGATAAATGTAATTTAAAAGTAAATTGATAATTCACTCAAAAGTCTGTCAGTGAATCTTGGGGAATAGGTACTCTCAATATAATTCTATGACGGGAGATTTGCAATAATTGTCAAAAATAACAAATGCATCTATTCTCTGGCCCAGCAATCCCATTTGTAGAAAGTTGTTCTACAAATACAGAAGCCCACACATGCAACATTATTCCTGTAGCATTGTCCAGAACAACAAAGGCTGGAATGACCCCAAATGTCTATGACCCCAAATGGTAAGTCAGATGGAACATTTACACAATGGAATACTCTGCAGCTGTATAAAGAATGAGGAAGCTCTGTATACGGTGATTGGGAAACAGCTCCAGGCTATATTGTGAAATTTTTTTAAAAAGCAGTTGCAAAACAGTTTGTATCAGCATATGCAGCATTCTATCTTTTAAAACATTTTTTAAATTTTTTTGAAAATTTTCAAATTTTATTGAGATATAATTTGTCTTCCATAAGGTTCAACTGTGACAATTCAATGGCTTTTTGTATATCTACAGAGTTGTGCAACCATCACTGTAATCTAATTTTATAACATTTTCAACATCCCCAAAAGAAGCCTTAGTACTCTACCTTTTGCATAAGAAGGGGGTGACAAGAAAATAGACACACATATACATATATACATATACTATATATATATACTCACACACAAAGACATGTCCACACACATACAACACATACTTGCATAAACTCTAGAAAGGTACATGAGAAACACTAACACAAGTATGATTGGGAATCACAGAGTTGTGTGATGTAGTTGGAGCTGAGAGTGCAAGGGAAGGGCTGGTGAGAAATGAACTGGGACAAGCCAAATGGGACCAGATTGTTTAAGGCTTTAAATACCAGGCTAGCAAGTTTGGATTTTATCTCATAAAGTCTGGCATTGTCCAACAGAACTTTCAGTGATGAGGCAACTATTCTATATTTGTGCTGCTCAATATGGCACCACACGTGACTGTTGAGCACTTGAGATGTGGCTCACGTGACCAAGGAAGTGCATTTTAAATTTTATTTAATTTTAATAACTTAGATCTAAGTAGCACCTGTGGTTAGTGGCTACTGTATTGAACAGCACAGCACAGATTCTGGGAAGTATTGGAAAGTTTTACAGGTGGGGAGTGATGCAGCTTGATTTCAGTTTGAAGGAGTTTGTGAAGGATGGAGACAGCAGAGCAGTACTATCACAAGATCATACAGAGAGTGGGGACCCTGACCCAGAGGAGGGGCCCAAGGCTGGATAGGAAGAGATGTATTGGAGAAACTTGTAGAAGGGGAAGTAGATAAAATGATGGATAATGAAGGTGAGGGAAGTGAGAGGAGGACTCTATAGTTCTAGCTGGAGTAGCAAAAGGGTGGTGGGAACATGAATGGAGGGCCCCAGGGTCGGGGGGAGGCGGGGAGCAGGCATGGGTGGGGCCACTAATAAGCTCACAGTGGGTCTCACAGCCTCAGAACAACCGAGGGCATTTACATTTAGAACATAACCTCAGAGCAGAGGAGGCCGCCAAGGTCTGGCCGCTGCCCACCTCTCCCGGCTCATCTTCTCCCACTTTCCCAGCTTCAGCTAGCACCACTCACGCTGGCCTCCCCTCTAACCCAACACACCAAACTCCCTCCCACCTCAGGGCTTTTGCAGAATAGCATGGCATGCCATCAAAGTAAGAACTGAACTTCCTCAGAAAGAACCCCCACGGATGAGAGACCAATGTAAGCACCCTATCTGCCAGTGAAAAGTGGCGGCGGAAGAGAGAACCAGGCCCTGATACCAAACTGCCCGGTGTTCAATGCCTGGCTGTGCCTCTGACCAGCTGTGCGAGCCTGAATCTTTGTTTTCTCTTTTGAAAAATACCTGTTTTCATTGTTAGGAGGTGAGATAATGAATATAAAAGACTAGGACTACAGTAAATGTTTTCTATCAGAAAATCCTATGACTTGTGAGACCTTAGCCCTCAAATTATACAAAAAATGTAGTAGAGGCCTGTGGGGCAGGGTGAATATATTCTGCCTAGAAATGACATGTCACAGTCGGAGATGATGATGATAATAATAAAATAACAACAACAATACCAATGGCAATTTTATAGTATTTATGTGCTATACTGTTTTAAGCGATTTGCTTTTATCAGCTCATTTATTCTTCACAATAGCCAAATGAGATAGATTCTATTTCACAGATGAGGAAACTGAGACAGAGAGAGGTTGAGAAACTTGCCCAACACCACAGCCTGTAAGCAACTAGCCTAACGATGCTCTCAGCCACGACTTTCTCCTAGTCCTCAGGAAATATACCCATCATGTAGAAGGCCCACCTCCACCCCTGAGACAAAGAACTGGATCCTAAAGGGGTTTTGATTCAGTCATTCTGTTTGACTCTATGTTTATCCAGGTGAGAACAGGGGTACCAGGCAGGTGACTGGAGCAGAAACATGGGATAGATTCAGAAGTATCCAAGATTCCAGGCTTCAGAGTAGGAAGGCCTGGTTGGTGGGCAAGCTACCTCCCTTCTGAGCCTCAGTTTCCACATCTGTAGGAAAGGGGATATTATGCTCACCTTGCAGGACAGTAAAAATACTAAGCATGCTTCATATAGGCCAAGTTCCTATGGCAGGATGGTGCGGTGTGTGGAGACAGGAGAAGGAGTTGGGGAGGAATTTGGAATGGGGCCAGAGCCCAAGCACAAGCACAGAGTCCCTCACCTCTGTGTCTACCCGGGACTAAGCCAGAGGCTGAGGCCCCACCCTCCTTGGGAATGGGGTGGGGGGAGAGAAACCTCATTAGGAGGAGAAATGCAAAATTTGCCAATGCCCTGATTATGACTACATAAAATTATGTATACATGCGGAGGAGATGAAAAAGATAGAGAATGAAAACACTTTTGTTTTATTTTTTCCTTTAATGCCATTTTAGCATTTGAAGGAAAGTAAATCAGAAGAGAATGAATTGTGATAGCCTCTGTCCTCTGGGCTTCCTTTTGTACTTTCTGCCCAATATGGGCATCTTCCTTCAGACTGTGGAATGCAGCACTGCTTCCTCAACATGAGAATTGCCAGGACCAAATCCTGTATTTCTACCAATTTGCATGAGGAAATCTGAAGGTAACAGGGAGTCGTGGATGGGCTTAAGTAGCTGTCACTTGGTCAAGGTTTGCTGAGAGCAAATGAAGACCTGTTAACAATACTGAACCCTCTTATTAAAGGTAGTTTGTTGAATACTAAAGCTGTCTCTTTTTTTTTTTTTCTCTTTCTCTCTCTTTTCTTTTGTTTTTCTTCCTACTGTTTATATTTATTATCCCCTCTGGGATTCCAATAGACCAAAAAATAAGTTGACAAGGAAAAAAGAACTCTGAATAATGAGTTCTCTGTAGGGTAAGGAAATGTTCATTTAAAAAAAAATGACCTAAAAGCATGATGAGACAGTCCTCATTTCTCAAAGATGAGGCAAAATCTAAATGACTCTCTTGAGTGTCCAAGGGACTTTTGTGAGAGGCAGTCAATAAATTGAGTCACATTTATAAGGCATCTCCTGTCTTCACCTCTCTTTACAAAAGTAGCTGTTTTTCTAAGTTCAGTGCTGGCAGCACATGTATTTCTTTGGCTACATCTGACTTTTACATCCTTTCTCCCTGCCCATGTTCCCACATATTCTCAGCCTCATCCCCCTGCCCCCCTCTTCTTTGTCTTGAAGCCCCTTGACCATTTGTGCTCATAGAACATCCAGACCACAGTGGAGAAGGCACTGGAGTTGGAGTTAAAAAGCAAGCGATGGTTGAATGATGGTTTTGCTACTTGGTAGATGTGAACTTGGATAAATGGTTGACTACATTCAGCTTCAGTTTCCTCATCCATTACATGGAGTTATTAATTCCTGCCTCTCTGCAGTGTTGGGAGGAAGGCTTGAAGGGAAAGCTGGAAAAGCCCCTCATGCAGTACCTGGCACACACAGCTACTCAGTAAGTCAGGTTGGGCTTATCCAGGGCCTTCTCCTGGTCAAGCCTTAGTTCTATGGCATAGTAAGTAGGGTGCTCCAGATAGTCCAGGGGCTCCCCTGCATTTGCTAGCTCCCCTAGACATTGTCTTGGGGCTGCATGAATATTCTGGCTGATGGATTGTGAGCCAAGGGGATGTGTGCATTACTAGGCTGACACAGATAAGAGCTGATGCACTCCTCCTTTTCCCTCTGTGCCATGGAGATTTTGGGGCAACAAATGCAGATATGGGTCCAGGAAGACCTTGAGTCACTGGATGGAGAAGAGACTTTGCATGAACAAGAAATACACCTTTTTAATATCAAGCCCCTGAGATTTCAAAAGTCTGTCTGTTCCATTAATTCTTAGTAAATCAAGTGACAAACATTTATTGAGCAGTTATATATACCAATGTCTACAATTATGTCTCTATCTATCTACCTACCTACCTACCTACCTACCTAGCTACCTATCAATCATCTATACAAGGATTGCACCAGGTGCTTAGGATACAGCAGTGATCAAGCTGTGTACAGCACAACTGTGTGCACTGAGGTGGTAGATGAAGCAGGGTCAAACTTGCCCTGGAAAAATCCTACTGTTACAGTGGTTTAGGTCTAGTCAAGTGTGAAAAACAGTGAACCAGACTAAAAGGAGAAACAAAAGGCAAGTGTGTGCACAGGGGTCTAGTTGTTCCAAGATTTTGAGGTGATGACTACAGCAAATTTTACTCAAAGAAGAACATATAGATCTCACCATGCAAATTTTACTCAAGACACAATCTACAAACATACCCAGAAGCTTCATGCCTGCCAGGTGCTTGCTTCTTAGTTTCCATGTGAGAGTGATGTCTCCATTTTACAAGTTAGGAAGCCAATACCCAGAGAAGTCATACAACCAGTTGAAGAGAATGTTAAGACCAAGTCCATGTCTCTTATTCCTAACTTAGGCTTCTTTCCAGTTAACCAGGAAGGAAACAAAACCTCACACCCACCTGAATAGAGGAGACCAGTCCTGCCCCCAACACTGTAGCATCCTGTTTACACAAAGGAGCACCCAACCCTAAATTTAGCAAAGAGAGCTGCATCTCTGCCTCGCCTCATGTTCCAAAGTGCTGAGGATGTTCCAAGCATCCTGGAGGCACTGAGATGTAAGGTACTATTTGCAGCCTGAATACATTAATCATTTAAAGGCTCAGATCCAGTTTGGAGAATGGCTGGGTGTCCACTCATCCATCCTCACAAAGCACTCCCCAGATCAATGTTTGCCTCCAAGTCAAAATCAGAAACATAGCCGGCCCTACCAGGCAGGCCATTACTGGGAGAAGATAAAGTGAAAGGATTTGGAGATCTCAGATTCTGGATAGAGGGCTAGCTTGCTTTGATAATTCCTGATAATAGTATGCTGTATGCACCAAGCATTCAGAGTATACAACACACCTTCACACACATTATCTTACAAAATCCTTCCAGCAACCCTGTGGGAGAGGAGTCACACCAGCTCCATGTGCAAATGAGGTTCAGAGTGACTCATACAGACACACAGCTAGTCAGTGGTGCAGTCACAGCAAATGGAGTTAGTGCTCCCTTGGCTGCTCTTCCTGCAGAACTATGCTCCTATTATCTTCAGGTTGGCCATAGAAGGGTTCAACATGGCTCTCTCTGCACCTGCCTCTATTGTCCTTACTCATGATTGGGTGTGACATTGTGACATGTCCTGCACATAGGGAAGGGTTGTTGATGCACATTACATGTATTCGTGGATCAATCTATCTGCCCTTCTTCATGACATAGAACCATAAGCTATTAGGGGACATGACCCATAGGGAAGTGATCTCATTCTACCCTGCTCTTCCCAACTTCCTCCATGTGAGCCATGAAATCCCTTGGGACTGTGTTTTGAAGAGAATGGTGGGGAAAGATGGTTTGGGGGTGAAATGCAGGGGCCCTGGCCAGAGGAGCCAGTGGGCAGGTGATGGGCAAGGAGGGACACACTGGTTCCAGTATGTTGTGGAAAGATCTCTCTGGTTGCATTGCGGAGCTAGAATGGAAGATATGAGAGTGCAGAAGATGCTGTGTGAAGCTGGGACATTCAACCAGGTGGTGTGGCCTGGAGGATGGAGGGTCAACAGGCTGTAGGCAGGTGCTAGAGAAAGGACTCAGCCCAGCTAAGCAAAGATCCAGTGTTTACAGACAAGTTTAATGGCATCACTCTTGCTGGGTGCAAGACTGCTTTGCCTGGAGGTCTCAGAGAATCAATTCCCCTTGCACAGGATGCCAGCCCTGCCAGGTCACTGTCCTAGCTTCTCACTGGGTCTTTCTGATCTCCCTCTTCTTGATTCTCATTCCTCCCTTGGAGCTGGATTCACACAATATCTCCCCCAGTTCATTCATTTCAATAACATCTAGGGGCCTTTCTCTTGGGTAAATTACTGGGGGGGGGGGGGGGTAGGGGGGAGGAGGAGGAGAGGGCAGGGAGAAAAAATAAAAATAAAAATCTGAGCTATTTCACAACCAGCAAGGTGAGCCCAACCAAATGAACTCCTCTAGCCCACAAACAGATTTCAGCACTTGTATTTAATGAGGTGGTATTTTTCTGTACCACAGGTCAGGCTGCTTGGATGGAAGAAAGCCACAACGCTTTGGGCCTCATTTTCTCATCTGTAAAATGAAAGGAGTAGAGCAGTACATCACACAGATTCCTGAGTAAGCCATGCAAGGAAGGGTTTAGCTTGGAGCCCAGCACATAGTTAGGTCTCAACAAATGTAGGACATGCTAGGACCACTGTGTAGAGGTAGGCTGCATACCAAAATGCTGGCTGTTCTGCTGGTTCGTGGTGCCATTTATCACACTTTAGCCTACCTAAAAGTCATCTGAGGATACTGTGAAAATCTACAACCTACAGATTGTTAAATCTTCCTGTACCCCGCCCTCTTAGCCTGGATGGGGTCTGGGAACCTATGCTTTTGTGAACTCCTTGTGGGTTGCGTGGACCCCACAGGCCATGCTGTGAAAAGGCACAATGTAGGTCAGCAGATGTATCCTCAGTTATCCCACAGCTATCAAGTGGCCTTTGAGAACCAGATCATGCCAGGCCGTTTCCACATCCTTCTGTGATGAGGTGACAGGACAGGGAACTGAGAATGAAGGTGGCCTCTGGAATATGTTCTCCATTGAGGGGGTAAGAAGGAACAAGAGGAGACAGGACATTCAGGGCCATGCAGGTACAGGGACATTTCCTCACTTGCCTAAATGACAGGTGTGGCTCCACCTCAATGCTGCAGGCCCAATGGGACAGTCACCTCTGTTTAACTCAGCTGAGCTTTAGGTTGGTTTTGCTCACCTACTCAATCAACAAACACAACTTGTGTTCCTTCTTGGTGCCTGGACTTAAATGTGTTTGGTGTCAGGCTCTATGGCAACAAAAGCATCATGACCTTAAAGCTGTCATTTCTATAAAGCAGCTGTAAAAGGGAAAACAACTACACATATTTTAGAGAGCCGCAGTGAGGATTCAATGAGATAATGCATGTGAAGTGTTCAGCCCACGGCCCGGCCCACTGAATGCTAGACTTTTCTTACAGCATATGCTTCACCTGTGCAATCTCATCAGTACCTCCCAACCTCCAGCACTTTCTATATTCCAAGAGCAATTAACTTTTCTGCTCTCTCTTGCCAGGAACACTATTCCACCCCACAAGTTCCCTTTCCACATACATACACACTGACAAGTTAATTTGTCCTTGAGCTCTCTAATGTCACTTCTTCAGGGGAGCCTACTCTGACATTCCACCTCCCTTACTAGAGGACTCCCTGCCATGAGCTCCTATAGTGTTTCTCAGCCTTGACAATTTTGACATGTGGGGCTGCTCAATTCTTAGATGTGGGGGCTAACCTATCTATAATAATAAAAGGGCAGTATGCTAATTAGACCAGATATCCTTCTGGACGTCCTTCCAGACAAAGCTGGGGCCCAGGTGCCTGCCAACGGCCAGAGCAAAGCCTAGATCCTGGGTGCCAGAGGGAAGCCTGTGCTGGCAGCCAGGGGAAGAAAGGCCTACTCTTGCATGGTTTTTGTGCATCCAGCCTCTAATGTATTATAAAATATTTAGCAGCATTCCTGGCCCAAGGGTCACAGATGCCAGTAGCACTCCCAAGTTGTGCAACCAAAAATATCTCCAGATATTACCAAATGTCCGCTGAGGGAAGCAAAATCATCCCTTGTTGAAAATCACCGGGTTAGTACCTTGTTCCTCCATCATGAGCACACGACCTACAGGTTACTAGGCATTCAACATCTCTGTTCCCCAAGGGACTGTAAATTCCATGAAGATAGGAGCTGGGATGGCTTTATCCAGTTATAAATCCTGAGCACTGAACTCACTTCCAGACAGAAAAATACTAAAAAAATAGGTTTTGTGTGGATGGATGGATGGATAGATGGATGGAGAGAGTGTTTTTCCCAAAGCCAAACTCCTAGCAAATGGCCCAGCTAGACTTGGAACTTGATATCTGACTGTGGACCCTATTCTCTTTTTACCACACCATGTGGATCCTGGATGATACTTTCCAGATCTTGGTAATAATAGCTCATGCTCATTGAGAGGCCACTAGAAGCTGGGCTCTGAGCTGAGTGTTTTTCATGGTTTATCTTGCCTCAGCATAACTCTATGGAGTAGGTCCCATTATAATCTCCATTTACAGATAAAAGAAAATTGGTCTCAGGGAGGTTAAGTAATTTTACCAAGTCAGGTAGTCAGGGAGGACCAGTGGCAGGGGCTCTCTCTGCAGGAGATTGCTCACAGTCTGGCATCAGGGCAGACGAGGCCTACTGAAATCAGAGCCAGACTCATCTAGGTCAATTCACAACCCTGGCAGAGGGACCTAGAGTGTATGCATCAAAACTGCATAGAACACTGCATTTGGGGTAGTTTCTAATACTCCAAGAGAAAGGAAGAGACACTCAGAGTGTTCTTGATCTATGGAAAAACAAAACAAAAAAACAAACAACAACAACAACAAAAAACTACAAAATTTTTGGAGATGCAAAAGCAATTGACTTTGACATTGAGAGAGATGGAAAAGCAATTCCAAATGCAGTAATGCACCCAGGCATAGAAGAAAAAGACCCAGGGGTCACAGATGCTCACAAGCTGAGTCAACAATGTGATGTTGCTCCCATCCCTAAATGGCTCTCTCCTTCCTCCATACTTTCCTCAAGCAGCACCAAATTTTACTTTCCCCCAAAACTCACTCCTGTTTCACAAACCTTCATTGTTTTCTCTGCCTTCAGACCAAGTCCAAATTCATTCCTCCGAAAAAGCTCACCCCTTCCAATCTCTATGAACTTAATTCCTCAAACCACCATATGAACCCTGTGTTAGTCAGGTTTCTTCAGAATCAATTACACACACACACACACACACACACACACACACACTCACGCACACACAGGATATATATATATATTATACACACACACACACACACACACACACACACACACACACACTATATATATATATATATATATATATATATATATATATATATATACACATATACATATACATACACACACACACACACACACATATATGAGATTATATATATGTATAGAGATTTATTCTAGAAATTGGCTGACATGATTATGGAGGCTGAGAGTCCCACAATCTGCTATTGGCAAGCTGGAGACCAAGGAAGTTGGTGGTATAATTAGTCCAAAAGCCTGAGAAATAGGAGCAGCAATGTCCCAGGGCACGAGAAGCAGAAGTCCCAGCTCAAACTGAAAGAGACAGTTCATCCTTCCTCTACCCTTTTGTTCTATTCAGGCCCTCAAAGTATTGGATGATGCCCACTCACATTGGGAAGGGCAATCTGCTTTACTCAGTTCACAAATTCAAATGCTGGTCTATTCTGGAGTCACAGACACACATGAGTTTTACCAGGTATCTGGGCATTCCTTAGCCCAGTCAAGTTGATACATAAAATGAGCCAACACAGACCTCTTGGTACAGCCTCAAACTTGCTGTAGATCAATGGCATTTTCCAAAGAGGAACACAACAATCTCTCTCACCCACATGCTCTTCTCATAATGTGACTTCAACATTTCTCCCATTGGGAAGTGGGGTTTATGTCCCCTCCCCTTCAAACCAGGTGGGCTTTGACCAATCAAATTCAGCAGAAATGACATTATTTGACTTTGAGGCTAGGCTAGACCTGGGACTCTTTATTTATTTATTTATTTAAATATATTTTATTGATTTTTTTTCTTTTTTTTTACAGAGAGGAAGGGAGAGAGATAGAGAGCTAGAAACCTCAATGAGAGAGAAACATCGACCAGCTGCCTCTTGCACACCCCCTACCGGGTATGTGCCCGCAACCAACATACATGCCCTTGACAGGAATCGAACCTGGGACCTTTCAGTCCGCAGACAGAAGCTCTACCGCTGAGCCAAACTGGTTTCAACTAGACCTGGGTCTCTTTAGACAAACACCTGTGGAGACCTAAACCACTATGCAAGCCAGCTGACTCACCTGTGGGGAAGCCCAAGCTAGTCCACACAGATGGATCACAGGAGAGGCCCTGAGACTAGAGAGAGAGAGAAAGAGAGAAAGAGAAAGAGAGATAGAAGAGACCCTGCCAGCTAGCTCCCGATGCTTCAGCCATCCCACCCCCACCCCCTCTCAGCTCAGCCACTGACTCACTGTGACCATATGAGAAACCCAAAACCAGAGCCATCTAGCTGAGCCTTTCCTGATTTCCTGGCCCACAGAAACCACAAGAGATAATATATTAATTGTTGTTATTTTAAGTTGGGGTGAATTATTACACAGTACAGAAGTTCCCTTTATCTGCGGTTTCACTTTTCAAGGTTTCAGTTACCCATGGTCATCTATGATCTGAACATATTAAATGAAAAATTCTAGAAATAAATTATTTATATGCTTTAAATTGCATGTAGTTCTGAGCAGTGTGATGAAATCTCTCACCATCTTACTATGCCCTGCCCATGTGTGAATCATCTCTTTGTCCAGCGTATCCCCCCCCTCCCCCCACACACACACACTCACACTGCTCATTAGCCATTAGTAGTCACTTAATGGCCTGCTTCGTCATCAGATCAATTGTCTTGGTGTTGCAGTGCTTGTGTTCAAGTAACCCTTATTTTACTTAATAATGGCCCCAAAGTGCAAGAGGCAATTTGGATATGCCAAGGAGAAGAGTGAGAGAGAAAGAGAGATAGAAGAGACTCTGCCAGGGGGGGGGGGGGGGTCCCTCAGCCCAGCCTGTCCCCTCTCACAGTATGGGAACCCTTAGGGATGAGGCTTGCACTGCTGGCAGTGGCAGCAGCAGAGATGTGATAGGGTTCCCTGATTGTTGGGTCGCCTCCCATCCCTAAGGGTTCCCATACTGTGAGAGGGGGCAGGCTGGGCTGAGGGACCCCCCCCCCCCTCCAGTGCATGAATTTTCATGTACTGGGCCTCTAGTAATACAATAATTAATAAAGAATAACACAAGCCGTAAAGTGATTCTTTAAAGTGAAAAAGTGAGTACAACACAGAAAAATACCTTGAGAGAGAGATCACATCACATAACTTTTATTACAGAATTTTATAATAATTGTTCTATTTTATTATTACTTATTATTTTTAGACTCTTACTGTGCCTAATTTTTAAATTAAACTTTATCATAGGTACATATGTACAGGAATAAACAGAGCATACAGAGTAGGGGCAAAAGTAGATTTACAGTTGTTCATATGGACAATCCTATTTAATAAAGAGGGAATATGCTAATTGACCCTCATGCCATCATAAAGATGGCAGTGCTCACAGCCAATAAGGCAGAAGTATGCTAATTGAATGTCACACTCTCAAAGATGGCAGCACCCACAGCCACAAGATGGTGGCACCCAGACCCCTCACCTACCCCCACCCCCCATCCCTAGTCACCCATGGCCGGCCTGAGGTGCAGGCAAGTCTTGAATGGCAGCTTCCCAGCTACCTAAGGCTGCCTGAGGCTCAGGTAACCAGGGCTGGCTGAGGCTTGCACTGCTGGCAGTGGCAGCAGCAGAGATGTGATAGGGTTCCCTGATTGTTGGGTCGCCTCCCATCCCTAAGGGTTCCCATACTGTAAGAGGGCGCAGGCTGGGCTGAGGGACCCCCCCCCCCCCAGTGCATGAATTTTCATGTACTGGGCCTCTAGTAATACAATAATTAATAAAGAATAACACAAGAATAAACTCTGTGTTTTGCATACTCACAACTTTTGCCCCACCCTGAATATAGGGTTTAGTACTATCCATAGCTTCAGGAATCCACTGGGGGTCTTGTAACATATCCCCCATGGATACAGGGGGATGACTGTAATAGCCAGAACACTCATCATGGCCATTTTCACCTCCATAGCTTTTCTCACTCAATTCTTCCTGTCTGGTATAGTCTTTCCTTTTCTTTTTTCTTTTGGTTACTTCACTGGATTCAATCATCTTTCTTTGAAGCCCAGCTCAAGATTCCTCCCCTATACAGATGTCCCTGAATGCTTCAGTTCCTGGCCTTAGTTCCCATAGCACTCACCATCTCTACTGTTCATCTGGCACTTACCAGATGGTTCTCTTTTATAACCATCTTTTAATGTTCATTTTCCAGTCCATCTTCAAGGGGTCATGTCTATTTTCGCCATCCCCATAGCCCCATAATACTAAGTGAGATGTGAGATCCATAACTCAATGCTGCCTATGGGTGCTAAAGAGGCTGAGATACCCCATACATAGTGCTGCACAAAAGTTCCTCCATGTCCAATGACAGGACTGATGTTTGAAGGTCATAGAGAAAGCAGAGAGAATGCAAAGAAGACACTGTAGATGACTAGAGGGGGAGACCAGCAGATCCTCCTAAAAAATTGCTCACTCACCTCTATCGAGACCCCTATCTTCCTTCCCTCTGGCCAGACCACACTGTTGTCTGTGTCTATGGATTATGCATATAAGAAAAGAAAAAAATATATTTAAAAAAATAAAGAACAAGGGTCATTTGTCCCAGAGAAAAAGACTATAAAATATCCAGATGGATTTCAGCTAGTGGTGGGCTGAGCCGAGGACCACAAGGCCTTAGAGACAAATGTCCCCCATACAGATGTCCCTAGTTCTAGGTTACCTAAATAACATGGGCACTGTTAAAATATCATTGCAATGCAGCTGATTTTTATGATAAGAAAAGCTTAGGAAATACTAACAAGACAATGTGCATAAACTAAAATAAATGGTGCGAATCTTTCATTCAACCATCCATACACTCATTCATTTACCAAGCATTTATTGAGCACCTACTATGGGTAAGGCCATGTGTTAGGTGCAAGGAAATTAGTAATTAACAACACAGATCGTTTTTGCCTTCCAGGAACCAACAGTCTAATGGATAAGACTTTAATGATTTAGTGACATAGATAAATGCTAAGAAGTCAGGATTACTATAAGCACACAAACAGAAGCCTAAACAGACTGATCTTTTTCTTTTTGTCCATATAGCATCTGTAGCCATTTTTTCTCAGCACTTGACCAAAATCCTGCCAATCAAATGCTCCCACCTAGGAATTTTTCTATCTAGAACACATATGTCAAACACAAGGCCGCGGGCCAAATCCAGCCCGCCAGGCCTTGCAATGTGGCCCGCACCGCGCTGTCATCACTGCACTCTGCTGTCAGTTTATGACATTGTCAGTTTATGACTGTTCAGTAAACCATTCGGCCCGCGATTTAGGCTGGATTTTAGATTTTGCCCCCTTCTCTGATTGAGTTCGACACCCCTAATCTAGAATGAAGGACCAAAGGGGTGGGGACAGTGGGTGATTCATCCTACAGGTAAATACAAATCACCAGTCTAGTGACCAGTGATTGCCCCTTGTGTTAGTTATCTACTGCTGTGTAACAAATCACCCCCAAACCGAGCATCGTAAAAGAACAAACATTTATGATCTCATAGTTCCTGTGAGCACTGTTTAGCCGAGTCCCCTGGCTCAGGGTTTCTCATGAGGCTGCAATCAAGTTGTCTGCCAGGACTGCAGGATCAACCAAGAAAGGATCAGCTTCCAACATCACTCCTATGCTTGCTGGCAGGATTTTGTTCCTTGTGGGGTTTAGTTCCTCACTGGCTGTTGGTCACAGGTCTCTCCACAGGGTCCTTCCACTGAGCAGCTCTCAACATGGCAGCTACCTTCCATGACAGTAAGCAAGTGAGACAGCAAGAGAAGGTGAGCAAGAAGGAGCCACAGCCTTTTTGTACTCAGTATAAGAATTAACATGCCCCCATCACTTTTTACAGTATTCTATTCATTAGAAATAGGACACTAAAACCATACACACTCAAGGGAGTGGTGTCCCATACAGGTGTGAATACAAAGAGATAAGGATCTGTTGTAGAATCTGCCTATATCACACCCAATGGGTCCTATGATTGGGATTGAGCTATTTTTAGTGTCTTCCCTTCTTGATATCAGCCCACTCCCAAGAACCCCTCTCCAGCCCCGTAGGAGATTCCTTACACTGCTTAATCCTCTCCTGGATTCTGTCACTGGAAATCAAGAATGCTGATTGAATGGGAAAGTCCAGGCAGGAGCAATGATTTGGTGTCTATCAGGCAAATGAGCCGAGAGAGGGAGGCCATATTAATGTCCACTGGGTGGCTTAAAACAACAGAAACTTATCCTCTTTTAGTTCTAGAAAATAAAAGTCCAAAATCAATATGCCTTACCATATGGGAGAAAACAGGAACTGAATATCTGGGTTCCAGGACTGGATAACTGGAGGTATGTCAGAGGGGGTTGAGAAAGGTCACAGGTAAGACAGGTCTTGGCCCAAAAAGAAGGTGGAAATCTAGTTCTCAGAAGAGGCCACATGATCAGTGTGTATGCAGCAAGATGCTTGACTTGAGTCTGGCCCATCCTGCTAATAGGCTAGGAGGGACTATGGGGCAATAATAAGGATGATAATGATGTTGATATCTGTCTATTACTACATGAGTTACATATTTTACATAGTTTTACTTACTCCTCACAATAATCTTATTAGTTAAGTAGTATGACTACTACCATTTTATCGGTGAGGAAACAGAGGCTACAAAAGAAAAGCAATTTTCCCCAGGTCTCATGTGTACCCAAGAATCACAGTGGCAGAGTAGAGATTTGAATTCAGGCTTGTCAGACTCCAGAGTCTCAGACCCAGAAACAGATGTGTGTGGGGAGTCTAGCTGTGCGCATTGGGAGGCTTCCATAGCATAGAATTCCAGATGGCACTTGTGTTAGCAGTGTCTTTCTTCATTTGCAAGTAGGAGAAACTGATCTCCATGATCATGGTGGGCTGAACAAAAAATGGACCAAGCTTTAGTTTAAGCTGCGCTCATCTCAATTGATTATGTATGTGTTCATGGGCAATGAGAAAAAGAAACAAATGGAAAGAATGTTAGAACATGTACACCAGGTATATTTTAAACCTGCAGTAACTGCCGAAACCGGATTGGCTCAATGGATGGAGCGTCGGCTTGGGGACTGAAGGGTCCTGGGTTCGATTCCAGTCAAGGGCATGTACCTTCGTTGTGGGCATATCCCCGGTGGGGGGTGTGCAGGAGGCAGCTGATCGATGACTCTCTCTCATCGATGTTTCTAACTCTCTATCTCTCTCCCTTCCCCTCTGTACAAAATCAATAAAATATATTAAAAAAAAATAATAAACCTGCAGTAACTGAGACAATGTGGTATTAAAACACAGATAAAAAAAAAAAAAAAACACAGGTGGGCTTTAGATCTAAATGTGAAAATAAAACAAAGAATATTATTCAAAATAGCCAAAATATAGAAGTAAGCTATGTTTATGTGTCCACTATCCATAGGACACATAAACATATTGTGTATATTCACACAACATTGAAGAGATAAACTTAATACTACATGCAACACCATGGTTGGATCCAACAATCATAATGAATGCTGAATGGAAGAAGTTGAACAGAAAAGGACATATCCCCTATGATTCGATTTACATAGAATTCAAACAGGCAAAACTAATCATTAGAGGTCAGCATATCAGTTATGCTTGGGGAAGAAGGTGGGGTCATGAATAGCAGGGCCACAAAGGGGAAGCTTCTGGAACGCTGATAAAACTCTCTTTATGGACCTTGGTGTTGGTCACAAAGGTGCTTTCACTGTGGGTATTCATCAAGTGTAAAAGCTTTAAATATAAAGAGTGGAGAAAAATCAATAAGAAAATACTAAGACTTCTTCAGTAGGAAAATGAGCACAGGAGATGTGAACAAATGATAAAAGAGGCGTTACAAACGGCTTTGCATATACCATATTTTCCGGCGTATAAGATGACCCACTAATTTTTACAGTTAAGACATAGGTTTAGGCCTATATTCGCTGTATAAGACTACCACCCACTTCAAAGAAAAGACTTACTTTGCCGTCAAGATCTGCAGGCAATTTTTGTGCAATTTTGGTCTTTTGCCCCCGATTTTCGGTTGACTTTTTTTCGTTTCAAAAGTCATCTTACACGCCGGAAAATACGGTACTTGAACAAATCATTAACCTTGGTAGTAAGGAAACAAGCTAAACAAATTTTTAAATGAGAGATTTAATAACAAATAATGGGGACTTGGACTTCTGACCACAAGGAGTGATTTACACACACACACACACACACACACACACACACACACACCACCTTAAACAACTAATAGGAAAAACAGACAGGATTATAGTAAGTAATAGAGGTATTGGGTAACAGGAGTGCAGTCTGGTGATTCCTGGGAGAAGGGAGATGAGTGGAGAGCCCTGTAATGAATGCCCTGGGTTATTTTCTGGTGAGAGTCTCCAGGCCACAGAACAGAGAAAAGAAACCCACCAAGAGCCTAGTCTTCTTGAGGAGGTAGAATTGAGAATCCATAGAGCTCAAAGAGGCTGGAATTTGCAGGGAAGAGCAAAGACAGTAGAATGTTGCTTAGAGAGGACCCTGGAGAGCTTTAGAAGGTTCCCCTCAAGTCTTAAGTACCGATTAGCAAATGTGTGTGAGGAAAGTACCATAGGGTTGGGAAAGAGCCACTGAAAAGGAGTGAAAAGAATAATTCCCAACACCCCAATTCACACAGGGTCTGTAATGGTTTGTATTCACACTAGCGGGAGTGGAAGACATTCTAACACGCAGGGCATCAAGTAGAGTACTCAGAGGGCAATTTCTTTAGTAGTGGAGCCAAATTAAGCCTAGCATAAAGGATGTTTTGTTCTCCCATAACAAAGCTTAAAAGCAAGCCTCGAAAGTATCAAACTGTTTCCTAGTAACTTAACTGCATTAGAACAAAGTTAAAGAATATTTAAAGAAAATTGAAGGAATTTCCAATCTATTACTCAACATTAAATCCACAATAAAATGTTCTTTTAATTACTAGGCATGTAAAGAACTAGAAAAACGTGACCCATAGTGAGACACTCATTGGATTGAAATAGGTCCAGAAATTATGCAGATGGTGGAATTAGCAGAATGACATTAAAACAACTACTTAAAAAATACACCACCTACACAAGAAGGTAAAGGAAAACATTGGCATATAAATAGGAGACGTGGAAAATATAAAACACCCCCAAATCAAACATTTAGATATTAAAAACAGAGACAGGGATGTGATTAATAGCATTAGCTTCAGCAGAAGAAAATATTAGTGAATTTTGTGAATATGAAATGCAGGGAGAAATTAAATACAGGGAGAAAAATAAAGAAGAAAATGAACAAAGTATCCATGAGCTGTGAAACAAAGGGCCCAATATTCAGTCTCCAAAGTAGAGATAAAAAAAGGTTGTGGAAGGAACTGAAAAAATATGCTAAGAAATAATGGCCAAGTATTTTAAAATGTTGATGAAAACTATTCATACAAAGACTAAAGAAGTTCAAACATAGGAAATATTTAAAAACGATACCATAATTAAGCTCCTTAAAATGGCTAAAAAAGGTAATCTTAAAAGCAGCCAGAGAGAAAGCATACATTATGTACAGGGAAACAAAGGAAAGAAAAGAATAACAGCAGATTTTTTCATGGGAAACAATAAAAGCCAGAAAAAGGTGGAACAACATTTTTAATGTACTGAAAGAGAAAAGTGTCAACCTAGAATCCTATACATAGTAAAAACATCTTTCAAAAATGAAAGAAAACAAACCAGAAAGATTGGTGAAGATGTGGAAAAACCTGAACCCTACTATATTGCTGGTTAGACTGCAAGATGGTGTAGCTACTATGGAAAATAGTCCGGCAATTCCTCAAAAGATTAAATGTAGATTTATCAATTTACCTAGCAATTTCTTTCCTAGGTATATACCTAAGAGATCTGAAAACAAATTTACACACACACACACACAAAAAAAAAACAAAACAAAACAAAAAAACAAAAACAAAACACACTTGTGCACAAATATCCATAATAGCATTATTTGTAATAGCTAAGGGTAAAAACAAACAAACAAAGAAAAAAAACCAAGCCTTTATCAACTGATAATGGATAAACAAAATATGGAATACCCCTATAATGGAATATTATTCAGTCATAAAAACAAAGTACTGATAACATGCTACAACATGGATGAACTTCAAAGTCATGCCAAGTGAAAGAAGTTGACACAAAAGGCCACACATAATTGTATGTTTCCAAATATATAAAATGCCCAGAGTAGGAAAATCTATAGAGACAGAAAATAGATTGGTGGTTGCCTAAGGCTTATGGGGAGGAGGAAATAAAGAGTTAGTAAGTGCAAATGGATACAGGGTTTCTTTTTGGGGTAATAAAAATGTACTAAAATTAGATAGTGGTGACAGTTAACTTACACACTGAATTGTAGACTTTTAAAAGGTGAACTTTATATGTAAATTATATCTCCATGGAGCTGTTATTTTAAAACACACACACACACACACACACACACAACAACAACAACAAAAACAAAAGTGAGATAAAAACTGTTGTTTTAGACACACACATTTCATCAGAAGCCCCTCAAGAAATATTAAAGGAACTTTTAGCAGAAGGAAAATTATAATCAGATGGAAAATATGGATCTACACAATGGAATGTGGAGTACTGGAAGTAAGAAACAGATGGATTAATAAGAAATAATATTTTTAGATCTCTTTAAGAGATAATTAACTGCTGCCCTGGCCAGCATGAATCTCCAAGAGTGCTCTGGAATGCAGCATTTCCCAAACTCATTCAACTGCTTGAAGAGCAGAAGCATAGTAGGAGTTATCACTTATTGAGCACTTTCTGCATGTCAGGAGCTTTACTTAAGGTGCACCTCTAAGATGTGAGGGTTTCCCTCACAAAACCCCATTTGCATGTGTGTCTCATTCCTACAAACATTCAACTTTCCTCACCAATAATGTGCTGGAAGATAGGATAAATTGCAAGTCCTGCTGGAAGGAATGAAGTGGCAACTCAGACAGGGAAATCTGTACCACCAGGTGAGCTCAACAGAGTTAGGGTCTCTAACATTGGTCATGTGATCAGTTCTGTGGTGTGTTAAGCCAGTGATAGCAAAGTGAGCTAGGGGCTGACCACCCATCTTTAGTAGTGGCCTTCCTTGTTTCTTCCCCAGTGAAGGAGTGAGACTATTCATTTTACACACGAGGAAAGACTTACAAAGGTTTAATGACTTGCCCAAGGAAACACTGCTACAAGTGGTGGGATCTGCACCCATGTCAGCTGGACCGTAGATTCCATTCCCTGACCTCTTGCATAGGAAGGCTTCTCAGGGCCTGGAAGTCAGAGTAATGAGGTTGCAAAATGCCCTTCTGAAGGAAAATAAACTTAGGCTCCTCTCAAGCAGGAAGAATTGGGGCAGGAACACAAGATGAACCTGCACTATCTTGTGTGAGAACGAAAGCGTTCAAAGAATGCCGAGGGCACTTTAAAAGAACACTGGAGCCAGCTTGAAAAAGTTCCTGCTGGCCAAATAGGATACAATTTGAGCATCAAAATAAACATTCACAGTAATAAATTGTAACCCATTAAATAAAATGGGAACACCTAAGTCCACATATATAAATGAATAAATAAATGGGAGAGGAGAAAACTTTTCCTTACAGTTGGGTTGCCAACTGATACATTTAGAACTAATGGTCAGATCAGAAAATCACCAATTGGCCACAGTGCTGATAACACTTAATTCAGGCAAGAGTCATGAATAAATGCTAAATCCTGCAGAGGTGAAAGTTTGATTGGGTTGGATTATTCACATAATTACTAAAAAATACTTTTTGTTGATTAAGGGGGGAAAAGGAGACTTTACTGCAGAGAAACCTGGCAGACACCACCTTATCTAGTGATTAAAGTTCACATGACTACTGGTAGTAATGGGACAAATAGAAATTGTGTGCTACCTAACTGCATGTAATGAGAAGAATACATCCTTTCCGATATTCCTACCAAAAATGGGCAACCTGAACCCAATGATGAAGAATAGTAGCCACACTGAAGTTGAGGGACATTCTACAACTTGCCTGGCCTGCTACAATCTTGGAAGTGTCAAGGTCATGTTGGCCTCAGGAAGACTGAGGAGCTATTCTAGAATGAAGGAGACGAAGGACTAAAGAGATATAACCAGGATTGGATCCTTCACTATAAAGAACTCCATTGGGGTAGTTGGTGAACTATAAATGAGATCTGAGGATTAGACGGTACACTGATGTTAACTTCCTGATGTGAGTGCTTGTGATGAGGTAGGGAATGTCTTTGTTTGTAAGAAATACAAACAAAATATTTGGAAGATAGGGTATCATGTTAGCAGCTTACTTTCAAATGTTCAGGGGAAAAAGCTTTTTGTACTACTGCTACAGCTTTCTGTACATTTGACATGATTAAAAACAACAAAAATGAAACAACTTTTGGGGAAACTTTTCTCAGTTGTTATATAATGAAGTTATTCACTGGTGGCAAGAGGGAGAGGGGAGAACTCTTTGAGGAGAGCCAAAGGCTTTCTTTTCCCCCTCTCAGGCTGGTGGGAGGCCCCTGGATATCTCAGGAAAAGGCCTACGGCTGACTTCAGAGACCAGGACTGGAGGCTACCTTCCGTTTGCACACCTGCAGCAACACAGAACTCACCACCTTCACTGTAAGTTGCTTGTCATTGTTAGCAAGTTCCTCTCTTGTAACCCACCACCACTCAGGTCTCAGGGAGGCTGACTTAACATCAGGTTAGTTTTCTTGGGAACTGTTGTGATTCCTGCAGTCTCTCCTTGGTGGGCTTTGCAGGGATGGCTCCCTCTTGTGTCCAAGAAAAGAGGTGCAGCTGTCTCAAGCCAAAATCATTCCAGGGTAGAGGCATTTTCCCTCACCCTCTCCACCCCAAATTTGCTCCTTTTTGGACAAGTCAGTGCATTGACTCCCATTCATTTAGTCATTCATCCTTCACTTTATTTTTCCATTGGTTTAGTCCAGTGGTTGGCAAACTCATTAGTCAACAGAGCCAAATATCAACAGTACAACGATTGAAATTTCTTTTGAGAGCCAAATTTTTTAAACCTAAACTTTTTCTAATGTCACTTCTTCAAAATAGACTCACCCAGGCAGTGGTATTTTGTGGAAGAGCCACACTCAAGGGGCCAAAGAGCCACATATGGCTTGTGAGCTGCAGTTTGCCGACCTCTGTTCTAGGAGGCTTGACTCAATAAGTATTTATAATGCTAAACATTGTTGGACATCTCACCTCCTTCAGAGAGGTGACTGGTGTGAGCCATGAGGTGGTAAACTGTGCCAGGGATGGGGCATTTACACTCCTCTGTGACCCCAAATTTATCATTCTCGGTGGATGCTCAATCAACATCTGTTGCTTGAAGGGAAGTGCCTCTTGTTTTAACACCTGAAATTGGTCTAAAGCCATCAGAACTTTTATTTCTATTGGTCATGCTGATAGATGGCTAGAATTCTCATGTGAGGCCACAGGAAACATTAGGCTGGCCATTGTAGGATAATGGTGAACACTTTTCTAGGGCTTGCTATGTGCCAGACTTGGATACATTCAGGGTATCATCAGTTCCTCACAATGGCCCTTTGTGAAAGAGAAGAGTCTCAGGGAGGTGAGGGGCACAGTGCCTGGGCACTCTCAGGCCTCTGCCCTTCCTTCTGTTCCTCTCACATACCACATTCTTCTAACCTCCAGACCTTTGCACTTTTTGTCCCTCTGCCTGCAAGCTTCTTTCCAGAATCTTCTCCTGGCTGGCTCCTACTTGTTATCAAGTCTCTACTCAATGCCACCTGCTCTGACCACCTTACCTCCCCCATGTCCTTCTCTGCCCTGTCACCCTGTTCAGCATTCTTCATGGCACTGACCATGCTCTGAAATCCTTATGCATTCCTTTGCTTGCTCACTGACTTTATTTTCTGTAAACACATGAGCTCTGTGAGGTCAGGTCCAGAAAAGGGGTTGGCACATTGTAAATGCTCAATAGATATTTGTTGAATGAATCAAACTGCTTGCAAGCCTTGTCCACTTGACCTCTGATGACCCTTTCACCCCCACCACCCACACCAATCACTGCTGCCACTATAGCTATGACCCTAATCACTGGCGGTACTACCTCTAGCCACTCAGGTATTTGAGTCATCTTACAGAGTTGTCTTTCTAATCCACATTTCTGTTCATGCTACTCCCCTCCTCAAATACCTTATCACATCTCATTAGGACTCTTGTTGATGAAGACTAAAGCTTTCATCATTGCTGCATTACAAGTTCCCCCAATGTCCCAAGGTTTTTATTATCTCATTTTATAAATGGGGGAACAGAAGCTTAGAGAGGTTAAGTGACTTGCTCAAAGCTCACACAACAACTAAAAAACAGCACTTGGAATCTGAATCCAGGTCATTGTGATTCCCAAGGCCCCATTCTCAGCTGCCGTGTTCTGGTAAAAAGCTCGGCATTGGCCAGCATTGAAAGGGAGTGAGAATCAGAATCCCCTGGAGCAGGGGTCCTCAAACTTTTTAAAGTGGGGGCCAGATCATGGTCCCTCAGAGAGCTGGAGGGCCGGACTATATGAACTACTAATTCCTACTGTAACACCTCGGCTGCGCTCACTGCCCAAAAAACCTGGCGGGCCGGATCAGACTCCTCTGCGGGCCGCATGTGGCCCGCGGGCCGTAGTTTGAAGACCCCTGCCCTGGAGGCTAGTTAAAACAGATGACCCGGCCCCAATCCCTGAGTGTGTGACTCAGTAGGTCTTGAGTAAGGCCTGCGAATTTGTGTTGCCAATACATTCCCAGGTGAGGCTGCTGCTGTGGTCTCACTGCAAGAGCCATGAACTAGGGAAATTTTGTCTCCAGTTTCAGGAGGCTCATGATCTCCTGGAGCCACTTGAGCACTTTGGGAAGGAGGAGGGCCCATGGACTTCACCTTAAGAACCACTGTTCAAAGAAACGATCCCTCAGATCCCGAGGCTGCGAGTTCTGTTCAGCAAGATTCCGTTAAACTAGGGACACCCAAGTCTTGGTCCCTATTCCCCTTGCAAATCTGACTCTTAATAAAGTTAATTATCTGACCTTGAAATGTACAACTGACACTCCATGGAAAGGCCTCTGCTTGTCTTACGCAAATGATAGGGCCTGGAGCAGTTTCTCTTGGAGGTTTCATGACAGTATTTTAATAATTGTTGAGCAGAGCCTTGGGAGCCAATTACAGAACTAGGACAGCTTTTTTTTTTTTTTTTTTTTTTTTTTTTTTTTTCTCTTTCTCTAAAATTACTTTGTTTCTAACTCCTAAAATGTATGGGCATCTAATACTGATGGGTCCAGAAGGGCTCTGACATAGTTTCCCCCACGCATGAATTTGAAATTGTTCCAGTAAAGCAAGTGCGCCGACGCTCTCTTCCTCACTCTCTCATCCTTACCTCCCTCCTTCCACCCTCCTCCTCACATTTCTCTTTCCCACCTTCGTCCTCCTCCTCTCAGCTCTCTCCTTTACCTTCTCCTCTTCACAGTCCTCCTCTCCCCTCCTCCTCCTCTCTCTCCTTACCTACCTCCTCCACCTTCCTCCTCTTCATCTCTCTCCTTATCTACCTCTTTCACCTCCCATTCACAAGCCTCCTCACTGAAACCAAAGTTACCCAAGAGTCAAATCCAGAACTTTGAAGCCTGCCTGTTATCCACCATGAGCACTGGGGTCTTCAGCCTTTCTCCTTGCCTACAACATCTCCCTGGCTGCTGGGGTCTGGGGGTGCTTCAGCCAGGGTATTGTGGGCCAATGGCAGGATAGGTCTCCCAGGATAGTCACAGGTCCACGACCCACTGGGAGCTTGTCTGGCTCCCCCTTCCCACCTGGTGATTTCCCTTTTTAGGTATATAGCTGGCAGAGGCCCATCATCCTAGTGGCTGGCTGGAACTGTCCATGGCCCCAGCACAGGCCAGTGGCAGGGACTCAATGCAACCTTGGAAAATGAAAATCAGATCGTGTTACAGCCTGCTCTCCACCTCTCACTACCCCCATTGCACCTGGAGGAGAACAAAAACTCATTCTCAGTCCAGCCAATCTCACTGACCCACCCCCTTCCCTTTAGCCATACTGATCTCCTAACCTCACCCCAGGCATGATCCTATCTCAGGACCTGTGATTCCTCGATTACAGATTGCTTCATGGCTGGTGCTTCATACAATTCAAGTCTCTGTTCAAATGTCACCTTCCCAGACACCCCCACCCTTCTCCCCATAGCCTTATTTTTTAATAGTACTAGTCATTACCCACATGGTCTAAACTTGGTAGGTGTCTAGCAAGGACCATATTTGGCCCTTGCCCATTATAAGAGATACTCAATAAATCAGAATGAATGAATGAATGAATGAATGAATGAATGTATGTTACCATCAATGGAGGAGACTATGTGTACTAGCTGGATGTTTTTACATTTTTATCCTCCTCCCTCCTATCTGCAAAGTGGGAATTACTGTCCTCTATTTAATGTGATGATTGCTTAGCTAAAAGAGCAGATTGACTTATTCAAGGACACATAGCAATAAGGGGGACTTGAGCCAAGAACCCAAGTCTGGTGTGACTCCAGGCCCATGCATGAGTGGTTATCTGATGGTAGCTCAGGTCAGGCTCAATGCAAGTGCGGTGCCTCCCAGGAAGGAAGAGTCCTGCAGTGATAGAGTGCAGGTGGGAGGTCAAAACTTGGGGGGTCAGACAGCATGGGGTGACTGTTACACAGGATCTAGGGGGCACCCCTAGAGGAAGATTGAGGGCCAAAGCAGGGCCCTAGGCAGTCCTTAGGATAGGATTTAGAGCAAAACTCTAGTCCCCTAGAATGGGGAGGGACTTTTAGAGACTGCCTGGTGGCCAGGGCTAGGCAGGCTGGGCTGGCCCCAACCTTTTCAAGCCCCACACACATGATTTATGGACCTGACTGCTGACATGGCCCTACCCACCTGGGATGTACTTGGGTAGAGATGATGTATGACACACGATGTCAGCAAAGGCCAGGACTGGGGGGTTACAGACTCCAGTGATAGACTATCAGCTTCTGGCCAGACGAGCAGAGGGGATGGCAGAACTCTCAGGTAAGAAAGATGCTTACCGCTCCAAAACATCCTGGAGCAACAGGTGCACAGAGCAAAGTCATAGGTATCTTGACTTTAGGGCAGCCCAGGGCACAATAATGCTCCCAAGAGGCAGGCAAGAGAGAGTGGTTGGGATTTCTCCACTCCAAGTTAAATGTGGGGTTAGAAGTTTCATGGGGCAACTGTTGCCAGGACAACTGTATCTAGATGAAAGTTGGAAAGAGATGGTAAGGTGCCCCAAACATTAGAACCAAAAGGAAACAATGCAGGGTTTGCCAGGATGACACTGACCTGGATATCATCCTGGGAGGCAAAGAAAAGATGAGAGGAAACGGATCAGTGACTTGATTGGAACTGGATTGGTAAAGACACAAGCATAGGAAACTGGGGGCAGAAATAGCAAGACCCACAGAAGCTTGGCCATTGGTGGAAGCTGCCCATTCTTTCCATACCTCCTTGAACATACTATACACATCTGCCTCAGTTTCCTCATCTGCAAGATGAGACAGTGATCCCAGACTTAAGAGCATGGCGAGCACTAGGCAATTTGGACATATGAAAATTCCCATCATAGTCCCCACAACTTCCAAAATGACCTTTGAGTGTAGAGCACCTGCTCGTCTAAAGAAGCTGTTGTGACTCTCTTTTGAGAACTCCCTTCCCAAAAAGCACCTGTAGAACTGGACTGGAGCATCGGCTCCTACACTAGATATGTGAGCTCCTCATAACAGGTGCTTGAGACCAAAGGTAAATTGATGTGATTCCTGACTAACAGATTGCACAGCCTGGTGGATAGGAGCATTCAGGCCAATAAATGATGACACCAAATTCCAGTCCTTTTTGAATATATTTAAGAAATGCAGACCTCTGCCCTTCAGTAGTAGATTTAATCCTTGATGAACTTCAGTCACTTAGAGTCAAGACTAGCAAACAAGGTGAGTGATCCAGTAGGGAAATTCTGGCAGACATGGATGCAGGCTCTAGAACCAGACCTAGGTTTCTCAATAAGGTGTGCAAGTGCCCTGACTTCTCTGTGCCTCAATCTCTTCTGCTGTGAAATGGATCCACTAATGGAACCTGTGGCTGGTAGGGTGGATGAAATGCTGAGTGAGCCCTGTGCCTGTCCTGTGGTGAAGGCTGTTACCATTCCAAGCCTTTCTTAGGAATTGAGACAGTGTGAGCACAGAGGTGGGGGAGGACATGAGAAGGGACAGGGCATGAGAAGAGGAGAGGAGGTGATCCCACCAGCAAAGCCTCCTTTATGCTCGCTCTGGGATGCATTGTGGTAACACTGGTGTCCTTAAAAGCAGGACAAGCCTGCCACCCAGTGCTGCTAGGTGCCACCACAGGAGCCAGGCAGAGCAACTGCATCTCCTAGCTCAACGCCAATGTCCTTAGCCTGGGCCCGGCTCCTGGGAACCTCAGTGGCCTTTAGGATTCTGTGATGATTCACAGTTGCCATTCTCCCTCCCCTCCTGAGAAGTCTTCCTTACACCCAATTCTTCAGTCATCAACTAGCAGATCAACAGAGGGACTTGAGACTCCAGGAGGGAAGTCATGCAGGCGCCAAGAAGGTCTAGTACAGCAGGAGCCTTTATAGCAGCAAAATGACCCAACACCCACAGTGGCTTGCAAGCAGAAGACTCAATGGAGTATCAGGCACCCATTAAAAAGGATACTTGAGTCCAATCGGTGTGGTGTAGTGGTTGAGCATAGACCCATGAACCAGGACAATTCCTGGTCAGGACACATGCCCAGGTTGTGGGCTCAATCCTCAGTAGGGGTTATTCAGGAAGCAGTCAATGGATGATTCTCTCTCATTATTTTATTTTTTTAAAATATATTTTATTGATTTTGTACAGAGAGAAAGGGAGAGAGATAGAGAGCTAGAAACATCGATGAGAGAGAGTCATCGATCAGCTGCCCCTTGCACCCCCCCCCACTGGGGATATGCCCGCAACCAAGGTACATGCCCTTGACTGGAATCGAACCCGGGACCTTTCAGTCCCCAAGCCGACGCTCTATCCATTGAGCCAAACCGGTTTCGGCTCTCTCTCATTATTGATGCTTCTCTCTCTCTTATAATGGCCCAGTGATCTAGGAACCATCATTTCTCCCAGTTTGCAGATGGGGAACCTGAGGCACATTGAGGTGAGGTAATTGGTCCAGAATCATAAACCTAAACCAACCCAAAGCCAAGTTTGAACTCTGTTCTCCTGGCCCAAGACTTGTTCTTCTAACCCCCAAAGCCACCTTCCTGGTCCTGTAAGTGTGTTTGGGTCATAAATACAAATCCTTAGCAGAAAAGACACTTCCTTGAGAAAAATCATTTTTTAAAATTCTATTAAGAAACAGTTTTAGTCCTGGCTGGTTAGGCTCAGTGAATAGAGTGTTGGCCTGTGGACTGAAGGGTCCCGGGTTCAATTCCAGTCAGGGGCACATGCCTGGATTGCGGGTTTGATCTCCAGTGGGGGGTAAGGAGGGGCATGTGGGAGGCAGCCAATCAATGATTCTCTCTCATCACTGTTTCTATCTCTCTCTTCCTCTCCCTTCCTCTTTGAAATCAATAGAGATATATTAAAAAAAAAAAAAAAAAAGATGGGAAAGGTCAATGGGGGAAAAAAGTGAGATATATGCACTACTACATGTAATACTTTAAACAATAAAAAATATTAAAATAAAAATTCAATAAACCTGAACTTGAATCTAAAGAAAAGAAAGAGCCGAGACCGGTTTGGCTCAATGGATAGAGCGTCAGCTTGGGGACTGAGGGGTCCCGGGTTCGATTATGGTCAGGGGCATGTGCCTTGGTTGCGGGCAGATCCCCAGTAGGGGGTGTGCAAGAGGCAGCTGATCGATGACTCTTTCTCATCGATGTTTCTAACTCTATCTCTCTCCCTTCCTCTCTGTACAAAATCAATAAAATATATTTTTTAAAAAATAAAATAAAGAAAAGAAAGAAAGAAAACAGTTTTATACATACTTTTCCTTTTTTGTTGTTCATTATAAATACAGGCATATCTAAGAGATATTGTGGGTTGGGTTCCAGACCATCCCAATAAAGTGAGTATCATAATAAAACAAGTCATAATCTTTTTGCTTATCCTACCTTCAATTTGTAAAAACAAAAAAAAAAACAAAAATAACCCCCACACAGCATTGCTGAAGCACAATAAAGTGAAGAACAATAAGATGAGGCATGCCTATAGTTCTGTAAGACTTTAAAAAAGGAGTTGATGCTTTGGTTCAGGCTACCCCATGGGGTTCCAGGAGGCTGTGAAATAACAAAATGCGTGTGGAAGAAACTTGCAAACTAAAAAACATTTTGTTATTCAGATGATATTATGATGATGTTAATAAAGTATTGACAATTGCTTCCTGAATTTCTCCTGTGAGTGAAGCTGTTGCTAAGAGCTTGGTCGTTGGACTTCAAGTATGTGAGTGGTCTTGATTGAGGGTAACTCTCTAGAGGCCAAGAAACAGTGAAGAAGGAGTGTTATTCTCTCAGTGATTGTTCCCCAGCACCCATCATTAAAATACTGATACCTCTCATCAATGCAGTACCTCCTCCCATTTTATAGATGAGGAAATCAAAGGTCAACTTGCCCAATATCCATCAACTTGTAAGTAGCAGTGTCCAGACACACCAGACGTTCTGCTTCTTTCTACGCCCCCTCCCCACCACCAGCCTTCACAGAGTTTGAAGAGGCCAAAAGGCGAGGCTGGCATTAAAAGGCAGCCCAGCAAAGACCTCATTTATAAAACCAAAGAGAGTCCTGAGGAAAGTTAATTGAAGTGAACAAAATACTGAAGAATTTAGCACTCAATTTGAGAAACTATTTTTGGCTGAACCAAGATGAAGAGACAAAAGAGAGCGCACAAAAATTGAAGAGAAACTAATTTGGAAAACATAATAGGGAGCAAACTTCTCAAATTTCTTCAGAGCCCAAGAGACATGATTATTCAAGAAATAATTAGATGCCATCCTGGGGGTAATGAAAGCTAAAAATGAGGAGAAAAAAATTGAAAACTTCTAGAGAGGTCATGGGCTGCTCTCAATATTTCTTTCCTTTACAGATTTGAAGATGAAAGAATTAATTTGCAAAAGAACAATAAAGACATACAAACTAATTGTAGAGGAAATTGAGTTAGGAGAATCTAAGCATCTTGTCCATCTGTTTGGGATGGTGGATAGGTCATGCAGAGCCATATGTATTCTGATCCTAGAAAGAGTGGGTAGGCCCTCATGAAGATAGCTGGAGGAGCACAGAAGCATATGTCCAGCTAAGGGGTCAGCAAATTCTACCTGTTAAGGGCCAGATAGTGAATATTTTCAGGTTTGAGGGCTAGATAATCCCTGTTGCAACTACTCAATTATGCTGCTGTAGTGTGAAAGCCATAGTAGCTGGTATGTCGATAAGGTGATGTAACTGTGTTCTAATAAAACTTTATTTACAAAACCAGGCAGCAGGCTGGATTTGGCTTTCAGGCCATAATATACTACAACCCCCCTCACCCTAAATTACTGCACCTGGTCTTTCTATTTGAGACTGACCCTGTTGCTATCTACCCCAAAACATTAGCTATTAGAAGAATCTTTCAAAAACCTAATAGTGATGATGATGATGATGATGATGATGACAATGATTACAAGGAGTTGGAGGGAGAGGAGGAGGAGAAAGCTCTAGCATAGACACACAGAGCACTTAGTATATGCTAGGCATGGTGCTTAGCTCTTACATAACACCTACTACCTTCACAAAGGTAGTTTTACAGATGGGGAACCGAGGTCCAGGGAGTTAAGTAACTTGCCCAAGGTTACAACTAATGAGTGTCAGAGGCAAGACTTGAACCCAGACAGTCTGGCTTTAGAGTCAATGCTCTTAATCACTATAATTTGCTGCCTCTAAAATGACTGGCTCCAAATTCTTCAGGAGTTTCCCACTGCATACAAGATCAGATTCAAATTCCTTAGCTAAGCACACAACGTCACATGTGATTTGATACATCTCAGCTTTCCAGCCTCATTGTCCTCCAAGCCTCATCTCTGCACCAGGCATCTAGAATGGCTTAAAGAGCCTTATATTTCCATGCATTCATTCACTCTGTTCCTTCTGTCTATAATTCTCTTCTCCTCCTTCATTCTCTAACACCTTCCAGATTCAGCTCAAGTGTCATCTCTAAACAGCTCTCCAAGTCCCTGTTGTCTATTCCAGATTGATAAAGTCATTTCCTCACTTTTGATCCTAGTTCCACTGACAAATTGGTGTAAGGTAGTGGAATAGCTGATTTCTTAAGGGCCACCAACACTTTAGTATGACTTAGCCCACCAGATTGGCTTGGTTTCCTAGAACATCTTAGAGGAATGAGAAATAAAAGAATCAAGTTCAGATGTAGGGAAGAGAAAGGTTGTATGTTATATGACTGAATTTATGCTGAAAACTTGATTCTACCCAACCCTGGAGTGCAGCTCTATGTGGCTGCAGGCCTGATAACTTGTCTCTCCAGCCTATATTCCCCCAGGGGACTGAACTCTGTCAGACTGCGATCTGTACCTGCTTAAGGGAAACAACTGCTTCGCTTGTACCTAGATTTCCTAATTTCAAGAACAGTGCACTTTTCCTAATTCCATAGTGGGTGAAAAACTGCATTTGTCAGGCTAGGCAGCTTGATTAAAACATCCCTTCAGATTCTCAGCTCCTTCTGCTCTAATTCTGATCCTCCAAGGAAATTTTAACTTATAAATTGATTTTCATCTATTCAAATCTGATTCAAATCTGTTATTCCCCAATGCACCACTCAAAACTTTTTTTTTTTTTTTTTTTTACTATTTTGTCCATCCTTTCATTTTAAAGTAATTTTGAGCTAGAAATTCTGACACCTATTCTAGCATATTGTCCTTCTATTCTTCATTCCTCCTTCCTTCCATCTATATTTCCATCAAGCCTTCCATCCATCTCCATCCATTTTAACCATTAGTTCCCTCAAAAATTGGCTGAGAACCCACTCTAAGCCAGACCTATTGCTGGGGGTTTGGTAAATAGTGGTGAGCCCACCAGGGAAAGACTTGATCTTGTGGGCTTAAATGGACAGGGAACCGGTACTTGCTCTCCTTCTGCCTGGAGGTCTTCCCTTTTCTGTCATTATTTACAGGGAACTCTGGTCCTGTTTCCTGAAGTACCCCAGGCCCTGCCCCTGAGCTTTCTCACTTTCCCTCACCTCCTCCTCGATATGTCTATTGCTCGAAGGTCTGCATCTCCATCCTCCCCAGGGGAAAGAATATTTATTCTACCTTCCTTTCCAGGATAATTCCTCACTTCCCTTACCTCAGTCTTCTTAGTCCAACTCCCACCTGCTTCTGCAGCCCATTGCTTTACCATAAGTCATCCTATTAATTACCTTTCAGTTATTGTTTAGTTGATGTTTATAACCAACAACTACCACCTCGGTCTGAGTCATTGAGAGTTCTGGTCTGAACTATAGCAATAGCTCCTCATCCATATCTCTCCCCATCTCTTCAGTCATTTCTCAATATCCAAGGTCCTTCACATGAAGGGTCGGTCAATAATTGATATTTTTCTGCTTCAAAACCCTTAGGTCCCATTTCAGACAAAGTAAAAGCCAAAGTCCTTACACTGTCCTATCTGGCCCCGCATGATTTCTGACTCTTTTGTTGCTCTCCCCTCACACACTCCGCCCCAACCACACTTGCTGTTTCTCACAATCACACTCGCTCTTTCTTTTACCAAAAGCACTCTTCTTTTAGATCTCCCCAGCTCACACTCTCACTTCCTTTGCGACTTATTCAAATATCCCTCATCAGCAAGGCTTTCTCTGACCACCCATTAAAGAACAGCATTCCACCCCTCCCAGTCACTATCTATCTCCATTTCCCTGAGTGATATTTTTCACGACATTTTCTACCACTGGACACATAACATACCTGTGTATTATTTGTTGTTGTCTTCCCCCATGAGAATACAAACCTCTTAAAACAAAGTTTTTTTCTGTTTTCGTACACTACTGTGTGTCCACCAACTACCGTAACAAAGTTTTAGCACAAAGTAGGTGCTTAATATCTACTATGAAATAAATGAATGAATGTATCTGTGAATAAATGTCCATGTACATCCTAAATCTTTCCCCTCAGCCTACAAACATGTCCAAGTCTCTATTTTTAAAACAAACGAAACAGAACAAAAATCTTTCCTTGCCTGTTTAGCTTATCATCTTTCCTTTCACCACAAACCAAATGCATAATTCTTTTTTAAAAATATATATATTTTATTGATTTTTTTTTACAGAGAGGAAGATACAGTTAGAAACATCAATGAGAGAGAAGCATCGACCAGCTGCCTCCTGCACACCCCCTACTGGGGATGTGCCTGAAACCAAGGTACATGCCCTTGACCAGAATCAAACCTGGGACCTTTCAGTTCGCAGGCTGATGCTCTATCCACTGAGCCAAACTGGTTTCAGCAGAATGCATAATTCTTTTTTATATAATTGCCACCAATGTGCATATACAATTTTGAGTTCTTCTCTCTCACCTAACGATTCCCTGCGCAGGCTGACAAATGTTCTAAATGCAAGGTGGCTCAAGGCAGTGCTTCCCAGGTTTTCTCCATTCTGGTTCCCCTTCCCGACTTCTGCCACATTCGTACACCCCTTCACACTCCTCAACAGCTTTATTTAAAACAGCTCACCTTTTTACTAAAAATTATATAAAAATAAATCTTAGAATACTTCCATAAATGAGACATCAGTGTGACTCCCCTAATTAGAGTGTAACTGTAAACATAAAATAAAAACAAAAATAATGTGATTAAATTCTAGACAGAGAGACTCTCATCTGGTCTGGGACTTCCTCACCCCCTTTGCTTTTTGTGAAAAGAGAACTCAGCACCATCACAGAGACATTAGAGACCAGGAGGATGGTGACAGTAGTGATTAATTCTGTACTGTCTACTTGAAGTTTGCTAAGGGAATAGATTCTACACATTCTCACGTACACAAAGGTAACTGTGAGACAATGGATGCGTCAATTAACTTGTAATCATTTCACAATGTACATCAAATCAAAGCATTGAATACTTTAAATATATACAGTTATATTTGTTAATTATGCCTCTAAATGCAGGAAATGCAACCTTAAAAAAGACAGATACACATGCCTGCCCTCAGGGAGCTGCCCTCATTAAACTGGTAGAATGAAGCCTTCCATGCTGTATGAGGCTGAGAAATCACACAGGGGAAAAAAAATAGAATCAATAACAAGATACTCCCAAACATCCAAAGTAAACTCAATGGCTTCTGGTCTTGGGTGCAGTTTCAGATTGCCATCCTAGTGTGAAGAATTAAGGGTTTCCTGGTCTGGAGAACTTCAGAATTATTTAAGATCAAACTGGAGCTCTAAATTAAGTGAAGTCAATGGCAATCATTTTTACAGAAGATGATTAGAATGTACTTCCTTAACTCCTGGAAGAAGGAGACACTCAGTCTGAGGAGAGAGATAAAAGGGAGAGAAAAAGAGAGAGAAGAAAAAGAAAAAAAGAAAAGAGAGAATAAGAAATGAGAAATAAGAATGGGGAAGTTGTTACTTGATGAGGAAGGCAAACCAAGAATAAAACTGAGAGAGAAAAAAAGACCCAGGCTTATTGGTTGAGCATCAGTCCATGAGCCAGGAGGTCACAGTTTAATTCCCAGTCAGGGTACATGCCCAGGTTGCAGGCTTGATCCCCAGTAGGGGTCATGTGGGAGGCAGCCAATCAATGATTCTCTGTCATCATTGATGCTTCTATCTCTCTCTCTAAAGTCAATTAAAAAAATAACACCACACACATTTCTTTTTAAAAAAGAAAAGACCCAGGAGCTCCCCACGGAGGTTTGCAGTGGAATCATCAGCATTGGAGGGCCTTGGAGATGCACCAACATTCTCAGTGCCACTCAAAGGCACTCAATGCTCTCAAATTCATGGCACTTAATGTTCCCCCAAAACTCAAACTCATTTTCAGAATGGAGCATAAGCTTCCCTTTGAATTCTGGAATGGTGGAGAGGAAGCTGAACTGCAAGGTGGTCCTAAGGCTGCTCCTGGCCAGGGTCTAGCCTTACACACGATCTCAGAAATCACTCCTGTTTGCCAGAACTCAGTTTTCTCACCTCTGAGAGCAGGGAACCTGGAGGATTTCTGACATTTATAATCTGTTGGGGCCTTATGTTTATGATTTAGCAATAAATTGAACACCCCACCAATTAATACACCACAGCTCGCTTAACCCTATGAGAAGACATTTATATTTTGTTTCTGGTCTTTCCCAGTTCTAATTTCCATGGCCTTGGATGTGTTTTGCCCCTGAAAACACTTTCTCTATTTTTAAATGTTTTCACAGGATAAATTTCCAAAATTGGTTTTCCTAGATTAAAGTATATGAATCTAATCCCCATTGGCTAATGTCCCCTCTCTCCTCCCAAAGCTTGTAACATTTCACAACCTGTGCTGTTTCACAGCACACACAGTGATTGAGTGTGCTCTGGAATTGGCCATGAATGCCAGCAGTAGGAATATCTGGAAACTTTTTAGACACATTGGGCAGTCGAAGGCTTTAGAAATAAGTTCATTTCAAGGAGAGAGCAGATCTACCTTTAGACAAAACTGGGATTTGGCTTAGAGTTCACCCTTTGAAAGCCCCAGTGGCCTCAGATTTTCTCCCTCTGTACCCAAATCTTCACTCCTTCTTTTCCCCAATTCTCTGACCCCTGGAACAAGTCAAGTATTTCCTTGCTTTTTCTCCTGTGGACCTGTCATTCACCTCCTTTCCTCTAATGAGAAGACCCACAGCCTTGGTGTCTCTCCCACCCACCAGGATGGCAATCTGAAACTGCACCCAAGACCAGAAGCCATTGAGTTTACTTTGGATGTTTGGGAGTATCTTGTTATTGATTCTATTTTTTTCCCCTGTGTGATTTCTCAGCCTCATACAGCATGGAAGGCTTCATTCTACCAGTTTAATGAGGGCAGCTCCCTGAGGGCAGGGATATGTATCTGTCTTTTTTAAGGTTGCATTTCCTGCATCTAGAGAAATGCCAGGCACATAGCAAGGGTTCAGTACATATTTGTTGAATAAACAGATGCAAGTTTTTCCACTGTGATTTGGGGCTGGTGTAGGAAGTGGGGTCAAGTCATCCCCAAATGGCAAGAAAATGTCCTAGCAACACAACAGCTTGTGGAGAATTAAGGGATTCCTGGTCTGGAGAACTTCAGAATTATTTAAGTTCAAACTGGAGCTCTAAATTAAGTGAAGTCAATGGCAATCATTTTTACAGAAGATGATTAGAATGTACTTCCTTGACCCCTGGAAGAAGGAGACACTCAGTCTGAGGAGAGAGATAAAAGGGAGAGAAAAAGAGAGAGAAGAAAAAGAAAAAAGAAAAGAGAGAATAAGAAATGAGAAATAAGAGTGGGGAAGTTGTTACTTGATGAGGAAGGCAAACCAAGAATAAAAACCAAAAATGTTCCAGATCTGTATTGAAAACATTTTTTCAATAAATCATTATAAAATATTGGCAGGGAAAGGTAAAACTAATTTTATAATTGATTTTAAAACTGATTAAAAAATAAATTTCTAAATTGTTCCAGGGTGATCTGGTAAAATTGCCTTTGAGCCCTGGATTCTGTTATGGGGAATTTGTGGCTGAGGAGCCAACATCCAGGACATAGAACCAAACTCAGGCCCAGGTCAGGACCCTGGAGAGCGCTTAGCCTGCTTGAGGCTGAGAGGAGGAGCTCATTGTGCTCAATAGACCCAGCCAGGCCAGGAGGAGAGCTCTCCTCCCAGTCCCCTTCTGCATATTGAAAGATTGATGCTAGTTTACTTTGCTCACTAGATTCCACCTATAGGTGAGATCATGGGATATTTGTCTTTATCTGACTGGTTTATTGTCTGTGAATGTAGGCAGAGTTGTGAGGCCTGGCGACAAGAGCAATACAAGATAGTGGGATCCTGATGCCAACTCTTTGAAGCAAGAATCACAGCACAGCTTGGAAAGAGGAAAGGCCTCACTTAAGGTCATAACAAACACACAATTCCTGTAACCCAGAGCCCTGCACAGGGACAGAAAAGCTAAGCTGCTTTAGACCCTGGGAGAGAGACCAACTATAGTCACTTCTGAGTGACACTCTGTGTGTCTGCATTGGGTTTTACTCCTGGTGTGTGTCATGAGATATATGTCCCCAAGTGTCCCCTCACCCAAGTGTGATGGGGTCAGAAGTCCTTCCAGATGACGCCTTTATTTGGGTTTCAGTGTTGTCTTCTCTCCCTGTACTCTCATTCAGAATGCCACTAGTATCTCAAAAGGCAGGGCTTCCATACTGGTCTCTACTTTGAGTGGCATATTGGTCAGGATTATAGGGAGAAACAGAACCAGCATGGATAGGTAGGTAGGTAGGTAGACAGAATGTGTGAAAGAAGGGTGGATATGTGAGATTATGAGAAATTGGCCCTGCTACATGGAGGTTGAGAAGTCTCATGATCTGCCATCTGAAAGCTGGAGAACCAGGGAAGCTAGTGATATAATTCAGTCCAAGTCCAAAGGCCTGAGAGCCAGGGGAGCTGATGGTATAAATCCCATTCCAAGGCAGGAGAAAATTAGATGAAATGAGATGTCCCAGCGGAAGCTGTGAGGAAGAAAAAAGGAGGGGAGTGCAAATTCCTCCTTCCTGCACTTTCTGTTCTCTTCGGGCCCTCAACAGATGGGATGTTGCCCACTCACACTGGGGAAGGCAGTCTAATTTACTGAGCCCGCTGATTCAAATGGTGATCTCTTCCAGAAACACTCTCACAGATGCACCCCCTAAAGTGTTTTCATCAGGGCACCTCTTGATATAGACAAGTTGACACATAAAATTAACCATCACAGGTGGGAAATTTAACACCAACTGCACCCTGGGACAAGACTTGGTAAAGGGCCCTTTCTTCCATGACCCCGACATGGATGGTGGCCTAGTTCCCTTATCAACCCACACTCAGCACTTTCCCCTTCTAATATTATTGCTGCATGATCTATGTGAGTGATTCATGCAGTACAGGCTGCATATTAGAATCACTTGCAGAGCTTTTAAAAAACCCAAATGCCAAGGTCACCTCTGACCATCATTACATCAGAATCTCTAGGGATGGGCCCAGGCCCAGTACTTTTAAAGCTCCCCAGGGATATCAATGTATTTCCAAGGCTGAGAACCACAGCTCTCCTGAGAGAACAGAGTCGAGCTTTAACCACCTCTCTCTCCATGGAGCTGAGCATAGGGCCCCACCCACAGGGGGCAGTATGTACAGGCCTGTTGTACTAATGGTGGCAATTATTGTAGATGGGATTCCACTAGGGGGAAAAAAAAAAAAAAAAAGACAAAAACTGACAGGACCCTAAATAGAAATGCTTACCCATCGAAGGTCTATTGCAGGAAAAAAATGTAGTAACAGCATGACCTAATGCACAGTATGATAGTTAATAATAATGTGCTGTATATTTGAAATTTGCTAAGAGAGACGACCTCAAGTGTTCTCATCACACATACACTTTCATATGGTAACTATGTGATGTGATGGATATGTTAATTAGCCTGATTGTGGTAATCACTTCACATTTCACAATAATTTCACACAATGTTTTGTATATCAAAACATGACGTTTACACCTTAATTATACACAATTTTCATATGTCAATCATAAAGCTGGAAAACAGAAGATAGTAACAGCATTAAAGTAAGGCTATGCATCACAGCCAAGGTTGCCTCATAAGAAGGGACCCTCAGAGGCCAGTGAGAGCTCCAGCAGTCACCTGACTTGACCTGGCACAGCCATATCAGATGTGCTTTTCAGATCAGGAGCCACTAAAGCCTACGCACGAGATATTAGAACCAAAATATGGCCTCAGACCAACAGCTTTGGTGTGACCTAGGAGCTTGTTACGAATGCAGAACCTCAGTTACCCCTCCTCCCCCAACCCAGACCTACTAGTATTATAGGTCAGAATCTACACTCCAGCAAGATCCTCAGGTAGGTCATACACATGCTGCCGTCTAAGCTTCTATCAGAGCTCAGCACACTTGTGCCACTTTCTCTTCCTACCTTTCAGGCCAGCTCCAACTGCAGCTCTAATCTGTAAGACCAGTTTGATCTGTTTAAGGAGAGGAAAGAGCCCTTCATTGTGTGCCAGACCTGAGCCCCCATCCCAGGTCAGGCAGAGCGGCCCAGGGTGGAGAGAATGCAAGTCTACAGCCAGTCCCCTCCACTGGGAACCCATCACTACTGGGGGCTGGTGACCTTGTGCTGGTGGCAGTTTCTAGGAGACCAGGAGGGCACTCCATCACTGCCCTTCTTCTACCAAACACATGAATTCAGGGAAGGTCAGGTTAAAGCTGCAGCCGATGCAGCATTGAGGGGAAATTCGAACAACCCATTGACTATTACTCCTCCTCCTCACAGCACCAACAGCTAATATTGAATCCCCATCACTGACATTTATTTGGACATTAGCTATATATCAGGCTCTTTATTCCCATTTGCCTGTTCATCTACACTATCCCATAGAGCAAATGATTATCCTCATCCTAAGATGAGGAAACTGAGTCCTGGCATGGCCACCCAGACCAAAGAGTCAACACTAGGACTGGAACTCAGGCTCTAATTGCAAAAACCCCACTATTAAAGCTGAGCTTGCTTTTCTTTGGGAACTGACCCATCCAAATGGCTGGGGTTATAGGAGTGAACACACAGACATAACCCCTGCCTTTGGGGATGCTGCAGTCATGAGGGAGTAATTTATGAGCATGCACTGTCTTCCTGACACTATACCCTAATAAGGGTATTATTATCCCTATTTGCAACACTGAGTCAGGACTCGGGGAGGGTAAGGAGCTTTCCCATGGGTCACAAAGTCAGGGCTGGCAGGGTGTGGAAGGGTTGGGTGAAGAACTGAAGAGATTAAGGTGTGTATGTGAGTGCTGGGGCCTTTCCAAACTTCCTTGACTTCTTGTCAGCCTTCTAGAGCTAGAGTCCTCTAAACCCCACCATACTCTGGAATTCCTCAAGGGAGTTTCCAATCTTTATTTTGCTATGTAGCTTTGATCTCTCTGAACCATCATGCCAGCTACCTGGCAGGGTCCAAGTGATGATCAAATCAGACAGACTAGGTAAGGGTGTTAGCAGGTGTGGGCCCAGTACATGGCAGTCACTTCTCCCAAATCTTGGGATAACAATGAGGTAATGGGAGACCCCCCCCCCCAATTAGGAGAATCATCAGCTGATGGAGCATGCCAACAAGTGACCTCAGGCCTAGAGACACAGTCCCTCCGGACCCTGCATTGGTTTTTCACCCGAGTCTCCCCGAGTACTGCTTAAGGGGCTGAAGCCCTTTCAACATTAGTGCAATGTTCAATGTAGCCACACGAGGGCAGCACACACCCATACAATCCCCAGCTATGGTCACAGTGATTCCAGGGCAAGGGCCTCCTACTGCAGCTCCCAGAAGGAAGGACTCATTCACTCAAAGTCGGGAGGTGAGAAAAAAGACTTCCATCCTTATGACAGGATTGTTTAGGAACACTGGAGACAGAAGGGACATTCCAAATCTTACTTTTTATAGCAATAACTATTTTAAAGAAGGAAAACAAAGGCATAGGGAAGAATCAAACTTTTGTCACATCTGAATATATTCAATCTGGCCCAGATGATATCTAAGATCCCAGAGAGGGGGTGCAGTGACCCTAAACGCTCATATCTTACTTCCTCAGGCAGTCTTTCCTAATCACACTAGTTTCTTTCTTCCTCCTAATACCGCTTTACACAATTAGAAACTTAATAGAAATTCCCATATTTTCTACTGACACAGAGTAATGAACTTTGTGGCACATGTACCTCCACTGCCCACTCCTGTGCTCCAACCAGACATTAATAATTGATTGCTGAGCTTTCCCCCACTGGGTCTACAGCTGCCTTAAATGCCTATCCCACACAATACTGAAGCAGACATCACCAAATGAATGGCATTGGCAGGTGAAATGAAACCTCTTTGCCATTTTCCTTGCTATGAAATTTCAATGAATATTGGCTGGCAATATGAGTTGTTTTGTTTCCTCAGATAAAGTATCAGTTCTTTGGTGATAGGACATGCATGATTCCAACAAAATTCCAAGTATTCTGGATGGTAGATGTCCTTAAGCTCCCTCCTTGGCTGGAAAGGCAGTGTGCCAAGGTAGGCATGGTCTCTGGAATGAAAGACCATCCTGACTTCTAGACACAGTTCTGCCACTTAACGGCTTGGTGATCTGGGGGCAAAGTGATCTCCATCCGTGAAGCTGTGTCCTCATCTTCAAAATTAGGGAGCATGCTGGCTCTCTTGCAAAAATAAAGATGCCATGATGCCATGTAGCCAAAACCCCTAGTACAATGCCTGGCCCAGAACAGGTGTTCAGTAAATAATGACTTGTGTCATTAGTTTGATTGCTGAGGTGGAAGAAGGAGAAGGTGAGCCAAGTCTATGAAATGACAAGCAGCCCCAGTTGGGTGGCTCATCCCATACACCAAAATGGTTGTGGGTTCGATTCCTGGTCCAAGGTGCATATGGGAGGCATTGATCAATGTTTCTTTCTCAAATCAATCTCTCTCTCTCTCTCTCTCTCTCTCTCTCTCTCTCTCCCTCCCTCCCTCCCTCCCCCCCCCCCTCTCTCTCTTTCTCTCTCTCAAAAATCAATAAATATATCCTTGGGTAAGGATTTAAAAATTATAAGTAGACTTGCTCAGTGGAGACAGGGTAAAAAAGGACACTCTCCAATGCCTGAGACACATAAATGCACAAGTACTTTCACTTTACCTGACAGCTAAGATAGGTATTTGTTACAGCAAAGGTGACACTTTCTGGGACAGAGTTAGGCCAAGAAAGATTTAGGTGAATTTGTGTCTGGAGGGCTAATGGTACCCTGGAGAGAAGGGGGTTGAGGGCCTCACCCAAGCCAATGAGCCAGAGCAGGTCAGGTGTGTCTGGGAAGTACCTATCTGCAGGTGATGGGGAAGAAGGTAAGTCTGGCAGGTGGGATGAGGACTGGTGAGACATTTTCACTTAGTTGTAAGGCAGACAGCAAGAAGGTGAGCAGTGGGTGTTTTAGCAGATGAGTAGAAAAACAGCCACCTGAGAACAAACCTCGAGCAGGAATCCAGGCAGGTAGGTGGTAGACAGTTGGCACCCACTGAGTACGGAGATGCAGAGGAAGGTCAAAGAAAGACAAGAGAGTAAAATATACAGCAGAAGCTTGATTCAAAGAATGAAGCTTCATTCAGATCAGCAGCCAAACTAACATACAAGGTCAGGGAGCTGGGTCATCTATGCCTGCATCCAGAGTCAGCAGTCAGCTGGGGGGGCGGGGGGCGTTGTGCACTCACCCCCTCGGTTGCCCTTGTGGCTCTCAAGGTGCCCCGGCCCACCAGCCTGGGAGCTTCCCCAGCAGCTCCCTCTGGTCCAGCAGAGCTGTACAAACATCGCTTGCCTCTCCTTGTCAGAGCAAATTTGTGGCAGCAGCGTTCATGCATGCCCCAAAAAGTCTTGAGACTGGGTGCTTCAGGGGATGACCAGATTTAGCGATGCTTCATATCTCCATCCATCAGGGGATGCATTTCCTGGCCAAAGCAGTGGGAGCTGGGACTGGGTGGGTTTCCAGGGGGTGGGAAAGAATTAAAGAGAGATCTACTCAAATGCCACTACCTTTATTGCACTGGGACTTCTAAATAGGACCTGAATAGAGTAAGAGTAGAGATCCCTTGGTTCTCATCCTGGTTCTGTTATGAAATTGCTGAGTGCTGCAGAGGAAGTCACTCTAGCCCACAGTCTCCTTGTCTGTGGAGGGAAGATAGTTACATCTGCCCAGGCTGTGAGCAAGCTCTCCAGAGAGTGAAGAGGGAATGAATGACCAGGGTGACTGTGTTGAGAAGGATTCTGAGGCTAAAGCCAAGCCGAGCCAGAAAGAGAGCTATGACCACTTAGCTGTGTCTGCCAAGGTGGGAGGGCACCCCCTCCAGCCTATGTATTTGCCATTTTCATCCTAAATAGTGGTAAGATATTATTTTCATTTCTTCTTTAGTCCAAAACCAAAGCCACTCTGATAAAAGGCCAGTATGCAGGAGGCTTTTGGTGCTCATCTCTCATATCCTTTTTTTTTTTTTTTCCTTCCTTCTTTCCTTTCTCTTTCTTCTCCTTCCCCTTTTTTTCCAGATAGTATTACCAGGAGAAGCAGTTCTCAGAGCAGATTTCAGGATCAATAACATCCACCCAAGTCTGAAGAGCAGAAGGAACTGGAGGCATGGTTCACTTGGAAAAGGTTGGACGCATTGAGGGCACTTCACAGAGGCAGCCAATGGCATAATCACTAGGAGCCACAGAGCTGAAGAGACCTGTCCTCTGAGTGAAGGTCAGGGAACCAGAGATCCAGTCAAGAGGGGCCAAGAGCACAAGGAAACTCAGTTACAGGGAGCAAACCTTTCAGCAAGCACGCTGCCCTCGAGCATGGGAAGACACAATTCTGTCACTCCACAGCTGTGCGATGCAGTGAGCCACTGCCTCTCTGAGACTCAGTGGCTTCACTGTAAAATAGAGACCATGATTTTACCTCAGGTTTCTTGTGAAAACTGAAAGACTCCATGACAGGATAACCGGGCGTGTCCCAGGGTCTCACGGTACTCCCTCTCCCTTTGGGTCCCAAGTTAACCTCTGAATACCCAGCCCTCTGGCTCAAACCAGGAGGCCCTGTTCCAAAGACAGAGAGCAGGCCTGTCAAAGACAGGAAGTATTCTCTAGTCATCAATCACTGATGGCCTCTCTCGTCCCTGTCACCAGGCCCTGGCATGTCCCCAATATTCCAGATTGCAAGTTGTTCTAGGATTTAGACCTATCCCTGCCCAGAAGTTTCTAGCTTCTTCTGGTACCAGCTAGGAATGGTGCTGAAAGGAGATTTGTGGTACCTATCTTTGCAACTGTTCTAGAACTTCAGAGTACTGACCAGGTGGTGCTCATGATCATTTATCATCTGTCAGGTCCCAGCCCTTTCTCAGGATCTCAGGGTTCCTGAGAGTCAGGTGGCACTGACATTACTGGGCTCTAAATACCTATCTTGGGGGGGAGAAGGGGCAGTGCCTTCACAACCTTTCTATAGGGAATGTCTGGCCCGCAGGCCATATAAGGCCCTCTGAATCATTGCGTCTGGACGTCCAAAGCAATCGCAGGTGGGACTTGAAATTCAATAAATCTAGGAGCTTTTTTTAAAATAGCAACATAAATTTATATTAAGTGAATGATGTTATAAATATCCAAATGGCCCTTGGCAGAGAAAAGGTTCCCCATCCCTGCTGCTGTAGAGGGAGGTGAAGGAGAGTGGGCAGAACATGAATGTCAGACTTGGGTCCCTGCCTCCCAGTCCAGCTGGGCCACTTCCTGGCTCTGAGACACCTGGCACCTCTCTGGGCCTTTGTTTCCTCATCTGTAGGTTCCCTCCTGTAAGGTGGTTATAGTATTAAATAAGATAGAATGTGCATCTGAAAGAGCTCTGTCCACTGCAAAGTACTGGATTTACATTAATTTGTGTCCTCCCCAAAATTCACAACTCAAAGCAAGTCCCAGAGATCTATTCTGGGCCATGATTAGGGAGTGATGGCCCTGCTTCTCTGTGTCATATCACATGGCCATCCCACTCCCATTCCTGCCTCATTCCAGCTATATCCAGTTCACTTTAGTAAGTGAATAGAAACTTACAATTACTCTTAATCACACCAAGTACTTTAAGGCCTCAGGGCCTTTGTTCACACTGTTTCTTTCACCTGGAATGCCCTTTTCCTCCCCACATGGCAAACTCCTGTGCATCCCTCAAGACCCAATGTCAAGGTCGGTTCTTCTGAGAAGCTCCCTATCTGATACTCCTACCCAGGATGAAGCAATATCTCACTCACTGGGCTCGAACAGACCTCTACTTTCTCATGCTGTATTAGAATGAGACTGGAAAGGACAAGCTGAATTGGCTTGATGCATGCTCCCCTGGCCCAGCACACAGTAGGTGCTTAGCTAGTGTATGGACTTGCACCCATCACCTCCACTCCACTTACCAAAGACTGGCCATGTGTCTGGCTTTCAGAACGCAACATAGGCTCACTCCTGACTTCTTGCAAGCCCTTGATTCTTCATCAGCGTAGCCCATGTGTCCCAAGACAACATGGAGCATAGCTGTGCCGAGGCAGCCACAGGGTGCTGGGTGCCTATGTGTCGGGGGTACAGGAACGAAGAGGCACTGGTCACGGAGGAGCCAACCAAGAGCTCCAAAGTCTGCCCATCACCATGGAGACAGGCCCCGTGGGCCAGCCAGGCCTGGGCTGGTCAGTGAATGAATAAACGTGGCCCATTTTTCTGCCTTTGTTTGGAGCCTCCCTGGGGCTTCCTGCTGTCAGCCCCAGCTGTGCGGAAGGCGGAATTTGCCTGATATCGCTGAGCTGCCGCCTGGCAGCGCAGAGCCTGGCCCGGGCCGCCCCACGCCAAGATTCATGCCCGACTAACAAGCCCCACTTTGTTCCTGTGGGAAAGTCCAGCCCCTCAGGAAAGAGCCCTCTCTCTGGCCGGCCCCTGGTCAGGACTCAGTGAGGCAAACAAAGCTCCATCCGCTGGCAACGATTCACAGGCCCCAATGTCCACCTCGGTGCCCAGCGAGATGGAGGATCTGCTCTGGGAGGCGGGGTCTGGTGCATCCCTTTCTCTCTCAGCTGGGAAGCCAAGTTAGGAACTGTTTGGCCAAAGTTCTCCCCACCTGCCACAGCCTTTGGTTTCTTAGTGGGGGCTATGTAAGCAGCAGTTAGGGGAAGTCTTGGCAGAACTTAGCTGATGCCCACATGAGGCCTGAGGGAGGTCACCGTGGACTACTTGCCCCTAAGAGTTGAGGCCCAGTAGCCTTGCAGATGCTCTGTCCCAAGCCCGGTGCTTGGTGGAATCTTGGTTCTACCTCTATCCACATGGGTGGCCTTGGCCTCATCATGTCACCTCATTATCCTCAAGACAAGGGTGCTGAGCCTGCTGCCTCCTTGGATGTCACTGATATTGACAGTAAGTAATAAGGAGTCACTTCATTTAGCACTAATTCTGTGTCAGGCTCTCTACAAAGGGATGTCTCACTGGAAAGGTTCTTTCTATGAGAATCTACCAGCTCAGATGTCTGCAGGGAACAACAAGCAGGTAACACAAAGGAATGATGCAGCCCAGGGCAGGACAGCAGTGGGTGGTGGGCACTGTGGGAACATAGGGATCCTGGCCCCACCTACTAGGTCCCCAACCACATGTGAAAGTGTGAGTTCAGATCTTCTGATTGCTGTGTGCTTTTAAAAATGTATTTTTAATGCCTTCAGAGAGGAAGGGAGAGGGAGAGAGAGATAGAAACATCAATGATGAGAGAGAATCATTGATCAGCTGCCTCCTGCACACCCCCTACTGGGGATCGAGCCTACAACTCAGGTATGTGTCCTGACCAGGAATTGAACTGGCGACCTCTTGGTGCATGGACAATGCTTAAACACTGAGCCACACCAGCCAGGGCTCTTCTGATTGTTTTGAAAGGCAATTGGAAATCTGGATTTTGATTGGAAACTTCTCAATTATATCATTTACATTTAAAGTAAAACTGTGGATAAAGTATGGAGAAGATAAACACAAAATTTAGCATAGTATTGACCCTTTGGAGTAGGGGAGACAGGCTGAGCAGTCTTGGGGTTGGTCTATTTCATAAACTGGAAAGTGGGTACACAGATGTTTATTATGTGATTCTCCATGCTTTATAGAAACACTAGAGATCTAGTGTACGAAATTCATGCACAGGCGGTGTGTGTGTGGGGGGGGGGGGGTCCCTCAGCCTGGCCTGTATCCTCTTGCAATCCAGGACCCCTCAGGGGATGTCCTAATACTAGTTTAGGCCAGATCCCACAGGAGCTATCCCTCTCACAATCCAGGACCATTGGCTCCTAACCACTCACCTGCCTGACTACCTGATCACCCCTAACCACTCTGCCTGCCTGCCTGCCTCATCGCCCCTAACTGCCTCTGCCTCGGCCCCCACCACCTTGGCTTTGTCCAGAATGACATCTGGAAGGTCCTTTGGTTGTTCAGTCTAATCAGCATATTATGCTTTTATTATTATAGACTATATGTTTTCTTTGGAATGCAATCCATGGACTCCATAGTAAATTATTTTAAAACTCCTTAATACCAAATAAAACCTACTTCAGGTCACATCTAGTCCCTAGGCCACCTGTTTGCGACACCTGCTCTATGGCTTAGGTAACATTATCCCCATTTCACCGATGAGAAAACTGGGACTCCCCGGGTTTAAGCTACTTGTCTAAGGTCACACAGCTCTCACTGACAACCATGGTTTAGATTCTCCCAGAAAGCCTGAGACAAGGGTCTGAGGGCAGGTGGTTGGGAGGTGATCTCTGGAAACAGCTGGGGGTGCAGGCAGAGTGGGAAGTGAGACAGGGAAGGGAAGGAAACTGAGAGAAGGTGTGTCATCAACAGTGGTGTGGGCAGCTGGAGCTCTGCCCTGCTAGGGACCTCTGGGCAACAGCATCGAACGTGCATTTCTAAGCTCTCTTGCCCTGTGGATGAGGGAGCTGGGAGTTTATACCTCCTTCCCATCAGCATTCCCAGGCTGCTCCAGGAAGTGTTAATTCCCCCTGGCATTTCTGGCCTGCAGTCAGTGAGGGCAGAGTGGCTCTGGGACCAGAGAAAGCCCTCAAGAAAGTAACGCACGACTGGCAGGTAGAAGTTAGGCAGGTGTGCACTAAAGGGGTCAAGGAGAGAAGATGGAGCAGGACACAGATGACTGTCGGCTGCTATGCATGGGCACCCCGGTGGCTGGGCTTCTTACACTACGATGTTGTTCACCTGCTCAGATTTGCTTGTCTGTAGCTTCCTACTAAAGAAGAATTTCATGAAGAATAGGAGAAAAGTGCAGGCAGATGTGTTTTCAATACCATCCCACATAATCTTTAAATACACTAAAATCTCAGCCTAGGAGATAAAGTCCAGACTCTGGGCCTGCCATTCAAAGGCACTACCACACTCAGCTCCCACCTTCCCTTCCTGTTCCTGTCCCAGGCCCCAGTTTATAGCACCCTTATCCTGCTCAACTAGTTCTCTGAGCATAAGCTGGTCCTTGGAGATGCAATGCTTGCAGAAAAGTACATGTGCAGCAATTTCAGACTTGTGGGATTTAAGAAAGTGCCTAAATTGAGGGTTTCTGAAATTACTCCACTTATCTCTTCTTGGCCTTAAGATTGCTTTTTATAAATTGAGATGATAGAAATGTTTCTCTCTTCCACTGGAAGCCATAAAGAGAACCAATTCTATTTCATCACTCAAAACACAGGCCTTAATTTTCCATTTCCTTTGCCACCACAGTAAAGCTGTTAATCTCTAAGCCTGCACTGATAGTCCCCAGTATGGATGTCAAAGGAATCTAAATGCTCTTCTTGCTCCCCTGGGGTTTATCTGAATTTAACCCTGTAAAACAGACACCGGCAACTTCAGCCTTGAGACCATTAAACGGTACTTTAGGATGAAAGATATTTTTGCATGTTGTTATACAACATTTATTGTCTACTATGTACTAGGCACTGTGTTGGATCATGTGGATGCAGAAGTGAATAAACATCAGCTCTGACTTGGGGAACCTCAGGGTGGCTGGGGAGAGAGATGGAGTAGGTGGATTTCCTTACCATACGATGCATGCAATGATCAATAGGGGGATGTCCAAGATGCAAGAGTGTGACTCTGACCATGTGTCCTGGCTTTGTGAGTTACCTAGGGATGCAATGGTTACATACTCAAGCACCCCACTCAGGGACAAATACAGACTATGGTTCTGGCAGTTTCTACACTAGCTCCTGTCTCACTCTTTCCAGACTCATTTCTAAAGAACACGATGAGAGGAATATGAGCACACAATGCTTCGGAGGTTCATTCTCTATTTTTCAGGGTTTCTGCACGCATTGGGGAGAACACTCCAGTTGGGAGCGAATGTGTCATTAATACTTAAAACTCTTCTCTTCAACAGGAAGGTCCTGGCAATAGCTCCTTCCAACCAGAGAGGTATGCAATTACCCACATCAGCCCCTAGGGGGTGCACATTTCATCATTCCATCAGAGGAGGAAGAGATATGATTCAGGAGGTAGAAGAATGTCTCCTTTAAGTGTAAGTTCATTTTACACACCTTAGTTAAAGCTTATTTTATGGGGTGTAGGGGTCCATGAACACCAGTGCCTAAATGCCCTTTATGAAAAGGTTTATGATCCGGTAAGTCTGAGAACATGCACAGTTGAGGGCCAAGGGAGGCAGGTTGCAAGGGTCCTGACAGGATAGATGGAGATTGATATTAAGACACTAGTGACCTTATTAAAGAGTTTAACGTTTACTTAAGGGAAAAGGCAGACCATAGAAATGTCCCTGTTTGGTGTGGGGATCACAGACAAATTTGGTGATGTTCCAGTGTAAGCCCCAGGGGTAGGGGCTCAGGTCTCTGGCATAGCTAAGTCCACAAAGAAAGATGAAGTCGGCAATGCTACCATTTATAAAGTAGGATGTCTCTGCCAACATCAGAACCTTTGTTCTTTGGGTTCATTACTTTCCTCTGGTTCATCTAGACTGTGCTGAACATTCTGGCTATAGTTAGTCTCTTCAATACAAGAAACTGCTACAAATCATCCTTTGCCCCTCTGAGTATTGGCTGATGGATGGAGCCTATGGTAAGCCAATTCATCAGATTTATCATTCCTCTAGAAATGGTTCCCAAACTTGGCTGCCATTGGAATTGCCAGGGGAGCTTCAAGAAATAACCACATCCAAGAGATGCTCAAGTCATTGGTCTAGGGCAGTGGTCGGCAAACTCATTAGTCAACAGAGCCAATTATCAACGGTACAATGATTGAAATTTCTTTTGAGAGCCAATTTTTTAAAAATTAAACTTCTTCTAATACCACTTCTTCAAAATAGACTCGCCCAGGCCGTGGTATTTTGTGGAAGAGCTACACTCAAGGGGCCAAAGAGTCGCATGTGGCTCGAGAACCACAGTTTGCCGACCACAGGTCTAGGGTATGGCCTGGGCATCAGGATGTCTTTAAAATCTCCCCTAATTAATTCTAGTGTGCAGTCACAGTTATGAACCTTGACCTAGAAACACCAGGCAGTGGGCCCACTTGATTATTTCCTTTTAAATCAACAATGCACTTATTATTAAAGGTGCTGAGAGCCCCTACAGTAAAGATGCCCATTTAACTCAATGTTTCCCAAACTTATTGAGCAATGGAATCCTTTCATCTCCCAACACTTATTGACATCAGGGAAAATGGCATTGTGCAGAACACACTTTAGGACATGCTGGAGTCAATGATACAGGGATGCACAGATAGAAGGAATAAATGGTCTAGAGAAGCAGGAGGTCATTCTGACCTTTGTCCATTATGAAAGGTTGTAAAATTGATCAACATATGTGCTCTCTCTATATATATTGACCTCTGGTGTGGCCATGTGACTTGTTCTGGCTAATGAAATGTGAGAGGAAGTAACAAGTGTCTCTTGTGGGAAGAAGCTTTGAGAGCCATTATCTGGCACCATTGAGTTCTCTGTTTCCCTTTGACTATGTGACAGCAACATCTCAGAAACAGGCTGCTCTTTCAGCCTGGGTCCTAGAGTGGAAGAAACATGAAACAGGACCATAATCAATCCCTAGTGGGCAAGTAACTTGAGTAAGAAATAAACCTTTGTGGTTGTAAGCCACAGAGATCTTGGGGTTTCTTGTTATCACAGCATAACTTATCTTTTGCTGACTGGTGCACTCATGGAAATGATGCTGGTAACACGCTTGTTCTTCCACCAAGTGTTGAAAATTTAGGTTAAGTATTCAGATATTCTGTATTACTTGTTGCTCTTGAGTATATGTTTCACTAGAAAAATAACTGGTTTAAAAGTGTTTCAAGTTTTACCCTCATATTGACCCTCATGGATGAAATCGTCCTTCTGCCCAGGCTGGCAGGGTCAATTGGGGGCTTTAAGCACATTCTTTGCTCAAGCAAGAAAACAAAATGCCTTTCCCAGAGGAGATGCCTAACCTTTTTAACATATGTTTTTAGAACCTGAATGTGCAGAAGAGAATGCTTTGGGGGACGTGGCTTTAAAAACTAGTGGATGTTATTTTTGGTCTCTGCCCAGCACAAATAGGCTCTGGGTCACCCACCTGGAGGGAAATGGCTCAGTCAAAATGTCAATGCAATAACTTCCACAAGCCCTTTCAGTTTCCTGCTCTGAAGACAGGCAGCACAGAGTAATGTATATCCACCCTCTGGAAGGATGTCCAACAGCCTTTACTGGTTCACTTAAGCTAGCTGGATTGACTGACCCTCTATAAAAACATCTCCCTTAATCACTTCTCATGGTGCCTGTAATTCCATAATTAAAGCTTTATTTCTCTGGCCTCCCAAAATGCTCTATTATGGGGCATAGCAAAGTAGACTCCATGTAGCTACTGACTTGTGACTAGAAATGTGTGATTAGCATCAGGTTTAAGGATCTAAAGTAGGGGTGTCGAACTCAATCAGAGAAGGGGCCAAAATCTAAAATCCAGCCTAAATCGCGGGCCGAATGGTTTACTGAACAGTCATAAACTGACAATGTCATAAACTGACAGCGGAGTGCAGTGATGACAGCGCGGTGCGGGCCACATTGCAAGGCCTGGCGGGCTGGATTTGGCCCGCGGGCCTTGTGTTTGACACATGTGATCTAAAGGATAGTGATATGGGATGGAAGTAAGGTAGAGGAGTCTCTGGGAGCTGTTTCTTCTGGAACCAGGCAAGGGTGAGGCTATGATGGGAATAAGCCTGTCACCACAGACCTGGTCAGGACTTAGCAGTGAGTGTGGCCGGTATCCAGCTGGTATGTTCTAGAGCACATACACCTGTTGTTAAAATACTAAAATAGTTCCCTTATGTTGTAACTAGCTGCAAAGCTTTAATTCAAAATGACAGCAGCTAGTTACAGCATAAGGGAACAAAAGTAAAGTAAAGAAGTAAACAAAAGTAAAGTAAAAGTAAAGAAGAGGCACAGTAGGAAGTGGAGGAGGGATAAGGCCAGAGACAAACTTCTCCAGCTTCTCTGGGTGCAGAGGAGCTGCCCTGCCCTCTGCAGGGGAACATGCAGCATTGAGCTGTTACTGATAGCTGGGGAAGAGTGTGACTATTGAATGCTTAAACTCAACAAGTTTCCATCAACACCAGAGCAACCACAGAACTCAGGGTGAAATATCTAGGTGAGAGGGGAAGTATTCTAAAAGGCCCTAAAAAAATAAAGAGTATCCAGAATTTTAAAAAAGCACCTACACATCAGTAAGATGACAGGAAGTCAGTGCACTAGAGGCCTGGGTAAAAGACTTGAATTTGTACTTTACCAAGAGAATGTCCAAATGGCCAATAAGTATATGTTATCAACCTTATTACTGATCAGGGAAAGGTAAATTGATGCCACAGTGAAATCCCTCTACACACCCACCAAAATCACTAAAATGCAAGACAGACAAAAAAAAGACGTTTTCGAGAATGTGGACCACATGAAATGGTCAGATGTTGGAAGAGGATCGATGGATCTCACCGATGCAACAATGAAGGAAAGAAGGCAGACACAGATACAAATCTGTTCCTATACAGTTCCAAAGCAGACGGGTAGGACTCAGGACAGTGGTTGTGCAAGCTAAGGGTAGGAAGCGGCTGGGAAGGGCATTGCAGAGGCTTCTGCGATGCTGGCACTAGATGCTTCTCGACCTGAGTACTGGTTTCATGGATGCTGTCAGTGAGTAAAACTATGAAACTAACACAATTTGTGCATTTTTCTGCAACACTTGAATAAAAATTAAGGGAAAACCATTTAAGAAGATATTTCTGTGTTAATTCCATCCATTTGCACATGTGTCTGAGGTCAGACAAAGTATCAAAAATATAATTTTCCTGAAAAATATTTACCCAACTACATTCTCACTCTTTTTGGAAGCACTGCAGGAACAATAAAGTCTTTTAACATATGCCTCTCAGAAAAGAACCTGCTTGGTGTGCAGAATCTCCCCATGGACAGGTGAGAGGGTTCACTCGGTGAATTGTTTGTATGTCCTTTTTAAGCTCCTATTTAACAATCACTTACCAGCACCTGGTTGTTCCAGGAATTTTCACCTCCTATCTCATGTCACAGTCCCCGCAAGCTGTGCAGAACAGATGACGACCCATACTACAGATAAGGACTCCCGGGCTGGATAGCATTCACGGGGCACACAGCCACATGCCAGAACTGGGATGTAAGACATCTGGCTCTGAGTCCATGTTCCTCTGTTAGGGCATTGCTGCCTATTCACATTGGACCAAAATTCTCAAACTTGAAAGGAAATTCTAAATCAGGCACCATCTTCCAAGAATTATAAATTGTTTCCTTTCTGCCCATCTATTTCTGTTTAATTCCCACAAACACACATTCAGCCATTGTTAAAGCAGTCTGCCTGCACACCTGGAGACAGGTGTCCCAGGGACCCACAGGCTGTTGGGGTGGGTTGTGGGAAAAGCAGACTGGGACCATGTCACATAGGCTAAATCATGGCTGTGGCTTCCTTCTCTAGAACAGCCCAAACTTCCTGCCAGGGGCCTGACAGTCTTCAGAACAACTCTGTGGATGCCAAGTCCTGACTAAGTTAGAGAGCAGGGCTGTCACACCTCAAGAAAGTGGAGGAGGCTTTTCCGAGACCACGTGATGAGGCACAGAATGCCTGGAATCAGGTGCCAGCATCGGCCTCCAAGAGGTCTCACTACTCAAGTCCATCCACACCTCAGTTGGTGAAGCTCTTCCTCTTACCTCCTACAAACACTCAGAGAATGACCCAACCACCCTTGATGTGTTATCTTTGTCAAGATCCCAGTTTCCTCCAAGCCTCAATGTTTTCATCTGGAAAATGGGAAATCTGGACTCTATGGATTTTATAGTCCCTTTCAGCTTTCATATTTGGGAGTTTCTCAGACTCATTGAAGGTAAAACACCCAGGCGCCATCCCTGGAGATTCAAGATGGGGTCTGGGTTCAGGTTGGGGCTGGGGCCTTGGAGTGTTTTAACAATAGGCATCAACAAGTCTCTGATGCCTATTAAAGTTGACCCTCTGGGACCACAGGTCCCAACATGACTTAATTACTATTTTTAAACACCTCCCAGAGATTTCCGTGAGTAGATCAGTGTAGAAAACACTGGGCTTTAGTGAAGACAATTTCTGCTGGTCCACGCTCTCTTAATTAGCACCCACATCCACCTAATTTGTGCCTCAGTTCCCTGTGTACGAAGTGAAAATCATAGCTTTGTGGAGCCTCTGACAGGCAGGCAGAGGCACGGTAGGTTCCTGGAGTGGTGTGGCAGGGTGTCCGATCCTGGACCCCAACAGAGAGAATTCTAGGCTGTATCTCCTGGACCAGGCAGGGTGGGAAGCAGAGAGGGAGGCAAGCCCAGCCTCACCGCATAAATCATGAGCCAGGAAATGCAGGGCAGGCACCCTTGCCTCGATATACACTACACATTAGTTGCTTCACTGGTGCCCCACAAGGGAGCTTTGTGAAGTGAGGGACCAGGAAGAGGGGTGGGCAATTAACATAAATAAAACCTTGGGCCAGCTCTCTCCTAGGTCTTCCTGCTCCACAAGCCTCATGCAGGGACTGGAAAACACGGCTGCTTCTTTTTTTTTTTTTTTTAGGGTGAGCATTTGGCTCTGGGTTGGAGGGCACACAAAAGGCCCTCAAAAAAGGAGACTGAAATCTATTACCCGCCTGGCCAGCAATAGTCCTGCTGGAAGCTGGACTGAGGCCAAGGGACAAGCAGCCATCCCAGGGGGCCTTGGGAGGGCCCCTCCGAGGGGACCAGGGATGTTGCTTGTCCAGTCCCTTAAGGGCCTGCTAGTTCCAGGGAAGGGCTCCCGGGGAATGTTTTTGCCCCAGGAAATCTAGATTTATTTTCATGCTATCCACCAACAAGGGGTCCAATTGAGGAATCACTCAGGTACGTGTCTGGGGAGCAATGAAAGGTCAGCATTTCATGTGACCCTGGTTGAGGGCTCCTGTTACCCTAAAAGTCTAGCCTTGTCTATTTCATCTGCTCCCAGAACAGTGGCCTTGGCCTGATTAACCAAGATGACGCCCATCTAGGAAGTATTTGTGGCAGGCACTGTGTCAATGCTGTGCATGCGAAGGAGGTAGTTGCTTGATGGTTACCAGCATTGCTTAGCTGTGTGACCTTGGCCATATAATTTTACCTCTCTGGGTAAGGGTTTCCCCAGTAAGAAAAACGTGGATAATGTGGCTGTTTTGAGGATTCAATAATAGCACATCTCAAGAATAGTGCCTGGTACACAATCAGTGCTCCTAACACAGCAACTATCAATATTATTGGGTCGGCAGCTAAGTAATTGCGGGTTTCACACATATATGGCTTCAGTTGAATTTTTAGTTTGCAGACGTAGTACAAATGTAAAACACATTTTGTTATTTGATAGTTGGCTATTCAGCTGTTAATCAGTAAAAAAAGTTTTTTGATCTGTTTTGTAGTTTTCGTTTGGCGTTTGTTGAAAAATGGAAAATCAAAAGGAACATTTTCGTCATATTTTGCTTTTTTATTTCCGCAAAGGGAAAACGCATCGCAAGCTCATAAAAAGTTATGTGCTGTTTATGGTGACAAAGCCTTAAAAGAACGGCAGTGTCAAAATTGGTTTGCCAAATTTCGTTCTGGTGATTTTTCACTCAAAGATGAAAAACGCTCTGGTCGTCCAGTTGAAGTTGATGACGCCCTAATCAAAGCAATAATCAATTCAGACTGTCACAGTACAACACGTGAGATTGCAGAGAAGCTTCATGTATCACATACATGCATTGAAAATCACTTAAAACAACTTAGCTATGTTCAAAAACTCGATACATGGGTTCCTCACGAACTGAAAGAATCACAGTTAACGCAACGCATTAGCAGCTGCAATTTGCTAAAGAAACGTAATGAAAATGATCCATTTTTAAAACGACTGATAACTGGTGATGAAAAATGGGTTGTTTACAACAATATCAAGCGGAAAAGATCGTGGAGCAGGCCAGGTGAACCAACTCAAACAACATCAAAAGCTGATATTCATCAAAAGAAGGTTTTGTTATCAGTTTGGTGGGATTACAAAGGAATTGTGTACTTTGAACTCTTACCACCCAACCGAACGATCAATTCTGATGTCTACATTGAACAACTAACGAAATTAAACAATGCAGTTGAAGAAAAGCGGCCCGAATTGACAAATCGAAAAGGTGTTGTATTCCATCATGACAATGCAAGGCCACACACATCTTTGGTCACTCGGCAAAAATTAATGGAGCTTGGTTGGGATGTTTTGCCACATCCACCATATAGTCCTGACCTTGCACCATCTGATTACTTTTTGTTTCGATCTTTACAAAACTCCTTAAATGGTAAAAATTTCAATAATGATGATGATGTCAAATCGTACCTGATTCAGTTTTTTGCTAATAAAAACCAGAAGTTTTTTGAACGTGGGATTATGATGCTGCCTGAAAGATGGCAAAAGGTCATTGATCAAAATGGGCAATACATTACAGAATAAAGTTATTTAGTTCCATGAAAAAATTGTCTTTGATTTTCTTTAAAAAATCCGCAATTACTTAGCTGCCGACCCAATATATCTTAGGTCATGACAACATGGATATAACTTTATGTATTGGTTAAGGTCATGCCAATTGCTATCTTATATAATAAAAGCCTAATATGCAAATTGTTCGGCTGAGTTGGACCAAGAGTTCGACTGCTCACTATAATGTGCATTGACCACCAGGGGGCAGCACAGAACATGGTGGTCATGGACAACACAACTCTGGCAGCAGGCGGCAGTGTAGTGCTATCAGGCCCCAATGAGAGTGGACCGCAACAAGATGGTGGAGCAGGTGACCCAGCAGTGCCAGGCCAAAGCAGGTACAAGCAGGGACCCTACCAATCACCCTGCAGATGGCAACCAGTGATGTGGCAGGGGGCAGGGCTGCCGCCCAGCTTCCAGGTGCTGACGGAGCCGGTCAGGGGGCCTGGGATCCAATCAATCACCCACAAGCAGGATGGTATAGCAGGTGAAGGTGCAGTGCCAGGCCATGGTGAGGTGCTAGGTGGAGTTGTGGGGCTGCGAGCCTAGAGGTATGAGCTGGGGCCCGATCCCCACAGGCCACCCTGAAGAACCTCACCCATGCACAAGTTTGTGCACCAGGCCTATAGTTACAAATAAACCCCCACAATTTAGTAGTTTAGCAAATAAACTTTTTGCTCACATGCCCCAATGCTGGTGTTTCTGGTTGGCACGCAGCTGTCCTCCACATGGTGATTCAGAGACCTAGGCTTAGACTCTGGAGTTCTCCGCATCTAGGAGGAAATTGAAAGAGAGGATGAAGATACATCTATCTGCTCCTTAACCGCACTGGCCCAGAAGTGACACACATCCCTTCCACTTATATGCCACTGGTGAGAACTAGTCACTGAGTGAGTAGAGGGCTAAGAAATACCATCCCTGGCTAGACAGCCATGATCTAACTTTGTACTCTGGAAGAGGGAGCACAAACCATATCCACCACCTGTCATTTAAGGATAAAGATACTGAATCTCAAAGATGAACTCACACAAGGCAGAGCAACTTGTGCTGAGATCTGAACATATATCTGTCTGCCTCCTACACTTGACTCTGAAATTGTGACTGCACCAGGCACATGATGCAAGCAGCTTCAATGGTCCTAGCAGATGTTGGAGATTTCTGCCACTGGGACAGATGGAGAGGAGTAGAGGAAACCCATATGATGGCAAATGGTCCCAACGGGCAAGACTCCAGCTGACAGCCAGACCTCAGTCCTGAAGGTGGTAGTGGGAAGAGTACAAAGCTAGTAAAGGAAGTATGGGGAGAGAGGAAGGCTGAGCCTGCTGGGATGAACCAGTATGTGTCTTCTGGAGAGCTCACCCAATCTGGGGGCAGCAGATGAGGCTGGGAATGGTGTGTGAAATGTCTTGGTTTGGTTTTCCCAGAAGCAGACTGGAGGCAAGTGTTTAAGCAAAAATAATTTATTTGGCATGTGATCCTAGGAAATACCAGTAGGGGAGGGAGTGGCTGTTATAAATCACACTATCTCTGTAGGCAACTACAGCCTGCGTGCAGGAGACCTCCAGGGGACAGCGCAAAACATGCTTCAGAACTATCCCAAGAGGGGTTTTACCCACCAGGTCTCCAGCAAAGGCGCTGTCAGCACACAGATGGGGTCCAGGTGGTGAATCCATAGCACCTTTTCCTTGGATATTATTCTGGGGCTCAGAACTGTGGGGCACAACTGGATGTTGGTGCCAGGGCCACTGGTGCATTTGTTGCATTGGTCAGGATTGGCCTGAAATTTGAGTGAGTCTATGGGTGTGTGTGGGAGGGGAAGGTTGGGGGGCGGAGGGCAGCAAAATGCCAGGTATGACTCCATCATGTGGGAATGGAGAGACGTAACTATATTCTCTGAGATGGGGGGCTAAGGCACAGAAGGTGCCCGAGGTGCACCAGCCACTGCCCCAAAGCTCACCTTCTGCAGGACGTGTCCATTCCCACTCTCCTTCCCCTCCTCTGCCCTTTCCAAGTCCATGTCTAGACTACCTCCTTCACATTCATCAACAGGGGAGGGGCGAAGCCGAGGAGGAAGCTGAGAGTGCACAGAAATTCACCTGCAGCACAGCAGGGCAGCCAAGCTGGTATCCGTGTGAGCCGGCGACCAGGTGGTCAGGGCAGCTGCCTCTGAAGGGAGCAGTGCCCCCACAGAACCAGTTCAGCCCAGGGATAAAGCTCTTGTAATCACACATCTTAAGTCTTCCCCCCTGCTTCAAAAGGTTCCATGGAAGACATCAGCCAGAATGAATGCTCAAGTAAATGCACTGAAAGGTAATTAAATGTAATTTCCCTGCTGGAAATGCAAAGGTAGCTGGAAACCAGCATCTACCAGCCTACTCCTGAGGTCTCAGATTTGTGGCCAGTTTTTGGAGAGTTTCAGGGAGTAGGAATGGATGCTAGGCACAAGCTATTGACTTTGTCCTATTGAAACTGCACAAGGACACCCACGAGGTACTTCCATGCTCTGTAGACAAAAAGTGCAGACTGACACCCAGCACTGTGAGTACTGTAGATCCTTAGGCAGTGTATAAGGGGGCTAAGAGGGAAGAAATGCTCTGACTGTGGGTGGGGAATCAACTTAGAGAGAGCCTACATGGCAAACACTGAAGAGACAGCTTTCAACTAGACATGACTGGGATGGAATCTCTGGTTCGTCACCTACAGCTTATTTAACTTGGACCAGGTGATTTCACATCTTGAGCCTCAGTTTCCTTATCTGTAAAATGGGAACTATGATAGTAGTACTTACCTTCTATGGCAGTCAGGAGAATTAAATGGGAGAAGATGTAGAAAATTCCTGACACATAGTAGGCACTCAATTATCATTTATTAAGGAAGACTGATGTTGTGATGTAATAAGATTAATTTATGGTACCTACTATGTGCTGATAATGCCAAATGATCTATACATTTGCTTGTTTATTCCACTCAAGCAGGAAGGTAGGGAAAGGTTGAAGTGAAGACTGGATGAACTATCCCACCTATAAGGGAGAGTCCTGGGAGTGATCATCAGGGGACAGTGGGCATACCACACATGGGGTTGATTGCAGCATCTATGGCAGTGGGGGGCAACTTTGTATGGGTGGGGAGCAGAAGAATTCAGGTTGCAGTAATACTTGAAATCTAGCAGGCAATGAATGTGGCTTAATTGGGATGCCAAATTGGTGGGCTGCACCCCACAGTCTGCAGTCTGTGGCTCTAGCAGACATAACTAATCCATAACAAAAAGGTCCCCTGGAAGTCTCCAAATCCTTCTCAATGAGAGTTGCCAAATTAAGTTAAATCAACTTGCTGCCTTTGTACTCATAGATGAGCCCTGGAGAAGAGGTGGGTGTGAGAAGTGGGAGTCTGTCACCTGATACTGGGGGTCTTGCTCCCTCACCCCTCTTTTCCACACTGGTCATTTGTTTTTTGTTTGTTTGTTTGTTTGTTTGCTTGCTTGCTTGCTTCCACTCATCAGAGCTTACTTCACTCAGAGTAACTCAAATTCCTCTATGCTCTTTGTTTTGTGTGCATTTTGACTGATGATGTGTGTATTGATGCCTTCTTACAAGCAAGTCAGTGAGTCAGAATGAGGGTGTACATGGGTTTTCAGAACGGAGAAGACAACTGTGCAGCCAATCAAAATGCCAAAGCCATTACTGAGATTGTTTGACATGGCATGTCTTTTTGCTTTATGTCTAAAAGGTTCTGTTTCCCGTGGGTGTTTCTTCCTCTTACACTTGATCATTGCCTGCCCAGAATGACTTCTGCTTCTTATCACCATCTGGAATCAGATCTAAGAACTGGTGACCTAAGAACTTTCAAGCACCAGTCAGAATGGGTGTGGAAAGGAGTGCTCATTTTGCAACCTGGACAGATGGGGAGGTCAGAGCCAAAGGTCAAGCTTCCAGGAATATTTAGCTGAGGTCAGGGCCACAGCCATAGTTAATCAGTTGTTAGGGAAAGACTGGACTGGGTGCTGTGAACCAAGAAAACTGCAAGTGTTGGGATGATGTCTGCAAGTAAAACCCCCAGGGCTCAAAATCTTTACTGTGGCCTCTCTGAAGCCCAGTTCCACCTGGCAAGCATGTGAGTGTTTGTGAGAGCAGAGTCCAGTAGTTCCATGTCATGGTGAGTAGGTGTATCACCTGGGACTGACTGCTCATCACTTTTTCATTTGTGTGTAACTTGTTTTGTGGACCTGAATGTGAGATTGGGGGAGGAGGATACAGGGCCCCTATCTTCTTTTTAATCCCCTAGGGCAGTGGTCGGCAAACCGTGGTTTGTGAGTCACATGCGGCTCTTTGGCCCCTTGAGTGTTCTAATGCCACTTCTTCAAAATAGACTCATCCAAAAACTGACTTCTGCACATGGGCCACAAAGTTTCAACTGCACTGTACATGCGTGTCCACACGTGGTATTTTGTGAAAGAGCCACACTCAAGGGGCCAAGGAGCCTCATGTGGCTTGTGAGCCGCGGTTTGCCGACCACTGCCCTAGGGACTTAAGTACAGAGGATAATGGAAATAACCATGATTCTAGACTTGGCCAGGCCTGGGTTTAATACCAGCTCTAATACTATGACTGTGACTTGGGGCAAGTTACCTGCCCTGCCTGCAGCCCAGGGGTTCATAAGGTACATGGCAAATGGCTGTTCTTGGAATTGAGTGAGATTTATACATAAGGCACAGGGCACCTGCACCACACCTGTCCACGGTCCAGTCTTCCTCCTAATCAGCCACATGTGTTAACTCATTACTTTTCTTGTCTAAATTATTTATTTATTTGAATATGTCAGGGTATGAAGGCATAGGGCATGTCCTCATCCTTCAAACAACTTCTATATTTAGGGGGTGAAAAGCAGATGCAGGGAGTGAATAGTTATAGTAGGTGTAACAGCATGATTCTGAGATAGCATAACTCACTAATTTTATTATCATCTTGCCTTTTTTTTTAATATTTATCATTGAAAGTGTTACATACCTCCTCCTTACACCCTCACTGACCTCTTCTAGCCTGCCTCCACCACCCCGCCCCCGGCCTTCACCAGCCTATCATCTTGCCTTCTATACTAGTCTGCTCGGTTGCCATAATAAAGTGCCACAGACTGGGTGGCATAAACAACAAAAATTTATGTCTTACACTTCTAGAGGCTGAAGTTCAAGATCAAGACATCAGTAGGGTTGGTTTCTGAGGCCTCTCCTTGGCTGCCCTTTTCACATGGATGTCCCTCTATGTGGGTGCTGCTGGTATGTCTTTCTCTTCTTATAAGAACACTAGTCCTATTGAATGAGGGTCCCTCCCTAATGGCCTAATTTTAATCAAATCATGTCTTTAAAAACCTTATCTTGGTGGTTGAGCGTTGACCTATGAACCAGGAGGTCATGGTTCGATTCCCATCACAGCACAGGCTCAATCCCCAGTAGGGGCGTGCAGGAGGCAGCCGATCAATGATTCTTTCTCATCATTGATGTTTCTATCTCTTCCTGTCCCTACTTTCTGAAATCAATACACACACACACACACACACACACACACACACACACACCTACAAAGCCTTATCTATAATAATAAAAGTGTAATATGAAAATAGACCAAACAGCCAAATACTAAAACAGCCTGAACCACAAAATGACTATCTGGATGACCATGGATGACACTCATTGGCGTCAGGCCAGCCAAGGTGGGGGCGATGCAATTGGTTGAAGGGTGCCCCAGAATCACCCCGCAGAAGGAGGCCTAGGCCACCTCTGAGAGTCTGAATTAGCCCCAGACATAGTCTGAAAGTGGGATCTTTAGATATCACTGGTACATTTTGGTAATGTGGCTGAGGCCACCCTTCTGGTCTGCAATAGCACTGGGGTTGGAGCTAAGGTCTGCTCTCAATGCCATTATCCCTCTCCTAAAGAGCAGAGAAGAACAGGGTAGGGGCTGGCTGGAAAGGCCATGTGGAAGAAGGGCAGAGGGCATCCAGGTGGAGGTACACCGCAGAGGAGGCCTAGGCCACTGGCTGGCGGGGAGATCAATCGGGAAGGAAGGAAGGGGGATGGCAGCAGACACGGGCAGTACCAGGCAAAGGCCGATGTGGGGGGCAGGGCTGGCTGCCCGCATCTGGGGGAGGCCCGTGTCCCCAGGTTCCGGCAGCCAGAAGGAAGCCAGTGCTAGCAGCCAGGAGAAGGAAGGTCTACCGTGCATAAGGCCCCTAGTCTCCAAGTAAGGTTGTATCCTGAGGTACTGCGTGACTGGGACTTTATCATATGAATTTTGGGGGAAACAAGTCAGCCTATACCACCTTTCAACCCCACTCATTATCCTATGATGTGGGGTTTCATGTGCAGCTCCCTGAGACTCCAGCTGACTGAGAGCTCCCATCACAGGTACACCTTTGCTGGGTCACAGCATCTGCCAGGCAGGCTGGGCAGCAAAGTTTCCCTCACACTAAACTCAGTACAGGCTCTGCTTTCCCTCCCCTGGGTATTACCCAGGCCACTTAAACCCTTTAATCCCTCCCAAAGAACAGCAGGTACTTTTGGACCAAAATGAGAGGCAAGAGCGGGGGTGGGAGGTGGTGGTGGTGGTAAAAGACATAGATGAAGCCTTCTATGGCTCATGACCCTGGACACCCTAGTCAGGGATCCTGCTTTTGGGTCTGAGGATGCCTGGGAGTGGGAGGAGGCAGATACCAGCTTCTTTTGCCCACTCGCCATATCTGGGGAGTATTGTCATAGATCCCAGAGCACTTCTGTATTTATTTTTCCCACCAGCTGAGGGTGGGAGCTCTGGAGGGACCAGTGATGAGAAATGCAAAGTCTGAACATGGGACCCAGCTCCACCTCTTCGCATGGTGGTCCTGTGCCTTCAGAGTGAGGAATATAGGTTGTTGTGAAGTCTGAAAAGGGTGGAAAGACCATGCTTCATGCCCAGGGAGGTGCTCTATACAAGAGTAACTCTTCCCAAAGCACAAAGGAGGCTGCATTAATCCCCCCATGCAGCTTCAGTTATTAAGCACAAAGACCTACCTCAGATGGCACACCAGACCCTGCCTCCTTGAGCTAAACCTTCCTTTCTAGGCACATCACTTGCCATTTCTCAGAGGGAAAATTGCCCTTTTACTTCTGTTCCAGCAGTTACCTCCACCTGATGCCCTCTGCCCTTCTTCCACATGGCCTTTCCAGCCAGCCCCTACCCTGTTCTCTGCTCTTTAGGAGAGGGATAATGGCATTGAGAGCAGACCTTAGCTCCAACCCCAGTGCTATCGCAGACCAGAAGGGTGACCTCAGCCACATTACCAAACGTACCGTGATTTCTAAAAATCCCACTTTCAGACTATACCTGGGGCTAATTCAGACTCACATTGTCCTATCTCTTGCTCACCCTTCTCCACATCCAGGAGAACAGGAGCCTGGGAGCTTGGCAAACCTGAATAATCAAGGGCAGCTTCAAGGGCATATCCTAGACATGCAGGTGGTATAAGACCCAAACTGCCACCTTGGGGCTGAGATGTTGGACTCATCACTGACTGAGGCGAGCTTCAGGCCCTTGCATCAGTGCTGAGCTGCTCTTTACAAATCATTGTTCCATGGGATCTCTCAGGGGTCCTCTGGATGCTCACTCAGCATGTTCTCTCTTGTCTGTTTTAAACACTTCCTTGACTTCATGCTCATCCAGACTCCAAGGAATGCCCAGATCCATATTTATCACCTTGACCTGTCCACAAACCTATATATCTAATAGCTGGCCAGACACAATCACTTGGATGTCCCACTGGCAATATACATGTAATGTGTTTAATGCCAAAGCTCTCATCGTCTCTCCTTGCCTATTAACTCTTTCTCCCGGGTTCCCCAGGTCAGGGATAGAATATCCACCCAGTAACCCCAGCGAGGACATAAGCACTACCCTTGACTATTTCTTCTTACTCACCAGATCCTGCCAAAACCTTATGGTTTTCCAAAGATTCTTTTATCCCCTGCCCCTCTCTCTCTGCCCATCTCTCCCTGTCCCCTCCTTAATGTGGGACCTCCATCTGTTACCTGGACAACAGTAACACCCCCTTCCCTCAGGACCTTTCCCCTTCATTTAAATCTTTCTCCTCAATCCAGTGATTTTCCCAAAACACAAATATCTGATCCAGTCTTCTGCTTACACAAGTTCAAGAGTACTAGATAATGAGCTGCATGAGAGTTGGGACCTCATTTGCCATTTTTATGAGTCACTGTCCTGGGAGGAGACAGATGGCACACACCCCAAGCAGGGTAATTGAAGAAAACTTAATAGAGAGACTGAAAACAGTGCAGGCAGAATTTAAGGAGAGCAACAAAGATGGTGTAGTGCCTGGGGGTGGGAGGAGGCAGATACCAGCCACTCTTGCCCACTCGCTGGTCATCACCAGCACAGGCCTGAGACTAAGGAAAGGGAGAAGTTTCCTTGATCCTGAGAGAGAGCTATCTGGAGAGGGTGGACTGACCGCAGCTGTGGCCTGGGAGATTCAGGCACTGGAACTCCACAGGGAGGTAACAGGGATGCCTCCTGTTCTCTTGATAGTGCCTCTAATTTGTCACCTCTAACCAGAACCCAGAGGACATGGGCCAGCCTCTCAGAGCACGCAGAGGCTCAGAGAAAGGTGCTGGTGGACTGGAGGAGCCAAAGAAGATCCCAACAAACCACTGTATTCCTGCCTCCAGGGACCAACTACTCAGATAGTTGAATAAACCAATGAATCCATAAATGTTTCCCAATGAATGTGAAGAAGATAGAGGTCAGGCTTCTTGCTGGCATTTGGAGACCTTTCCATGTCTGACTCAAACTCCCTTTCCATATACCCTATGCTCAACTTCCGGCTAGATTACTGCTCCTTATCCAAAGCAGATTTCAAATGCTATCTCTTCTGTGATGCCTTCCCTCACTTCCCTGGAAAGTTATCCACTTTCCCATGGACCTAACTTGCTTTGATTATATTATGCATTGTTTCCTATTAAAACTCTTCACAAGTCTCTCCACCAGCATGAGCACTATCATATTTATCTCTATACACCAGTATCTGGTACATACTAGGTGCTCAGTACATTGTTAACTAGTTAGTTAATTTAAAATGATTGGGTAAAATTGTGAGATATGATCATTCCTAAAAAGGCAGTTAGTTTTTCTATCAATAGCCAACGATGGTTAGGGCTTTATTTATTTACTGATATTTAAAAATCAAACAAATCTTCCAGACTTGAGATCAAATGTAGATTTACTTTGTTTATGTGTAATAAAAACACCAAGGTAAAAGAGCCGAAGGTGCTTCAATTCAGACAGAAGCAAAGCCAAACACTGTGAAGCTGGCACCCAGGGAAACGTTCCCCTCAAGAGTGAAGTGCGCCAGCTTGCAAGTCCCGCTTAGCTTCTCAAGCATCATAAACTAATGGAACTGAAGGCTTCTGTTTGGAAGCAAAGTTTACAGTCCACTTGCCGATGGAGGGGCATTTTATGGACATGGGCTATGAAACTTGTTTTCATTTTGAGGTTTTCAAAATCTAATTTCCATGCAAATAGGAAAGAATTTGTTTAAGAGTGTTGACTTCAGGATTTGTTTGAGCATTAAGCGGCATGACTAATATTCGAGCGGTGGGAAAGTATCCAAAGATACTTAAGAAAATTCCAGTATTACAAAGGAAACCAAATATGTTGTAATTAGAGCATTCACTGTCCCAAGCAAATAAATGAGCTGGCTCAGAAGAGGAGCCGTTTTGCACTGCACATTGGCTTCTGAGCAATTCTGTTCTCAAGAATCCGTCATTGTTCAAATGTTGGTTAAAAACCCAGTTAGTCAAATGTTTTTTAAAATGGTCTTTAAATATTCAGAGGAAGAAAAAATACAAAATGTTAGGCCTAGGGGGCAAGGGTTGCTAATAGAGTTTTAATAAGTAATTTGTTTTTGCATTTCATGATAGTGAGCCTGAACTTGAAAAGTAGGAGTCAAGAAGGTGGTAAAGAATAGATGCCTGGGATCCTTCTTCAGATTAAAAAGGAAAGGAGTCCTGAAGAATGTGAAATGAGGAAATTGGGTATGTAATTCCAGGTCCAGGTTTTAAGAGACCTTTCTTGAATTAACATAAAGGAGAATTTGGCTTTGTCCTCAGGTGGAAAGAAAAGTTCTTCTATTTGAATGGAGTGGGGGGGGGGGGAGGGGGGGGATGAAGTAGGAGAGATTACTAGCATAGGAAGTCCTCAAGTTGAAATTGTTTGAAAAGGGTAATTACCTAGTGCTATCTGATAAGAGCAAATGAATAATTAAAGTCTTTTAAAATGATCCATTTGAAGTCATACAGAAAAGCAAGAAGTTGAGCTGGGGACCAAAAAGGCCCAGAAAGCTTCTGTTTCTTCATCATGTTGGAAACCAACTGAACTTTAACACAAGAAAAGTTGCAACATGGAATTTTCCCTATCTTATTCTAAATCCAATATTAAAACATTTTTAGTAGTTGAATAATATTTGATATTGTTTTGCTATTGCTATAAATCTAATGTGTGTGTGTGTATGTGTGTGTGTGTGTGTGTGTGTGTGTGATCTTAGTTACACACACAGAGTCTATTGCCCCAAATCTGCAGTAATTACTACCTCCTCTAATGGGCATTTCCATAACTGTAGGCCTGTGCCACGGCTCCCTTGGCAAGGGCAGTGAGTTGGTTTTCCAGTGATTTCTGGTCTGTTGTTTGTCTCAGGGACATAATACCAAATGTTCCAAAGGTTCGATTTTAAAATGTCCTTATCACATGCCGGGACTTCCACTTTGAAGTGGAACCTTTGGATCTAGAAGGACATTGACCTTTCTCCTCCCTAATTCTGGGTAATAACTCTCTTAATTTCTTTTTTCTTTCTCAAGTTTTAGGTGCACAACACCAGAAGTACATGCCTCTTCTGTGTCCCACGGGGAGAACCACACCCACTAGTATTAAGTCCCTTACAGGGCCAGAAAGCTGTTGGTCCTTCCTTCCCAGATAGGAAAGGCTGGCTCCACCTGAAAGATCTGAGGCTTGACATCTATTAATCTGAATTTATTTTCATTCTCTTTTCTGCTCCAACAACACCCAGTTTGCATTTCTATCACTGTTTTAGTCTAATATCCTAGTAACCACCTCCAAGAAAAGAGGCCTGGAGGGAGGGGTGGGAGAAACCTGTGTTACAGATGGAGATGAAAGAAGGGTGGACACAAGTGAGGAAAAAGTAGAAAGAAGGAAAAAATGAGGAAAAGGAGAGGGAAATCAGGAATTATGAGACAGGAGAGAAAACGTGAAGTTATGAAGAAAAGAGGAAAGAGATGGGTGAAAAGGCAGGGAGGGAAGCCTTGTGTCTACCAGGCTGGAAGTCATCAGTACCCTGATACCTAAGTTGTGACCCACGATGAGCAACTGGGTAAATTATTGTCCCAATATCTGCCCACTCCAACAAGAGACGGTGGCTTGCTTGGTGACTATGGGAACCCAGGGCAGCCTCTGATCCCTAAGATGGGAGGCACAGGCAAGCTGCTATTCAGGGTCCAGAGTACCCTCAATTAGGAGGCGATTTTAGCTCAGGGCCTTATGGCCCTGCCTGGCCCTCACTTTGTTTCTGATCCTGACCTTGCTGCTACATCTAGCCCCATACCAAGATTCTAAAGGATTTCTCATATTTCTGATTCATGTACTATTTTTCCTGGTCTCAGCTTCCAGAAAGTTCTTGGTCTGAATATTTTGGGTGATTACAGAAAGTGACTTCCAGTGACGTGTCTTCACCACCTGAAAGCAGCTCAACTCCTGACTACTCTGAACCTGGTAATGCAACTATGTACAACAGTTTTCCTTGGACCCAGGGAAATGCCTAGCAACCTATGATTTCCATCTTATCTTTGCACAGCAGATAGGCCTAGCAGAAGAGTACCTCAGGCATTCCAAAATATGTTCCCATCTTGCTAAAACCAACTATCTTTAAACATGCACTTGACAACATGGAAAGTGTTGCCACTTACAACCATAGATTTTTCTCCAAAGTGTGGGATGCCTTCCCGGCTTTGCCCATTGGCCACAGGCAGTGTGTGTTGATATGCTAAGTCAGATACTCTCTGCCTTATGTGAGCTAACAGCTAATGTGCATGCTGCTGTGTTGAAAAGGGAACCCTTATGCTATTATTACTTGAAAAATACAATTTCTCAACATCAACACAAGAATAAATAGTCCTATGTTCTTTTTTTTAAGAGACAACTTCTACACATTAAAAATACCAATTTTACATCATCCTATCCCCAAAATAAAAAGGGAACATTGCCTAACATATTATTTTGAAACCAACATAACCCTGGTACCAAAATTAAATAAGGATGTTATCAGAAAAAATACCATAGGCCAACACTGTTCATGATCAGAGATATGAAAATTCTTATACAAAATATTAGCAAATGGAATACAGTGATATATATTTTTAAAAGGATAATATATCATGACTGAGTGAGGTTTATTTTAAAAATGCCAGAATGGTTCAATACTCAAGTATCAGACAATACACTTCACCACAATAACAGAAAAATCATATCTCAAAGATTTATAAAAAATATTTGATAAAACCAAAACTTATTAATGATAAAAATATCTTAGCATTATAAATAGAAAGGAAGTTCTTTAACTAGGTAATGAAAATGTAGAAGTGCTGCACAACTAACATCCTAGTTATTGCATTCTTTACTCATGTACTTGAAAACAAGATAAGAATGCCCATTATCTAGCTCACAACTTTAGGGGCAAAGCAAACAATTAAAATTAATAAGTGAAGCTGTCAAAGTCACTAGATACAGTTCCAACATAAAAAGCAATAAATTTAAAAGGATTTAAATAATATAAATTATGTTCCTGAACTACAATGGAAGTCAGAAATCAGTAACAAAAATATTTTAAAATTCATTCAATATAGGAAACTAAGCAACACACTCTAAATTAGCTTATGAATGAAAGAAGAAATTACAAAGAAGGTTACAAAATATTTTGAACTGAATGAAAGTAAAAACACAATATATCAACATTTGTGGGATACAGGTAAAATTATGCATAGGGGGAAATTTATAGTAATACATGCTTATATTAGAAGAGTTTCAGAATAATAACCTAGTTTTTTAACTTATATTCTATTCAAATTTATTCTAAGAAAATAAAACAAGAACAGGAACTTATACCTAAAATAAGCAGAAAAAAGTAGAGAAAAAACACACATAAATGAAATAGAAACAGAAAAATAATAAAATCAAAGAGTGGTTATGAAGAAAATATTAATAAACCACTAGCCAAACTAATCAGGGAAAAAAGAGAAATGACAAATTTTCAATATCAGGAATGAGAGAGGTAACACGACTACAGATACTACACACAGTAAAGGTTAACAGAGAATACTATGTATAGCCGAAACTGGTTTGGCTCAGTGGATAGAGTGTCAGCCTGCAGACTGAAAGGTCCCAGGTTGGATTCCGGTCAAGGGCATGTATGTACTTTGGTTGCGGGCACATCCCCATAGGGGGTGTGCAAGAGGCAGCTGATAGATGATTCTCTCTCATCGATGTTTCTAACTCTCTATCCCTCTCTCTTCCTCTCTGTAAAAAATCAATTTTATATATATATATATATATATATATATATATATATATATATATAAAGAATACTATGTATAAATCTATATGAATAAATTCAACAATTTGAATTAAATAAACAAATTCCTTAAAAGACACAAATTACCAAAGCTCACTTAAGGATAAATATATACCCTAGATAGCCTTTTATCTAGTAAGGAAATTGCCAGAGCAATGTGATAACTATATAGGAAAAAAAGAACCCTGCCTCTGAGCCAATATCACAGATAAAAATAAATTCCAGATGGAGCATAGATCTAAATATGAAAGGCAAAACAATATACCATTTAGGAGAAAGCAGAAGAGAATATTTATATGCCCTTAAGTATGTAAATAACTCTTAAACTGAAAACAAAAGCACACAAATTAAAGTTAAGATACTAAAAAGGAAAGTCAAATACTAGGAAAAGATATTTGCAATACATATTCACGACAAGACTGATATCCATAACTCAAATAGAAACGCATACAAGTAAATAAAATAGACAGAAAACTGAGGGGGGAAATGGGCAAACCACCTGAACAGGCATTTCATAAAGGAGAATATCAAAATGGTCAATAGACATGTGAAAAATGCTAAACGCCATTACTTAACGAAGAAAAGTAAAAATGTACATTAAAAACTGAATATAATACCATTACACACCCAAAAGAATGGCTATAATTTAAAAGGTAAAAAATACTAAGTGTTGACATGAATGTGGAATAAAAGGACTCTCACACATTACTGGTAAAAGTGTTAATTGCATAACCATTTTGAAAACTCTTTGGCATGGTCTGCTAAACCCAAACATATCTCAAAGATTTATAAAGAAACATCTGCTTCTTGGGAATATACCCAATAGGGATATGTGCATACATTCATCAAAAGATGTAATATCTTCACAGCAGACTATTCCTAATAGCCTAAAGTAGAAATGGCTCAAATGTATATCAACTGCAGACCAAATAAGTTGTAGTATATTCACTCCATAAGAACAAACTATAACCACATGAATGAAACTCACCCGGTAATGCTGAGTAAAAGACATACAAGAGTGTATGTAAGTAGGCTTCCATTTCTGTAAAGTTCACAAGCAGAGAAGAGTAATCTATAGTGTTGGAAGTCAGGATAGTAGTCCTCTTAGGAGTGGTAGTGTCTGAAAGGGGGCCTTGTTACTTGATCTGGGTTATGAAGAGTTCACCATGTGAAAATTACCCAGCTGTATAATTAAGACTTGTACACTTTTGTAGGTCACACTTGAGAGAAAAGGTTGACTTACTGTGTGGAAGGGAAACCAACAGAGTGCTGGAAAGAGAATTTGGTCAGCCTGAGAAATCCTCAGAGGTGGAAGAATTTAGCTGAGATCTAGAGGGTGAGGAGGAGGCTGCTATGAGAGGAGCAGTGGGGAAGAGCTTTTCAGGCAAGAGGAACAGCATGGATAGACAGCATGGATAGACAGCATGTATAGACAGCATGATAAATCAGGACTTTGTTCCCCTGGAAACCATTGGCTGTAAGGTGATTATCTTAGCTGAGAAGACCTGCCTTGGTGAGCCATTTAACTGTCTTTAAAATTAACTCTATTTTATCCTGGGGGGCTGATTTTGGTCCTCACTTTTCTTCATTCTTCCGAGAGGGAAAAAAAAAAAAAAAAAAGCTTTTTTGAAAGCGTCAAAAAAAAGAAAAAAAAGAAAAGAAACTCTAGCTTTCAACTGTCTGTTACTCTTAGCTGTTCATTATTTTTCTATGGATCGAAAATCAGCAAACTATAGGCCACAGGTCAAATCTGGCTCATAGGCTGTTTTTCTAAAGCTTTATCTGTTTACATATTGTCTACAGCTGCTTTGCAACAGACCTGCCACTTCCTAGCTAGGCAATTCAGTTCAGTCCATCTTGGAGAGCCTTGCTTTCCCTTTCAAGAGAGGACTCGATGGCCATCTTGGAGCATGGAGTGTGATCAGCAAGTCACCTCCAGCTGTCAACTTCTCAGTGTTTGCTTCAGCTGGAGAGAACCCCTTTGCTGAGGTCACGTCCTTCCCAGGGCAGTCTGCATGTAGCATGCAAACAAGGTGGGGGTATAAAGACCCCGTAATTTTGGCCAGTTCAGGATGCACTGATGGTCAAGCTGGGACCAGAACTACCCTCAATTGACCAAGGCTTTATCAGATTTTCATCAGATTTCCACTTCTCCCTTTGCCCAACCCTGCTTTCTCCTTCTTCCTTCACAGGTATTGATCCCTAACACACATCTTGCACCTAAAACTCCATATGTCCATCTACTTTTGTAGCACCCAGCCTCCAGTACTGGGTTCTAGGACTGGTCTGAGTAAACAGATGGCAAGATGTGCTTTTGGAGCTCAATTATTCACAGCCTGGATGGCAAGAGGGCCCAATCACCAGAGGCTGACTGTGCAGAGACAGTGCAATTATTAAAACTGCCATGAGTGGGGAATTGGGAGGGTGGGCCTGGGAAAGGAAATGCACTAGCAAGCATGGTGCCTCTAATATTTGACATGAAGGGAGAACTCAGTGGGATAATTGAGATTGATGGCTGTGGTAAGCATCACTGATGCTCTGTTCCTAGGGTCTGCAAACTTTTTCCTCAAAGGGCCAGATAGAAAATATTTTAGACTTTGCAGCCCACACAGTCCTCTGCAACAACTCAGCTCCTGCTATGGGAGTGCACTGATCACTAGGGGGCAGCTCCTGAATTGAGCAGTCATTTGGTCACTTAGGCTTTTATATATATAGATATATATATTGTAGATTAGCACACCCTTTTTACTAGCTCCTGCCAATGGAATGTAAGCTGAAAAATTACATGCCACTCCAGGTCCATGTGGTAAAAATATGGGGGTTCCTTTTCTACATTATTGCCCCCTTCCTACTGAGATCTTCCCCTGCCCCCAAGAGATATTTGTACACCCATGATCATAGCAGCATTATTCACAATGACCAAAAGGTGAAAATAATGCAAGTGTCCAACAATGGATGAATGCATATGAATAAATAAAATGTGGTATCTATACATACAATAAAATATTATTCAACCTCAAAAGGAAGGGACTTCTAGTACATGCTACAACATATAAAGACATTATGCTACATGAAATAAGCCAGACACAAAAGGACAAATACTATATGTATGATTCCCCTTATATGACATCAAAGTCATAGAGACAGAAAGTAGAATGGTGGTTGCCAGGAGCTGGGGAAAGGGGAATTGGAAATTAATGTTGAATGAATGCAGAGTTTCAGTTTGAGAAGATGAACGTTTTTTGGAGATGGATAGTGCTAATGGTTGCACAACATTGTGAATGTACTTAATGCCACTAAACTGTACACTTAAAAATAGTTAAAATGGTAAATTTTATGTTTTGTGTGTTTTGCCACAATTTAAAAATGTCATCACATACCCAAAGGAGTTGCTTCCTCTGCTGTCCCCCAACTCCAAATAAGTTTCTGTGCTGAGGGCTGGGGCTTTGGGCTGACTAAATCTTTTTCTAGCCACTATTTGTAGAACAGAGCCCTATGTGGACAAAAAAATTGGATTTCCTGTGTATAGGATACATGTACCTAAAACAACAAGGGCTTAAATAAGGGGTAAATCCATTTCTCTCACATACTGTCTGGAGGTAGGTAGTGGTGACTGTGCTCTGTGCAATCATTCAGGGGCTGGAATATTTTCTTTTCTTTTTTTTTAAATGTGTTTTATTTTCATTTTTTTAAAAAAATATTTTTATTGATTTCAGAGAGAAAGGAAGGGGGAGAGAGAAATAGAAACATCAATGACGAGAGAGTATCACTGATCAGCTGCCTCCTACACACCCCCTAGTGAGGATTGAGCCCACAACCTGAGCATGTGCCCTTGACTGGAATTAAGCCTGGGAACCTTCCAGTCCGCAGTCCAACAATCTATCCACTGAGCCAAACCAGCTAGGGCTGGGATATTTCCTTATATTTTGCAATCCTTAAGAGTGTTTCTGTCATCCATGTGGCACAAAGTGGCTTACCACCATATCTGTGTCCTGAGCAGCAAGGTTAAGAAGCAAGGAGAGAAGGGGCTTGCCTCCTCTCTTTAAGACATTGTCATTTGGAGTCTCTGTCCTAGAAGTGAAATGCAGTTGCCACCTGAGGTATTGTCTGTCCCTGCATCCTCCAATAGGATGTCAACTGCATTCTATCTTGTCATGGCAGCCATGGAGAGATACTCCACAGAGATCTTGGGAACCCATGTTGAACATGATAGAGACGCACATGGGTGAAACCTGGGTCCCTGAATCACTGCATAGAAGGTTGCCTGTCAAATATTTGCTTCGGCTTTGTATAAATGAGAAGAAACTTCAAATGTGTGAAAGCACTAAAATTTTTAGAGTTTATCTGTTATAGCTGAAGCATTCATTCTCTTAACTAACTCAGAGCTTCATGATTGGAGCTTGGGAAATCAGATAACACAATAAGACTGGGGCCATATTGGGCAGTGGAAAGAAGGCTTTGGAGCCCAGAGACGCAAATCCAAACCTCAGCAACCCCACTTAGAAGCTATGTGGGTCATTCAAACTCTTTCAGGTGATTTGTTCAAATGTAAATTGGAAATGATAATATAAACCACACATTCTTTGTGGTGTGGACTGAGTGAAGGAATCTGCAAAAAGACAGTTGAGAAAGATCTGCTTGGAGTAGCAACAGACACCTGTTCCCTTGCCATTCACCAAAGAGGAGAACAGATGGGAGGTTAGAAATGGGCACAGCACATTGTAACTCAGTCTTGATGAGAAGCAAATAAATGGCTCACTGTGGGTGCCTTATCTCCAAGCTGTGGCTGAATACATAGCCTTGGGCAAGAAAATGTCTGACTTGGATTTGCTATAGTTTTGATTCGAAACCTCAAATAGCCCCCTGAGAACTTACTTGATGGGGAGTCAGATTGGATTTTCAGCATCATCTAACATTTTCCCCAGGCAGCCTAGAAATAAAAGCTTCAACTCCCTCCCAGTATATCTCAACTAGAAAGCACTGGTCTAGAAAAGCTGGGACACTCAACGCTCTGGTTGCCACTCTGAGGTGTGTGGTAACCACACAGGTGCTCATAGCAAGGTCAAAAGCATAGAGGCTTCAGGGGCCAGGCAGAGAACCTAGCAGTGTGAAGAGGCTGAGTGCCATATAACAGAAGTGGCTAGTACTGTGAGTTGTGTGTCAAACTGGGCATGTCTAAAGGCTCATGTCAGCCCACATGAGCTAAAGGCTCAAATCTGAATGTATTGCCCTATACTGCCCCATTTTTCTAGACCAGTATTAACAGAAAAATAAGGTAAGTCACATAAGGAATTTAAAATGTTCTAATAGGCGTATTTTTAAAGTATAAGGAGCAAGATGAAATTAATTGAAATAATATTTTTCCTCAACCCAATAAATATTCTAATCACCAATTCTAATGTGTGTGTTGGGGGGGGGGGGAGGAAGGAAGGGGTGCCCTAAGACACCAGTCAACTCAATTCTGACACTGTCTATCAGGAGATAGCATCAGATCCCACAGGTGAGAGGCTCAGTCCTACGAGACTCCCATTCTCCCCACATTTCAGATGCCAATTGCAAGTCCAGGTTGTCACCTATGCTTCTGACAAAACAGGTTCTCAATCAGAGGTTTCAACAATCCCTTCCTTGAGTTTGACTATTTTGCTAGAGTGGTTCACAGAACTCAGAGAAATAGTTTACTTACTAGATCACTGGTTTATTCTAAAAGGATATAACTCAGAATAGCCAGATAGAAGACAAACATAGGGCAAAGTATGGGGAAGGGGCACAGAGCTCCATGCCTCTCTTGGCATGCCATTCTCCCTAAATCTCCATGTGTTCACTAATCCAGAAACTCTCTAAACCCGGTCCTTTTGGGTTTCTAAGGAGCCTTCAGTACATAGGCATGATTGATTAAATCATTGGCTATTGGTAACTGATTCAACCTCCAACCCCTCTCCGCTCTCCCCAAATCATGAGGTGGGAACTAAAAGTTTCAATCCTCTCTTAATAGTTGGTTACCCTGGCAGCCAACCTATCCTTAGTTTTTTTTTTCTTCAAAAGTAATCTCATTAACAGTTGTGGTGGAAGGAACTTGTTATGAATAACATGACACCCATTTAACCTCTATAGTGCTCAAGAGACTTCAGGAACTGAGAACTAGACCAAATATTATGACAGAAGATGCTGACATTACTCTTTCACTCCAGAAATTCTGAGGGTTTTGAGAGCTGTGAACCAGGAATCATGGTTGTAGACTGAATACTAATGAGAAATAGACATTTGGTCATTCAGATGACCAAATTTCTTACAAAGCACAATATCACACCCAAAATATTATCATTTCAACTTGTAATCAATATTTAAAATCACTGATGAGAGGTTTTACATTCTTCTTTTTAATACTAAATCTTCAAGATCCAGAAAGTGTTTTACAGCCACATTTAAAGCACTTGTAACCACATGTGTCTGGTAATCAGTGCAGTTGTATGTAGTTGGCACCCCAAGCCCACTGGGAGCTTCCACAACTTCATACGTTTGCCTACACTGTGCCCTCTGCCTAGCACAGCCTCCTCTCCTTTCCTGACTTCCACTCCAGCTTATACTTCATGGGCTCTGTGTTCCCATAAGACATATCCAACTCTTTTCTTCCATGCTGAACTATTGTTTGTTATCTCACTGAAAGACCAAGACTACTTCTGAGCCATCACTAGCATTTAACACACCGTGTGACACATACACACACCTTCTATCACAATCACAGGTGTTGGTTTTAGAGATAATTGTGGGTCTTTCTCTAGGAGGAGGATGTTAGGACACCAAGAAAATTTCTTTAAAGATTCCCTCCATTATTTTTTTGTAGTGGGTCACAATAAAGAAAGTGGAAGAAAACATTACTTGGAGTGGCAGTGTTACCAGAAAAACACTGGTCCAGAGAGCTATGATTTGGGCTATATGTATCTATAATAATAAAAGGGCAATATGCTAATTAGACCGGATGTCCATACTGAAGAGGGGCTGAGGGAAGCCAGCCCCGGTCCTGGGTGCTGGAGGGAAGCTGGTGCCAGTAGCGGAGGGGGGAGTGGTGGGAAGGAAGGCCTACTATTGCACGAATTTTCATGCATCTGGCCTCTAGTCTTTAATAATCATTCAGTTCTTAGTTTATGATCCTCTCAGGAAATACCTGAGGAACCTCGATATATAGCTGATAATATGCCATACTCCTTGCTGGCCCCAGATATACTGCAAGCAAGGAATATGGCATATTACCAGCTGGCTAACTCAGGACCAGTGCTGACATCGGTATTAAGAGGCTCAGAGCCACTATGCTGCACAAGTCCAGAGTAACCATGCGAATAGTGCTCTGGAGTTGAGCACACAGCCCTTGTGGCTAGCTGCAGTGGTCCTGAAAGCCCCACCTGTGGGAAAGTGTGAATGTTTGTAACCTGGCTTATTAGACATCTGTACCATTGAGGAGATTAGATATAAACACAGGAAAACTCAAAACATGAGAAACCACGTGTGTTCGAAAACATAGATGCTGCCCAACTCCAGAAGGACTGCAGCTCAGAACCCAAGTGTGAAAGCACTATTCTGGAACTTGGACAGCATTCTCTCACAGATTCCGGGTCCAGAAGGGGGTTGCTCTTCCCAGGGTTGCATCCAGGATATAATGATTAACTTTTGAGCTAATGTTCTTGGGCTTAGAGGAGAAAGAGGATGTGAACTTCCTCTTTTGTCCTCTCCTTTTTATACCGAGATCAGACAGGCAAAGGTAACATTCATGTGGGTGAAACCACTGGCTATGAGATAACGTAGTTAGATCTGAGAGGTCATAGAATGTAAGTCAGAAAACTGGGTTTGAATTTTGGATCCACTGTATGATTTTGGACAAGTTGCTCAGCCACTCTGAGCTTTATTTTCATTGTCTGTAGATCACTGGGGCCTCTGCTTCAGTCTGGGTTTCTCCAGGGGCACCTCATCTGGGGCAGTTCTGCTCTATGTGTGTCTTGTTTTCCTCCTGGAGCAACAGACTAATCCGGAACATCCTTCACATAGTGATGTCAGAAGCGGAAGATGGCAAGAACTGAAGCTTAGAACTGGCACATCATCCCTTCTTCCTCATTTTGGTGGCCAAAGCAAGTCAGATGCCTGAAAACTGGTGCTGGGAGGGTCCTACAGAGTTACATGGTGAATGGCATGGACACAGGGAGAGTGAAGAATTGGGATCATTATTGGAAATATATCAGAAAAAAGTATGGTGGTAGCAATGAGGGAAGATAAGGCAGAAAACTGTTTTTCAGAGACTCTCACGATTGGGAATTCCCTTGTGGTCTCCCTGCCATGTCCAGACCAGCTTCCACTTCTGCATCTCCAGCGCTGAGGATTGCTTCATTTCCTGGGACAGATTATTCAGACTGGAAGATTGGAAAAAGTTCTTTCTGGTACTTGATGCCTTTTTGCTTCCTCTCTTTGATCCTAGTTCTGACACATAGGTTTTTGGTCCAGCAGCCATTCACATAATTGAGGAGAGTGCACTGGTCCAGTGGTTCTGGTTTCTCAGTCCCTGAGTAAGCCATCAGTGGGCGAATAAATCCAAAGTGGAGCAGGACCATCACCCCTGCAACAGGCTGCTAGGTTCCCCTAACTGGAGAGACATATTTTGACACCTTCCCTCCCTTACCCTCCATATATAGTTCCAGGTTAAGTTCAATGGGTTTAGTCCCATCACCATCCCTACACTCTACTCCACCATCATTTCTCCCTCTCCACTGCCCTCTCCCTTGTCTGAGCTGTCATCATGTCTTGCCTAAACCACTGAGTAGCCTCTCCACTCCCCCCATCCTGCCCCATAATCTATCACTTGCTCAGGGAACCCTCCCTGTCTCCTTGAGAAGATCAGATCTCTCAGTAACAAGCTTTCTTAGCACTACAGACCCCTTCTTTGCAGCATGTATCAGAATCTCCAACCTTCCATTCATTTCTGTGATTACTTGCAGCATCTGCCTCTCCACTCTTCTGTAATGGTGGGCAGTACACTGGCTGGATATGGGTGTAGGAGTGATTTATAGCTCTGCCAGACTCCAGTGGTGTAAATGCAAACAGCAGATTTCAAGGTACCAACAATTGTGGCTCACAAAATCCCTGAAAACTTAATAATTGGCTCTCATGAGCTAGCTTTAGAATACCAGTGGGACAGGCCTTGTTTTCTATGATCAATAAGCTAATTGAAGGGAAATAAATATTTGGTGAGGGAAGGAATGAGCAATGCTAAAATTTAAATGAACCTTGGGATGACAATTGCTTTTTCTAGAAGATAAAAGACTTTCACTACTTTGAATGCCCAAGAACAGAATAAGGGAGTCATGTCATTTCTGTTCTCAGAGGACTATTTAGATTTTTACTTAACAAACATGTCTATATTGGGCACAAATCCAAGTACTTTACAAATACTAACTCATTTAATCTTCCTAATAATTAAAAGGTAGGTTCTATTAGTATCTTCATTTTACAAATAAGGAAACTGAGGATCAGAATAATTTGCCATCGTGGTGCAGCTGGGCTTTGAACTTAGGAAGTATGATTGCAGAGTCCACATCCCTAAACGCTATGCTGTGTTACATCAGGACTAGCTCTGGAGTGAGATATGGCCCATATTCCCCTTGCTCTACCCTGAGGACATGAGTATGTGATTTTCAGGTCATTGCACCTCAACAAAGAAAGAATAGAATGGAAAGGGTCCAGAAATGTGCTAACATGATGGGAAATGTGGGCTCTTCTGGATGAGGACAGAGTAAACAGATTAAGGTTTTTCAAGAAGTGGGCTTTATATACTTACTAAATTCTAATAGGAGGAAATTGACCTGGTCAACTTTCATAAAGAGAAATATTAAAACTTGAGAGGTGAGTTTGGGACATTAGTAAATGCACTATGTCCTCTAAATGAAGTCTCACTTCACCTCTAAGACCATCCTAAAAGATGAAGATAGTCAGGACCATTTTTAATGAACCAAGGGCACCAAAGCTTAGAAGTTAAGAGATATATCCAGGCCACGGAACTACCCATTGGCATAATGAGCCCAGATCCCCAGCAGACTATGGTCAGCCTCCACTTTCTCATGCTGGTTCAATGTTACCTCATAAGCAGGTCTCACAGAATCACAATTGTTAAGAGGAAGTCAATTCCTGGAGCTAATTGTGCTGAGCAGCAGTACAAGGTGAAATGTAATTAGATTCAAAGGAGGTTTGCATATCGGTGGTGATAGCCTAATATTGCAATAATAAAAGTTGGGAATGTGTTTCTAACTTTTGATGTGGTGGTTCATTTTAACAAAGGAACTCCTAGGTGCTAAATACCTACAGTGTGCAGGGACTGTCAAGGTCAAAGATGAATTCCTTTCTTTATTGCCCATTCTGTATGCAGCATTGAGAATCACCCCAAAGGAAATAAAAACACTGATGTGGAATTTTGCATGGGAGAAAAATGGCACTAATATACAAGGAAAGGCAAGGACAGTCAGACTGTGAGGTAATTCTGAAAGTCAGGGTTGTCAACTTGATTTTACCCTATAGGAGAAGAATGGCTAATGAAGACTTTTTAGTAAGGGATCGACATAATCGTCATCATCATCACAATAAAAATAATAGCTACAGAACACCTACTGCTGCTTTTAGCCCTCATACCCACCCCCTGAGGTAAGAACTAATATTAACCCTACTTAGCAAAGAAGGGGCATAAGACATGAGATAACACATAAGGGGCAGAGCCTGAATCTGAACCCACATCTACCTAAATTCTGTTTACTCTCACCCTAACACTCTGCAGCAGCTTTGCTTTTGAACACATCCAGGACAACACATGGGGTTATAGGTTAGGGAGCCACAGCATTTAGCTGGGTGGTTGAGGGCCTGAGGAAGACCAAATTTAAAAGGAGAGATAGGAAGACCAGAGAAGCAGGGAAAGAAAACTGCAGCTGAAGCAGGCAGTGTTAAGGAAATCATGCAAGTGTGAATTTTAAGAAAGAAAGAAGGGAATAACAGTGCAGAACGCTACCTAGAGGTCAGGCAAGATGGGGATGGACAAGGAACTATAGGCTTTGCCAAACGAAAAGGGCTTCCGGGATTCACAGACAGCATTTTCAGAGGAGTGGTGGGGGTGGGTGCCAGATTGCCGTGGGCTGAGAAATGAGTGGGAGGTGAAGACAGGGCTGGCAGCATGTAAACTTACTCTTTCAAGAAACATGATAGTGAGGGGCAGGGGAGGGAGGAGACCTGAAAGGGGAAGATGATGGCAGGAAGGGTTCTCTAGGGGATAGAGATGGGAAGAGACTTGAGCAGTTGTAAGCCAGAAGGATAGGAAAGGCTGCAAGACAGGGAGGCTCTCTCTGACACAGCCCCAGACGAATGGAGAGCACAGTGGGTGGCCTAGTGAGAGCTCACTTGGCTGGACTTCTCCAGGGCTGGGAAATGACGGAGGTGGATCTGATTATCTTTGTAGCCCCTTGGAGATCTGACATTCTTTCCTCTTTCTTCTTTCTTTCTTCCTCCCATCCTTCCTCTTTTGCTATTCCACAAATATTTACTGAACACCTACTCAGTAAATATGCTTGGTCTTGTACTAGGCTCTGTGGCTATTATGATAAACAAAACAATGTACAGGGTGAGGCAAAAGTAGGTTTACAGTTGTTTGTGTGGAAAAGAATACAATTCTATATAATAAAAGTCTCATATGCAAATAGACCAAATGGCAGAACAACCAGTCAGCTCCTCAATGCAGGAGCTGACCCCTGGTGGTCAGTGCACTCCCATAGGGAGTGCCAGGGTCAGAGCTGGCGAGTGCCATGGTGGTGGGAGCCTCTTCCACCTCTGTGGCAGACTGCCAGCTTAGGCCTGCTCCTTGCCTAAACCGGCAGATGGGTGCAGGCTGGGCTGAGTGACCCTCCTCCCCCACCCCCACCCCCCAGTGCACAATAAATAAGAATACAAGAATAAACTGTATTTCGTGTACTAGTACTCACAACTGGAAACCTACTTTTGTCCCACCCTGTATAGCATCCTCACAATTGAGTGGGGAGACCAGCATTAAACAAGAATGTGCACAAACAGTGTATGTGTTTGACTACACATTGTATGACAGTCGCTGAGCACTTCCAAAGTAATAAGTTCCTATAAGCATTTCTCACCCCATAAGAAAGGCAGATGAGAAAATAGAGGCACAGAATGGTCAGATGACTTCACACAACCAAGGTAAGTGGAGCATGAGATCAACTTAGATTTGCCTGCCTTCTGGCAGGAGCACTTAACTGCCCTGACTCGCTGTGTTTAGAGCAGTGGGCACCAGGATGAACAAGATCTGTTGGTGTCCCCCACCCTCGGAGAGCTCACAGTCCCTGAAGAGGGGGAAGAAACCAAGCGTTCATTACTCCCCTTTTCCCCCAAGTGTGGTCCCTGGACTGACAGCATCCGCAGCGCCTGAGCGCTTGTCAGGAAAGTGGAAGCTCCAGCTCGGCCCAAACCCGCTGGACCAGGGGACTGACTGCAGCGGAACAAGACCCGCAGGTGCTTGGTGCGCACTTCCAAGGTGGAGAAGCGTGGTCTAGAGTCCACCGCTCTGATTAGAGATGAGACACCACCGTGGCTCAAGCCTTTGGAGGTCAGAGATGGTGGAACCTCAAGGCTTGGTTTAGGAACCCAGCCTAGGCCTGAATGGGCGGTTCCACTCTTGTCCTAGGCGGCCAGCGGGTGGGACAAAAAACGGGAAGGAACGCGAGGTGCTCAGAGCGTGCACGGTGCTCAGAGCATGCACGGTGCTCCGAGCATGCACGGTGCTCCATGGCGCTGGGCTCCCGGAGCGCTGTCCGTGGGCCTGAGGTGCTTGCAGGCTCCCGGGGTGCCGAGCCCAGCGGAGGTGGCGTGGGCGCCCTGAGGGCCCGGCCGCTGCGCCGCGCCCCCTTCCCCGCGCCGGGCCGGGTCAGCCCGGCCCCTCAGCTCCACCCCCTGCCTCCCCCTCCCGCCCGCTCGCGCCTCCTGAAAAGCCTACCAGCCCCGGGCGGCGGCGCAGAGCCGGCCCGGCGCACCAGGCAGCCAGCGCGGCCATGACGGCGGAGAAGGCGCTGCCTCTGGGGAACGGGAAGGCTGCAGAGGAGTCGCGGGAGCCTGAGGCGCCGGGGGGCGGCGGCGGGGGCGCCGCGGCGGCCGTGCGGGTCCCGCGCGACAAGGCGGTCCACGAGCGCGGCCACTGGAACAACAAGGTGGAGTTCGTGCTGAGCGTGGCCGGGGAGATCATAGGGCTCGGCAACGTGTGGCGCTTCCCTTACCTGTGCTACAAGAACGGAGGAGGTGAGGCGGCCGGCGCGCGCGGCCCTGGACAGGGTGCAGGGAGGAGGCACGAGCCCGGTGGGTGCGGGCGGGGGCGGCGAGGAGGGAGCGCGAGACCCCCCCCCCTCCCGCGCCTGCGTGCAGCGGGACCCTGAGGGGAGCGCCGGCTCTCGGCCACCTGGCGCGGAAGGGAGCGCACCCCCCAGCCAGGCGCCCCTTCCCAGCGCGCATGCGCGCGTGCTCTTCGCACCTCTGCGAGCCGCCTGCCGGCCTGGCACGTGACAGCTCGTCTGCCGCCCAGACCCAGGGGCCTTTGCACCTTTGCATTTGCGACCTGTTCTGCCTTTGGGGGCAGGAGACAACCCCTCTGAGCCTCGGCTTTCCTCACTGGGAACCTCCCCGAGGAAAAAGAGCTCGCTTCTGAGCGCTTAGTGAAATGCCAGGCTCCATGCCGAGCATCCCGTTTAATCTTTAGACTCGGCGCACCCGTTTTGCAGGTGAGGAAAAGGAAACATAGTCTGAGAAGTCACTCACTCCGTAAGTGATAAAAATGGCGTTCCGATACCAAAGGCCTTGCTTTTAAAGTGGGACGAGACGGATAACAGGGAGTACTTTTTGGTGAGGCACTGCCGTTTGACTTCCTGCCCGGTCTTTCATTTGCTCTTAAGGCCCTTTCTGTGGCCTCCTTTTGGGCCTTTCTGGTGGAAGAGTTGGCACCAAGCAGTCTCTTGTACTGGCCTCACAATCACCCACGACAAATAGCAGCAACATTGATTTATTGTTTAGGAGATGCTTAGAGATTGGGGGGTTGGGGCCCGGGAAAGGACGGTGATGAGATAATCCTTTGTAGTAACATTTCCAAATAAGTTTGGTGGAGATGCAGCGGTCAATCCTCACATCTCTCCGTTTAAGAAATGGGCTCCAGATTTCAGGAACCTCCACCTGTCATTATTACCAAAACAGCCAGCAGGTCTGAGGCAAAGGACCTTGTAAAACTTCATTGGGTGGCATAGTTTCCCCAAGACAAAGGCCTGTTTCTGTGTATTCCTCTGCCTTTGCTGTTTCCCTGCCTCTCCCGCAGATCCCCCGACCTCAGTGAAAGTAGCTTAGAGTTGGCTGGCAGGGACCATGCTGTTAGGCTGTGTGGAGCAGGATTTGATGTGTGAGCAGCTGTAGGGAAAGCAGGAAAGGTACTGCTCAGCCTGAACCCTTTCTTTGGAGACATTCATCCTGAAGGCCCACGCCTGCTCCAAACTGGTAATGACGTGGCTGCTGGTATAGTGGCTTGGCAAGGGGCGGAGAAGCAGTGGACTCTGGGACCCTGAATGTGCCCTGCACCCTTACCGAGGATCCCACCTCTCTTTGAAGATTCAGCCATCATAAGCTACATGTCTGCTTAGAAACATGTGGAAACCCTTCAGAATAGCCCCAGACAAAAATTGTTTTAGCATAATAGTTTCATGCCAGAAATTTTTATGCCAAAACTAAAAGCAGAAAACAGGATAAGTTGGATTAATTAACAAATTCTGCCACAGATTTAAAAGGTTGTGGTGAGTAAAGTTTAAAAATTAGTCTTTAAGAAAAAAAGAAAAAAAACCCTCTAACTTTCCAAGATTTTCCATTGGGTACACAGATATCCTTATTTAATTAAGACAGTCACCTTAAGGATAACTAGCTTTGTGGATATATGGGCCAAAAGGCTTTTAAAATAGTGTCATTTGTTAGGTTCTAGAGGATTCACAGGTAAATTATAGCATATTAGGAAAGCTGCTATATTTTTAATATTTAATATGTTTAATCACTTAAGTTTAAATGCACCAAATACCCTCTTATCCCCTTTCAAATGCGTTTGGCCTTCTAATATTGTTGGGGTACCTGCTTATCAACTGTTTACCTTTTTAAAAAATATCCACACAGTTCCACTCATAGATTTTAATGGTAGTTTGAAGTATTTCTTTTCTAACGTGGAACTTTAAAAATAGTGTCTTGCATAGAAAAGCTAAGAACCTTTCAAAACCTGGTGGATATGGTTCTATTATCAGGATTAATCAAAATTGTTGCTATTGATCCTGCAGTTAGAGAGACTTCATTTAGCAAAAAGCAATTTCAGTTAAAGCCTTCATTTGTGAGATCAGATGGTGGGGAATGGCATGTGTTTTTCATGCTTTGTTATTAGAGAAAGAGAGAGAATGAGGGATTTGGAAAAATCCCTTTCTGGTTATAACAGCTCATGTTCACCTCAGTTATTTAATTTGTTTTACAGAAAGGCACAGGCAATGGGTATTGTGTTTCAAAATAGGAGCTCTAAGGCTTATGGTGGTCTTTTCTCAGACTGATCCAAAGCCAGCCTTTCTGGACAGATTCTTGCTGCAAACTCTTTATAACTCAACTTCATACCTGGGCCTCAGCTATAGGAACCTGATATTGCATATCTCCTTAAGATTACTTTTCTTTATGAAGGAAGCTATTTTTTAGGTCATTTCCAAAGTAAAGAGAAGAAGAGGGTCCCCTTCACCTAGCCTTTGGAAGTTACTTTAGAATAAAAAGGAAGGTATGCAACATTCAGAGAGAATGAATTTGACCTATGCTGGAGGGTGAAACGTAAAAACAAAAGAATCAAGCAATGAAACACTTTCTTTTACATTATCATCTTATCAACACAATAATTCTGTGAGATAAGTGGTGTAGGTATTAGGTATGAAAGCCCCATATTACAGAGGAAGAAGTTGAGGCGGGGAGGTGTGAGATAGATCACTCAGGGTAACAGGTAGCAGAGGGCACAAGCCTAGGCCCGCATTTTCTGACTCTGGTCCTCATTCAAGCTCAGAGAATATTTGTCTTGCCTGTAGTAGGTGCTTATTAAAGATTTCTTGTGCTGAACATAAAAATGGTGTGAGAAATTTTAACATTATTCCCATATTTTGCATTCTTGCAGGAGCATTCCTGATTCCCTATGTGGTGTTTTTTATTTGTTGTGGAATTCCCGTGTTTTTCCTGGAAACGGCTCTGGGACAGTTCACGAGTGAAGGTGGCATTACATGTTGGAGAAAAATTTGCCCTTTATTTGAAGGTAAAGATTGAGTTAATCAGAAAATAAAATTATGACTGAGTGATGTCAGGTTATCAAGAGTAGCTAAAGTGTTTATGTGAGGTGGACAGAGATTAAAATCATTCCCTTTCCTTGTTCTTTCAGGCATTGGCTATGCAACACAGGTGATTGAGGCCCATCTAAATGTATATTACATTATCATCTTGGCATGGGCCATTTTCTACCTGTGCAACTGCTTCACCACCGAGCTCCCCTGGGCCACCTGTGGGCATGAATGGAACACAGGTATGCCCTCAGGGAGGGTCTCTCTTCTGGCCCTGGTGGGGGACCTGCAATTGGGTGTGTGTCTTTGTCCTGGAGATCAATCCTGACCTCTGGCCTCTCTGTGTGAGTCCAGATTCCACTGAAACTGAAGGTCATTGTGCAATGGGTCTGGGTCCGTTTTGTGGGTTGCAGTGCTGAAACCTAAGCTGAGCCCTGGTCCAGGAATTGGCATGGGTAGAAGATGATGATGCTTTTTCTTCGCTTTGCCAAATATAGAGACTGAGCCCTTTGGGGGCAGAGTCGGGAAATAAGGGATTCAGCCTCCAATTTCAGCCCTGCTTCTCTAGGCATTGGATTTTCCTTTGTAAAATGAAGGGGTTAGTTTAGGGGTTGCAAACAGTGCCAGTAAGCCAATTAAGCTTTAGGCCAGTGACCAGCAAAAATAAAAAATTTATTTGACAGCTCAACTTGAAATATCTGGAAGACTTCACATGAAAATCCAGATTTCCAGCTTCTCTGGAAACATTTGAAAAGATCTGAAAACACCAGACCCACATTCCCACATTCTTGCTTGGCAGCAATGGTTGCAGCAGAGAGGCAGCTGTTACCTTTGGATGAGACCACAATCCTCACCCAGTCCCCTTTGCTCATTTACTTTACCTGTCCAACACAGGTAGATATTTGAACTCAGAATCCCGCCCTACTGTTTGAGTAAATAACTTTTGAGATTACTTTAGATTCTAATTTGCTATTTGTTTTTCAATTTTCATCCTTTCAGGAGCGAGTCATAACCCAGAGAAGGCAAATTCATACAAACTCATACCTGTGGTACCTGTGCTTAGAGCAGACATCACTAATCAGTTGTAGAACTATTTCCTTTTGAGTTGAGGGTTGACCTCAGAACCCTTCTCAGCAGTTCTAGGCAGCTACTGCCTTTTGAGTGAAACTGTCATACATGCTTTAAGCTACTCACCATCCCTGTAGTTAGGTTGACCCTGGAAGTGGCCTGTATCCTAATGGCTGAGCTATGGTGAGATTGGGTAGGATGTTGGTCACCAGCAGAAGGAACAGCAGGTATTAGGCCTAGAAAGTGCTATTGACTAGCTTCTAACACTACACAGCTTTGCCCTGCTCCCTCTCTTGTTACATTTTGTGGACTTTTCATAGTCTTTTTAGGGCCCTAAACCGTTCTTTGGCCAGGGATCTTTTAGAGATGTTTGTCAGATTGAAATTCAAGGACATATTCTTAGAAGCCTGTGAGCCTTCCATGATAATTTAATTGTGTGTATTTATTTTGAGGCAACTCTAAAAATATGCAAAGGTTCTGGATCATCTGAGCAACACCTTATAACAGGACAGTCAGGATATTTCAGTTCCTGACTTGGTTCGTGTTTACAATTAAAGATGTATTCTTGGTAAATAGGATGATGGAAGCCCAGGGGAAAAGAGCAGAGAGATTTAATTCATAAATGGTGCATTAGTACTAAATAAAGTTCCAGTTGAGAATACCTCAAGTTATAGGAATAAAGGTTTTTCAAAAGCACGAACAGAGAAAGATGGTGATAGAGTTGAGTCTCAAATAGTGCATGGAAAAATAGGCAAGCCAAGCTCAATATAGACCCTGACTCCGGCCTGTCAGTTTATTTCTGTTGAAATCCATTTAATATTACAAAATGGCATTATTTTACACACCTGCTTTATGCTATCAATTTGAATTGTATTGGGTCTGTAGTTTAGTTAGTATTTATGGGTAAATTGAATTCTAGTTTTATAGTTGTATAAATACTATAATTACAAAACTTTATAACTCATTATTTATTTGTACATGAAACACAACTTTAGAGAATAGGACAAGCCTTTGACAGGGAAGTGGAAAAAGGGAAAGAAGATTTAGGAACAAGGCAGGAAGCAAGTTTGATAGGGCACATTGAGTGAAAATAAGACAGAAAAGGCTCCCTGCCCTATCCCCCAACTTTTCCTCCTGTTTGAATCAATCAGACCACGCCTCTCAAACTGTTTGTAAGTTATTGATTTTACCCCCACTGTTCTTTGAGGCATGTTTACTTGGAACAGTTGCTCCATCGGCTCTGAATGTTTTCCAAGATCCAGCCCTTGTGGAGGTTAATCTTGTATTTCTTGTCTTGTTTCCACTGTAGAGAAATGTGTGGAGTTCCAGAAACTGAACATGACCAACCACAGCCATGTGTCCCTGCAGAATGCCACCTCTCCCGTCATGGAGTTTTGGGAGTAAGTGGAATCTGACCCATCTCCCTTGTTCTGTGGGGGCACCATCCTTGTTCTGCTCAGTTATTATTGACCTCACCCGTGGAAAAAGCCTGACCCTTCCTCCAGTCTTGCCCTTTCTGGCTTCTGTGGGTATTTAATGGTGCTGGGAGCCAGAGTGGAGCTCTCTAGAGGTTCCCCAAAGGGACAGCTGAGAGAAATGCTTTCTTGTTCTTTGATGACATGTCAGCATGCCTAGTTGGCTATTAGGGCAAGAAGTGATTGGTAAAATGATGCCCAGTTTAAAATTTTATTTTTAATAAAAGAGAATGTGTTTGCAAAAATCTTAAGTCAAGAGTTTATTTAGCCTGGAAAGCAGACATCTCCAGGGGGAACAGGTGAGCTTTCTTTCAATTGCTGAAGTAGATGAACTTTAATGGATAGAGGTTATCGAAAGGCAGGTTTCAAAAGTGCTTAAGGAAGAGCTTAGTCTCGCAGTATTGTCTGTAAGTACTTCTGAAAGTTGTGAGCACTCATTCCCGGAAGTGTTTGGCCAGTGTAAGGCGGCGCGAGTGTTGCTGGGGAGGTGTCTGAATCCGCAGACATTACCTGCAGTAATTGTGTGGGTGGGTGGACATTTCCCGGGAGATGGGAATTTTTCATCCGTGTTCCAAAGGGGTTATGACCTGGGAGTTACAGGGCTGCCACATGGGGTTGTATTAGTTGTTCGCTGCAGAACCGTAGCAGAGCATTAACACTGTGGAGTGTGTGCTCCAGAATTGTGCAGTGTCCACCTGCGTAACTGCACACGGTGACCCTGATGTAGGAGCATCTGCAGTAAAAGATCCCTTTCCCACGGTATTCAAGAGGTTTCCTTTGTGAGTGAAAGGCTGTCTGAATGCTTTCTTTTTCATCTGAAAAAAATCTGTTTCATTGAAGAACCTCCCCTATCTTAATGCTCATTACTACCGTGTTTCCCCGAAAATAAGACATCCTCCGAAAATAAGACCTAGCACGTGGAAAGATAAGACATCCCCTGAAAATAAGACCTAGCGCAACTTTGGGAGAAAAAATTAATATAAGACACTGTCTTATTTTCGGGGAAACAGGGTAGTAGCATAGAGGAGCAGTGATTTTTGAGTGATTTTTATTTCTTTCCCAGGTACAATTCCTCTCCTTCTCTCTTTAGAAGTCATAATGCTATATGTATATATGAGTCCCAAATAGTACCCAGATCTGTCTTGTATGTTTTAAAATTTTACATTAACCGTACCCCTTACTTACATTTTTACAATGTTGTTTCTTTGCTCAATATTGATTTAGAGATGTGTCTCTGTGATACTTGTAGTTTTGGTTCATTCTGTTTTTCCTGTTACATAGTATTTCAATGTATGAATAGACTACATTGTATTTAGCCAGCTCCTTTGGTGGCAATTAGATTATCTCCACTTTCCTGAGTGCTTCTTTGCTGTGCTTCTGTGTATGCAGAAGTGAAGGTTTCTAGGCCATATAACTAAGAGTGGAATTGCTGGGCAGGAGGGTGCATACATTCTCAGTTTTATCAGGTAATGTCAAATTGCTTTCCAAAAGGACTATTCTAATTTTTTTTCCAAGTAAAAGTGTGTGAGAATTTCTATTGCTCTACATACTAGACAGTACTTGGAATGGTCAGAGCTTTTAAGTTTTGCCATTGTAATGGGTATGAAATGGTATCTCTCTATTTTATATATGCATTCTCTATTTACTTTTGAGGTCAAACATCTATTCATGTTTTTTATTCTCTATTTGGGTTTCTTTGTCTGTGAACTGCCTGCTCATAACCTTTTCTCTGTGGATAGTTTGTCTTTTCTCTGTGGATAATTTGTCTTTTCTAAATATTAGTAGAATATAAAAGCTATCTGCAAATAGCTTTTCATAGTGTATGGATTTTCTTTTTTATTTATGGCATATACAATAGGAATTTCAATTTTATTGAAGTAAAAGTTGTCAATCTTTTTCATTTGCATAGTTGGTGTCTTACTTAAGATATATTTCCTTAACCCAGAGTTGTAAAATATTTTCTTCTAAGAGTTTTAAAGTTTTCTTTTTTTTTTACATTTATGAATATATTCTACCTTGAATTTTGCTTTTGCATATGAGGAGGTAGGAATCCAGTGTTTTAAAAATAAATAACTAATTTCTCCAGCAATATTTACTGAATTGCTCATCTTTCCATACTGATCTGTAGGACTATCTTCCATATATTGTTTTCTTCAAAGCACAGATCTCTTTTGGGTTATGCTGTTCTGTTTCATTCATCTCTTTTGCTAATTGTGTGATAGTGCAGCTGTAGTTTTATTGTAAGTCTTGAACTGGTAAGGCAAGTTCCTCCCTTTGTTCTTTTCCAAAATTGTTTTAGTCTTCCAGAAGAATTTTAGAATCAGAACAAACAACTCTGTGGGAATTTTGGTTGGGAGTATATTGAACTTACAGATTAATCTAAGGAAAACTGACATTAAATATATATATATATATATATATATATATATATATATATATATATATATATAATATAAATATTTCAGAGAGGGAGAGAGAGACGGAAACATCAATGATAAGAGAGAATCATTGATTGGCTGCCTTCTGCACACTCCCTTCTGGGGATGGAGCACACAACACGGGCATGTGCCCTTGACGGGAATCAAATCCAGGACCCGTCAGTCCACAGGCCAATGAGCCAAAACAGCTAGGGCAAAATTGACATCTTTATGCTTGAGCCTCTCTCTCCATGAACATGGGATGGCCCTGCCTTTATTTAAGTCTTTTAAAATGCCCACTGGAGCAGTGCTATTTAAATGTGGTCTGCAGAGGAGCAACATTAGAATCACCTGGTTAGAAATGCAAATTCTCCAGCTCTTCCCAGACCAAATGAGTCATAGTCTCAAGTAGAGGATCTATATAATATAGCGCTAGAGAAGTGGTTGCTGTGGTGGATGGGTCTCTTTGGCCTTTTCCAACCCCATGAGGTGATGTCTTCTTAGAGGACTGTCTCAGAAACTTCTTTTGGACCTGCACATTTGAGGATCTGTAAAACATGATCTCTGTACCCCCTTAGGGAACCCATCCTAAAATCCCACCCATGGCAAGGTGTCTATGTAATTACTGCTGTTTGCACCATTCATTTCCTTTGTAACATATATGGAAAACCTCAATTGAATAATTATTTATGCAACATGCTTGTTTATTGTCTGAATTTCCCGAAGGCAGTTATGAAGCAGCACCTTTTCTGGTTTTACTCACTACTGCTGGTCTGTGGAAGGCCCCCAGTGAGGGATTACAGGATAGATGCATGAGAGACAGGCAGGGAGACAGTATTTTCTAGAAAATACTACAAAAGAAGTGTCCAAGTGGGCTCTGGCAAGAATTCAGCTTGTCACTCAACTCCCCAGCAACAGCCCTGATTACTTCCAGGGTCCCTTTACAATCCATATAACCCACCCATTTGGACACGGAGATTCAGAAGGGGACAGTTAATCTGTGTCTTCAGGTGTCCCTGGACCTTTTTGCCTGTGACTGGGTAATTCAAGGTGAAAGTCCATGGGGGAATGAACCCAAGGTTCTAGTTTTGTATTCATATTCCCTCTGTTTCATCTATATAGTGCTGAATTCTGCATCCTAAAAGTCCTCAAATGCTGGTGTGACATTCACCCCTTCAGAATGTGCTTTTATAAGACAGCTCTAATTCATCTTTTCTCTAGAGTAGAGCTTGGAGTGTAGAGACTCTGGGAGATGTGCGAAGCATCCTATGAAAAACTATTTGGGCCACATAAATTTGAGAAGGGCTGAAAGCTACCTAACAGATAAAGAATATCTGTTATCTTTGATTAACCCAAATTTAAATGAGTTTTCCAATGACATCATTGAAAATCTTTTTCCTCCCTCCACCCCCACCCGCACCCCTGAATGCTGGCATTACACTAAACATCTCCTGACAAATACTTTTCTAGGAGGAAGTTCTTCCTTAAGTTGAGCCAACAGTTGACTTATGAAGCTTTGGAAACAACAGGCCTTATTCCTTTTCTATATGGCAGCCCTTCAGGTATTGGATCAGGTTTCCTCAAAAACATTTCTTCTCTAGTTCTTTTGCAGTGGCTCATGGGTACCTCACCTTTGTTCATGTCTTCAGTGGGCCCCTTTTGTCCTTTTTCAATGCCTCTAACTCTGGGACCTCACTCAGGGCCACATTATTAGTCAGAGTAGCCTGCATTGGCATATTCATTCATTTGGCAAGTGTCTGAGGTCCTTCGGGAGGAGGCAGAAGTGTAAGATGCAGTTGTGACTCTCTAGAAATAGAGGTGAGACAGGCCTGCACAGATTACCACAAAATTCTTCATAAGGTGCTGCTTCTCTGCCCATGGCCAGAGATGGCTTTACCTTGATCTTGGACACCTGCCCCCAACCCTACCTTGAGGATCCATTTCCTTTTTCAGGGTAAAATTAAAATTACTAGCTCAGCCAGTGAAAATAGCTCAGTCTCTAAGTCAGTCCTGGATTCTAGCTCTAGCAGGGGTTGAAGTGGCTTTTCTTTCTGATTGCAGATTTCAAAATTTGGCCAATCCTGGTATTCTTTAGTAACTCATTGTGCATCTGGTATCCTTGCATTTATTTAAATATGTTTGCAGTTCTAAATTTTGAGCTTGGGTCCTCTAGTAGGATTGAGTCCTATTATGTGTGTAACCAGCATTGTGGCAACAGATGGACTTTGTTTTCATTTTCTTTTCTCAGTCTCTTGGGTTCCTTTAGTCTAGGGTTTTTTTTTGAACAAGTTCATGCTTACTATGTATACAGTTGAAATCACTTTTGCATGGTGTCCATTCAACAAATTCTTTTGAGCACATATTGCATGCTTGGCCCATATTAAGTTCTAAGGTCTATATCTTTGTTCAAAAGGATGAGGTCTTGTTTTTCTGGTTTGTGTACACGATGAGTTTTTCAAAACTTGTTTGAGTACTGGACAGTTTGGCTCAGTGGCTAGAGTGTTGGCCTGCTGACTGAAGAGTCCTGGGTTCAATTCGGGTCAAGGGCACATACCCAGTTGCAGACTTGATCTGGGTGTGTGGGAAAGGCAACCAATCAATGTGTCTCTCTCATTGATGTTTCTCTCCCTCTGTCTCTCCCCTTCCCTTCCACTCTCTCTAAAAATATCAGTGATAAAAATCCTCGGTAAGGATAAAACAAAAACAAAACATTTTGTTTATTTCAGAATTGCTTTTCTTTGGATATAAAACTGGGGAGGCAGAAGAGCAGGAGTGAAACCCTGATTTTCTCTGTGGGCCCAGGCCCTTTCTCTACCTCTTTCTCTCAGACTCCTCTTCCTCCCTGCCCATCTCCTTCCTCTGCACTGGCCTTCTTTCTGTCCTTTGTTCATACTGGGCTTGTCCCACCCTCAGTCTCAGAAGATTCCTCACCATGTCCCTGTGTATCTGGCGCCTTCTTATCATTGAGTCTTAACTCAGATGTCATTGGAAAGTCCTCCCTGCACCTCAGCTAAATCAGCACTCTGCCCCTCTCACCCCACATCACTCTGTTTTGTCTACACAGTACTTAGCTGAAATCCTCATGCCTTTGTTTGCTCGTCTATTTTCTCACTCCCTCCATCCAAGTATAATCCTCATACCAGCAAGGGCAATTCTGCTTTATTTCCTGTTATCTTGCCAGCACTTTTTAGGTGCTCAATAAATATTAGTTGAAATGGATGAGTGGAAGAGTAAATGAATGAATAATGGCTTTTCTTAACCCCTTGGAGTTTATTTTCTGTCTATAAACTGGTAATGATGATAACGCCCACCTGCAAGGCTGAGATGAGGATTAAAGAACTCCTTACCAGTACCAAGCCCAGCACAGTTTAAGTCCTTTGGGAAGGTTTGAATGCAGAAAGAGAATGTTCATGATTGACTCTCCTCTTTTGGTGATGGGGATTAGCCCTGTTCCCTGCGTTACCAACCTCTCCGATTGCTGTAAGGATAAAAGGAGAAAATGAGTACTAAGAACTTTGATGGCTTGTAAGTGAGGTGCCCAAGTTAGTTCTTGGTACTGAGGCTAGGTGTCCTGCTCGGCACTTGCCTCTGCTGGTATAGATTCATGACTGAGCCTTATCCAGAGTTGACCTGTGTATCTAAGTCAAAATCCAGCACTCCGTGGCACTGTCTGCTTCTGTTCGTTTGCATTGCTCCACTCTGAGTATATAACTTCATTCACAGTTATGCTTCCGCCACTTGTCCAGTGCATGACATGGGCAGCTTAGATAACCACTCTGAACTTCTGTCTAGCCCTCCAGAAATAGGATGTCATAAGACCTACCTGTCAGGGTTGCTAAGAACATCAGACCAGGCCTATATGCTTTGAACATGGGACATGTTTAATATATGGTAGCTAAATTTACAAGGAACACTTTATTAAGATCTTTGAACGTCTACATGGGTACCTTTCGGCATTCTTAGGGAAGGCTTAGCCAGGTCTGTTTTCTCCTCACAGTAGACCTGGAGAACTCGCTTAGTGTATTTCCCCTTGAATGTTCTTTCAACGTTTTTGAGCAGCTATGCATTGTATTCCGGGCACCTTGTCAATAGTCAGTAAGATGTCGGGGGAGAGGGGGAGGCTTTCTGTCCCTGAAGAAGCACACAGCCTGGTAAGGAAATCTGGAAAGTAAAATAATAATAATTAATAATAATAATAATAATAATAATAATAATAATAATAAAGAATTTTAAAAATATAAGGCAACATTATCTTTAGGGTGCTTGCATGGAGCCAAGATGAGGGAGCCCAGATATCTGGGTTTGATGAAGGCTTCCTGGAATTATCAATGTTTAGCTGGGTTTTGAAGGATGAAAAGATGTTCATGTGATTAATTTTGGAGTGAATGAATGGTACTCCAGCTAGAGAAAGTAGCATAGGCCAGGGCCCAGAACACCTGAAGTTGTTTGTTGAGGCTTGCAGACTTTATCTTCAATATGACTGCATCTGGAGCCTGGGGAATGGTGGGGGACTTTGCTGAGGAGTTAGGCAAGGGCTGGGGTATCTGTTCAGTGATAAGTCTTTATTGAGCACCTATTGTATGTCAAGTATCATTGAAGGTTCTGGAAAACAACATGAGTGAAACAGAGACTCACCCTGGTGCTGACAGCACAGACTAACTAAATAAGCAGAAAGCATTATGTTAAGTTGGGATTATCTCCTGAAGAAAAAGCAAGCAGGGAGTAGAAAGTGTCATGGGCTCAGGAGGGCTTCTCGGAGGAGGTGGTATTTGAGCAGGGACCTGAGAGAAGTAAGGGATCTAGCTCTGAGGCTGAGGGAGCATGAAGGAAGCATGACCCTGAAGTGGGAGGGTATTTGGAGAAGAGCAGGCAGCCAGTGAGGCTGGAGCCAGGCCTGAAGGACCTTGCACTTTTCTATAGGGTTTGAAATTATTCTGTGGGATGCCTTCAAAAGCTATCTATAATAATAAAATTCTAATATGCTAATTAGACTGGACAGCCAAATGACCTTATGGATGACCTTCCAGACAAAGCTATGCTGGTGGGGCCAAGGCAGAGATGGTTAGGGGCAATCAGGCAGGCAGGCAAGCAATTAGGGGGTGATCAGGCAGGCAGATGAGGTTAGAGATAATCAGGCAAGCAGGCAAGTGGTTAGGGATGATCAAGACAGGCAGATAAAGTGGTTAGGGGCAATCAGGCAGGCAGGCAGGCAGGCAAGTGGTTAGGAGCCAGCAGTCCCAGATTGTGAGAGGGTGCAGGCCGGGCTGAAGGATCCCCCTTCCCTGTGCACGAATTTCATGCTACCGGGCCTCTAGTAGCATCTATGGAGTAATACAGTTATGTCTGAGAGAGGAAGATAGACATCTGGAGGGTCAAGGGTAGGGGTACACTTGGTTTGGTCCAGGTGCCTGAAGCTGAGACCTCTGCTTGGAGAGAGAGGAGGTGGGGTGGGAATTGGTGCCCTCACCTGTAGGAAAAGATGGGAGGATGATGGTAATTCTGCCTGGCCATGCTATGTACCAAGGTGATTAAACAACCACCTCTCTGATCTCTTAATGCCTCCTCAACCTCCCACTTGCACTAAGATATCTCTGCACTTCCTGGGTGGGCTTTTCCTGACAAGGGAGGATAGGAAGCTCCATTCAAATGTGCCTAAATTATCACGACTTTTAAGTAGCAGCAGAAATCAACTTAGCAATAACCCCCATTACTTGGGCTGCTCATATGCTTTGTACCCAAATTCCACTTCTGGCATTCTGTGCTGTAGACATGACCACATTATTTATGTACACCTTGTTGATGGTAGTATTGTATGTGATAGGTAAGAAAAAAAAATGTATAATATGTTCTTAATTATCATTAAGTATGATACTGATTAGATGACTTATGGTATATTCTGCACAACCACTAAAAAGGAATGAGGCAGAAAAGGTATCAATATGGAAAATATCTAAGATAAAGTTAAGTAAAAAAGGCAAGGTATAGAATCTTGCATATAATAATATGTATATATAAATATATGTATGAAAAAATATATATATATGTGTGGCCCAACTGGTATGGCTCAATAGTTGAATGTTGACCTATGAACCAGGAGGTTAAGGTCAGGGCACGTGCCCAGGTGGCAGGCTTGATCCCCAGCGGGGGGTATGGAGGAGGAAGCCAGTCAATGATCTTCTCTCATCATTGATGTTTCTATCCCTCTCTTCCTCTCTCTTCTTCTCTGAAATCAATAAAAATATATTTTAAAAATATATATGCATATGCTTTATTCCCATGGAATATTTCTGTAAGGTTTCATAAGAAACTATTAACTGTGGTGATCACCTGATGGGGATAAGCAAAGGGATAGAAAGAGAGAATTTTACTTCTTGCTTTATGGTATACTTTTTTATACTATCTGAAATAAAAAAATAATAATAAAAAAAACAAGAACATGATTATTTGATACTAGTAAAAAAGTAGAAGCCCTGGGGTCTTTGAATAAATTGTCATTAATTGTAATGATCCTTCTGTTTGAATGAGGAATCCCATTTACAGCTCTAGTTTCACATTACTAATCATTATTTATTTTTACAAATCATTTTTGTTAACATTTTATTTTGTTTTTAAGTCAGCCTTTGGAGAGGGACAGGAGAAAAAAAAACCCATTTTCCCATTATCCAAACATAATTCTGGAGAAGTGAGGGATTGCTTCCCTCATATGCTCAGAGCCAGCCTCATTGGCTCCCACTGTCCTCCAGGCAGCCACAATTTCTCCAGAAGGGGCTACCTGTCCTTTCATGTTCTGCCCTGATGGACAGAGGAGCTTGCCTCTCAGACATTTTTTTCTTGCTTAATCCTTCCACCAGAGAAGCATTGGGTCCTGATTTAAGAACAGAGAGAAGATCCAGTTGAGGATGTAGATGGTTCTGCCACATCAGACTAATTGTGAGAGAGGGGGCCTGCCGGCCCCTGACAGCTCTCGGCAGATGCACCAAAGCAAATCCCAATCGCATTACGTTGCCTGAGCAGGATGTTCTGTCCTTTTTATTTTAATTGTTTAATATTTAACTGATTGCAAAAATTGTGAATGTGTTGTAAGCAGTTAAAGCACAGCAGATATATAAATGTGAAACGTTTGCATATCCAATTATACAGTAGTCACCTCTTATCTGCAGTTAAGTAACTTTCATTACTGCGCCCACCAGGACATAAAAGAAACCTCAGACAAAACTCTTCTGGGTCAGTAAATCTCTGCTTCTCACTGAATAGTGTAAGACATCCAGTATTTGTCGGTAGTGATTTTACACACAAACATCTATAATGATCAAGAATCCTATCTAATAAAAGAGTAATATGTAAATTGACCATCATCCCAACACTCAAGATGGCCGCTCCCATGTGGTCAAAGATGGTTGCCCCCTTGTGGACACAAGATAGCTGCCACAAGATGGCCACCACAAGATGGCCAGCTGGGGAGGGCAATTGTGGGCAATCAGGCCAGCAGGGGAGGGCAATTGGGAGGGACCAGGCCTGTAAAGGAGGGCAGTTGGGGGTGATCAAGTCAGCAGGGGAGGGAAGTTAGGGGTGACTGGGCTGGCAGAGGAGGGCAGTTGGGGAAGACCAGGCCTGCAGGGGAAGACAGTTCAGGGTGACCAGGCCTGCAGGGGAGGGCAGCTGGGGGGGACCAGGCCTGCAAGGGAGGGTAGTTGGGGGGGACCAGGCCTGCAGGGGAGGGCAGTTGGTGATGACCAGGCTGGCAGGGGAGGGCAGTTAGGGGCAATTAGGCTGGCAAGGGAGCAGTTAGGCATCAATCAGGCTGCCAGAGGAGTGGTTAGGGGGTGATCAGGTTGGCAGGCAGAAGCAGTTAGGGGCAATCAGGCAGGCAGGCAAGTGGTTGGGAGCCAGCAGTTCCGGATTGTGAGAGGAATGTCCGACTGCCCGTTTAGGCCCTATCCCACTAGGATTAGGTCTAAATGGGCAGTTGAACATCCCTCGGGGGGTCCCAGATTGGAGAGGGTACAGGCTGGGCTGAGGGACTTCCCCCCTCCCCCCATGCACGAATTTCATGCACCAGGCCTCTAGTGGATAATAAGAGATCATAGCTTTTCAATACTTACTAAGCCCAATTACTACTACTCCTACTCTTCCCATCTTACAGACAAAGAAAGTGAGTCTCAGAGAGATTTAAGTGTCAAGCCCAAGGCTAATTAGTGGAAGCAAGAGGATTCTAAGGCAGGAGAGGTTAGGGGACTTGTTCATAGTGTCTCTCTTAGTGAGTGCGAGCCAGACCTGGGCTGAAAGCAGACCTTCTGATCCCCGCCTGCCTCCCTCTGCCTTTTTACACTCCATCTGCCTGTCTCTGAAATGCCATCAGCTAACTGTTTTATCTTGGGCAGAAGCTAACTGGTATGCATACCCTCCTCTCTGCAGTCTCATGGACCGAGGCTCTGGAAGGAAGAGTTTTTCAGCAGATGGGGAGATATAATTGATGGAGAGAGGTTGGACAGGAAAAGCTAATGAAAAACGACTGAAGACAGGGCTCCAGTGCCCTGCAAAAAAGAAAAAAAAAAAAAAAAATTCTGGTTGGGTTTTGTGATCTCTGGATTCCAAGGGTTCCTTCAGACTTGCTTCTAACAGAATGCTGTGGTTTCCAGCTGAGCCAGGTATTGAGTGAGAGACCTGCAGACTCTGACCTGCTGGGATGACAGATGTAAATTGAAGCTGGCCTCTCCAGTGTACAGCTGCTGGCCCTGCGGGTGCTGGCACCAGGTGTTAATGAACGACTTTAATTCAGGCTTGGGCTTAGAATAACTCAGAAGGGGCTGTTCCTGGATAATTGAGCAGTTTTCAAATTTTAGTGCCTTATTTTGATTCTAGATTATTTTTAACAAAACCATGAGAAAATATGTAAAACTCCCCAGATTTTCTCTTTTTCATGCACCTCTGCTCCTCGGTGTCCCTGGAAGACATCCAGGATGGGGAAGAAGCCCCAGACCGGAGGGATCTGACTGTCCCGCTGACTAGTGGGGACCCGGCATGTGATTCTGAGCCTCTGTATCCTTGTGGGTGAAATGGGTGTACCTCTCCCACCCTTCAAGGTCCCGTCAGTACGAAGTGATGATAGTAAGGGGGAAGTAACTGTCAACATCAGCTCCTCCCACTCCTGCATCTCACTCATTCTCAGCCAGTTCACCCTCCCCACACCACAGCTGATGTGGACAAGGTGACAGTCAAAGAACAGAGGTCTCCTGGTGGGGTCCATGGGAGCAGGTAGCAGACCCCTGCATCCCCCAGACATCCTCTCCCTGGGCTTTTCCTGATGGCACGTGTGCCTTTCTCTCTCACTATCCCTCTGTGGCAGACAGTGGCTCTTTGCCAGCCTTCACACAGAACATCTCAAAGGGGCCCATGGGAGTTTACTGGCGTTACATCTCTGTGTAATGCAGAGCTGCTGTACCGTGGGAGCCCATAAGGCTGGAAAGGTTTGGGCAGCACTTTTGGGCTGTGCTGATGGGGAGAAAGGGTCAGGCATCTGATGGTCCTGGACCTCAGCCAGGGGGCATTGAGGTCCTTTCCTGTGGGTAGGACCCGTGTTCCACATGTGCGGATGGGCTGCATTACAAAGCTGCGGTGGAGTCCCACAGGCCATGGCAACCTCTCTGTTTCTCAGCCTGCCCCTTCTGCACTTTGCCTCCTGCCCTGCAGAACTGTTCGTATCTCCCCACAAGGCAAAAAGTGTAGAGGCCTTCCTGTGTTCAGAAGCTCTCCCAGTCCCCACTTGTAGACATACTCTCTTCTTACTGCCTCCTCCTTCCCAGATCTAACCCTTTGGCCAGGGAGGACCAAGACAGGCACTGAACCTGGTCAGGAGACCTGGGTGCCAGCCCAGGCTCTGCAACTTACCAGTTTGTGATCCAAGGCAAGGTACATGTTAGAGCCTCCGTTTCCTCAGAACAGTGGGAGTAAACTAAGATAGCACAGGAGAGGGCTTGGTGCTCTCTTCCAAAGTGTGCTCTGCATGATGTTAGGAGGTATTACTTTGGAAAGGCAGACACTTGGTAAAGGGCACCACCTTATTAACAACTTTTTAATAATTCCGAGGTATAATTTACATATCTTTCTCAGGGCACAAGTCAGTGATTCTCAATAAATTTGCCAAGTATGAATCCATCCCCGTAATACAGGATTAGGACATTCCCATCGCCATAATCAGAGCCCTCATGCATCTCCACTCCTACCTCCAGGCAACCATTCATCTACTTCTTTGTGGATTTGCCTTCTCTGACACTGGATATAATGGAATCGTGCAGTGTCCTTGCCACTGTCTTCTTTCACTGAGCACAATGTTTTTAAGGTTCACCATGTTATAGCAGCTATCACTAATTCATTCTCTATGTGGCTAAATAACATTCTATTGTACCAATATACTACTTTTTGTTTGTCTGTCTATACTTCAGGTAATGGACAGTTTTGGCTATTATGAATAACCTAGAAGTGGGATTGCTGAGTTTTCTGTTTAATTTTTTAAAGAGCTGCCAAACTGTTTTTCCAATGTGGATGAACCCTTTTGCATTCCTAGCAACAGTATATGAGAGTTCTGTTTCTCCACATCCTTGAGGATACTTGTTATTATCTGTCTTTTTTATTATAGCCGTCCTCATAAGTGTGCAACAGTATCTCATTGTGGTTTAGTGGGAAATGCTTCTTAATAAATTCAGGAAACATTGGGTGACACAGAGCTTTAGAGGTGTCTTTAATCCAGGACTCCTCAGAGACTTTAATATTTCAGTGAGTATTGAGACTCTCTAAGGAGGGCTACAGTGTACAGCATTTTCTTGAATGAGGTCCCAGTGTGACCTGGGAACTCAGGGTGTCTTGAAGATTAGTGTTTTTTGGGAAGCATAAGACTAAGGCAGGGGTCAGGAGACAACCAGCCAAATCCCATCTGCTGCCTCTTTCCGTAAATAAAGATTTATTGGAAGACCGCCACATTCATTCATTTACAAATTGTCTATGGAGGCTTTCACAATGCAAGGATAAAGTGGATAGCTGGGACAGAGACCATAGGCCTTGCAAAGCCTACAGTATTTACTCCCTGGCCCTTTACAGGAGAAATTTGCTGGCCCTTGACCTAGTTAGTGCCTGGTACATGGTGGATGCTCACTTAACCTTTAAATGGGAGAAGGGACTAGTCCTAAGGGTACCAGGTGGGGCCCAGGAAACCTTAGTGAGGCTTTGTATTATTTGAGCTGGTGCTTCTGTGGGGGCTTCTGTGTGGCCTGGGAGGAGGATTTCTACAGTGATGGAAGCAATTGGAGCCTTAGCTCCGGACCCTCAGGCCAACGAAGGTCCCTAATTGTGTCCCCTGAGGGATAGTTTAAGAAACATTCAAACCTGTAAAAAAATTTTGTGAGTTTATTTGAGCCAGATTGTCAACAATTGCCAGGAAGCAGAATCTCAATCAGTATTGAGATAATACTCCAGAGAATGACAGTTTTTCACCTATTTTTATAAATTACCATCAAAGGAGGAGATGTAAGTGGGTTACATGAAAACCACTGGTGATAGATTAGGGAGGTGGCAGAAAGCAAAGCAGGGGAAACCTCTGGAATTGGGTAAAAAGTAAAATGATAGGCACGTGCTTCTTTTACTTAGGTACAGGATAGTTAACAGTCAGCAATTAACACCATGACAATACCAATGAGGGAATTTGTGGTCTCTGCCCTGGCGCCCTGATGCATTGGTTGTGCCCTGAGGAGTCTAGAAAAAAGGGAAGTTACAAGTTACCCTGATATTCCATAGATGAAAAAGACAATAGGCTCGATTAAGATTAAAGTTGATCTTTGTCAGGGAGGATACCAGCCTAGGATATGACTACCCACTACAGACTGCTTTTTAATTTAAAAAGTTTTAATTCCAGACCATTCTTGTGGTTACTGTAGGTCTCTGAGTTTGCAAGGCTGCCACGCAGGCCTTCCCTGAGGTAGTCAGGTTAGCATGTGGCCCCTTTTTGTCTACACACGTTTCTGTTTCATCTTCCCGGAAATGACACAGTGGGCCCAAGCTCGGCCTCTGAAGCTGAACAGAGGTGACTTAAGGTTCTGCCTCTGCCTTCCTGGGAATATTACTTCCCTAAGCCAGACTTTTCCCGTCTGTGAAATGGAATAACAGCGCACTCACATGAGGAGTCAGCCTGAAGGAAATGTCAGCTGTCACTGTCCATGCTGCTGTTCTCTATACTCCTGGGTGGCAAACTCCCTGAAGGCAGTACAAGGCTGCTTCCCTCATTGCTGTAACTCTAGTCCTTAGGATACTCAGCATGGAGTTCGCACCCTGTAACTATCTGTTGGGGAATGCATGATGCAGAAGCCTCCATTTCTTCCCTCGAGGGTCCAGCTGGGTTTCGGGCCTCTGCTGTGGGTTTGGCTGGAGCTGGCCCCTTATGGGTGAACTGGGGGCCTGCACTTCTTTCTTCCCAGGGAAGTGAGCAGAACCCCAAAGGCGGAGGGATTCTGGAGGGGCAGGGAAGGCACATTTGTTTTGGTGATGGGCCTTTTTTTGTTTGTTTGTTGCTTCGGGAGACCAGAAAGGACAACCGAGGGAGGCTATTTATAGCCCAGCTCCTCGGTGCCAACTTTTGGGGCGGTCTCTGCGTCCCTGGCAGCACTTCCCTCTGTGGCAGGTTTAAGAAAGGTGATGTGTTTGCCGGCTCCGTGCAGGACATGAAGATGAGGCCTCCCCGGGCTGTGCTGGGAGCCGTTCCCACAGGGCCTCTCCCAGGCTCTCTGCGGTGGCCTTGGGAGGAGGGACTGCTCCATCTTTGCTTCCTCCCGTCAGACCACCCCTGGCTCTGGAAGCTGGCGTGTCTGGAAGGGAACTCCAGGTGTGAGGCTGTCTCCTTCCCCCCACACTCAGCTTCTCTGTGTGTGGGAGAGACAGAGAGGGAAGTGAGGGTAATACCAATGAATAAGAGACGTCTCGGGGGCCAGCTTCTGGGAGGCAGCTGGTGTGTGGGCATCAGAAGGACCTGGGTTCAAGCCCCAATTTGGGCAGGTTGCTTCACCTACCTGGGCTTCAGTTCCCACCTGTAAAATGAGGACAGTAATGCTTTCACATTGAGAACTGAATGCTGTGAGAGGTGAGGGCTCTCAGGTGGCACCGGTCACTGTCCCCTCCACTGCCTGCTCCTTGTTCCTTCCTCTGAGGGTCTCTTAATGTAGATAGAGTTTGCTTTGAAACTCGCCTCTTTGTTTCCCCAGCTCTTTTCCCTACAGTTTCTTTAGAAATAACATCTTCACCAGCGAATTATTTCCCTGCCTCCTCTCTGGGACGTCTACCCCCTTCTCTCCTCTCTTATCCACAACTCCCTCCTGCAATTGAAACTTCTCCCTCTCCCCTTGGCTCTTTCCCATTAACTCTCTCAGTCTCACCAACCTGGAAACAAAACAGGTGTCAGTAAGACAGCTCTTGTGCTGAAACCAGTTTGGCTCAGTGGTAGAGCATCGATCTGCGGACTGAAAGGCCCCGGGTTCGATTCCGGTCGAGGGCATGTACATTGGTTGCGGGCACATCCCTGGTAGGGGGTGTGCAAGAGGCAGCTGGTTGGTGTTTCTCTCATCAGCGTTTCTAGCTCTCTATCTCTCTCCCTTCCTCTCTGTAAAAAAATCAATAAAATATATTATTAAAAAAAAAAAAAAAGGCAGCTCTTGTGCACTGTGGCCCCTTGAAACACCAACTTCTCTGACCTATCAGAGCCTAACTTCTCAAAAGAGCCACCTTACCAGGTTCTCACCTCCCATCTCCTCCTTATCCTGCCATCTGAGGTCCAGCCCACCAGGTGAGAAGCTCTCCTTGCCTCACCCTCCTGGCCTGGTCTCACTCTCCCTCTCACCAGGCTGCTCTGCAGCCTTGGCAAATAGACCGTTTCCCCTGCTGGAATGCCCTTCCCCTCCCTCTGTGTTAGGGTATGCCACCTTCTCTGGTTGCTCCCTGCCCTTCTGCTGACCCTTCTCTACCTCCCTCAAGGGTTCCTCCCTGCCACTCTCTGCTCTCTAGATGTCAGGGTTCCAGGGCTCTGCTATAGACTTTTACCTTCCCCTCCCCTTCTCAGCACTCCCCAGGCAGCCTCAGACTCTCCTGGATAGATACCCCGATCTCCTCCCTGCATCTCTTTTCTGAGTTTTGCATCCAGAGACCCAGCTGCCATGGGGCATTTCAGCTCTCTGGGTATCCCACAAGCATCTCAAAATCCTCTTGTCTAAAAGTTTGATTCTTCACCTTCTCCTCTACCTCACTGGTCAGTTCACTCCTGCTCAACTAATGACCTGCCATCCACTGAAAGACAAACCTGGGTGTCAGCCTAGATCTCCCCCTTCCCTGCTAACTTCCCCTGTACCTCTGCTGCTCAAACCCACCAGTTCCCCTCCAGGGCCATCCCCCTACCTTAGTCCAAACCCTCCCTATTTATTGTCCAAATTCAGGCCAAGCTCTCTACACTAGACACCCTGTTCCGTTTCACCCTTACCATTCATTCTTCCCACTGCAGCCAGAGAGTTTTCAGAAGCATGAATCTGATGGGGTTTCACCCCTGATTCTTCCATGCTTCCATCCCCCTCAGGAAGGCTCATTGTCCAGCCCTTGCTTGCCACTCCAGCCGTGTCCTCCACCCCCATCATTGACGCTGGCTTCTGCTGCACTGACCCTGCATGCTGTGTCCTGCCCTGGCTTCACCGAGCCTTTTGCTGTAGGTGGCCTTTCTGCCCTCAAATGTCCTCTTTCTTCTTTGCCAACGCTCCATTGCAAACCAGCCTTGGCTAACTATTCTTCAGGTAGGAGCCATCTTCAGGCAGACCTATCACCACCTTGACATCCTGATGTTGGCCAGATCCCTAGTGAGGGTCCCCTGTTTTTCTCTGTCATAACTCTCCACGTCTTGCTCTGTTTACTCATCTGCCTTCCTTGTTAGACCACTAGTTCTTTAGGGACCCCAGGGCATAGCACAGTAGCTGGCATATGGCAGACACTTTAATAAGTATTCCTTGTATAGATTAATAAATGGGTAAAGGACACATACTGTATACTACTATTACCAAACACACAAAGACACATTAGGTAGCCTTGGGGCATGCAGTAAGGTAGCTCTAATTTAGAAAGAAGTGAGGAAGGCGGTGGTTTAATGTTATAGGACAGTGGTCGGCAAACTCATTAGTTAACAGAGCCAAATATCAACAGTACAATGATTGAAATTTCTTTTGAGAGACAAATTTTTTAAACTTAAACTATATAGGTAGGTACATTGTTATTAACTTAATTAGGGTGCTCCTTCAATTGCACTGCACGTGCAGGCCCACACGTGGTATTTTGTGGAAGAGCCACACTCAAGGAGCCAAAGAGCTGCATGTGGCTCTCGAGCCGCAGTTTGCTGGCCAGTTATAGAAGAATCTACGGGGTAACACTGTAGCTGAAAGTGTGGGCTCTGGAGTCAGGATCCCTGGGTTCAGTTTATAGCTCTTACACTTGCTTGTGGTATGACTTGGAGCAAGTTATGAATCTCTCTGTACCTCAGTTTTTCCATCTTTGAAGTGGTGAAAATAGTTGTACCTACCTCAAGGATTGTTGAGAGGGTTGGAAAAATTCATGCTTGAAAACCTGGAAAAGGGGAGATATCATCGCTCCCATTTTACAGAGGAAGCTGAAACTCAGAGAGGTGACGTCCCCTACACAAAGTCACACAGCTGGGAAGGAGCAGAGCTGCACTTTGAGCCCATCTCTGTATGTGCCAGTGGCTGGAGAAGCGTGGGCATTGTACTGAGATTCCAATCTCTGGGTGAAAATCTCCAGAAATATTTTACTCCTATGGCCTGAAAAAAGGTGCTTTTTGAAGAATCTGTGTGCCTGGCTCAGAGTAGGTGCATGATATTACTTGTTCGAGTAAATGGATCCCTCCAGAGGGCTCCATCTAATTCAACATTTCCCACTCCCTGGCCAGTATGGGGAGGTCTAGTCCTGGGTCCTTTTTTTTGCCAGGGTGTTGGCAGCAAACTCTTCCTTATTCAGACCTTTCTTCTGTCCCAGTGCTTCGTGGGGGCGGGTCATTAAGAAAGCTCTTTCCCAGGAAGAGCTGTGCCTTCTCCAAGTCCCCGGAGCTGAGTGCCCAGCCCCCAAGCTCTCAAAGGCTGCCCTTGTGGGTTTCAAAACAACCCCACAGCCCTGCGGGCTGAGAACCTGGCCCCCGAGCCTGCTTTCTTTAGAAACCCAAGGCCCATGGCTGGTTAGAGTCAGCGCTGGTAACTCCTAAAGAAAATAGTTTGAGGATGTTTTCAAATAGTGTCTGGTGAAACAAGAGAGCAATTCATCCCGCATAGCTTTTAGTAATCTGCTTCCCATTCTGGGAATGAGATTGTTCAATTAAGCGAGAGGACGCCAAAGCAGGCTGCAGGACTCGGAGTTCACAGCATCCAAAATGTGGAAGAGAGGGGACCTGCGCCAGCCCACTCCTGGCTGGTCTGCTCCTTCTTGCTCCCTCTCTCTCTGTCGTTTCCAGCTTTCAGTTTCCCGGTTCAGAAAACAACTACCTCAACAAGAAGGCATGTGTGTGCATGCATCTCTGCTAGCTGAGGACCTTGTGTGCATGCTTTTTTTAAAATCAGAAATTCAGAGGCTGGAGTGGAGTGGGACGGAGCACACCCAGGTCCTTTCCCTGGGCAGTGACACACTTTCTGTCCCGCTCTGGGTTGTCCCTTCTCATTCACCAGCTGATGAGCTATCGGGGCATATTGGGGGCAGTTTGTAAGATGGTGGGTATATGTTGTCTACAAGGCTCTTAATCTGGAGACAAGGGGGTCAGTGAGCCCCCCGAAGTTCCTGAAGAATGTTGGGAATGGGTGCTACTACATCAGGGCATTTCTGGGGCAAAAGAAGCTTCTCACAGGATCCCTAACTACCTACCCAAAGCCCTCCTTTCCAAAAAACAAACAAACAAACAAACAAATAAATAAATAAATAAATATTGAAAATTATTCAGGTGGAGTTGGTAGGTCCTTCCTTCCTTGCCAGTAATCCTTGGGGAAATGTGGCAAAATGCGGTTTCCCGGGGACCATTCCACAAATATTCGGACTTCAGTGGATCTGGGATGGAGTGCAGGAATTTTTGTCTTTTGGCAAGTACCCCACAAGGATTATGCTCTGGGGCTCGCTGCTCTCCTAAAATAATACTCTGTAGGCTTTCGTTTAATAAGGCTTGTAGTTTTAAAATTAATTAAAGCCAGAGACTGCTAAGACATAAGATGCAAATAAAGTAATGTCTGCTAAAACTATGTGGCCGTCGCCGTTCTTTCTCAAGTAACTTGGACTTCTTTTGTGTCTAACTTTTCATAGTCAAGGGCAAGAGCCATGCCATGTGTACCATTTTACCCTCAGTACCTTATATTCATATAATGCCTGGCACAAGTAGTTGCTCAATAAATTTGCATTTATGTGGATGTTCCCACTTCTGGCTATAGGTTGAGAGCTGGCTTTCTTTTGAGTCAAGTCCATGGCTGCACACAGCCTGATTTTATTTGGGGGACTGCCTGATTTCTCCTGTGGGGGTTGGGGCTGGAAGGAGCCTGCAGACCAGTGCTAATTGGTGTCATTGAGTAATTAATGCAGAATCAGGCCCGGAGCGGATTCCCAGGGAGACAGACACTGAGGAAGGCTTTCATGCTTGGTGGGATGGGAGCTGCTTTCTCAAAGGACAATCCCAGAGCACAGAGGCGACTGGCGTGGTCTGGTGGGGGTGGTTTGGCAGCCTGGATGGGGTTCGTGGAGCAAGTTTGGAGGGGGTTTGTGTTGGTGCCATGGTTCAGCACAATATGGAGCGTGGCAAGTTTGACTTTAAGGAAACACAAACCCCAGGCGTGGGCTCCGGGAGCCAGACCTGTGTCAACTCTGAAGAATTGATGGGTTCTGAGGGACTGTGTGGCTGGAGGCATTGGCTCAGCGCACTCAGGGATCCTTTCTCTCCTGTAGCCTGGGCCCTTTGGGATACCCCTTCCCCTTGGCATGTTACTCAAGGCTCTTGATGATGCCTCTGTTTACCTTTCCTGCTTTTCCCTCTGATAGCTGTGCTTCAGCAATCCCCAAGTATCCCAGATTCATTTTCTGGCCTTTGTGCATGCTATTCCCTCAACCTAAAACAATCTTTACCCTTAAATTCCATCTTTCACAGTGGCCTCAAATATCATTTCTTCCAGGAAGCTTTTCCTGGCCCCCTCTAACAGTCAGGATAGGTTGGTTTATGCTGCAGTAACAAACATCCCAAAGATCTCAGTAACTTAAAGCAACGGAGTTCATTTATCACTCAAGAGCTTGGGCTTCTAGAGGCTCCATCTTGGCACTTGCTTCTGTCGTGATCAACAGCAGAGGAAAGGGGACATGGTGAACCACACCACCTGGCTCTGAAAGCTTCTGTCTGAAGTGACACAGATGTCATTGGCCAAAGTGAGTTCAGCAGGCCAGGGTGTGTGATCTCCCCTGAGGTAGGGACCTGAGAGTTTATGGACATCCCTGTGGTCTCCCACAGGAGGGAGGTCTTGGTCTAACCCAGTGGTTGGCAAACCGCAGCTCACAAGCCACATGCGGCTCTTTGGCCCCTTGAGTGTGGCTCTTCCACAAAATACCATGGGCTTTTGTTTCAATACTACAGTGCGATTGAAACTTTGTGGCCCATACGCAGAAGTTGGTTTTCTGCTCTCAAAAGAAATTTCAATGGTTGTACTGTTGATATTTGGCTCTGTTGACTAAGGAGTTGGCCAACCACTGGTCTAACCAAAGGCCTTGCACTTCCCCATCATATCCTTACTATGTTGCACTGTGAACCATCTGCTAACGGGGCCCTCTTTCCCCCTATACGTAGGGGTGTCGAACTCAATCAGAGAAGGGGCCAAAATCTAAAATCCAGCCTAAATCACGGGCTGAATGGTTTACTGAACAGTCATAAACTGACAATGTCATAAACTGACAGCGGAGTGCAGTGATGACAGCGCGGTGCGGGCCACATTGCAAGGCCTGGCGGGCTGGATTTGGCCCGCGGGCCTTGTGTTTGACACATGTGCCCTATAGAGTGACTCTATGAAGGCAGGGGACTGGGTCTTGATCCTCTCTGAGGCCCCCACCTCCAGCCCTGGGTTTGGCTCAGAGGATGCTGGGTGAATGGTGGATGGTGGGGGAAGGAATGAGCGGGCTATCCCTGCCCCTTTGTGGTACTAGCTTTGCTCAAGGTTCGGTTGGGGCGGGCCTTCTTCAGCCCCTGTGACCCATGGCCTTTTCTTCTGCAGGCGCCGGGTCCTGGCCATCTCGGATGGGATTGAGCACATTGGGAATCTCCGCTGGGAGCTGGCCTTGTGTCTCCTGGCAGCCTGGACCATCTGCTACTTCTGTATCTGGAAGGGGACCAAGTCCACAGGAAAGGTAAGAGGCGCATCTTCAAGCAGCTAGCGCAGACAGCTCACAGGTTACCCAGAGAGTGCCAGAGAGTTCATGTTGCAAAGACTAGTTCTTAAGTTGGGAGGTAGGAGGAGCACTGGAAAGGGAGTCCACTCAGGAGGAGCCTAGAGCTAGAATCCCAGTCCACCACTTATTTGTCTCACAGCTCAGGGCTATTCACTTCTACCTTATGAACTTCATTTGACTTATCTGTGAAATAAAAAAGCCTTATCCTATCTTCTTACTGAGTTGAGAGTCAGTAAAGGGGCACATGGAAAGGGGCATTAAAGTGCTTTGAAAACCAGGAAGTGCTAAACTATTACCAGGTGTTTTTTGTAATTTATTTTGTTTTTTAATATATTTTATTGATTTTTTATAGAGAGGAAAGGATAGGGAGAGAGAGTTAGAAACATCGATGAGAGAGAAACATCAAGCAGCTGCCTCCAGCACGCCTCCTACTGGGGATGTGCCTGCAACCAAGGTAGATGCCCTTGACTGGAATCGGTCCTGGGACCTTTCAGTCTGCAGGCTGATGCTCAACCCACTGAGCCAAACCGGTTTTGGCAGTTTTTTGTAATTTAGACATGTGCTCCTGATGTGTGCTAGTGCAGGTAATACCTGCTATCTCCACCAACCCACCCAAGATCTCACCTACCTGGGGTCTGTGGAGGGAAGGGCAGACACTTCCATTTTGTTACTTTGCTGTGCCATTTACACCATATGGCCCCCAGGGTTGCAGCTCCTCAATAAAGAGAAATGGGAGAAGACAGTGGCTCTTAACTGGCCCGGGTGTGGCTCCTGCAGTCATGGCTGCTGGCTATAACCTGATGGCAGGAGGCTGGGAAATGTAGGGGAACACACGGACGTCTGGTGAGCATATCTGTCTATGCCGCAAGGATCGATGGAGATTATGAACGTGTAGCTCATAGTGAAGTCCAGGGCACTTTTTGTTTTGTAAAGAGAAATAATTTCTAACATTTAGAAACTGGGAGAATTCATGTGGGGGAAAAAGAAAGAGGATTCTGGCATCCCATGGAATGTTGAAAGATTTGGCAATACTGAACTTGCATGCCTACATGGCAGAACGTGGCTGAGCTAGCAGCAGCCACCTCCTAAGGATACGTGGTTGGCTACAGTCCCTACCATTCCCTATTGCCCCTGATCCTGTGACTGAGCATCAATGCCATTATTTTCCTCCTTTGTGCCACTCATTTTTTCTTGTAGAAAAGAGGAAAATGAAGTTTTCTTATACCTAGGTCACCCTGACCAATCACATCACTCCTTGCCTGCCTGCTTCTGGGTAGGCCGTTGCTCATAAACTTGATTATAAACTACTGTCTGGGATCAGGAGCTGGAAACAAAACAAGAAGTTGTCAACTCTTCCCCCTTTTACAAAAGATGCTCCCCTCATTCCCCCAATGGTAGGTTGGATAAAGAGGAAAGTGCTAGAATGTTGGAGATGAGTGGACCTACAAGAGGGAAGTTAGGAGAACACAGAAGAGATATGAACAAGCCCTGTGCTGTAATCCAGGAAGCTGAGGCCTAAGGAGAACAGGATTTTTCTGGTTTTTCAAATATAAAAAGCATTGCTTTCTTGATCTACTTCTTTAGACAACGTACACATCACTCCTGTCCCTCTCCTTGCTGCCTCTTCTGGCTAAAGAGGAGGCATATGACTGGAGGGCTTCAGAGCCAGGCTCTGGAGTCAGGATTCACATCTCAGGTCTGTTGCTCACTGGCTATGACCTAGGGCACATCACTTCCTGATCCTCAGTATCCTCTTCTGCAAAACAGGGATTAATAACTGAGCTTGCCTTATGGGGTGGTTATCAGAAGGCAATGCAAGAATGCATGCCCAGAGCTTAGCAGGGTGTGTAACTAATAGTAAGGGCTGAGTAATGGTGGGTTTTTAAAAAATCTTGTTACAAAAATAAAATTTATTTGTTCAAGAAATAGTTTCTGAATATCTACTCTGTACCTAGCATTATTCAGTGGGTATTTAAAGATTAATAAAATACAGCCTCTGCCTCCTCAGCTAACAGGGAAAGTGCACTGTGAACCATAGGAGAAGGGAGGAGATGTAATGGCTGGTATTATTACTGCTTCTTCTATGATTACACATCCTCAGGAGTCGATGCCGAGGCCGGGGGGGGGGGGGGGGGGGGCGGGGGGGGGCGAGCATTGTGCCTGGTTGCAGGGAGGGCTTGGACAAGGTTTTGTATATGCATGTGAGTGTGTTGTCCATGTACACATGTAGACTTGAACTTCCCAGGACAGGGCTGTGGCAAAATTTGGATCCACTTAGGTCTTAGGAGAAAGCTCAGTTTCACCGTGGGGCCACATGCCATTGGCTGGGCCATTGAGCCTGTGTGTTAGAGAATTTTTATTTTTATTTTTTATTTTTGTCTGAGAATTCTGATACAGGAAAAGTTTCAAGTAAGGACTGGCAGGCCACATTCTTGGGGATTTCAGAAGCGGCATATGGGAAGGGAGGGAACATTCCTTCATGGCCTTCTGCTCACTCCACACTCCGTTGGGGCTTTTCATCTACATTAGCACATGAATCACATGAACTGGGGAGATATTGCCTCCGTTTTGTTGGTAGGTGGAGATCCTAAGGCTGAAAGGTTGAGTAGCCTGGCCAGAGTTGCATGGCAAGTTTGTGTCTCAGCACTGACCCAACTTGCCTGTCCGTGGACTCGATTAAAATTTAGGACAGGTGGTGTTTGAGTGATGTCCTTTCACACATCCTCTCTGAGTCTATTTTTTCTCATCTCTAGTAGAAATGGTAATGATAGCAGTAGTAATAATATTTCTGAGTAGTAATAGGTCCTAGTTATCGAGCACTTCACATGCCCATTGCATTCAAACCTGGAAATAAGCCCAGAAGATAGTAGGGGCTAGCATTATCTCCATTTTACAGATGAGAACATAAAGCCTGGAGGGTTTAAGTAATTTGCTCAAGGGCCCTTAGGAAGGAAGCGGAAGGCCAGGATTAACCCCAGGCTTTGGTGATCACATAGCCTATGCTGTGGATGAGTGTACCCTCAGGCCTGCCATCTGGGGACAAAGACAATTTTCTTATGGGCTGGTTCTGAAGAGACAATTAATGCAATAGATTAATACATAGTAGGTACTCCATGGATGTTTGTTGCAGCTGGATCTAAATATGCCTTTAAGGGAAATGCCGACGTCAGATGAGCTATTTTCCTAAAGACTGTGTTTCAAGGGCTCTTCCCGTGCTCCGTGCCCAGGACTAGTGTGAGCACCCAGGATGAGCTGGGGTTTGCTGTGAGATTCCTCTGAGTCTGTGTGTTCACACCTACCCTATTGGATGGATGAGGAAACAGGCTCAGAGAGGGGAAGGGGCTTGTCTGAGGCCACACAGAGAGTGAGTGTCAAGTGTTGTGTCAGAGAGGCGAGCTGGTGGCCCAGTTCTCCAGCTGTTTATAAATGACAAGGTTCTTTGGGTCAAATCTGACATTTTTTGAGCGACTAGGGATCCCTGGGTAGGAACAGGGGCTCTGCAAGAGAGGGTTTGATGCTTTCGTTACTGATTGTTTTCACCTCACCTTGGACATGAGCCCAATATCCAAAGGTTTTGGGGGGGTTCTGTACAAAACATCTAAAAATAAACATCGAATCATCTGAGTCTTCCCGAGTGGGCAGAGGTCACCCTGCTTCTCACCTGCTGGACCCTGGCCAGAGCTGCTTTCATGAAACTGTTCAAGGAAGGAGAACCCTATCTCTCCACTAAGTTCCAGCCACTTCCTATATCCAGACCTCAGCAAAAATTTCTGAAATTTTAAATTCGAGAAATAGTTCCAAGCTCCCTCTTTCTCCAAGATAATAACTTCAATTCAATTCAATGAGCATGACCCCGGCTCCTGGGGGCATATGTTTTAGGCTCAGCCTTTGAGCAGTTGGTTGTCTAAGTGGTGATTTGGGTTCAGGTCACAAATAAGTAGATCACTGCTGAGGCTGTGACAAGGCCACGGGTGAAGGCCTGGTAGTGCTCTCCAGGGCCCAGAGGCCGCACTGGCACTGGCATTAGCACCTCCTCCAGGGACACCCTCTGCAGGTGTCCTTTAGCTCCATCCTCTCCTGTGCTCTCCGCAAGTACTTTACAATCTTCTGATGTCACAGAGGTTGGCATTCAGGATCCCCTGAGTCAGAGCGAGCAACTGCTACTCTAAGAAAAATCTGCCTCCGGGTTGGCAAGATGCTAACGAGGGGCCAGCTTCAATATGTAGTGAGATGCCCTTGGCTGCTGCTTAATAAACCTTTGTGGAATAAATTCCACCTGTGTCTGGGGCTCCCTGCAAGTGCTGGGGTACACTGGGGAGGACAGTTGAGGGTTCTAAAATACTTGCTTTCTTTAGGAGGAAACTTTCAGGTGGTTTGTAACTTGTCATCTTCTGGATGACAGTTTCATTCTTAATTGGAAAACAAATAATTGAAATCAAGTGATGAAAGAGAACATGAAGACATCCTTGTGATTTTCCTGTGTCCTTGGGCTGTTTGTATTTAAAAACATTTGAGGGCATATTTAGGGTTACAACAAAACTGAACAGAAGGTATACCATTAGTTACTTTTCATATGGCCCCTGGCCCCACACATGCTTAGCCTCCCGAATTATCAACATCTCTCACCAGAGTGGTACATTCGTTAGAACTGATAGACCCATACTGACACATCATAAGCACCCAGAGTCCATAGTTTACATTAGGATTCACTCTTAGTGTGGTACATTCTGTGGGTTTAGACAAAGGTACAAGGACATGTATCTACCATTATAGTCCCATACGGAGCAGTTTCACTGCCCTAAAACCTGCTGTGTTCTGCCTGTTCTTCTCTCCCTACCCCTGTCCCCTTGCAACTATTCATCTTTTTACTGCCCTGTAGTTTTGCCTTTTCTAGAGCATCATGTAGTTAGAATCATATGGTATGTAACCTTTTCAGACTAGTTTCCTTTACTTAGTAATATGTATTTAAGGTTCCTCCATGTATTTTCATGGCTTGATATTTTTTGCTTTTGTTTTTATCACTGAATACTATTCCATTGTCTGGGTGTACCACAGTTTATCCACTAGAGGCCCCGTGCATGAAATTCATGCACAGAGGCATAGGGTAGGGCTCGGGGAGGGGTTCCCTCAGCCTGGCCTGCGTCCTTTCGCACTCTGGGAGCCCTCAGAGGATGTCTGATTGAAAGCTTAGCACTGCCATGCAGTGCTTAGCCCGCCACAGCCACTATGCTCACCAGCTGTGAGCCCGATTTCTGACTACCAGGTGGCAGCTCCTGCATTGAGCATTTAACCCCTGATGGTCAGTGCATGTCATAGAGACCTTTTGTTCCACTGTTCAGTTGATTTGCATAGTAGCCTTTTATTATATAGGATAGGATTTACCTTGATGGACATCTTGGTTACTTCCAAGTTTTGGCAGTCATGAGTAAATCTATTTGTAAACATTTGTGTTTTTACATTTAAGTCTACTATCTATTTTGAGTTAATTTTATGAAGGATGAAGGTCTGTGTTTAGATTAATTTTTTTGTATGTGGATAGTCATTTGCTGAAAAGACTGTCTCTCTCTGTCCTTGTTTTTTTTTTTTATTCATCAGAATCATCTTGCCCATCTCTGCCCCCAGCTTCTCTCCCTGAGCTCATAAGCCTGAAACCAATAATTTCTTTATATTTCATCCAATTATTGACCAAGCATGTCTACTTTAATCATCCTAATAAAAAAATGGATTGTCCTCTCCATTTTTATTGTTCAACTATCCACCACACAGCCATGTGTTTAACAAATACTGAATCCAGTACCTCTGGAGTGAAAATTGCTCTTACAATTCCCCATTTGTACAAATACATTCCTGATATGCAGAAAGATACAAATGAAATGCTTTGTATCCTAACAATCATTACAAGTAAATTTAAGGTGTCCTTCTATTTATTCTGTTTTAGCATATAAAAGCATGTAAAGCAATGTTACAATTTTGTGAAATCCCTAGAATCTGCTATGCATAGTTGTTGAAGACTGAAAAACTGATCATTGCTATGTCCTCTTGTAACTTTGCTAGGCCTTCATCTAATCCATGGATAAGCAAACTGTGGCCCAAAGGGCCAAATCCTGCCTATGGTCTAGTTTTATAAATAAAGTTTTATTGGAACAGAGCCACATCCATTCCTTTACATGTTGCCTATGACTACTTTTTTTGCTACTACAGCAGCAGACTTGAATAGTTGGGACAGAGATGTGAGACCCACAAAACCTAAAATATGCACTGTCTTATCTTTCATTAGTCTATTACTAATTCCTGTAGGCTGTTTGCCATTTAACAAGAAACTGACATATAAATTGTTGTGTCCGTCCCTCCCCACTCCCCCCCCCCCCAAAAAAAAAAAGCATCGACTGTTTCAAACACTGAAAAAAACCAAACAAACACTGGTGGTTTGCAATGGAAAGCTTTTCTGAAGGATCTTTGAAAGTTCACTTAGTTAGCCTTTTCAGCCTCCAGTTTTTATATCCAAAAGCTCATTTGCTATGGGTGTTGCTTATTCACTCATTCGTTCTTTCATTTATCCAGTAAGTGCTTCTTGTGTACCTACTATGTGCTAGGCACCAGAATGGGGCTCTTTTCACTGATGAGTGAAGCAGACTATGGAGCTATGGCCTGGTGGAGGAGATGGGGAACAGACAAGTCACAGACATGCTGTGGACAGGAGAAGGGAGGCTGTGAGAAAGAAGGATGAGGACAGGGAACTCCTTAGAGGGGTCAGAGAATGCTGTCTTGAGGAGGAGTCTTTATCTGTGATGGAAAGGGATTAGCCAGATAAGGAGCACATATGAAGTTCTCAGGTGGGAGGACTTGGTAAATTTGAGAGGTGAAGCATGTTGGCGCCCATGTGGACCTGATGGGGGCATGCAGTAGGCAGGAAAATCAGCAGGGCTCAGACCGCACGTGCCATGGATTTTATTCTAAGTGCAGTGGAGGGATACTGAAAGTTTTTAAGCAGGGGTAGTGTGACCTGATTTTTAGCCTTAAAAGCTGGCTCTGGTGGCTTGTTGTGAATGGATGGGTGAGGGATGGAGAGGCTGTGGGAGCCCTGTGAGTGGGTGACTGAGGAGGAGGTGGCAGTGGAATGGAGAGAAGTGGCCAGATCAGAGACACCTTTTGGTGTGGCATCATTGTTCTGCAGGACCCGCTGCTGTCCTTTGACTTTTGAAGGGGGACGGCTCATCCAGCCTCTGGCCCGGATGCTGTGCCCTCTGAAGGCAGCCATCCTTGCCCACAAGATAGTCAAAGTGCCCCTTCAGGCTGCCCCCAGCTGGCTCCTATGCTTTGCTCTCTCCCTGCCTGGTTTCTTCCTCTGTTCTCTTGGTGGTTGATTTATGGATTCTTCCCCCTAGTTTCCTGGTCTCCAGGAGCAATGGTTGGAGGGGAGGGTGCTGAAAAAACAATTCTGGTCCCTTTCCCGCCTCCTCCTATTGCCACTTTAAAGGAAGCTGCAGGATTAGCTGGGATTTTAAGAAGAATTCTGCCTTTTCACTGCTTTATGGCTCTGTTTTTATTCCTTTCAGAGCTCTAGGACACCAAGGCAGGAAAAAAGAAAACACACGCGCGCGTGTGCGCGCACACACACCCATACAGAACCAGCTGCAAATAGCTTTGAACTGCTTTTTTTTTTTTTCCTTTCCCTTCCTTCAGTCACCAATAAGTAGAGGAATTGAAGGTGGAGCAGGACTCTTAAATCGCCATGTTGTCTGCATGATGAGTGGCACTTAGTTTGCCCCAGGTCCTGTTCTAAAGTCCTTATTCCATTAATCCGTTGAGTCTTCACAACAACCCTATGAGAAGAGTATTATTATTATCCCATTTTGCAGATGAGAAAACAAAGGTTTACAGGGCTTAAACTGCTTGCCCTAAGATTATGAGGCATCAGAGCCCCTTGGGGTCAGGGAGGGTCAAGGTTGGGGCCCCTTGGCAAGGGAGGCTGCCTACTCAGTCTGCCTGCCCTACAGCTGCCAGATGTAGATGAAGCCTTGGAGGGGCCATGGAGGCTCCTCCCTTCAGAGTGTGCCTTTTCCTCCCTCCCCCAACCACCACCAAGGTTGGTTGGAACTGCCAGCAAGAAAATTTATTCTTCAGGAGCACCCTATAAAGTGGCTAATGGATTCAATCAGGCATAAAGCAGGAGTGAAGGGGGCAGGGGGAATAAAAGGGAAAGATGTGTGAAAGGGAAGAGAACAGGCTCAGGAAAGGAACTGGGCAGTGCTGTCTCTCAGTCCTCAAGTGGTCTTTGTTGCAGCCTGAAGCAGGCAGGGAACGGCGTTGGTGGCGGGGCTCTCTGGGCTGGCTAATGTCTGCATTCAGAGAGGAAACTAGAGCGTTCATGAGATGCATGCAGAGAGCCCAGGCGGCTGCAGTGAGGTCCCCAGAACCCAAGGACACCCAAAACTGCAGCAGCCGCCCAGGGGCCTTTGTGCAGAGTTGGGCGCGCTTCTCACACAACTGCGGGTTGGGGAGAGCCGCAGATTGTCACATTAAGTCAAAAGAGTTTAGCGTCTTGATTCAGTCCTTTCTTTGGCCTTGAATGACAGCATTTCACCTTTAGCAGGAACCCTGGCAGGGAGGAAGGTTGGAAAGGAGGGAAGCTTTGTGACTCAGTAATACTGTCTTTATTAAAGCACAAAGGCCCCCCAATGTCCGAGTAGTTGCTGGGCGGGAGGGGTTCTGTAGGGCTGGCCGCCTCCTGAGAAAGCCTGTGAGGCTCTGAGAGGGGCCCTAGTGCAGGGAGGCAGTTAACTCTTAGGGCACACCTGGGCACCTGGCACTGCAGAGCCCACACGCACGCCTGGGTCTCCTGGGACGTGGAACCCACCCTCCTGTGGGGCAGGCACAGAAGAGCCAAAGTGGCTGTGGGCTCAAGGCCAGACCCAGTGTAGTGCTGTTGGAAAGCTAAGCCAGGAACGAGCATGATGCTGAGCAGTAGAGGAGAGGGATAGAAGACTTGTCAACTGTGTATCTTGCCTCCTGAATTGTGCCAACAAGATTAACGCAGATAGCCAATGGCAGGAGCCAACATTTGACATTGAGTCTAGCCCCACCACTTGCTGGCTCTGTGATTGAGTGCAGGCCACCCTCACCTTCTCTGGCCCTTCACGTCATTTCATCTCTCTGGCCCTTTGTTTCCCCTTCTGTCAAGTAAAGGTGACAAGTTCAGTGATTGGGATGGAAGGTATGCTGGTGTCACTAGTAAGAGAATGATTGAGCTGGGGTTGGAGCTAGCAGCCAGAGCCCACTGCAAAGGGAGGAGGGCATGGGGTCAGCATATCTAGAATGCTCTGGGAAGGGGTTGATGTATGTGAGCCAGCTCTGACAGATGTGTGGGAACTGTGAGGAGAAAAGGCCCAAAGAGGCATTTGGGGGAGTAGTGACAGTGACAGGGGCCTGGGCAGAATGTAATCCAGATGGCCAAGCAGGGGCTGGCATGTTAGGGAGGCACCTGCTTGCTGCTGGCCTGGGGGCAGGTTGCCAGCTCACACCAGTGCAGTAGGAATTGACGACGTCCACTGTCTTCCTCCAGAGTGCCTGCTAGATCCCCCCTCCCTCCTCACCCCTGTTGCCACCTGTGTCAGTCAGCATTCAAGCAGAGCAGCAGAACCAGCAGGAGATCTGTATTAAGAGATTCAGCATAAGGAACTGGTGATTGTGGGGTTTGGCTGGACAAGTCTGAAATCCGTAGGACAGGATGGAACTTTCTGGAAGAAGCCGACAGAGCTGCCCAGAGACATAAGTTCTTCATTTGGGAAACCTCGGTTCTGCTCGCAAGGCCTTTCACTGATTGAGTCAGGCCCACTGAGCTCATCTAGGATAATCATCCTCACTTTAAGCAAACTGATTATGGACTTTATCACATCTACCAAACACTTTCATGGCAATACCCAGATTCGTGTTTGAATGACCGGAGACTGTGGCCTAGCTACCTTCCACATTACAGAGCCTCCCATTACCTTCACCCAAGTGTGCCTCACTTCATACCTGGATGATGACACAGTTGTTCATTCTGCCAGGTGCCTTGCCAGACCCAGGCTGCTTGTCAACCACTGCCAGACTCAGCTTCCTTACTATGGCTTTCATTGCATGACTTCCCCTCAGAACTCTCCAGAAGCTCCCCATTGCCTACAACAAATTTAAAAATTGCACAGACAATATTAGAACAACAGCTATTTCAAAGCAAAAGAATAGTCTACCCAAATTGTTTCCTGTGTTCGCTTGCAATGACTGGCAGCACATAGCCTTATTCCAGCTCTTGCTTCCTCATCCACTATTTTTTTTTATTTTTTTTTTGCCCCACCCTGCTATCTTGCTCCTCTAGGAAGCCTTTGCTTGCCCTTCCCACCCGCCTTCTCCTTGGTCTTCTCTTGCTGGCAGCAACATCCAGCTGACCTGGGTTTGCTTCTCCTTGTTTTGTGATGGCTATGCTTGTGGGCCTTGGGGAGATTTCTTACCCTGAGAGGCAAATATTTATTAAGCGTGTCCTGTGTACCGTGTCCAGTGCCTGGGACTGCAGATATCTACTCTAAACAAGTTTAGAAGCTAGAGTGTAGGCAGATAAGTAAACAGGCAGTTACAAAACATTCCTGTGCCTGGGAAAAACTTGACCCAGAGAAGCGGTAACATCCAAGCTGGTTGTGAGATAGGGATGGTTATTAATTACCCAAGGATAAAGAAGAAATGGGATTCCAAAAGAAAGGAATCATGTACAGTGGCCCAAAACTAGAATTGTTCCTTTTTCCTCCCGCGACTCTGTCTTTTTCCTTTCCTCTTTCCTCCTCCTTATATGTGTTGAGTGAGCACCCATTGCATATCAAGGGCTGTTACACATTTCTTTGTCCTTAGAGTGCTGGGATGGGGCCTTTGTTGGTTAATTCAGTCAACCAACAAGTGTGTGGTACCTGTTACCTACTAAACCTGCTTGATTGTTTGGAGCAAAAGTTCAAAGTACCTCCTGAGAGTCATACAACCAAGCCATCCCCGCTGCCCATGGCCAAGGAAACAGCAGAGGAAAAACCTGTCCTACGGGAAAGGAGCGAAACATGAGGCAAAGTCAATGGGCATTGTCTGTGATCCCATGTGCAGTTTGTTGTAGGCACATGACCCTTTCGTGAGGAAGAGAAGCAAATGGAGGGTGATGGCAGGTCCATGGAGGTGCAGGGGGATGGAAGGAGGAATCAACAAAGTGATGGAGTCAAATTGACCCAGGTTCAAAGCTCAGGTCCTTCCCCATGAGCTAAGGCCGTGGTCAGCAAACTGCGGCTTGCAAGCCACATGCGGCTGTTTGGCCCCTTGAGTGTGGCTCTTACAGAAAATACCACAGCCTGGGCGAGTCTATTTTGAGGAAGTGGTATTAGAAGAAGTTTAAATTTAAAAAATTTGGCTCTCAAAAGAAATTGCAATCATTGTACTGTTGATATTTGGCTCTGTTGACTAATGAGTTTGCCGACCACTGAGCTAAGGAAACGTCATGTGCAGAGTGTCTATGTATGCCCAACATTGGGCTGGGTACTCTACATTCATTATTTAATTTAACCTTCATAGCAGACTGTCCGGTGAGTGTTAAGCAAGCCCACTTTATAAATGAAGATACAGAGGCCCAGAGAGGTAGGTGATACAGGGTCACACAGCTAATGGAGGAGTCAGGATTTGAACTCAGGTCTGCCAAGGTGGATCCCCAAACCAGTGCTTCTCCCACCAGGGCATGCAGAGCTGTCAATAAGTGCTAGTTCCCTTTCTTGCCTGGGTGAACATTCACTCACCCAGTAGTCCAAGTGCTCGCCACGTGCCCAGCACCATTGGTAGGCAGCAGGGAAGTACATGGGCAGAGGTGGGCAGACATGGGCTTGAGTCGCAGCTCTGCCTCTGGATTGACCTTGGGCTTGGGCCTTTCTTTGCCTCTGAGCGGTTTCCTCAGGGACAATACGAGCACCCATATCATTGGACTGCTAGAAAGGTTAAGTGAGGTGATGATGATGCTTGACATACAGTGGTCACACTAATCACCGTTGCTTTTATTTTATTGCTCATCATTTTTATAAATCCTTTCTTCCACTTTAAAGATTTCTCAGTCCAGTGGGGCAGGAGATTGGATTTACTCGCCAGAAGATAATTAATACGATTTGGAAAGATAGATTAACTGTCAAATAATAGCAGAGTCAGTACTGGTCTGAAGTTTGGATAAGGAGATTATTGTGTCCCGGGGTGGTCTGGAAAGGCCTCCTGGAGGATGTAGGATGTGAGCTTCACTTTGAAGGAAAGCCAGGTGAAGGGGCTGAGCTGAGCCTCCCAGTGGCAGAGAGGTAGGAAAGGGAAGTCACGGGTGGCTGTGGAGGTTGGGAAGCAATGGACTGGGCCAGATTTTAAGTTAGGGGGAGCACATGTGCCAGAATGAGGTCTTGTGGGCAGTGGGAAGCCATTGAGGATAATTGAGCAGGGATGTATTTTTGGAAAGTAGAGGGAGCACGGACATGCCTCATACTGTGCTCTATGCTGTGGCAGCAGCTGTTTTCCTTTGTTTGACAACTCCCCGTGTGTAATGAACTAGAACCCCCGGTGCGAACATTGGAGCAGATGATAATTCATTCTGCAGAAGCCAGACACAATCTTTATCCTAAATCCCAAGTATGTTGTGTCACAATTGAGATTGACCCAGTATGCTGATCATAATACCATCAACACCAGGAACCAAGTGCTCATCCCACACCAGCCCTGGCACTGAGTCTTTCACAGGCTCTGAGGGCTGCTTAAGCCCCTCACCGGCCCAACAGCCCTTGTTTATGATGAGGATTTGAACACCACATTTACCACCCTGAAATGCAATTCATAAATAATCTACCTGCACAGGTAAGTTCGGAAAAAATCTATATAATACCCAACTATATTTTAAAGAAAAGCAAAAAAGGAAGCAACTTACAATAAAACAAAATATGTTTCACGATGTAAATGCCCAGAAACACCCCAAACGTCATGGGAGTCAGGTGCTGGCCCCCACCTGGAATGAATCATTTGGATGCAAGACAAAAAAAGCCAAGATTCCATTGAATAGTGTTAGTATCTTTTCTCTATGATTTCTATCTTGAAATAGAGCTAACTACGTATATTAGTATAGAATCACCACAAGTACAAAGGCTGCAAATGTGGACTGATAGAAGGGTGTTGTATTGACCTCTCAGATTCCACTCAGATTCTGTTGCTGTTAATGACATGGTTTTGTGGAATAATGAACAAAGTTTGGTAAAGTACTGAATAAAGAGTATAGCCTTTCCTCAATTTACATGGTAATTGCATTTCTGGAAAACACAGTTTACATTAAGATGAAGTAAAATATGCTTTGAAGTTATATGTAAAACAGAGTTAGTTGCTAGGCTTTGTAATTATAATCAGCTCCCTGTCCCCAACCCCCACCCCCTTACACACACACACACACACACACACACACACACACACACAAATGTCTGGTGGAACATTTGAAAGTCATGAGAAACAGTGAAGTTTTTATTGTGTGGGAATTGTCCAACACATTCATTGCAAGGTTACCAGCTTTCCTAGTTCTTGGTCATTAATGCCATATCTGTCTTTGTAATAATCTGAAATGCCTCCCTCCCTACCATATCTCCAGTTGCCCAGTAGAAGACAGGACTGCTTTTGTGGAATCCACTAATCCACATTCTATCTAACTTTAATAACAACCCTCCGAAATAGATATTTTCATTATTATCTTATGCCTGTGTACAGCCCAAGGTCACAGAGCTGGGTCTGGAGCATTTAATACTGCATTAGTGTTTTATGGGGCCATGTGCCTTAAGATTAATTCACCATTCATTTATTAAACATCTCCTGGCTCCTAGGCACCCTGATAAGACCTGGAGACACAGAGGCACATATCCAAGATGTGGTCCAATATGTAACATGTGGGGTAGTCCAGAGAGAGAGAGATGGAGAGTTCGAGAGAGCTAGAGAGACTGCATGTGGGGGTCAGAAAAGACATAGGCAGTGTGACCGGAGCAGGCCATCCTTGAGAAGGAACAGAGAGGCAGGCTGGGTGGTGGTCGGGGTCATCTACAGGGCTTGTAAATGAGCCTAGTTATAAGTTGAGAGCAATGGAGGGCCACCAAAGGATTTAAAACAGAGGGGTGATAGGAGCAGGCTCTTCTTAGAGAAAGGTCACTACGATTGTGGTGTGGGGATCGGGCCTCTGGGAGCCAAGGCCGGACTCCATGTAGCGGTTGTTCAGCAGACAGCTTTGAGGTGGGGGAAAGGAGGGTGGGCTTGGGAAATAAGCAAGTGTGAATCCGCCCCCATGACTGAATAAAGAGGTGAAAGAGCCGAGTGCTAGGTGAAACCCAGGTCCTGGTGGAGTGCTTGGTGGCAGGGCCATGAGGTGGGAAAGGGAGGTTTGTCTGGAGTTGATGGAGTTATGCTCTCTCTGGGGAGACATTACATTTGCGATGCCTGGAGGCCAGACTTCTAGAAAACAGCTAGAAATCTGCAGAAAGCAAGCTACCCCTGTGAGAGCCAGAGGGCAGGGCTGGCTTCTGCTCTGTGTGTCCTCTGTGCCTATCACCATGGCATCTGGCACATAACAGATGCTAATCAAAGTTGGCTGGCTGATTGATTGATTTGTTAATGGAGAGAAAGAGTGAGGAAATGACAGACAGGGATGTCTAGAGCTCAGGAGAGACGGATATGGAGTGGAGTCTTTTGAGTCTGTATGTTAGGATTTCTTTACCTGGGCTCACAGATGCTTCAAGAGGTCTCTGACACCCTTATAAGTTAGGGCAGTGGTTAGCAAACTCATTAGTCAACAGAGTCAAATATCAACAGTACAACGATTGAAATTTCTTTTGAGAGCCAAAATTGTTAAACTTAAACTTCTTCTAATGCTACTTCTTCAAAATAGACTCGCCCAGGCTGTGGTATTCTGTGTAAGAGCCACACTCAAGGGGCTAAAGAGCCACATGTGGCCTTCGAGCCGCAGTTTGCCAACCACGGAGTTAGGGGATTATGTGGATATGTACACTTTTCTATGGTGAGTGTCCATATCTATTATCTGTGTTCCCCAAAAGACGAGAATCCTCTGATATGCCATATTTCATTATGTTATATTCCAGGAGGTACATAATTCTTCTAAGTAAAAGGGATGTTTATCAGAAACAAAAGTACTTCTAGCTACTCTGCTCTCCATGCCTTAATGTTATTCCTTGTGACACTAGAAGGAAATACACCAGATTTTTGTTGCTTTTAAATTTCTTTTTCTTTTTCCAAGGCATTGGCAGATTCTCCTGTCTGTTGGTAAATTATAATAGCAGTCAGTTTGCATGTACTGCAATAACAGCATAAACAGCTTCATCAACTTGTGGGTATCTTTCTTTCTGAAATCCATGGAGTACGTGGTTGTTTCTTTGCAATGGTGTGTATTTGCTTTAGTGTCAACTGTCACCTCCGCCTGTTTCTGTGCCTTTCTGCAGAACCATAGTGTAATCTTTTAAAGGGACATTCTAAACATTAAACAGCAATTGCTTTACATTAACATAATTTAAAATATTTGAAGCAACAAAGCTTGTAACTCAACTGAAGTGATGGTTTTAAGAACATCCTGTAATTCTGGTCCCTTACACTCAGGGAGCAGTAACTGCATTGTGACTGCCGCCTGGGGGGCATTCTGATTTCAGAGATAATAAGATGCACAGTTCTAAAAACATGCATTGTAAAGTTGATGGAATTGAAGCTCTGAGAACAGGTGGGACACCCAGGGAGAGAAGGAAAGAGGAGGGCAGAGGGGTAAAGATGGGACTTGGGGAGCCCAGAGGAGGAGGAACCTGAAAAAGAAGCTGGGTTTTCTGGGAAGGAAAAGCCATGGTGGTAGGGCCTGGAGGCAAGGAGGAGAGGGAAACTCCACTGGCACTGGCCATGCCTGGGTTCAGCAAAATATCTATAGGGCAGTGAAGCCCAATTTTGTACTTTTTTCTTTCGAAGGCTTTATTCATGAACAGAGGTAAGAGAGAGAGAAGCTGAAATCAAAGATAACATAGTGGAGTTATAGCTTTGATTTTGAGTGTGTGATCTTGGTAGGAAATCCAAGTGGACATACACATAAGGGAGTTGAAAATATGGGTCTTAAACTCAAGAGACACTGCTGGGCTGGTGGGAGAGATTGAAAAGCATTAGCAGATTGGTGGCTCTTAAAACCATAGGAGTACATAAGAAAAGCCGGAGAGTGGATAGAGAGAGAACTGGAGTGGAACGAGGCCAGACTTCTGGGAAACAGCTAGAAATCTGCAGAAAGCAAGCTACCCCTGTGAGAGCCAGGGGGCAGGGCTGGCTTCTGCTTTGTGTGTCCTCTGTGCCTATCACGGCATCTGGCACATAACAGATGCTAATCAAAGTTGGCTGGTTGATTGATTGATTTGTTGATGGAAAGGAAGAGTGAGGAAATGAACCTGTGAAAGATACTAAAAAATTAATGAGAAAAGGAAACAGAAAACCAGAAGCATCTAATAGGGGAAAGTCTTAAAGCTGGAAACTGGGAGAAGGGCAAGCGCTAAGAAGCTATTAGGTTTGACTTAATCAGGGGGCCTGGCATCCTCTGGGATGACTGCTGAGAGGAGAGGTGGGAGCCAGAAGATGGATCACTGTAAACTGAGGAAGAACAGGAGGCAAGCACAGATTCTTCTTTAAAGAAATGAAGCTGTTTGGGAAAGAGCGTGTTGCAACCAGCCTGGGTGCCTTGGAGGGATCCATGTTTCTCAGGATGCCTGACAGACAGGAGGTAGTATGTCATAGAGATCAAGCGATGCTTGCAGGATCCAAGCAGCTCCTTGCTTGTTCTGGCTGCAGACACAGTCCCTGAGCATTAGCTGACTCTCCTCTCCAAACATCCATCACAAGTGGGTTGAGGGCTAGAGTAAGAGGACATGGAGTAGTGTTTCTCGCCTGCCAGCCTCCCTGCACTGGTACATCCCTGTCCAGGATTTAATGGTACCCTTGGTCACCATAGCGACACCAGCCTTCTAGTCCAAGAGAGATGAATGGGGTTTAAATCATGATTAACCAAGGTACAGAGCATGTTTTCCAGGCAGTAAATAATAGTCCCTAAAGCCAGTGTAAGCTTGACTGGGCACTGAACGGAATATTTATGTTTGCTTGGGCTTGTTTGAGGATTTGTGTTCATTTTTGTGGTGTTTGTGGTGGAGCTATGTAAAAATCAATAGCATTAATTCTAGCTAATCTTAATTCACCATGAACTAGGCTTAAATAGTAAATTGCCCCATCCACTGATTTTAAGATATCCTGTGGACATGGATTTGAATTGGGCTCAGCCATCTTAATTAGCGTGGTTGCTATTTCAGTATCTTGTCACTTCAGGACTAGCTTTCTTGCCACCATGAAGAGCTTATTTCTTTCCCTGGAGGTGATGCTCCAGGCTGAGGAGCCCTGTGTGCACCATGCCTGACACTTCCTGCTTGAAGGGATTTACTCACATAGTACATTCTAGATCAGGACTCTTTGGAGCAAGACAGGCAGCTTGGGTCCCTTCAAAGCTCAGCTCCAGGAGGACCTCTCTAGCCATATCTCATCTCTCTGTGTCCCTGAGCTTCCTGCAGCTGTCCACTATGTGGTCCATCACTAAGCTGTCTGTGTCTTGCTGTCAGGGGCCTGGCTCATTCATTAGCAAGCTATCCAAAACCAGCTCATGGCCTGGACCATAGTGAGTTCAGTTAAATAGCTGGTGAATTGAGTTAAGCATAAAGTTCAATTTAGATGGTGAGGCTCAAGTGAGAACAGGGATTTGCACTGAAGGCCCATTGCAGACACATTGGATTATATCCTGTTTTGTTCTATTCATGGTCCCTGGGTCTGAATATGCTCATCAACTATTTACAGTCTGTGTCAGCCTTTATGAGATGCTTTCAGAGCCTACATAGATGAGTAAACCCCTTATCCTCCAATAGAGCCCAACCTAGAGGGAAAGACAGGTGTATGAGAAGGTGGAATATAATGAGGGTCATGTAAAAGGAGGAAAGGAAGATGGTTATTAAGGGCTGATGTGTCAAGTTGCAGGGCCTGGTGCTGTGTAGACATTGGCTCATTTAATTCTCACACTTACCATGAAAGGTGAGAACTGTTACCCATAGTGCACACTTTTAAAAAGAACCCAAGGCTCAAAATGATTGAATTAATTTGCTATATTACTATTTCCATTGTATAGAAGAAAATATTATAACCTAGAAAGGCAATAACTTGTAAAAAATCAGTCACATAAACAGAAAGTGTCAGGGGTTGGATTTGAATTTGGTTTTTCTTATGTCAAGGCCACTCTCCATATTGCCATATTTCTCAGTGAGTTGTAGGCTGTAGAAGGAGCATTTCATCTAGACTGGATGACCTAGTGCTGAAGTGCTGGAAGACATGGTATTTGAACTGGTCTTGATTTTGAAAAGTAGAAAAGGTGCAAAGCACCTTCCAGGTGAAGGGAATGATAAAAGCAAAGGCTTGCATGTAGGAAAGTACAGGGTTTGTTTAGGGAACAGAAGAAGTGCAGTGTGAAATGAAACTGGTTGGATTATGGGGACACTTGAATTCCCCATGGGGCTGTATAGTGGTGAGTGCAGGTTTTGGAGTCAGATGGATCTGACCTTGGATCCTGCCTTTTTATTTTTATTTGTGCAACCATGGGCCAAGTACTCAACTTCTGGGTGCCTCTGTTTCAGTTCTGTAAAATGGAAATGATAATAGTTTCTAACTCGTGGAGCTGGATAACATAAAAATAAAGCATGTACACCCAACTATAAATCTTAATCCCATTTTTTGTGTCTGATATTTCATTTATCCTAAACTGAGCACTTTTCCTTCTTTGCCCTCACTTTCAAACAGGATATTCATGATTACTAACCAATAAAGTCATGGAATCTCAGGGGTGGAACAGGCCATGGGTATAGAGGATTTTTATGGCCCAATCATTAGCAAGAAGAAAGAGAAACACCATTCCCTGGGCTCTTAAGATGTTTTGTTTCTTGCCCACAATGCCCAGCTCCTGGAGATGTCTCATTGATCCAGTCCTTCCCTTGGAACCCATTAGTGCTGGGAGTAGAATTCTGGGATAGGTATCTGAGAATTCTCAGCAATTTTCTCTTCATAAGCTACACTTGAGCCCCCATCAACTGCTTACCCTGCAAGCTCCTTTGTTGCTAGGTTCCTGGTGCCTCACAAAGGTTGGTGATGCTCACTACCCTTGGCTTTTCCTGAAAGTCTAGCCTTCCCCCTTAAAGGGCAGACTTTTTCCTTGTCATGTATTCATCTGTGATAAAACAGCTAGGGTCCACCCTTCCCTTCAACTCAACTTTTGAAAAGTCCCTTCTATCTTTTAAAATTGGAATTTGGTCTTTCCTGGTTTCGTGCTTATATAATTTTTTTTTCCCAATTCATCTAAATACTGTCTGTACCCTAGCCCTTCCACTGCCACTATTGTTGGATGGAGTTGGGACTCCAGAGGATTCTTGTTCATAATTGGGGCTTCTATTGCTCTCTGGCCTTCATTCTAGAGCCTGTCTGCTGAAGCTCCTCAGGATGACTGTGTATACTAAAATGTCCCTTCTGTACTGAATGTTTTTTCTTATTTCTGGGTCCTACTCACCCAGATTTTCCCAACTAATGAATTACTGCCTCTTTCTACCATTCTACCAGCCTTCCCCTGCCTCCACATTACCAGCCACTCCCCTTATTAGGGAGAGAATTCCATAAGGAATTTGAAATAGGCATTATCCTCATTTCACAGGCGGGGGGGGGGGGGGGGGGGAGATGTGGAGGCTCTGGAAGGTCTCAGAGACCTTCTAACTCAGGCACCAGTTCTCTGCCCACCATCACAGCTGAAGCTGGGCTTACTCCAGCCTCTCTGTTTGCATTTTTGAACATCCAGATATGTTGTTCTCTGCTGGCCAACTCACATGCTGGGCTGAAGGGACACTACTTACTGACTCAGTGACCGGCAACAAAGGCCATCTAATCCTTCCAATTATTAAACAGTGTCTGTGTCCGGTGCTTTGGACAATGATCTCTAACACTCACATCAACCTTTGAAATAGGCATTATCCTCATTTCACAGGGGGAGGGGGGGATGTGGAGGCTCTGGAAGGTCTCAGAGACCTTCTAACTCATGCACTTGATGATGGGGTCCACACCAAATTGGCTACCACCCTGTCAGGCTCATTCTACACTGTGACAGAGAAGGTTAATGCTTACCAAGAAATGATTATCTCTTTTGCTGCTTTGTTCTTTTAATTTTACTGATTAGGGCTTTCTGGAGACTTCCTGACCCTGTTGCCATTCCTGGTTGATTCCAGGTTTAGAGGATGGTGGCTCTCAAGAGCCCATCTTCAGAATTTTCAAAAATTTCTTCTCATGTCTGAGTAAAAAAGAATAGTATGAATCATCTGGGCTAATGCTTTTATTTAAAGAAAAATAGTACAGACTTTGAATGGAAATAGGACCTACACAAGATCATGGAGGCAGTTGGTGGTTATATAGTTAAATTACATGTTTGACTGCCTAGAATAGAGACCTAAATGAGTAGTAGTAGAAACCAGATAGTTTATTTCTCTCTCCCATAAGAGTCCAGGTATAACCTGCCTGCTTTACCTTGGGTGTCACCCTTGTTTTCATGATCTAAGACAACTCACTACTCAGTCTTCATTCCAGCCTGTGGGAAGGGTGAGAAGAGAAGTATAGAACACAGCCCTTTCCTTTAAGGACAGTATCTGGAAGTTGTACATGGCACTTTCATTTGTATCTGACTGGGCAGAACATAGTCACATGGCCACACCTACCTGTAAGGGAGGCTGAGGAATATTGCCTTTATTCTAGGAGGCCGTGGGTCTAGTTGAAGATTAGAGGTTTTATTACTATGAAGGGAAGAGAGCAGATCATGGGGGAGGACTCACGGTTTCTGTTGCTTTGATAGAGTGAGGACCAGCACCTGATCATGCCACCTGGCTTTGATGCCTCCCACCTGTAATACTGCCCCTCATTATCTTCCCTCTCTTCCTTCTCAACCCAGCTCAGAGATGATGCCATGAGACATACATCCCAAGGTGGGCAGGTGTTTTAGTATATTCTTTTAAGCTCCACACATGGGCTGACTCTCATAGCTGATGACATACTTGTCATTACACAAGAATTAATCACTTTAACTGCCCAGGGAATTATTGCTGAATTACTAAAATACTGTTACCTCCTTGGATAATTAATATCTCCACTAAAACATGACTCTCGTCACCTATTGGAATTTGGTTGTTTAAAACAGAATTTTTATTATTATTTATATTTCTTTTAGAATTATCTAAAGATGATAGAAGTGGTAAAGAGGTAAATGTATCCATGGGGCTCTTCCTTCTTCAGACTCAGATTTCCCTAGCATATTGTTACCAAGGTCAACAAAATTTAGTGAAGGTTATGCCAGACATTTGTTGCCTGCTGTAATGTTCTTACATGGGAATTCGGGTAGTGTTCTCTCAAAAGCCAAAGCATGGAAAATCTGTTGGTATTTAAAAGAATGATTTTCCAAGGATTAGATGTTCAGTACCATGCTTTCCAGCCATATAGGATAAGCAGATTTCCAGATGGAGGCAAGCCTTGTTAGAAGGGAAGTGGGGGAGAACTGGGCTAACCCTGTATATTTGAGGTTAGGGTTAGTGGACAATGATGAGTTACTGCCGAAAGTCAGTCAAGCTGAACCACTGAGGTTAAGAACAGATAGAGGAAGAAAATGGAAGTGGAAAACAAGAAGGCATTGTTTGGCCAGAGCATAGCACACGTGGTAGAGAGAGCAGGCTTCGGACCACTTATCGGACCACTTATAGGTCTGTGACCTGGAGCAAGCCACTCCAATCTCTAAATCTCGGTCTTTTTTCTTTGTCTGAAAAATGGGAATAGACTTATTCAAGTGGTACAAAGATCAGTTACAGAAACTTAGGTAATCAGTTAACAGCAGCATCTTCCAAGACTTTGGGTGACTGGCTTACTGAAGGCTTTGCCCAAATCAGTGTCAGGACCCTGGATAGCGCCAAGGAGTCCTGGTTTCAATTTTTTAAACAGCTTTACTGTGGTATAATTGACATACAGAAAACACTGTACATATTTAATGTATGTAATTTGATGGGTTTGAAAATATGCATATACCCCTGAAATAATCATCACAATCAAGGCAATAAACATTCATTACCCTCAAAAGTTCCCTCATGTTACCCCCACCAACTATTTTTTAAGAATAGTTGGTGGGAATAAAATTTGTTAAGAGGGCACATAACATATTAAGTAAGAATACTTAATATGTTATGTGCCCTCTTAATAAATTTCAAAATTTTTATTTTTAAATTATAGTGGACATACAATATTATGTTAGTTTCAGGTATACAACATAGTGATTAGACATTTACAAGCCTTACAAAGATCACCACTATAAGTCTAGTACCCATCTGACACCATACATGGTTTTTACGATATTATTGACTACTAGAGGCCCAGTGCATGGATTCGTGCACCAGTGGGGCCCTGGGCCTGGCCTGTGACCTCTCACAATCTGATACCCCTAAGGGGATGTCATAGAGTGGGTTTCGGCCTGATCCCTGCAGGCAAGGCTGAGGGACCCTACTGGTGCATGAATCCATGTACCAGGCCTCTAGTGTGCATATAAGATATTCGGTTAATCTTGTCCTCCCCTCCCCTCTCCCTACTTTCCTCTGAGATTCATTAGTCTGTTCCATGTTTCCATGCCTGTGGTTTCCACTCCTGCATTGAGCGTCTGCCTCCTGGTGGTTAGTGTGTGTCATAGCTACCAGTCAGTTGGCCAGTCAGTTGGTTCCTTAGGCTTTTATATACATAGATATTCTCTGTGATACACTTTACATCCTCATGACTTATTTGTAACTGGCCATCAGATATGGAAGCAACCTAAGTGTCTACCGACAGATGAATGGGTAAAGAAGATGTGAGATACACACATACACATACACACACTAGAATATGTTACTCAGCCATATTAAAAGAATGAAAACTTGGCTTTAACAACAACATGGGGGCCCCAGAGGGTATTATGTTCAGTGAAATAAGTCAAATAGAGAAAGACAAATACTGTATGATTTCACTTACGTGTGAAATCTAAAAAACAAAACAAACAAACAAATAAAACAGAAACAGAGAACAAACTGATGATTGCCAGATGGAAGGGGATGAGTGAAAAAAGTGAAGGGGATTAAGGAGGCCTGGTCTTTTGAAAAGCTTTGTGGATGACAGAGAGCTGTCCTAGAAAACACCGTGGTTGCTGGGAAGGACCTCAGGGATCCATCTAGTCTTTCCCATAAATATGGGAAATGTCCTTTCTAAAGAGGGTTCACACAATGATTTTAGTGTAGCCAGGCTTAAAAACATTGAATCACATAATTAGACAATATTCCCTTTTTAATGACTCTTAAAGCAAAAGCTATAGTACAGTTCTGGTTTACTGTTTAACGCCTCTCTGATACTTGCTACTCCTGCTATTGAATAAAGAAAAAACAGCACAGACTCAGAGCCTTTGGCTAAAATTTAATCACATTTTATTTTTATTGTATTTCTTTTTGCGTTTACCTTCTATTTATACTAAGAGATTGTGGTTTTCTGTTTATGTTGTTCACAGTTTTCTTATTACATATACTTATTTAATGTAAAAGTGTATATTGCCCTGGCCAGTGTTGCTAGATGGTTAGAGCACCAGCCAGCGCTCCAAAAGGTCAAAGGTTCAATTCCTGGTTAAGGGAAGGTACCTGGGTTGCAGGTTTGAATCCTGGCCCCTATTGGGTCACTTGCAGGAAGCTACCAATCTCTCTGGCATCTATGTTTCTCTCCCCCCACCCCCACTCAGCTTCTCTAAAAATCAATGGGAAAAAAATATCCTTAGGTGAAGATTAACAACAAAAGCAAAAAAGCATATTTATTTATTAAAAATATTAAGTAAATAATACAAAAGTGATTCATATAAATCACCCATCTCCCTCCCACCCCCACCCCACCCCCCTCTTTGTAAATGATAAATGCCAGCCAGAGAGGATATGGAAGTTATGAAATTAGCCTGAGCTGCTGAACATTGTGGTCCTGAGTTCTTGCCCCTACACCACCCTGCTTTCCCCATGTCTTTTGAATAGCACTCAGTTTTCCAGTTGACCCCATTATCTGGAAAACTTAGGGTCTAATGATCTCTCTGCTATGAAATAAACATCTGTGTCCTGGAAGTAGGAGGGAAACACCCCACAATTCCAGCATTGGAATGCAAATGAGCAATTAGAGTCAATTAAAACAGGATACAGTATAATTACCACCAATTGTGCTAACCTTTATATTCAGAGGGACTTGACCTGCTGAAAGGAAATTAAACAATAGTAAAAAACTCTCCAAACCAAAGGGTGTGCTTAGGGCTGGAGCCTCAGTTCTGTGGCCTGAGAGGTCTGACAGATTAAACCCTCCTTCCCCCACGCCCACCTGGGTGCGAGCCACCACTGGCAGCAGCCAGGAACAGCCAGGCTTCAGGGTACCTTGTCAGTGACCTTATTGTGCCAAACACTGTATAACTTAGCATAATGCCTGCCCCCTGCTTGGCTCTCCCAGACAAGGCCTAGGGACTCAGATATCTTGAAAGGGACACTGAGCTTTGTTGGGAAACACCTTGCAGCTATACTTCTTTGCCCTCGTATCTGAACTGGTCTTTCATTTAAATTCACATGTCTCATGATTTCCTTATAAACACCCCCTCTTAAAATTGAATTCAATATTCCAAATCTTGTTGTATGTAGATCCAGCATTTTATATGGATGGAGCACAGAGTGGTGTCTGCAGACCTGCATTCTAACCGCAGGGTTCCAGGTCTCAGCCTGCTTTTTTGTTTTTCCTTCCAACAAAACTTATTGGGCACAATTTATATACCACTTGCTGTTCTGGATATAGCAGACAAAGTAAAAGACAAAATTCCCTTTCCTGGTGAAACTAATATGTTAGAAATATTTAATCTTATGAGGCAATAAAACAGCTGATGGATAATCGCCATAGAGCCACGAGGCTGCTGCAGTGATTGGGGGAAGAATGTGGGATATGGATCAGGGAGGCTGTGGCACGGTTTCAGTCACTCAACAACATTTGGGTAGATGGCATGGTTTATAGCTTAAGAGGATGAGACTGAAACACTGAAAATTACTCTGGGCCTCAGCTGCCTGACATATAAAGTAGTTAGGTCAATGATATGACAACTGGACGCAGCATGGTCTCTGACTTTACGGAGTCCTGACTGTGAGGATTTGGACATACCCAGGACTAACAACGTGGGTGGCCCGGGCACTGGGGCTGGAATTATGGACAAAGGGAGGCATGAAAAGGCAGGGAGGCCTGATGGAACCTGGCATGCTCCCTAACTGGAGGGACCTGGCACAGGGGAGAACTGAGTGGGTGGGGAAGGATGGCGACTGGTAAAGCCACACAGCAAGTCATAGCAGAGCCAAGGTTGGAACCCAGGGTCTTCTGACTCAAAGCCCAACCCTTTGCACTGTATCCCACAGCCTTGAATGTGGGACTAAGAGTGTGGGGAAAGAACCAGAGGACCAGGAAAGCATATGCTTTTGAAACTGGTGCTACATATGGACAGTGTGGGGCTGTCATGTGATGGAGAAGAAAGGCAATGAAGGGCCCCAGTGAAGGGGGAAAAGAGCAGGTGTCATTTTAGAATATAGTTGGGGATCAAGTTGGCAGCACTTGATACCACTGGTTGAATGTGGAAAAACCTGAGGAAAGAGGTGAGGCTGTCTCCAGGTTTAGCACTTGGAGAACAACCTGGAGGTTCCTAGCCATCCCAGGAGACAACATTCTGTGCCCTTTCTCACTTTTTGGCTATAGTTCCACATCTCCCCTGCCTGGCATGGCCTCTCCTGTTCCTACATATCCTTGGAGATCCAGCTCCAACCGCTGTTAGTCAGAAGGCTGAAACCCATCAACATAGACCCTTCCAGCCTGTCTCTCTAGTCTCCTTTTCCGCCTTCACGCTATTTCTGTGGGTGTCATGCATCACACATTCAGCAGTGTTGAGTTCAGCACCTGGATCTTACCATTCTGAGGACAGGGACAAAGGACCTGCAGGAGACGTAAGCACACATGAAAAATGTACGAGATCAAGGGTAGCCGAGAGTGGGTTTCTTCCCAACTAGAGTCCAGTGTGGAGGCTCTGGGGCTGCAGCCAGGCTGAGCTGCAGAGTGTTGTGTTCAGTTAACGATGCCTGCGATGAACACAGGAGGGATGTGGCAGCATACATGTGATCTATGTGCAGTCTCCGGATGACAAAAACTGTATCATTTGGACAGTATACAGCTGTTCTCAGGAAACATACAAGATGATGCCCAAGTGTCTAGTATGGCTGAAAGTAAAAACAGGTTAGAGGGGCTTTTAGGAGAGGTAGCACCAGCAGCAGATACTGGCTGTCCTCAGTGTTGCGTTTTCAATTTTTAGAGCTGACTCCACTTCTGTGCATTACATAATATGCCCCTAAACCACCTTTTGTACCATGACTCAAGGCTCTCAGGCCTCAGCTTAGAAAGAAATTTTTCTAGCTAACCACTGCCAGCCAGTGGTTCCATTTTGGCAGCTAACTCATTGTCTGCACTGTGGTCTTTGGGCAATTAATCTGCATATTTTATTTCCCTTGGGGTTTTATAAAAGGAGTATAAAAATTAAGGCATGCTATCAAGTGTAATGTAAAAGCTGAGCATCCATTTAGAACAATAGAACTGCTTCAAAATCAGCAGCAGTGATTTAATAAATCATGCCTCTGCTATATACATTGCCAGGGCATGGAGAGGATCCATTTGGTCAGGTTAAAGGTGATCCTTTCATGACACCCCAGTGGCCCAGTCCACTCAAAACTGACAGGTCAAATAATAATGGATTAGTTTAGTCACATCAAGGTGTCCCACAGATGGAAGACAAATTTCTATAATTTTCATTTGTTCTTACGTTCTGCATGGTAAACTTCTTTTCCTTAGATTTATTCTCATTGGGAGGTAAAGCTAACCTCCAGAGATAGCATTAATCAGGACCTGGATGGTCTGGATAATTGGTCTTTTGCCATACAACAGACATGTAAGTGGAAATTATTCAATGAAAGCAATAGATCTTTAGCTGACTTTTCATAGATGGAAGCTGGTTAACTTGGGAGGGAGCGTCATTTTGAAGAAGAGAATTAAGGATTTACACCAAATGCTGGAGATCTATAAAGTGCCTACGAACCTAAGAGAAATGGAGATGTTATAGCATGGTCACTCTCTGGACAGAAACCATCACCCCTCTTGACTGCTGGTCTCTAATTATTATTATTATTATTATTATTATTATTATCATCATCATCATTAACTGTTGGTCTCTTAGTATTATATATTGGACTTACATTCACCTTTTCTGGATTATATTGCATATGACAACAAGAGGTTGTTTGTACTGATTACATGATGTGTCGACTGATATGATGGTTGATACGGAAACGGGTACTGAAATTGGTGGGGCTGAGCTCTGAGTGGGCTGAGAATGGTGCCGTATTGTAAGTTAGGTTTGGTGTCTGCATGACATAATCTAGCCTACAGCCTCTATCAGCAGGACCCACTAATACTACCCCCCTGCTGGCTCTTATTTCCTTTGAGGACTGGCTTTAAGTCACTGTTTTGTCACTTAGCAACCAAATGACTTATGTTTGTATTAATATAAAGTATAATATTCTGCCCAATCAGGTGGCTCAGTTGGTTGGCTTGTCATTCTGTATACCAAAAAGGTTGTAGGCTTGATTCCTGGTTAGGGTGCATAAGGGGGACAACTGATCTATGTTTCTCACATCGATGTTTTTCTCTCCCTACTCCTCCCTCCTTTTTCTCTAAAATCAATAACATTATCCTCGGGTGAGGATTAAAACATTTTTAAAGTATAGTATCCTATGTTTTAGTTTGTTGTTTAAATGTGAAGTAGAAGTAGGTTGCTTTATAGTCTTTCTGTCCTTTCAATCCCTCCGATGTTATGTACAATACTGTATTTAATGTTTCTGTTTCAGTTTTTCTAGGATGCTAATTTATATAAAAATGAAATGAATAATAAAAATTGCAAGAGGAAAATCTATGTAAATGTAGCTATTTCTGTGCCTGGGATGTAGTAGAATTTTATTCTCTTCCTCCTTCTCAAGTCCTAACTCCTACTCATCCTTTATAGGCCAATACCCGGATCACCTCCTTGGAGATGCCCTCCCTGAATGCCCCTATGGTTAGCTACTCATTCTCCATGCTCTACCATCCTTTGCAAGCCCCCTGATTACATAATGCATTGTCTACTTACCTGCATGTCTCTTTCTACCAATGGGGAAGCCTCTTGAAGCAGAAAGTTCAATCCTGTGACTCATTCTTACTTGTACATTCCAGAGTCTAACTTAGTCTTTGGTACCTATGAGTATTATTGGTGTGCAGTGAGTAGGAGGACGAGTGAGTGAGTGAATGAACAAACAAATGAATGACACAAAGGGCTGAAACACTGGTAAAAGAAAGCCTCGCTTGGAAAGGGGTGAGAGGCTATACTAGCACTGGAGGAATTAAGCTCAAAGGTCTTAAAGCACAAGTCTTTTATCTGGGGAGTCAGAGTCTTTGCACCATCCTAACGCTTAGACACATATCTGTGTACGTGCACATTTGGGTGAAGGGGGAAGAGTGTCCATAGTTGAAATCAGAGTCTCAGGCGTGTCTATGGCTCCCAAATACTGACAAATCGCTTATCTAAACAGAAATAATAGGTAGGTCTCACTGAGAAGAAGGAACCAAGTGAATGGAGGAGAGAACGTGACAAAAGAGAAAAAAATCAGGACTGGAGGGAACACTGAGTCTTGCAGGGACCTCGGGTTGGGGGCATGGTCCCCAGGACAGGAACTCCAATAGTCTGTGAAGGTATTGACCTGTCGTAAGCACCTCTTGGTGAGGAAGCTCAGGAAAGATTTTGTTTCTTTCACTGTCTTGATTCTTACACAGAATCCCTGGGCTGACGGAGCCTCTCAGGTTCATTGGCTTCAGTTACCTACCTCCAAGCAGACCACACTGAAATGCTTCCAGAAAACACTGGGTCTTTCCAGGTCCAAACAGCTCCTCTCTCTCCTTCCTCTTTCCTACTCTATCCCATCCCATCCTTGGCTATTAAAACTTGAATTTCATTAAAACAGTGTTGTTGCTTTTTTGTTTGTTTGTTTGTTTTTAAATGTGGATCTAGGCCCCTTGGGTTAATTATGATGTGAATTTTGAGGGCCATAACCAGCTTTTTTGGGGGGGTGGGGGTGGGGGAGAAGAATAGAGTAGAAAATGCAGGCATACATGTGAATGTATCATATACAAGAATGAGTATAGTTTTGTGACACTTCCTGTTTCAGTTCAATGTGTACAGGGTTGTGATCTGTACGTTTCTTTTTGTGGGTTGTGGTAAAAAAAAAAAAAATGTTTGAAAAGCAGTGATATCAAGCATCACTCAACAGATACTCACTGAAAGCCCAGCCCTTGAGGAGACTGTGGTGGGAGAGGAAGCTGTGTTAGGGTTCACTTCTTACTGCTGTCCAGGGGAGCCCTTTGCTCTTGTGAGATGTTAGGGGCCTGCCGCAATCCGCACCACTGTCACCCTTCCTTGATTCTTGTCTCTCATTTCTTGGGCAGGTTGTATATGTCACCGCGACATTCCCCTATGTTATGCTTCTGATCCTCCTGATCCGAGGGGTCACGTTGCCTGGGGCCTCCGAAGGCATCAAGTTCTACCTGTACCCTGACCTTACCCGGCTCACTGACCCACAGGTAAGTGTCGTTTGCTAGATGCACAGCTGCCCACCATCCCTGGGAAGCTTTCTGCAGGCCCCTGATGCCAGCCACAGAGGTTCAACAGCTGGTGGGAAGCCTGCAGATCTCTTCTCAGAATTAATAAATTTCCATGCCTAGATTACCAAAATATATAGGAAATCAAATATAGTGAAATGCAACCACCAGAGCATTTAAAAAGACAAATTTGTGACCTGGTAATGATATACTATGTGCTTATCTATCAGTACATTAAATAGCATGATCCAGCAAGAGGTCCGATAATTTTCATGATTTCAAAGCAGCAATGAGAACAAATGATATTTGGAGGTGTCTATGCCATTATAGGAAAACATCTTGAATTTCTACTGCTAACAGTACTGTGTTTTGTTGCCTGCAGTCAGAATGGAAGGAAATGTTAAATTTCAGTTAGAGGTTACCGAAAATAAAAACATACTTTTCCCACCACCCAAGATCACTGATCTCAATAGCCATTCATCCCAGTGAGGGAGACTGGGTCTTTGTTGGTGATTGATTTTTTGTGTGTGTGTTGGGGGTAGCTCTCAGAAAGAAATAATAGAACTGGCTGGCTTTTTAGTGTCTTTAGTAAGGAATTGGCTATTCTGAAAAGTGGGTAGTAAATACCTATGCCTAAGCTTCGGTAAGTGGGCACTGGTGCTATGCCTGAGGTATGTTAGATAAGAGATGAAAACAGAGCATCTTACAGCCCAACCTCTGCTACTTCTTAGAAGTGCCTGGGAAGCTTTTGAAAATCTCAGATTTCAGAGCACAACCCAGACCAATTAAATTAACGTCTCTGGGTCTGTGCCTCAGGTATCAGTATCTTTCAGAGGTCCCCAGGTAATGTCAGTGTGTGAATAACATGCTCAAAGATTTGAGTGAGTGAGCAGGCACCCATTTTTCTATTGAAACAAACATAAATTATGCAGTAGAATGTGGAAACTGCATTTAGAACATGAGACTTGCAAGAAATTTCAAGTCTGCAGGCTGTGCCTTCAAGCCACTGCCTGGTAGGAGAACTTGGGTGGAAATGTTCAAGGGGTGTTAGTGCTACAGGGGTGCCTGGGATAGGGGTGCTAGTTAGTGCAACTCAGATGTACCTCATCACAGTGCATTAAGGTGCATGGTGGAATAGCAATGTGGGCTCTCTCCTCTCTCAGTTGCTGTGCTGCTGTGAGGGGCCCCAGGCTCAGTGCAGCACCATCCACTGATTGCACAGGCTCAATTGGAGAAGAAGTTTTGGAAAACAGATTTCCAAAATCATGGGTCTGTGTACTTTTGTTAGCTCTACAAATTCTGCCTTAATCCAGGACAGATTTCCTATTCTTTTCTCTGCACACAGGCTTCCTTATCCTGGCCCTAAGGGTCAGTCACGGTCCTGCGGATTACCCAGTTTCCCTATGTGGCTCATTATTGGAACACCAGGAAATGTTAAAATGCAGATCCTAGGCCCCACCCAGGAGATTCATTTTTTTGGGATCTGAGAGGGCACCTGGGCATCACTATTATTAAGAAACTTCAGAGGGGAGTCTAGGAATCATAAAAGTTTGGGAGGGGATAATTGATGGGCTCTGACTCCCACCCGAACCCCTAATGCATTGTGGTTGCTCTCTGCCTCTACTGCCACCAGCCTGGTCCAGGCCACCATCATCCCGCACTTGACAACTACAAGAGTCTAGGCCACTCCCCAATAAGCAGCAGAGTGGTTTTTTAAAAATATTAGTCAGATGAGTACAGTACCTCTTTGCTTAAATCCTTTCTGGGGTTCCCTGTGGTCTTTGGAATAAGATCAAATTAGGGGCGTCCCAAGGTCCCTCATGTGCTGCCTTCTTGTTATATCTCCTGCTACTATCCCCAGCTTTCAGTTCATTCCAGATATCGACCTCCTTCCTGCCTTGCACATGCTGTTTCTTTGCTGGGAACACTCCTTCTTTCTTCCTCAGGCCTTCCCTTCCCACCCTATCTGACTAACTAACATCTACTTATCCTGTAAGACTCAGTGTAAAACACCATTTTGTCAGGTACATCTCTCCACTTGCCAACCATGCACCCCTAGTATTCTGTACTTATTTTCCAAAGCACTTATCATGTTTGCAATGAAATATTTATATAATTTTTTATATATTTAGTTATTATATGTATGACTTGCTCCTCAGCTATTTCCTGAGTACCTACTCAGTATTAAAGCTTTGTCTAGTTATTGGGCATATAGCAGTAGACAGTAGACAAAAGAGTGATCCCTGTCTCCTGGGGTTTATATACTAGTTGGGGAAGGAAGTAAAAAACATTAAAGAATAAAGCATGCAGTCTATGAAATGGTAACCGGAACCATGGAGACAGCACATAGCAGCAAAGTGAGAGTGCAGGGGGTGAGGACTGCCATTTCCAGCAGGACAGCCAGGAAGGCCTCGCTGAGAAGGCAGCTTGGACACAGGGTCTGTATCTGCCCACCACTGTGTCCCCAGTCCCTGGCTAGCTCAGTGCATGGTACATAGTTAGTGTTCAGTAAACATTTGCTGAATAGATATAAGAACCAGAGCTATTTTAATTTTTAAGAAAGGTACTATTGCTTTAGCAAAATGTTTAAAAACCTCCAACTCTGTGAGCTGAACTACTTTTTGATTCTCTATTGGTGATGGCCAAAAAATCATGTGTGTGTGTGTCCCCAAAAGCAAAAGTAATAGCTGATTGTCTGGCTGAAACCGGTTTGGCTCAATGGATAGAGCGTCGGCTTGGGGACTGGAGGGTCCCGGGTTCGATTCCGGTCAAGGGCATGTACCTTGGTTGCAGGCATATCCCCAGTAGGGGGTGTGCAAGAGGCAGCTGATCAATGACTCTCTCATCGATGTTTCTGACTCTCTATTTCTCTCCCTTCCTCTCTGTACAAAATCAATAAAATATATTTTTTTAAAAAAATAGCTGATTGTCTGGAGCAGAGATAAGGATAGTGACCCAAAGGAAAAGGATGACAAGATTTTACATAGTTGGTGCTTTTTGGAAGCTTCGGTGTTGCAGGAAGGGCCCAGCATGGCTGGAAAGGAAGGTGTGAGCAGCTCTGAGCCTGCTCTCTAACTGCTCCAGAGGCTGAAAGGCTGGTGGTGGAGTGTACAGTCACATTGAGTCTGTGAAGAGCTCCTTTGACGGCTCCTCGAACTCTAGAAGCTGGTGCGTCATGCAAGGTTTGTCTGTGTGCTAAGGGGAGGCAGCCTGTGAACGGAGCAGTAGAACCGCAGTGTCCCAGCTAGCATGTCTACTTGACAAGCAGATGCTGACCCACTTGCTTGAGGTCACACAGCAATTTAGCAACCCCATCATAACTTAGGATTCCTGTGTTCTGGGTGGGAGAACTCCTAATTGAAGGGAGGTGAGATCTTAGGAAAACAAGATCTACACTACCCAGTTCCAGTAGTTCCCATTTGTGTATGCCCAGACCACAGGAAGCAGCAGAGCACAGGTTTCAATTCCTGCTCTCCCATTGCTGGTGGTGTGGCCTTAAGCAAGGCACCTCACCTCTCTGGGGCCAAGTCCCCGCTTTATTGGAAAAGGGATCACAGGTTATACCTGCTGCCCAATCAGATGGTTATGAAGTTCAAGTATGAGGACCCAGTTGATAGAGGAACTTTAAAAAAAAATTATTGTTATATATTTTAATGTGCTTTAGGAAAAATATCACATCAAACCATGACATACTTATTGTTTAGGATGTAGCCAGGGCTGGTAAAAGATCCTGGGATAGTGTTAAACTTCAGGGAGTCACACGGTCCCCCCTGAGACAACTGAGGCACAATTCTCAAAGTTAGAGACAGTAGGTCAGGAGAGCTGTCAGCTGGAAATATTTTATCAGGAAGTCAGTAAAAGGCTTGGTTTTGGATATCTTGGTAGTGTTCACCAACTTTGAAGTTTTACCAACTTCAGAATTTTTTTTTTATTAATCACCTTGACTTAGTTTCCCATTTGCAGTTCAGATTGCACCTGGAAAGGAAAGTTCCCAGAAAGTCTCACTAGGCCTGCCTGTTTGCTTGCCTGGCATATGAACACCCTGGTTTCCTGGGAATAATCTAGAAGTTGCAGTGTTCAGGCCTCGTGGCTAAGAGAGACCAACGGGTTGATTCTGGAGCCACTGTGGGTGGAGAGATGGGGAGGAGATATTTGGGGAAGGAGAGCCCCAGAGAGGTCAGAGGGCTGGTCAGTGGGTGACTTCAGGACACGTGTACATTTCCTGCCCCTGAGCCCCTCGGTCCCCTGGGCTGTTTGTCCAAGCCCTGGGTGTTGGGAGGTGGTCTCAGGTAGTGAAATGAGCACACAGTGAGTAGAATGAGTAAGAACCCTTCTTCCCTAGGAGTCTAAAGTTGAGTAAGTTCAGAGCTTCTCATCCTTCCTTTTGGACTTTTGAAGGCAGAGAGCTGATGTTGCAGGCATTAGACAGCACCCCCTTGTCTCTCCTGCAGCCTGAAGAGCCAGCCCTGTCTCCAGTAATAGTCGTGCAGGTTGCATGTTACCATCAGGGCTTTCTTCTCTACACACATGTTGGAGTTTTATGAAGGCTGGTGCCTGTGCAGGTGGAGGCAATGACTCACAGGAGGAAGACAGTCCCCAAGGTGCCTTCCTGCCCCATATGATGCTCTTCTCCTCAAATCCCAACCAGAGTGATAGAGTTCAAGGCAGCTCTGTGGCTCTCCCTGATCCAGGATCTTCATTCCAGTCTTGGCCACAGCTCCCCTTCCCTTCTGCTTTCAGGAGCTTCAGACCGGCCTGTCTGCTCTTCCTTTATATTTCTTAAGGGACACAGGGTGCTGTGCAAAGCTCCTGAAGCCTCAGACAGACAAGGAAACATTTTCTTTGAGCCCCCCCGCCCCCACCACCACCACCAACAACCCCTCTGGGTTTGTGTGTCAGGGATCTACATGAAGGCTAGGTGTTGAGCTGGAGAGTGAGTGAATTCCTAGTGACCCCCTTCTTGCTCCCCACCGAGTGAGGCCAGAGAACTACAGAAAGCATGTAGAGAGCTCAGCTGTGGGGCTCCTGGGAGTGAGGAGAACCCCTTCCTCCCAGTGTGTTAAGGTCTCAAGGGCTGTATAGTGATGGCTTCTCAACCACCTTGTTTAAAGTCACACCCCTTAATCCCGCCCACCTACCCTGTCTACTTCTCAGCTTTGGTTTTCTCAGTGACACTTACCAAATCTCAGACACTGTCCATTTTATATCAGTCCCTTGACTGGCTGGACTGTGAACTTCATGCGGGCAGAGAATTGAACTGCTACCTTCACGGTTAGGTCTTCAGCCCCTGGAATGGTGCCTGCCAATAGTAGGTGCTCAGTAGATATTTTTTGAATGAGTGAAAGAACAGTTTCTGGCAGAACCTGTATGACTTTACAGAGACATAGCATATACTGCAGTTGTCAGCTTGCAATCCAGGAAGAAGGGTTTTTGGTGCTGTGGAGTCGGGTATTGAGGGAAGGCCATTGACAGTCTGGGTGGCCCCTTTATCTCTCTAGAGTAGACTCAGGGCTCTCACATGATCATTGGAATTGAATATGTACCACACAGGGTAGCTATGAAGCAAGTGTACACGTGAATGCGAAAGCTCTTCTAGTCCTTTCTTTTGGTGCCCAGCCCAAGGCCTGGCACACAGTAGGGCTCCAGGAACACTGGTGGTGGTCCTCATTTTGCCTCCAAGTCACTTGTGCTGGGCAGGACAAATCAGGGCCCCACAGACCAAGGGTAGGCATTGAACTCAGAAGCAAGTGCCTTTATTGTGGATCCAGTAAATTAAGTTTCTCGTCAAGAACTTGAAGCGACACAGCAGCTCGCCTCCTTTGTCCGCTGGCAATTTGCATTCCGTGGTCTGTTATAACTTTCTAAACATCTATTTGTCTTCATTGTCAGCCCTGTGTTCTCTCTGAAGTGTGAAGTGCTTCCACTCAATTTTTCCCCCCTCAAATTTTTATTTTCTGTCTTTTTAGTCTTTGGGGAACGGAGTGGCTCTTTCAGGAACTCACATTTTCCCTGCCCCAGATTCCTGCCACTCTCACTCATCATTGTGTTTTGAGTGTGTGTTTTCAGGGCAAGAACAGAAAGGCCTGTCAGGGATCCAAAACGTGGGGTCTGCTTTCCCAGGGTATGCACACGTTCCTCAAATTGGCCTCCTCCATGGAAGGACCTGGAGCCTGCAGCTAAAAAGTCCAAATCCTGGGGATGGGGTAAAATGATAACCAGACAATACCTCAGAGCCCCAAATCTCCCTCACTTCCCCACCCCACAGAAGGACAAATCAGGAAAAACAAGACCCTGGTTTAAAGCCCTACCTGATGAGCCTCCTGGATGTGACTGTGGAATTGCTGCCACCTGGTGGCAGTATACTCTGATTCCAAGCAAGGACCCAAGGAAAAAGGGGCCTCTTGGCTATTGGACTTTCAAATTAAAGTATACAAAATTGACATTGACTTAGAGACATTGGATATGTTTTTGAAAATATTACAAGCCTCGCCGACATAGGCCATCCCCTGGGACTTAAAATCCCCAGGGTTTCCTTTTAAGCATATTTGATTCTGGGTTAGGGTCACTGCTCCACTCAGTACCAGGCACTGCGGGTGCAGCATCCCATCACATATAGTTCTCCTCTTCAAGGATATTACAGTCTCTTGGGAAAGACAACATAACTCAGTGATAACGGTGGTGAAGGGTGGTGTTAGGGTTGAAGTTCATCTGATATAGGTGTACTCCTTTGAGTCATTGGGTAAACTCCTCATGAATTAGAGATGCATTGCTAATGTAACCTTCCGTGCTGCTTTTCTTGATTGCTTGAAATCTCTTAAGAGTTGCCTATCAGTGAAATCAGAATTCCTGTATACACCACTGAGATTATGTGCTCCACTGGGGCACCTCATTAAATTCTTCAGCCACAGGTTTACGCAAGGTGAAGTTTTATGATTTTTATTCTCAGCAGTTTCAGCAGCACCTTCTTAATCTGCAGCCTCAGTGGTTGAAGAGCTGCTTGAATAGAGTTGTGATACTAGTTATTATTTCTTGATGACTGACTCTATGTCAGGGCCTTGATCAGCTCATCGTTTAATTTATCTGATTTACTCAACCAGCAAGTAATTTTCAGCTGAAAATTACTGTTCTAGACCCAGCAGCTAAGTGCCATATAATTATTCCCATGACCAATAAGGTAAGTCGATAAAGTCCTATCTCCTTGATGCTGAAAATTTTAAAATCTATGTCCTAAAGGTCTTACAGATAAGGGGACTGAAGTTTCAAGAGGTTAAAGCACTTGCCTAGTGCTTGCACAGGTAGCACTTGACCACATGAGTCTAACTTGGCCATGCAAAGGATGCAGTGCTAAAACTCTGTCGTATCTGATTTTTCTTGGTTTACCCTGGCTCTTCCCAGCTCTGGGCTGGCAATCCTGGCTGTGGAGTTTTTGAGGATCCTAAATAAATGCTTTGGAAAAACCTAGAACCTCAGAATTGGATGGGTTTAGTCTCCGTCCAGTGCATAAGGAGCATAATGTCCAGTACCCATCATTACAATATCATGTAGAATAGTTTCACTGCTTTAAAAACCCTAGTCCTCTAAAAACCCTTTTTACCCTTCCTCCTTCTTCCCCAAACCACTGAGCTTTTTGTAGTCTTTTCAAATTGGCTTCATTTAATGTTCCTGCATGTTTGTTTGTTTGTTTATCACTGACTGATATTGCATTTTGTGGGTGCACCACACATTGTTTATCCATTCACCTATTGATAGACATCTTTGGTACTTCTACACTTGGCAGTTGTAAATAAAACTGCTATAAACATTTGTGTGCATCTATTTTATTAGCATATTTTTCTTAAAAAGAGATCATCCACCAACCATCGAAATCCCTATTGAGCTTCAACCAGAGCTGTAGATATAGTGTGGAGATTACCATGGACTGCTTGGATTAGAGTCATGGCTCATTTGCTTCCTAACTATGAAACCTCAAGCAAATTACTTAGCGTTTCTGTGCTTCGATGGCCCCATCTGTAAAAAAGGTTGTTGTGAATATTAAATGAATAACGCTCCTTAATGGTGTGCATAGCTTTGTGTCTAGTGCAAAGGAAATGCTCAATAAATGTGAGCTGTTTTTTTCTTTTCCCCCAGAGATGAATACGCCTTTTTTTTTTTTTTTTTTTTTTTTTATTGACCAAAACTTTGGGCATTTTTGTGGCACTGCATAGCATGAACTGATTTAACCCATCCTGTTCTCACAGAAAGCCTATTGAGAACAGATAGGGCCGAAAGAGAGGGTACAGATTTGAATGTAAAATATTGTTATGCTAGTTGTCACTATGCATATAGGCAGAGCTAACTGACATTTCTAAACCTTTACGACTCCAAGTGTGGTCCCCGGACCTGCATCAGCATCACCTTTATTTAGGAGCTTGTTAGAAATGCAGGCTCTTCAGAGACTGCATTTGGCAGCATCTCCCATTGGTTTATATAACATGAATGTTTGAGGAGCACTGGTCTGAGAGCATCCAGGGCCAGATAAGACCTGTTAGACACACTACACCAATGAGGGTTGTGGTCAGAGGAGGCAGAGGTGCTGGACTGAGTAATGTGACCAAGAAGGATTTGCTGGGCCCTGGCCAGGTGGCTCAGTTGGTTGGAGCATTGCTCCATACACCAAAAGTTTGCCGGTTTGATTCCTGGTCAGAGCACATAACTAGGTTGCAGATTTTACCCCTGATTGGGGCATGTGTGGGAGGCAACTGATAGATGATTCTCTCTCTCTCTCTCTCTCTCTCTCTCTCTCTCTCTCTCTCTCTCTCTCTCTCTCTCTCTCTCTCTCTCTCTTCTCTCCTCTCTCTCTCTCTCTCTCTCTCTCTCTCTCTCTCTCTCTCTCTCTCTCTCTTCCCTCTCCCCTCTCCCCTCTCCCCTCTCCCCTCTCCCCTCTCCCCTCTCCTTCCCTTCCTCCCTCCCTCCCTCTTAAAAAGAAGAAGGATTTGCTGGGTGTTGGGGCCACCCACCTGCCCATGCTCACACTCCAGGACAGAGAGAGGAAGAGCTTACTCCAAGGATTTCTGCAAAGGAGGACTCATCACTCATGGGATCATTTAGGAATGGGATTGATCCCTTCAGGGATTGCCACCCATAGACCTACACTGTCCAGTACAGAGGCCATAAGCCATATCTAACTATTTAAATTTACAGTAATTGAAACAAAAGTTAAAGTTCAGTTCCTGTTTTACTAGTAAAATTTTGGGTGCTCAACCGTTACTTGTGACTAGGGGCTACTATATTGGACAGAAATGATATAGAACATTTCCCTAATTGCAGGAAATTTTATCTGACAGTAGTGCTATAGAGGGAGAAAGGTCCAAGAATCAGGGGAGCATGTGGAAGCTGCAACTCAAATTGTACCTGCTGCTTGGAAATGGAGCAGTGACCCGTGGCTCTCTGAAATCATATTATTTTGGGTTTTCAGACCCTTAGGGGCTTGGTTATTTCCAGAAGTTTTAAAAATGTCCCTTGAGGAATCAGGACCAGAACTGTGGCCACATGTGTCTTGGACAGAAAGGGCTGCATTGGGAGGCCCCCCCTGTGAAGTGCTGAGAAGGGTGTGATAGCTGCACATGCAGTGGCCTCAGGCTGGGAAGAAAGGGTCTCTATCCCCTCAAGGACAGTGGAAAGACAGAAGATGTGGGTGCTGAGTTAGATTGGCTGTTAACTAGCTGTGTCTTTCTGAAGGAGAAAATACCATAAGACACAAATTTCCTTCCAAATTCTATATTCCTCCATCGTTCTTTCTGTTTGCCACTTTTTCATGCTGCCTTTTGCTTTTTAGAGTTGATACTTACTTGGATTTTATAATGTGTTTGCCAATTTCTTTGCTCCCTATTATTTTCATTTCTTTCTACTGGATTAAATTTCCTTCCTGTTGAAGTAAATCCTTTAGTAGTTCTTTCAGCAAGGCCTGTGGAAACTAAGGTCCCTTCATCTGTATACGTCTGAAAGATTTTTATTTCCCGACCACTCTCGAATGATAGTTTAGCTGGGTATGGAATGACAGGGTGGTAATTTTTAAGTTACAGTTTAAACTTGGGTGCCCATATTGCAGGAGCTGTATGTGGTCACAGTCATACCTGGAACTTCCTTGTTGAGGTTTGGGTGGAGGGGCAGTTTTCTAATATCTCATTCACTATAGGATAATGCTTTTCTGGCTCCTTGCCCTTGACTTTGAGCCCACTCAGTTTTTGGTCATGCCCAGAGGCTACAATCTTCACTTTATCCTCTGGAAGGGATTTAAATTCAAACCTCTCAGGCTTCTGTCCGCTTGGCTATCCCCATATGTTACTGGGACTATTCCTCCTCCTCCTCGCCTTTCAACTTTGACTTCTTTCATTTCTGGCATTTGAGAGAACTTTTCTGCTTTTCCTTTCAAAGCAGGTTATGAATTTAAAATGATTATTATATTTCATGTTAAACTTTTTGTGAAAATGTTAACCCTCAATATTTGCTTCTCTTTATGTACTAGTCTTGAATATGACATACTGGATGTTCAAGCAGTACATTAATACCGTGTTTCCCTGGAAATAAGACATCCTCTGAAAATAAGACCTAGCGCAACTTTGGGAGAAAAAAATTAATATAAGACACTGTCTTATTTTCGGGGAAACAGGGTATTAAGGGAAATAGCCCTTATTCATGCTTAATTTAAGCATTCATGCTTAATTTTTTTCATCAAGTCATGTTTGTGGTGTTTATTTCTTATTTCATACTACCTACGAATATATTTCCTAACAGTAAATTTGCTTCTAATACATGGAGTAAAATCATATGTATCAAGGCATTTGACAAAAAGCTCTTTAGAATCCATTTGTACTTGCTGTTTTTAAAAAGTTTGAGAGTTAAGGCTCACTTTTTTCTTTTGTGAATGAGTAGCTGAGTTCCAGAGAGAGGAGATGACTTATCCGTGGTCACAGCTGGTGGAGGACTGGAATGCTGAACTTCCAGTTGACACATGTTATCTTTCCACCCCTTTGAGCCAGTTTTCTCATCTGTGAAATCAAGAGTTTAGATTAGATATGGATTCAGGTCCTGATTCACTACCATGTGACCTTGGGCACAGCGCTTAACCTCTCTGGGCTTCCATCTTAATAAGCCCTATCCTTTCTACTTCAGATGACTGTCAAGAGTATCAAACAGGCTTACACATCCAACAGAGCTGTAAGAAACACAAGGGCTGCAGAGAGGTTCTTGCAGTGCTGATAATTATGATGCTGTGACTGCCTCCTTCAACTCCTCTTAGAAAGAAGTGTGCTTTGCAAATGCAATGTGTTCTGATGATTTCTTTTTTTCCACTTTATTAAATCGATTGGGGTGACACTGGTTGTTATGATTTCTAAACTGGCACAGATAGGAGCAAGGAGAGCAAGGATTTCTTATGTATGTGAGCAGCAAGATGATGGGGTTTTGATACATCATAGTTTGCAGGGATTGTGACATTTGATGTTCTCTGTGAAAACTCACTGGTGTGTGAACCTCGTGTTCCACTTCCCTCACTTCTCATATGCAGGCCAAGTGCTGGAAAGCCCTGCAGGGCAAATGCTGAGTCCTGCAGAATGTTCACAAAGAGGTCAGACATAGCTCTGTCTCTTTGATTAGAACCTTGGAGATGTTCCAAATGTTGGAGGCAAATGGACACAGCTCAACCTCCAATGAATAAACACCTTGGTCCTTGCACTCCACACCCTCCCCTGCCCCCAGAAGACAGTGCTGCATAGTGGGAAACTCAGGTTCAGAATCAGAGGACCCAGCTTGAACAGACGTTGTGCCTCCTTGTGCCAGTTCCTTCAGCCATAAAATTAGGGCATCAAGTAAGTTCACCAATTTTCAATATTTTCCTTTTCTTTTCCCACTTTTGTTTCACGCCCATGAGCTATTTCATGCTGACAGAAAGTTCCTTTTAGCAGTTGTATGTGTCTGGTTAATAAAAAGAAGCCAGGAATTAATTCTTTAAAATGCCCTCTGTGAAAATAAGGCCCAGAAAGAGATGAGATGATTTATCAGTGGTCATGTGAATGTTTTTATGTTAAAAATAATCTGAAAGGGGAAAGTCACTCACATATTTCCAATATAGATGACAGTGTATTAAGGTTTCTCAAGGCCATGAGAGTAACTGGAGGAAAGAGTCAGATGAATGTCACTCTAAGCAAGTATATGATTAAAATCCTTAGGAAGACAATCCAAACTACACTTGAGCATCACCCAAGACATGGACAACATCTTTTTCAACCATGCCTCTCCTGGGGTAACTTGCATTGCCCAGCACACAGTAAGTGCTTACTAAATGCTTGTTGTAGAATGTGGTCATCTCAACTCTATGCTCTTGGCTAGGACAGTGGATGCCATGGAAATTGTTTATACCTCAGAATACGTGACAGAGGAGAAGACATAAAAAGTGAAACAAAGAACGGGCTTTCCAAGAAAAAACAGCGAGGAAAATAACAGACATGGGCTCCTTTAGTGAGTGCCTCAGAGATGGGATATAAAATGAATCCATAAAATTTTGCAAAGTGTGACTGGGGGAAGAGTACTTGTACATCCTTGTACATATCTCCTCCTCCTACACTGAACCCTGGAAGGTTGTTCTGCTTCATCCAGGAGGAAATTATGGCTGAAAATGAGGCTTAAGGGCTGCTCAGACACATCCATCAATGGCAGATGATGGTTTAAGGAATTCAGGCCTGTTTTTAATCTTTGAGGTGATGTCAAGGAGGAGACAACTGAATCCCAGAAAACTCCTAGGTTTTATGGTTGCTTTGGCTACTGACTGTCACTTGGGCAGAGCCTTCCTTAGATTATCCCCACTGATGTGATCACAAAGCATGCCTTTCGCCACGGATGTGTCCCAGGAAGCATTGCCCTCAGCTTTCTGAAGATGTGGCTCATCTCCTCAGTGCTGAGATGGGAGCTTCCTCTCTGTTGTCTCATTGGTTCTGTCTGCACAGGGGTCACCCCACAGCCACCACCTAGATTTTGCCATGGACATTTTTCTGTGTCTGCTTCATCACAGACCTTTTCAAGGCTTCTACCCATCCATACATTTTATTTTCTTGATACATTTCAAAGTACGTGGCAGACATCAGAATATTTCACCCCCTAAATACTTCAACATTGATGCCTTGATTTATTTTTTTAAATTATCATTCTTAGTTTTGTTGCTCAAGCCCATGCCCAGGGAAGTCACTGAGGGAGGTGTGAGGAATGAGGACAGCCCCTTTGTCCTGGCAGCTTTGCCCAGAGCCGATGCCACAGTCCTGGAGCATCATTTGAGAGGAAGTGTTGTGACTGCCTGTCACATGTCCCATTAGTCCAACTGGGAGGTTAGCCATCCCTTCTGTTTCCGTCCCTTCCAAGACCTTTCTGTGGTCAGGAAGTCAGCTTCAAAGCTTGAAGGGGGGAGTCCTGCCATGCTGCTATACTCGGTCATACCCAGTGCCTCAGACCTGCTCTGCCCTCTGCCCTGGGCACTCTGGACTTGCTGCTTTATTAGTCAGACCCCTAAGGATCCAGTGTCATTTAAAGCTGTCACCTCTCTGCTCAGATGAACAGAGAAGAGGTCAGGAGAAAAGAAAGAACTTTAGGGAGAACACACAGGAACTTCCTGGGAAACCTAGAATTGGAACCTGGTGTCCAAACCCTCTCTGCCCAGGACGTTATCTACTTGGCCTGGTAGCCAGGACTCTGCATAAGCCTTGAATGGTCCCTTCCTATGTCCTGGAGATTCTAAGCATCTGTGGGCCTGCAACAAATATTTTTTGAGTGTTTACTACGTACCAGGCAGTTCCATGAACAAGGAACTATCAGGGATGCATCAGTGAAAAAAACAGATGAAACTTCCTGCTCTCATCGAGCATCTTTCTGTTCTAGTTGGAGAAGCTAAACTATAAACAATGAATATAATAATGTGATTAAGTGTATTTACTTCCCCGTCTCTGGCAGATGCAGAGGCGGCTGCCTTCAGCAATCATGGCTGTTTTCTTTTTCGTTTCCCTCCCAAGGAGTCCTTCATGACCCTGGAATATACATGGTGGTTTGTGCAGCATCCTGACATGCCTTTCTTTCCATAACTCGCTGCCTCGAGCCAGCTCCCTGGTTATTAGAGAAGAGAAGTGGTTATGGCAGGAGATGATGAGGCTTCATCCTGGCTGCTAGCTCAGCTGACACAGGAGAACTGCCATCTTAGGGTTTGGTTAGGAGCTCATGTCCGGTTTGGCAGAGAAGACCCTGGCCTTGGGCTCCCTGGTGATGGGATTTGGGTTCTGCAGCCTCACCACTGCTATCCGCTCAGTCTCCCTCTGCCTCATTGGTTCTCAACCAGGGCTAGGTAGGGCCACTGCCCAGGGGTCACTTAGAAACATGTGGGGTGTCATTCTGGTTTGCACAATGACTAGAATCCTCTAGCATTTAGAGAGTGGGAGCCTGGGATGCTAAAACTCCTGCAACGAATAGGACATTCCTGCCCAATGAATTTTCTTGTTCAAAATGCCAATAATGTCTCTCTAGACTAACATTGTCAAGAGGAAGACCTTGTAGCCCCTGAGGCTGCGTAGACAGTTCTGATAAAAGCTCAGAACTGAGAGTGTGCTGTCTTCAGACCTTGCCCAGGGGTTCCACTGCTCTGAACCTTGTCTATTAGATCTTTGGTAAAATAGGTCTTGATTTTCTCATGCAATGGATTAAGGGACAGACAGGTATGCACAGCCCCCAGGATTCTACCACATAATGCCGTAGTCGGCAAACGGCAGCTCGTGAGCCATATGCGGCTCTTCAGGCCCTTGAGTGTGGCTCCTTCCACAAAATTCCACAGCCTTGGCGAGTCTTATTTTGAAGAAATGGCATTAGAAGAAGTTTAAGTTTAAAAAATTTGGCTCTCAAAAGAAATTTTAATCGTTGTACTGTTGATATTTGGCTCTGTTGACTAATGAGTTTGCTGACCACTAATATAGGCATGGAGATCATTACCATTGGCCCAGTGCCAGCGATGGTCTAACTGCTCCCTCTGTGCTCTGTGACGGGGACACAGCTGTCTAGCCTCTAGGCAAAGGCCCAGCCACAGTGACCCCACTCCCTGCTCCACACAAAGGGGCCACCAGGGTCAGCCTGCACGCCCAGGCTCCCCTCACAGAACTGAACAGCTCCTCACCGCCTGCGGTGCAACCCTTCAGCCCAGTGACACTTTACTGGCAGGGCCCGTGTCAGCCCCCAGGGCTGGCTGCCCAGGGAAGTGCTTGGCACTGGAGCCAGAGGCTGCAGAACATATTTCCAGTGGGGCTTCCAGGCCAAGAGCTTCTGCCCCTTCCCACCACTGTTCCTGCTCGCCCTGCCGCCTGCCCGGTGCATTAGCATTTAAATATATCAGAGTCCTCTCCCCTCAAGCCTGCTCCCCACATTGAGTCTACCAGGGAGGGTGCATTTGAATCCTCCTCCTGTGACTCCCTTCCCTCATAATGGCCATACTGTATTCATCGGCTTCTGTATGTGGCATTAGCCAAAAGAAGGAGAGAGGGTGCCTAGCAACCCGGAGGGAGCTGAGAAAGAGGTGGGAAGGAAGTGATTTTCATGTAATTATTCACTTCTACAAAAGACGTTGTCAGGTACACACTGGAAACACAGCTGTTGTATTATTCTCCTAACCTACTTTTAATCTTTTGAGAATCTTTACCAATAAAAAAGGCTAAAAGAAAGAGCTTAGTTCAGCCATTTTCTGCCAGGCCATATAAGTTACGTTTCTGACTCAATCAAAGGCTCTGCTTACAAAGGTTGTGTTGTATGTGTTTTTGTGTGTCTGTGTGTGGCTGTCTGAAAATAAAATGTTAAAGGAAAAGGCTGTGGGGTCTGAGCCCCAGGAGGGCCACCAAGCCCTGTCCTGGCTACTTGGATCCAGCCGCATGCACTGTTGGGTCTGGAGGTTTTCACGCATCTTCTTGCCCGGGCACTGGGACAGCAAGGAGCCTGGGAGCAGCGAGATGTTGGCTCCTTCTGTCCCTCACTGCTGTGCCCAGGCTCGCTAACCAAAGGGTGGCACTGCCGTGTTCAGTGCTGCTCAGAAAAATGACAAGTTCACCTGCTGGAGAGGGGGATGAGATTGCAGAAAATATATAGGAGCTTGTGTTCATAGTGGAGTGGAGAAATGTTAGACAGCCAAAGAAATCAGATTAAGGGAATTGTACCAGTACCAGGTACTGCATACCTTACAGTCACTGTTTCTTACCTTCACTGCCAAGGCATTGAGGCTCAGAGAGGTAAAATGACTCGCCCAAGGTTACACAGCAGGTAAAGGGAAAGGCAGGGCTCCAAACCAGGTCTGCCTGGCCCTTTTCATGAAGCCCCAGCAAGGCTGGGAACCAGGCACCTGACAAAAGCCATCTCGTTTCATTTAGTCCCCTCTGCATGGTGCTTTCTGTGCCTCCCCCGAGGCCAGTTCCAGAGGTTCATCTATCCCTTAGGCCAAGGGGACTCCTCACACAGTGGCCAGTGTGTACATCTCTCCAAAGTTAAATGGACAAGTGACTTCACTTCTCTGGGGCTTAGTTTTTTCATCTATGAAAAGGCAATAACAATACACCCTCTGAATTTAACCCTGTAAAGTCCTTAGAACAGCCTTGGTATGTCATAGGTGCTGACAGAGGTGAGCTGGTGTCATCATGATTTTCAGCAACACCCTCACCACACACCTCCTTTGGTGGTGCTTTTGTAGCAGGATGGGTTCACACTGCACGTGTCAGAGACCTCGGAGTGTCAGTGCAGCAATCACCACCAACACCAGGGTGCAGAGATGGAAATACCTGGCCTTCCTGCTGGCAACAGCTGTGGTGATGATTAGAGGCCCTGCTCTTCTACTCTGACGGGTGACTCTGTTTGTAGATCTGAAAGCAGTATCTAGGGAGCCTTTTTTCTGTAGCCCATGCTGCCTTACACACCTAATTCCCTATCAGTGCCCCGAGCAGCAGCTGCACCTTCATGGAGCTGGCGGGCCCTGGCTCCTGCTGCCAACACTCGCATCTCTTACAGCCCCCTCACTCATTCCTCTCCACCAGATGTGCTATAGCTTATCTGTCTCATATATGGTCTGTCTGTCCTGCTAGAATGGCAGCTCCCCTTGAGGACAGGAGCTTCTGGAACTGTGCCTGGCACAGGTGGATGCTCAGTCCACGTTTATTGTGTGGAAAAGGGAAGAGGCTTTTTCTTTTTTGTAGATGTTTTAAGACCAGTGTATCCTGGGGAGGAATCTGTGTTGACTGAGCACTTACTGTTTATTAGAGTTCATGGCTGGGTTTCTGAGCACTTCTTCAATGCTCTCCAAGAGTCAGGCCCTAGGCCAAATCTTTGTTTCTCACACATCATCTTATTTAACCTTTTGTGGGTGAGAGAGAGGGAGTTGCTAACCACATATGTACAACTAGAGGCCCGGTGCATAAAATTTGTGCATGGAGTCCTGCACCCTCTCCAATCTGGGACCCCTGGGGGGATGTCTCAATGTTGGTTTGGGCCTGATCCCACAGGGATCACCCCTAACCACCTCAGCCTGCTGGTCTTATTACCCCTAACTCCTCCCCTGCTGGTCTTATCACCCCTATCTGCCCTCCCCTGCCAGCCTGATCACCCCTAACCTCCTAGGTCTCTGCCCCTGCCACCATGGCTTTGTCTGGAAGGATGTCTGGTCTAATTAGCATATTATCCTTTTATTAGTATAGATGACCTCCCCCTACTTCCCTAGTCGAATAAGTCACTCATCTCACAGTGAGAAAAAAACATGAAGCTTTCTCCCCAAACTTCTAAGACATTAGACATTCCACTTAGTGGCCAAGGTTGGAAGGTTGGGAGAAGAGGAGAGTGTTTCCACCAGTACACACAGAAGTCTCTGACCTGAGCATAACAACATCCACCTCTGGGCAGCCTCTGGGTCACAGGACATAAGAAGGTGCCTTATAAACTGTAAAGTGCTATCCATGTGGACTGGGGCACCATATACTGAGAATCTGTCATGACAAATGCTTCTGAGTGTGAGAAGAGAAGAATTGATCTTGTCTATCCATCCTTCCTAGTATCATTGAGGACCTACTCTCTGTGCTGGGCCCTGAGGGTCTAGTTAAAAAGCTGAGTTATATCCCAATTTATTGCTTTCTGCTCCTACTGTGCACCAGGGCTTGTTGGAACCAGTTGCCCAAAAGAGGTGAAGTTGCCTCAGAGCTGGAGGGCGGGACCACCTCTCTTCTAAAGGGGCTCCACTCCCCTGTTACCATGCAAATCTGTCCTCCAAACCTCTGAATGTGGCTGCGCTGCCAGAACGCCCCCCATTCATTGCTAAAGAACATAGGGAGTGATCCGTTCCTCAGCTACTGACCCAGCTTCCTTAGGGTTTGTTTTGTGGAGACTATTTTCCCTTCAAATTGTGTTGAGAAATAGGAAGCCCTTTCTCCATGGAGCTGTCCCCCTTTGTAGCATCCTGGGACATGCTGGTCAATGGGGCTCAGTGGCCTGGTCTTCCTTTCATTGCGGTGGGGTTGCCTTTGTCCTATTTGACTTGACAGCCACAGAGCTGTTTAAATCACAGCTGAAACTCTGGCCTGCTCGGCATACCAGGAGGCCTCAGCACTTTACTGTAAAACCTGGAGCCAGATGCCTTGGGTTCAAACCTCACTCTCTCCCTTATTAGCTTTTTGACCTTTTATGGGTCCATTTTCTCTTGTATAAAAATGGAAATGCTAATACCTTACTGACATGGTTCTGTAAATTGTGAGATTGTGTACATGAGTACACAGTAGGTTTTTAATAAATGTTATCTCAAGTTTTTAGACCCAAGGCATCATCAAATTGATAGAAAGGTTCATAAATGTTTTCTCACCCTGTTTTATTAGGCTCTTAGTTCTACTGTTGTCAAATCATTCCAATGACTACCATGACCTTGTTTGATTTCTGGGTGTTTATGGAGTTCCTAGTTTAAGAAAAAAAGTAGCCTTATATGAAATAGACTTAGGATAATGCCTATAGGAGAGATAATTCTATGTGTTCACCAACCACTTATTGGGAAGACTACATATCCCAAACTTTCTTGCATTTAAGTTGGGATGTGACTTAGTTCTGATCAATAGTATGTGGACAGAGTGATAAAAGTACCTCCCAAATCTGGCTCTTAAAAATTTCAAAAGCAAACCTCCGGCTCCTGTTCCTCTGCCTCAGAGGCTGTGTTGACATGGAATATCATAAGGTAGGAAGGCTTGGGTCACTAGGTGAATGGACCGAAGAGATCCCCTTCACAGTCTGCATATGGTTTTGTGTGGGCTAGAAATAAACTTCTGTTATGCTAAGCCATTGAGATTTGAGGATTTACTGTGTAATCCAGCATAGCCTATCAGTAATGATCTTAACAAACGCAGTCGCTTCCTCATGAGTTAATTTATTCTTTCCCAGACTGAGGGAGGAGGCTGACAATTGGGGCCCTGTTGCATTTTCTCAACCACAGGCATAAGTTTGAGAACATAGATGTACAGAGGTTATGCCAGTCTTTTAAGGAGTCTAGTGATACAGATCCCTTGTGAATACATATCACTCTTCTTTGTGAGACTTTTTCCTGGAAATCTAATCCTGAAAAGTTTTGGGCTCTGCATGCCTAATGAGCAGAAAAGTTGACGTCAGCATGGGTTTTCCAAACGTGAAAATTAGAAAACGCTAGTGGAGAAAGTTTAGGATCTTGAGTCAAGGAGGTGGTAAGTTATAGCTAAAATTTTGATGACTTCCAAATCCCAGACCTAGACATTTAGCCCTAGACTTTCCGGCTGTCTCCTACACATCTTACTCAGTTGTCTCAAACTTGCCTTGCCCAGACTATATACTCAGCCATTTCCCCACATTACACCTTCAACCTCACTTTAAAAAGCTGGTTCATCTTTCAGTATGCTACCCCCATCTACCAAATTGCGCAACTAGGGTCTTTTGCCACCCTCATTCAAAACCAACCTTATTTATTCTGCTCTCTAAAGATTTCTTACAAACCAGGGAGACAAGATGGCAACAGTAAAAAAAAAAAAGAATGGGAGATTTTAAAAATTCCCAGAATCTCTTTATCCAAACAGAGAAACTAAGATAGTAAAACAAAAAGCCAATGAATAGCTTAACTAGGTGACTCCATGAACCCTAAAATGTGAAGAGGTGGGGGCTAAACACCAACAGCAATAATATCTGCTGCATTTTATCAACTCTGTGGGATGAGATGAAGATGAAGATGAAGGCAAAGGGAATTCAGAAGAATGAGATCCAGGAAACCCCGAAATCTCTAACGTGTACTCACCCCTAGGAGGAGAGGACTCTGGGAGTAGAAGCTTGGTGGAGCTATCTGAGGATGCCAGCCAAAACTAGGAGGGATATATGCAGGCTCCAAGTCATAGGTGAGTGTTGGAGGACTGTGGGAAGTTTGGGAAGAGGTCTGGGCCCTGGGACTCTAGGGACTCATCAGCTGAGGCTTCATGGCCAGAGAGAACCACACATTGATGAGAAACCACTGGAAGCAGATTCCAGATTGAGCAGGACAGAGACACTAGAGGAAACAAAAATAAATTTTGGACAAGAGTAGAGGAAGGGGACAGAGGACAATTTCAGGAAGTACTGTCTGCACAGTCATATTTTTAAAGACTTTTTGTTAATAACAAAAGAGAAAATAGCCATGGAACTGTGAAGTTAAAAAACTATATCCTGGGATACACTATTCTTCTACACAAAACCCCCTTCTAAGAGTATAAAAAGGTGCATCTTGCCTACATATGAGCAATAAGAAAAGACTGTGATCAAATCCCATAGAAAGCTATTATAATGGGGGGGAAATGAGCAGAATAGCATTTCTACAGGTAATTAATGCATTCTACAAAGACAGATCCATAAAACATCTGAACACTGAAGCTTAATATTTCAAAAACAGCTAAAAGAAATTAAATCAACTGATGCTTTGAAACAACAGCAAAAGTGAAATTGTTAGACAAAAAGAAGATTTGAAAAGATGGCTTCTGAAAGAAAAAATATTTCAGGAGAACAAAGTAAAAGGAATAAAAGAGTAAATGAACACCATGGATAATATTATAAGGAAAACAGAAGATGGAGAGGCAAAAAAATAAAGTCAGAAATGCAGAAAGAGCTTTATTATTTTTTTAAATGCTGTGTGGGTAACCAGAAAAAGTGATAAGTATAGAAGACAAGCAAAGAAGATCCAACATACAAACAAGTTGCTAAAGAAGAAATCAAAAGCAATGGAAAAGAACACCTCTCACCCCCTAAAATGTGAGAGTTGAATTTGCATCTTGAAGAAGTACACCACATAGCTGGGAAAATGAACCCAGAATAGTCAACATAAGACATACTTTAATAAAATTATTGGACTTTAAAGAAAGTGGAAAACTCCTATTGGTCATTCAGACAAATAGAGTAAGTGCTTTATAAGGGAAACAAATTAGAGTTGCCTCAGACTTTTCTACAGCAGCACTCTGTGCCAGAAGACAACTAAGCAACATGTTCAAGATTCTCAGGAATAGAAAAGGAGAACCAAGGATTTTTATATACAGTCAGCTATTAAGAACGTGCAGGAACCAGGGATATGTTATTTCCTATGAGCCTTTCCAGAGAAATTTACTAGAAAGCAAGATGCAGGCAACCAAACTGACTAGAGAGGTATAAACATAAAGGAGTGAACATTAAATTTATAGTCACCTATAGAACTCACACTAATTAATGGCTATGAGGGAGATAATAGTTAATGGTTGTATGTTCTGTTGATGCAGATACAATGCAAATGTTAAAAATTATGAGAGAATGGAGTGTGTATATGAAAAGTAGAATAAAATCATAGATTGCCTTTAAGTGTTAACTGGAAAAAATTGATTTTTTTTTTTTTTCCAAATTAGATGCTAGAGGAAAGGGAAAGAAGAAAATTTGAGGCTGCTGGCTAATTTCAATATTCCTCATGGTAGGAAATCAACAGACATTGCCAAAAAGAGGGAAGGCTAAGGGTACTATATGAAGGTGTTGACTTAATGGTAACCATCAAAATAATCATGGCAGGCTATTTCCTACAGAAGAAGGGGAGCAAGAGGGAAAAAATCATTCAAGAACACATTCCCCTCTCACATGAACCTCTAGACCCATCATGACCCCTCTCATTGCTTCTCCAGTCTTTGAAGGTGTGCCTCCTCCACAAAGCCTTCTCTGATTAGAACATGCTAATCTTCCCCCTCATCTATCCCTCCTAGGCACTAGGTACCTTGTTATCTTATCTGACCCGCAGACAGAGATGGAGTGCTATATATAATGGTACAGTACCTTTTTAAGAGTCTGGCACAGGATTCTGCACACAGAAAGCATTTAATAAATGGTGGTTCATCAGCAATTCAGGATTGGTTGAAGGATTTGGGCTTATAGCCTCTAGGCTTTTCTAAGAGCTTTAATGTTGCTATTTGTCTGAATTCTTTCAATTTGAAGTGACAGCCAAACCCATTCAAATTGACTTAAGAAAAATAGCTCTGAAGTTGAAATGTTCTAGGGTAGGTCTTATTTCAGGTATGGCTGGACCTAGAAAGAACCAGTGCCCCCTGGACCTTGATTCAAATCGCATCACCCATATCAGTTTTTCTTTGCTCTCCAGTGTTTCCCAAACTTCTCTCATGATGAGAATCACCTGGTGGAGTTGTTAAACTACAGATTCCTGAATCCCAACTAAGAAATGCTAAACTAGAATTTCTGGGAACATATAGGTAAAATTGTATACTTAACTTAGTGCTCTTCTTAGAGCACTATAAAATTGTATACTTAACTTAGTGCTCTTCTTAGAGCACTATAAAATTGTATACTTAACTTAGTGCTCTTCTTAGAGCACTATAAAATTGTATACTTAACTTAGTGCTCTTCTTAGAGCACTAAGTTAAGTATACAATTTTACCTATATGTTCCCAGAAATTCTAGTTTAGCATTTCTTAGTTGGGATTCAGGAATCTGTAGTTTAACAACTCCACCAGGTGATTCTCATCATGAGAGAAGTTTGGGAAACACTGCTCTAGACTAGGGGTGTTGAACTCAATCAGAGAAGGGGCCAAAATCTAAAATCCAGCCTAAATCGTGGGCCGAATGGTTTACTGAACAGTCATAAACTGACAATGTCATAAACTGACAGCGGAGTGCAGTGATGACAGCGCGGTGCGGGCCACATTGCAAGGCCTGGCGGGCTGGATTTGGCCCGCGGGCCTTGTGTTTGACACATGTGCTCTAGACTCTGCTTTCCTCCGTGTTGGCTTCCTTCTCAGTCAGGATCTTCTCTTGTGGTCAAGCATGTATCCTATCCGCTTGGTTTCACTAAAAGTCCCAGAATGAGTTTCATTGGCTTGGTTTGTGTCATGAGCTCATCCCTGACCAAGTCATTGTGGCCAAGACAAATGCTTTGATTGGTCAGGCATTGGGTCACGTGACTATCCCTGAAGCTATCACTGAGAGGGGGAGAGGTGGTTTCCCAAAGGAAAATCGGGGTGCTGTTACCTGGAAAGAGAAGCTGGATTGTGTGTGGGCAAACACAACAGACAGATGGGTTAGCGTTGACATGCTCAGTGAACAAACTACAAGAAAAATCTCTGCAAGTGAATAATCATGGTTTGTGGGCTCATCTTTGAGACATGTGGATGGAAAGCTCTCTTTGGTATTTTCAAACTCAGAGAGTTTATTTACCATGTTGGTGGGGGGTTAGGGGACCACTGGGTATGGGGCCCAGCTTCGATGGAGAAACCAGCTTTCCCACACGGCTGGGGGCTTCTCTCACTGGCCCGGGAGGAGGCATTAAAAACAAGTGTGAAACTCCGTGCACTGAGCATCCCTGCAGGCATCTCCTGGGAGCTGTTTCCTGAGTCAGCAGCTGTGCTGTGTTTTGCTCTTCCGAGGCCTTTGAGATTTGAAGAAAGCACCGACCCCTGCACCTTGAAATTCTTCTTTTTTTCCAGGCAAATTACATGTATTTTCTCTCTCTTGGGGATTTGAGGTAATTTGGGTAAAAAGGAATCTACTGAGGGGGCAAATGGGGAAACAACAGTATGACTTTAAAACATATCAGTTTCTCTCCTAAATTCGTAAACACTTTTCCTGCACTGGACCCTTCCTGTCAACATTTAAGCATCCTTAAGTTTTCACCATTTAAAATAAATCCTCCCTAAATTTTACTAACCTTTTCACTACTACTTCATCTCCCATCTCCCCTTTAAAGCAAGATTTCTTAAGAAAGTTCTTTACATTCCCACTTTCATTTCCTCCTCATATTTCAACCCACTCTGATCTGCTGGCATTCCCCCATCCCTCCAATACACACACTTCATGAAAGAACTCTCCCTAAGTTCCTTGTTTAGCGTTAAGACACTAAACCCAATGACCCTGTGTTAGAGGGGGGAACGTATTCATTTCTTAGGTTGAGAGGCAATGTCATGATCTTCAGTTTTAATAGCTATTTGTTGAATGATTTAGTGAAATCAAGCAAATCCAGGGAAGAGCGCCCTGTACTATGTATAATCAAATCCCCAAGGAAGAGAAAATAGAACCATGTTGCCTGGAAAGAGGAGAGTTTTGGGGTCCAGTAGGCATAGGTGTTTTCTTCAGATCTTGAAAGTGTTGCCGCATAGAAGAGAGAGATGTGGTTTTGGTGGCTCCAGGGCTAGGAACACAAGAAGAGAGATTTGCTCTCATTTTAAGAAATGTTCTAATGGTTAGAATGCTCTGAGGAAGAAGGGGGCTGCATCAGGAGAGAGCACTCCCTGTCACTGGCAGTAATCAAGTAGAAACTGTTCTGTCAGAAGTGCTCAGAAGAGAGTTTTGTGTTGAGTGAGAGGTCACACCTGAAGATGTCTGAAATTGTGGGGTTGGTCTAAGCATGCTTCTCTAAGGTGGGTCTCCATGAGCTTGTGTCTTCCACTCCCAGCTGTGTAGTCTTGAGCAAGTTACTCAACCTCTCTGTTTTGGAGTTTCCTCAGCTATAAAAAGGGGTTAATAAAAACACGTCTGTGTAGGGTTACTGTGAATATTCAAGTACAGTAATGACATAGGACTCAGCACTGCTGCTGGGCACGTTGTGTTTAATAAACATTTGCTAGTGTTTGTATTTGGTGCAAAGCCCTGTTCTTAGATGCTTTAGAATCGAGTGCCATCTAAGAACAGGGCTTTGCACATAAGAAGCCTAAAATGCATGTCTTTTGAAAAGTGATAAAGATTTGGGGGGCTCTCCCCTTCTCTTGCTGTCCCTTTGCCACTTTTTATGCTCGGGCCAGCTATGCCAATAGGAAACCCTAAACAGAATTCTAGAACAGTCTTCTCCTGGTAGTCTTAATCACAAACGCGAAAAATCACTCATCTCGGTTTAAACATGCCAATGAGCATGTTCCAAGTCCCAGGAGCGTACACTCCATGCCGTGTGAATCCTCTCAACATGCCTGCAGGGGAAGTTCACTCCTTACTTTGCAGATGAGGAGACTATGTCTCAGAAAGGTTTCACAGTTGGGATCTAAACATCCAAGTTCTTAATATTTAGTGAACTATTATCCATAATCTCTGAAAAATCCTGGGATCAATTAAGGAAATGTAAACTTAATCAAGTGGTCCCCAAGAATAGAGCTTCTAAAAAATATGTTCTTAAGGTTAGGAAGTTTGGGTGTCGTTTTGTCTAGGCTCATCGGAGGATGGGTGTGGATGGGGGATTTCAGAGAACAGAGCCGACTTCTCTCTGTGCCAACTTCTTTGTGCCTTTCTACAGGTCTGGGTAGATGCTGGAACGCAGATCTTTTTCTCTTATGCCATCTGCCTGGGCTGTCTGACTGCTCTGGGAAGTTATAACAATTACAACAACAACTGCTACAGGTAAGCATTTCCCCGGGCCCTGTCAGCTTTCCACCAAACCCTGAGAGCTCTCCACTCAGCCTAGCTAGCTCATGTTTGCAGAGCCCACCATGCAGAGCCGGACAGATGGGCTATTTCTCAGCCTCTCCCTGGACCAGGATCAAAGAGTAGGCCATGGAGGAGCTGGGAGAATAACAAATATGATCAGAGTGCATTCTAGGATGCAAAGGAATCCACTCTGGAATCTTACCCAGGCCTCCATCTCACCCTTTTCCCAGAGTAGATAAGTGACTTGTCCCAGGTCACATAGCTAGTAAGTGGCATAGTTGGGATTTGAACCCAGGTCTTCTGACACTAAGGGCCTTGTACTTCTGCCATTTTTTCAAAAACCTACTCCTGCCACTTCTCATTTGACAGTAGGGAACAGACAGGGCTGTTCCCAGCACAAGGAGGGGGATTTATGTGGGGGTGAGCGAGGCTGTCTGACTGTGGCTGTCTGTTCTGCCACATTGCTGAGACTTACAGAGGGGCAAGGACTTGCCACAGTCACCCAGCAGTGCATGGTGGAGCAGACATTTGCATCCTGGTCTCTAAGTCTAGGGCCATGGTCTGTTTGCTGGATCCCTGCACTCCTGAACTTAGTGCTGGTCACAGTAGGTGAATATTTCGGGATGGCTGGATAGCACATCTCTTTCTTAGAATCCAAGAGCTCCTTATTCTGGCATAAACTCAGGGAATAATGGCAATGAAGCCACCTCTGATCACAGGTTTTTTGAGAAAGGAAGAATTTTTCAGCAAATGATTCTGAGAAAGCAGAAGTATTGGAGGGGATAATGAAGATAGATACTCATACTCTGTCTCATATATGCACCATAATAAGTTTCAGACTGATTAAAGAGTTAAATATTTTTAAGAGGAAACCATTCTGAAACTAGGAAGAAAATTCCAGTGTGTGATTTCACACACACACACACACACACACACACACACACACACCCCAAGCAATTCTCAGAACCAGCTGGGTGTCCTTCAATTCAACTCCATTCTGACACTGTATAGACAATGTCAGAGATCACATCAAGTTCCACAAGTTAAGAACTGAGTCCAACAAGACTGCCCTTCCTTCTTCAGACTGCAATTGCAAGTCCAGGTTGTCATCTGTGCTTCTGACTGACTGGCTATAGATTGGCAATGACCCCCTAGTTGGGTTTAATTTATTTTTAGAATGGCTCACAGAATTCAGGGAAACATTGTACTCACTAGATTACTGGTTTCTTATAAAAAGGATGTTAACTCAGGAACAGCCAGATAGAAGAGCTGCCATGCCCTCCCAGTGCCACTCTCCCCAAATCTCCGTCTGTTCACCAATCTGGAAGCTCTCTAAATCCGACCCATTTGGTGTTGTGTGCATGTGTGTGAGGCTTCATTACATAGGCATGATTGATTAAATCATTGGCCATTAGTGATAAAATTGAATGTCTAGCCTCTCTCCCCTCCTTGGTGGTCAGGGGATGGCATCCTCTCGGAAAGCTGGCTTCGTGATAACATTATTAACCCATTTGTTCAGTCAGCATTATGTGTCTATCAAGTGTGAGACACCAGGATACAGATACAGATCGCAATGGCATACCCCACATCTATAGTTTGTAACTTGGGGAATCTCAGGAAGTGAAAGGTCCAACATGCAGAAAAGAAAAGCTGCTGTGGAATCCATGCACAATTAGGCAGCAAGTTGTACTGTTCCTGTGGGCCTTTGGGTAGACAGGTAATTAGGTATGGCTGGACAGAGGCATACTGGAGAGGTAGAAGGTTGTCCATAAGATCCCTTCTACCTCGTTGTCAGGGAGGTAGGTCTGAAGGATGGTGAGAGGTAAAGCACTCATGAGCCACAACACAACGTGGTAACCATGGGCAGGAAGGGAAAGGCCATGGGACAGGGAGAGCAGCACAGCAGACCTCAAGTCCAGGTTGAGTGTGACCCCCTTGGGAATTGGAGATGGATGCTATCTGCATACACTTATCAGCACTCCAGCAGCCAGCGTTCAGCACTGGCCCTCTGTGCTGGGCACTGAGGAAATAACTTGGTCACTGACAATCACCTCCAGCTAGGCTGTCAGCTCATGAGGACATGGGCTGGCTCTTCTTTTGTGTCATCATCCCTCACGCAAGCATAGCATAGGTCTGGCTGACATGTAAGGAAGCATGGAAGGGCCACAGCATTATGCAGATGAGGAAACTGAGGCCCGAGAGTAAGTCACTTGTGTTCACATTGTCAGTAATGGAATGTGGCTTTGAACTGGGTCTTTCTATTCCTCATTACCAGGCATGACCAATTTTTTCCCAACTACAGCAGCTGGCGCAGATTTGGCCAAGACTGCCTGGTTGTCAGGATGTGTCTAGAGGCAGGGGCAACTTTCTTCCCCACTGAGCACGTGGGTGAATATGCTGGTCGCTCATCATCCCTTTTGTTTCCCCACCCAACAGGCAGGTTTCTCTTCCTCCCATCAGCTGAGGAAACTCAGTCTCCTAAGTGACATCGCCGAATAGGAAGGCTTGTTTTATTTCCTTTTCCAAGTTGCTAGCAGGTCTTCCCAACTCAGAGAGAGTAAATTAGTACCCTCTCTTCTGACAGCATAATAGCTTCTGGAGGTCTTCAAGGCTGGCTCAGCTGCTGCCAATTTCACAGCACTTGTTACATAAGCTTTTCACCTAAAAGGTTCCCTGTGGGGGAGGAATTAGAGGGATGGAGACAGAGCAAACCAGGTGGGGAAAATTCTCCACGCAGCTAAGCTCCTGAGGGTGCGGAGTGCCGGGCACAAGACTGAAAGGGCCCTCGGGTCATCTCAGAGCCTCCCTGTGGTGTGAGAAACTTCTCCTGAGGCCTCAGGGGCAAGATGAGGACTTTGTGAGAAGGAACAATGGTTTCTCAGCAGCCATATGATGCTCAGAAACAGTTATCCAGGAGTCAGTGTTTGGAGGTCTAAATTCTTAGGGAGCATCTTTTTTGTGTAATTGCTAGAAAAAGCCTGGGCTTTGTTGTCTGAGATAAATGCATGCACATCTCAACTTCACCACCTGATGACTGTGAAACCTCCTCCCTGAGCCTCTGGATTTTGCGATATGGTGTTCAAAAAACCCTAGCACGGGACTGGACATGTTGCAAATCCAAATGATACAGAATTCCAGAGGACATGGAGAAAACATTTTCCTCACCAGTACCACCTTGTTTCCCACTGTTGGATAAGTCAGGGTCAAGAAACAGGCACGAAGAGCAGATTTATTCCAATCCTAGGGGTAACTCTGCCTTACCCTGGGGTGAGCTGAATTTCCTTTTGAGAGGTGATACATCAGGCTTGAAGATAAAGTTCCCATGTCTGCCAGCCCATCCTTCATCCACACTACCAGAGAGTTCTTTAAAGGAACTCTGTATCAGTCACTCACTGCCACAATAATGCTGTGTAATAAACAGCCCCAAAACTCAGTGGCTTACCACAACAAGCATTTCTTATTATTGCACCTAAGTTTGCTGGTCAGTGGGGGAAGTTCTCCTTAGGGCTGTGGGTTGAATGGGTTTGTCTCTAGGATCCAGGCCAGGCTCAAGTCTGGTCTATATGGGTACATTCTGGGTTCAGGCTGCAGGGACAGCAGTTCTCCTGTGGAAGTTCTCATGGCAAGTCACGGAAGGGATAAAGGACAAATCATATCACACCAGTCTATCTGTGGCCTCTGTTTGTATTATATTTGATTACATCCATTAACCAAAGCAAGTCACCTGTCAGATATACTCCACCTCAAGGAAGAAGACAGGGGGACAACTATTTGCTGGAAAATGATTTAATCTATCACAAGGCCCAAGAGTCAATAGATTGAATCTACCCCAGCTCCTTGTCTTATAGCCGGTGAGATCAGGACCAGAGAAAATATATTGCGGAGAGAATTGGAACCCTGAGCCCGTCTAGTGTTCTCTCCACTATGCCCTTGATTCTCAGAGTCATTACAAGACAACAGGGTGTTACAGTCACTGACATTTATGTACCCTTTGGTTATATTACAAAAAATATAGTGTCAGGAGGAGAGGAGGTGAGAGTTTACTTCTGTTCTTTTTTTTTCTTTTTCTTTTTTAATATATTTAATTTTTTTACAGAGAGGAAGGGAGAGGGATAGAGAGTTAGAAACATCGATGAGAGAGAAACATCAATCAGCTGCCTCTTGCACACCTCCCACTGGGATATGCCTGCCACCAAGGCACATGCCCTTGACCAGAATCAAACCTGGGACCTTTTAGTCCACAGGCTGACACTCTATCCACTGAGCCAAACTGGTTAGGGCTGCTTCTGTTCTTAATCTAGTGTTCATTGTGACATTGGAAGAGAGGACTGTCACTGCTCCGATAAATCTCTCTATGAGGGACTACCTAGAAGGGCTACCTTCTAGCAGCAGCAGAGCAGGGGCTGAGCAGGGAGGTCTGTGGGTGCTGCTCTGGGAGAAAGTGTGGACAGGAGGGATGTCTTCTCCCAGGCCTGTGGGGAGCTTGCAGTCTGAAGCCCGTGGGTGCTCCCTGGCTGAGAAGCAGCCATTTCTCAGAGGCTTCTCTGGCCTTCTTTTTTGAGCTCCTAGAAAATCAGTCCTCTCCTGCTTTCCATGACTTTATCTCCTGCCAGGGACTTGGGGGATGGAACAGTGGTTTGTTTCAAAGTGTATTCTTACTAGTTGTGCAGTTTCCCATTTGCCATTTCTCTGCTGCCTACCTGCCCACTTCCTCTCCATGTTCTGATCTGTGACCTACTTATCATCTAGAAGTGCAGCAGATGTGTGACCATGGGCCAGCCACCTAACCCCTCTGAACCACCAGGGCTTCATCAGGCAGAGGGTGCTCTCTGTGCGCTCACTGCCCTGCCCACACACAAGTGCTCAGGCAGAATGTTCCAGCCTGTGCCACCCCCTCTGACCTGAGCGCCTCTCACTGCTTCCCCACAGGGACTGCATCATGCTCTGTTGTCTGAACAGCGGAACCAGTTTCGTGGCCGGCTTTGCCATCTTCTCTGTCCTGGGCTTCATGGCATATGAGCAGGGGGTACCTATTGCCGAGGTGGCAGAGTCAGGTAAGTGCCAGAGGTGGGTGAGGTGTTGGGTGATGGTTACACTGAAAATATTGTCTCTCTCCTCCGCACATTCTCTTGGGTCAGGTCTCGGGAGTTGATCCACCATCTGTCCTCAAATAGGATCCTGAGAGAGAAACGTTGACACCTCCTCACTCCAGAATCCAAGCATCTCTCCCTCTTTCTTCTTCTCTCTCTAAAATTAATAAAAACATTAAAAAATAATAATCTCTGGTGGGACATTTGTCCAGAGCAGCACAGGGAGCCTACCCTCTCTAGCCTTCATCTACTTCATGCCAGTCATGCCCCCATTTATTATGACAACCCCATTCATTGTGTAGATTCTGCCTTCTCAACGTTGCTCCTCTTCCTCTACTTTTCCCCAACTCCACTGTCCCCACCAGTCCAGACCACCATTACTACTCACCTGGATGACTGCAGGAACTTACACTGGCCACCTTGCCTCCACTATGACCGCTCTGTTCCACACGCTACCCTGCAGAGTAATATTTTCCACAGGGTCAATCTGATCCTGTCCTTCTCTAATATAAAGCCTTTGTTGGCTCCTCAAAGTGCTAAACTCTTAGCCCCACGCTCCTGCATTGCCCAGCTCCTCTGGCCTCATCACCCTCACCACCTGCTTCGTTCCCCCATGCTCACTCTGCCCCACCTCAGAAGCCTGCTTTCACTTGTGGGACATGGCTCACTTCCTCCTGCCCCAGAGCCTTTGCACATTCTGTTCCTACTGCTCAAAGAGCCTCCCTCTCCCTTTCCTTTTCTAGATGCGAATTCATCATGAGTATGACATTCTTAAGTAGGGATTGCTGTGTGTTTGTATCCAACACACTATAGGCAGGGTTATTGCTACTGAGGTGTGCAGAATGGTGAATAATTCTTCCCTTGATTTACATGATGTTTGAGTTATGGAAAATTTCAATATATATTTAAAAGTACAAAAAATCATTTGTGTTTACACGACAGAGTTAGACTCTAATCTCAGATAAGTCTAAAATGGTTTTTCACCTGCAAGAACGTCTGATGGGCCCTGACTGCTGTGGCTCAGTTGGTTGAGTGTCATCCTGGGGTGGTTGTACCAAATCAGAATATCTAGGTTGGGCCTGAGAGCCTGCATTTTAATAAGAACACTTCTCGCCCTGATGATAATAGTAGAGACAGGTCTGTTCAGAGGAAGGTCTGTGCGTTAGACCAACCTGGGTTTGAATCCTGACCCTCACAGACCCTGGCTTCCCTCTCTATGCCTCTGCTAGCTCATCTGCAACACGACATCATAAGAGTACCAACCATGGGGTGGCTGGGAGATTTAAGTGACTTGAGTGAGAGTCAGCACAGCACCTGGCACAAAGGAAGCATCAATACTTGATGGATTAGGATAACCATGAATGCGGGACTGGACTCCACCCAGCACCACTCTCTCTGCTTCCTCTCCAGGCCCTGGCCTGGCCTTTATCGCCTACCCCAAGGCTGTCACCATGATGCCTCTCTCCCCACTGTGGGCCACCTTGTTCTTCATGATGCTCATCTTCCTTGGTCTGGACAGCCAGGTAAGGTGCTGGAGGAAGGGGCAGCCCAGGCCGGAAGGGCAGGGAGGCTCTTGGGCCAAGTCACCATCTCCTGGTCCTGGTCATCAGGGCCCTGCCTTCTGTCCCCACCCTGCTTTCCTGCCAAAACACCCTCCATTCCCCAGGTGGTCCCCACAGTCACCCCCAAACATAGTTACTCAGGTCCCTCCAAGTCTCCCAAACATTCTTTTCCTTACCTGGAATTCCCAACTCCCGGCTCAAGTTTTTAAAACACTGTTAAACGCTCCCATTCTGGCAAATACCTGTGCCCAATGGCACCATCTTGCAAAGCAGAAGACATGCTCAGGAAGTGGACAATGGTTAGAGATATCCTAACCCGACTAGAACGTGTCTCTGTCCCAACAAGGGACATAGGAAAGCATCTCCTCTCCTCCCCCATCTCTGTATTGAGGCCACCATGACATCACCTAGGCAGCCTTCTGGTCCTCAGTGCCACCACCAGCTCCCCACCCTCCACATCTCGCCTCCGTGCCTCTGTTGTCAGTTCCTATAGGGCTGTCTCGACCCGCCCTCCACTTGGCAATCTTCCTTCCTCAGTGAAAAGTGCACAGTTAAGACTAGCAGTTTGTCATTTATCTCACGCAAATGCATGCGCTTACCTCCTCTCACACTGTAACACTCCCCCAGCCTGTCCTCCCAATCCTCTCCCTGGTTTTTCAGCCAGAATCCTGTGGCCTTCAGTGGCTCCTCAGTCCCAGAAGTCCGCCCTTTGCCCTGCTGCTCCACCGCAGCTGGTTCCCCTAAGAGCCCCAGAGAATGTCCTCCAGCCAACGCCTGGTCTTCTCTCAGACTGGGGTCTATTGGCAAGGTCCTGCGCATCACCATGACCTTGTGCGAGTCACTCTGCACCAAGCCCCATGGCCGATGTGTCTGTCAACCCATCCAAGTGCAATTTCTTCCCCTGGATGGTTCCTCGGAAACTGCTAAGCCACCAGGTGTTTCTGCTGATAATCTTCTCTCCATTGTCGTTCCTAATCTTTCCTTCCATTGTTGTGGTGGAGGCCTCAGAGGGGTTCTCAACTTCTGTGAGTCAGTGACAGGCCCGCCTGGGCACAGAGAAGTGGGGGAGGGGCCTTGGCTCTGTGAGTCCCTGGGCTGAGCTGGGCCAGCAATTGGGCTAAGATACTGTGTTTGCCAGGGGATGAGGGGTTTGGCATGGAAGGCAGATGGCCTCACTGCTCACCCCCACAGCTATACTCGCTTTGAGCCTGGGCTGTGTCCTCAGCTCTTTGTCACAATAACCACACAGGCTGGGGGCTCCTTTTGTGATTCTTGTTTGCAGATGAAGAAACAGGTTCAGAGATGCCAAGTAGCTGACAGGCACATGCACCCAGATCCTGTTAGCAAACCTGCTGTGATGTCTCTCTAGGTTCAGTCCTGGATGAGCACAGCTAGCCTTGCTGTAGAGCCTGGGCTTTGGAGTCTGGGCTGAGGTTGGGTCCCTGCCCCATACCTCTTGCCCACTGTGCAACGCTGGGCTAATCACTTCCCCTCTCTGTGCTATAGTCCCTTTGCACAATGAGGATGCAGATACCTTTCCTGAGGAGGTAAAATGAATCATAAAGGATTTGGGACCAAGAAATGGTCTGCTCACTCCCCCGCCACCCCCAACCCCAGGCTCATGCCAGGGCAATACAGGGACTTGGGCTGCTTTAGCTTTGATTGCCTCCACCCAGAAGCAGAGGATGGGGAACTATCCCAGTCCTGGAGAATGAGTAAGTCACGTGCTGCCTCCCCGGAGAGAATGACCAGAACCTGCTGCCCACAGAGCACTCAGCTCTCAGGACTCCTGTCTTCCTCCCAAACAGGGGCTGCGTCTCATTTAAGTCCCTGACCCCAGGACAGGGCCCAGCACTAGGCCACTGGCAGGCAGCATGGGGGAGAAGGAGTACTGGAGTTGAGAAACCTCAGTTCAGGGCCTGACTCTGCCACTTCCTTGCTGAGTGACCTTGGGTAGGTTACTTCCCCTCTCTGAGCCTCAGAGTCCTGCCCTGAGTGCTGGGATTGTTGCTGCTATTCCCGGGCCCTCCGTGCCTGTGAGTGAGAATAAAGGTAAGCCCCGTGGGGAGGAAGCCCAGGGTCAGGCTTGCTGTGATCGCCATGGCCAAGGCCACTGAAATCCCCTTTCCTTGGGCTTCACACCATTGTGTCTCCCCCGTCCAGTTTGTGTGTGTAGAAAGCCTTGTGACCGCCGTGGTGGACATGTACCCGAAGGTCTTCCGGAGGGGCTACCGGCGGGAGCTGCTCATCCTGGCCCTGTCGGTCATCTCCTATTTTCTAGGCCTCGTGATGCTAACGGAGGTGAGTGTTAACGGAGGACACGCACAAGGGTGACGTGCTTGGGCTTTGGGTCGGGCAGGTCTGATGTCCTATCCCAGGCTGGAATGGAGGAGCTGTGTGGCCCAGCCAGGTCTGGTTCCTTCTCTGTGACATCTTTCCAATGGGGTGTTGTGAGAACCGCACGAAAGTTCTCGGTGAGTCGCAGCACAATGCCTTGCCGTGTAAATGCTCAGCTAAAGGTCACTGCTGTCATGACCAGAGAGGAATAAAGCTCACAGAGGGAATGCTGGGATTGATGCAAGGGCCACCCCTAACAGTCACTTGTAACTTCAGTTAGTCACTGTTATTGGGCTAAAGTTCAAAGCAGGCTATTCTGGAGCATCGCTGACATACGTGATGATGTTTGGCACTTTCAGGCACAATGTTGTAGCTTCAGCCCTCCTGTGCACCCGTCTTCTTGTCTCCAGTGGGCCTGTGGGTGAGGAGGGGTTCATCATGACCCCCATATGAAGATTGCTCCATAAAATCATGTTTCTCTCCCCCTCCTGCAGCCATCCTGCCTCACAAATACTTTCTCAAGTATGACATTAGGTATCTTTCACCCTACACTAAAAAAATTAATTTCAAAAGAAAAAAAAAATAGAGAGAGAGAGAAAGAGAGCCTGTTGCTTAGAGACTAGAAGAGGTTTATAAGAAACATGGGGGAAAAAAGAAAACATCAGAATCAGTCCAAGTAGCTGCTTTAATATTGAGGTCAGCCCATCGAACTTCCTCATCTTCTACCTCAGCCAAATGCTGCTGCCTCCTAGAAGCCCCCTCTGCTTTCCTTCCCCACAGCACTTTTCCCCAGGCTCAGCCCAGCCCCCGTCCCACTGAAACAATGATCCATCTGTTCACCTGTTGCCCCCAGCAGACCCTGAGGTCCACAGAGAGACCTCTCTTGGCTCTGTTCCCCCAGGGCCCTCTGGAGTGGGCGCTTGCTGTGAGGTGGCTGGTACTATTACTGCTCCTAGTCATTGTCACATTAAGGGGACTGATAATCAGTGTTTGAGCAAATGAATAGTGTGGCACTTCTTCTTGCCATCTCACTACTCTCCAGGCAGAGAAGCCGGGGCTGCTGTGAGCAGGGCCTCATTAAGTGCTGATTAATTATGCAGAGTCGAGTCTTTTGTCACACACAAATTGGGGGTTAACCTGATGAGTTAAAGAGGCTGATGAGGACAAGACTGCAAGAGCAGGCATTGGCATGGGCAGCACTGGCTTGGCGCAGGCAGTGCAAGGTCCTTGTGGGCCTCTGGCCCTGGGCCCACCAGCTCTCAGAGCCTTCGTGTCCTCCCTCCACCTGAAGCCTAGGTCTGCCCAAGGGTACCTTGCAGCCCCCAGGGCCCTTCAGGGAGCCAACACTTGGCTGCCCGAGACCATGACTTCAAATGTCGATCTCTTGCCTCCACAGAGGAATATCTGTGCAATCACACAGGGGAAGTTCAAATTGCCAAATGGGCCGTGTCGGCCTTGGCCTTCACAGTAATTGCTGGCAAGAGAGCTTCTCCCTCATTTATAGACATTTAAAGCTCATCTCTAGGGGAAAAAATAGGCCACAAATGTCTTATGTTCCACCTAAGCAGTATAATGGGTGGTGAAGCGCATGGTCACCTGGGTTCACTCCTCAGCCCCATGACTGGCTAGCTGGACGATGTTCAGCAAGTGTTCTTACTGCTCTGTGGCTCTGTTTTTCCACGTGACCACTGGGGATAATAACACTGCCTGCCCTGTAATAGGCCAGCTGAGTGTGTACCTTCCTGGGCCTCCCACTGAACTTAATCATCGCAGACTTGTATATTACAGAACTGGCCTAGGTCATTCCTATAAAAATTGACTGCACACCTCCATGTGCCAATCCTGGGCCAAAATGGGGACACAGTGTAGGCAAGCCCGTCAGAGCACCTCCTCCATGGTCTCTCACTCCACACAATTCAGTTTGCACTTACTGGTGACCTGCTGTGAGCCAGGCTCTGTAATGAGGACCATAAAGAGGACTGGTGTGCCTTCCAAGCCGGAGCTCAGCACCAACTGAAAGGGCAGCACTTTTTTAAATTCTAAGTTCATAAAAACATGCTGTGGAAGCCCAAAGAATGATGAGGCTGTCGGGGAGGGCTTCTTGGAGCAGGTAGCATTTGAGCTGAGCTTTGAAGGAACTTACAAGTGAAAGGGAGTAGATGTTCAAAGGCAGAGCAGTGAGACTGTGCCTCCGTCTGTCCAGGAGGGAGCATGGTGAAAGTGGCTGGTGGTAAGGGGTGGTGAGGCCAGATGAGGAAGGCGGTCCTGATTGGCAGGCTTAAGGAAGCCAACAGGCAATATTAAATTGTGGCATGGCCTGGTTGGATTTGCATATTAGAAAGGTCCCTGTGAAAGCTGGTGCACAGAAGGTTTGGAGAGGGGAGGAGGCAGGGAGACTGTTAGCGCCATTAGGGAGAGGTGCTAAGCTGCCCAACCTCCATCTCTGATTTCCTGTGTTGTTCCCAGCATTGGGGAGCAAAGACAATAAACATCATTATGATCCCAACAGTTCCCAGAGGATGGTGTCTGGGGATTCCCAGGTGGAGAGGGCGCAGTGTTCTAGGGATCAGGGGGAAGCAGTCTGCCCTGGTGGAGGTGACCCCTGGCTGATGGTAGGCACAAGGCAGAGCAGAGAGCCCTTCCCAGTGCCAGCTGGCTGATCCTGCTCCCTCATGTGTCTGTTCATGTCTCTGTCTATGTGTCTGTCCTTTCACCCCATAGGGTGGCATGTACATCTTCCAGCTCTTTGACTCCTATGCCGCCAGTGGGATGTGCCTCCTCTTTGTGGCCATCTTTGAGTGTGTCTGCATCGGCTGGGTGTACGGTGAGTCACAGCCACGCCCACCTACACTGCAGTGGCATCAGTGCCCAGGACACAGGCGCCCACAGCAGGGATGGGCTCACGTTCTCTGTGGCCCATCTCCGTTAATGTCAACCTCATCCTCCTTCCCCTCAGAGACTCCTTGGCCCTTCCCACTTGTCAGAGTACATTCCTGCTTCTATACCCCTACAACACAGAGAGGGGTTTCGGGTTTAGGGACTGTGACCTTGGGCCAATCCTTTTGCCTCCGAGACTCGGTTTTTCCATCTGCAAAATGGGGTCATCATCATCATTGTGTCTCCAAGTAGGAGATAATGTAGGCAAAGCAGGCAGCACATTGCCTGGCCCTCAGTAAATACCTGCTTTCTGGTCCTCCTGTTCCTGGAATAAGTTGGACATTTGATGATCATGGATATTCCTGCTGTGAACTTGGCCCTCGCAACCACTCTGCTCCTTAGCAGCCCAGCAGGCCCTGACCTCCATGCAAGTCAGCCAGCACCTCGCCTGCTTCTCCAGAGACCACTTTCCACCTCTCTCCCATATACTTCTCATTGTTTCCTGGGCTTCACAGTCAGGGGGTATCCTTCCAATAGCAGACCAGAATCCCTCCTTCTGTAGTCTGTCCCGAAACCTCACATAGGTATAATGTCTTGGTAGTTTTAAGCAGTAATGAATCAGGTCCCTGCCATGATTTGCCTGTGTCCTTCTGGGGAAAGCAAACCCTTCCAGTCTTCCCTCTGAGTCTCATATAAATTCTCGGGTTGTTTTATTCTGGACAGGAAGCAACCGCTTCTATGATAACATCGAAGACATGATTGGCTACCGGCCGTTGTCACTCATTAAATGGTGCTGGAAGGTCGTGACCCCCGGGATCTGTGCGGTAAGTGTCTACACACCCACTCTCTTTTCCACTCCAGACCTGGCTGAGCTAGAACTGAGGAGGTGACATCACCTGGGCGACCCTCTGTGCACTGAGAAAGGCTGAAGCACCTGGGCTTGGCGAGGGAGGGGTCTCCCTGAGGTCTGTGCTCTGCCACCAGCTTGCTGGACTCTAAGCAAGTCACCCCCTTTTCAGAGCCACAGGGTGTATACTTGGCTGTGACCTGCCTCTGTGAAAGACCTGTGGCTTTGTTGTTAACTGTAAGAGCAGCACAACTGAGGGTAGAGTTGAGGCTCACCGTCTGCCCTCTGACCAGACCGTGGAGTCAGAGGCCTTCATGACCTGATGTTGAATAAGAAACAACCCATTGCTCTTCACCCAGTTCTTGGCACCAGAAGTATCTCAAAGCATCTTCAACAACCGTTATAGTTCTGAAAGGCAACTTTGAAACCAGTCCCAAGAAATAGCTAGGAAAAGTAAAAATCCCTTGGCTTCTGGGGGGTGGAAGAGTCCCACAGCCCCAGTGAGGTCCTGGGTTCTGTGGGGGGGGGGGGGGGTCTTATGCCGGTGGAATGGGCCTCAAATTCCCTCTGGACCAGGGCAGAGCCCTGCCTCTCCAAGGCTGTCACATGGTGTAGATCCTCTCCACTCCTGGCCTCCTGCACACTGGCCCCAGGGACCTCTCCCCATCTCTCCGCAGAGCATCTTCATCTTCTTCCTGATCAAGTACAAGCCCCTCAAGTATAACAATGTCTACACCTACCCCGCCTGGGGCTATGGCATAGGCTGGCTCATGGCGCTGTCCTCCATGCTCTGTATCCCCATCTGGATCGTCATCAAGCTGTGGAAGACAGAGGGGACGCTGCTCGAGGTGAGATGGGAGGAAGAAAGAGTCAGCAAGGGTGGTCCAAGAGGCCTGAGGTTATGGGGTAGGGCTTGGATCTGCCTTGAATAGGCTGTGAGCAGGGTTAAGTCAGTGGGCACCTCTCTGAGTCTCAGTTTCCTCATCTGGGCAATGGGTGGGATGAGAACAGCCTCCCATTTGTCTCTCAGGGAAGTCAGATGCTCCTTGATAGGTGTTCATCATGGCCACTATGCAGAAGCGGGGTTGAGCCTGCTGCTCTGAGGTCAGCCTCAGTTTCCTCATCTGTAAAATGGGGACAGTAGTAGTCCCAAACTTACAAAGGTTATTGTGAGGACTCAGTGAGTTCATATAGGGAAAGCACTTAGACCAGGATCTAGAACAGAGAGTGTCCGGGTTAGCGCTTGCTGTTTCGTTAATGCATTAAGGACCCCATTCCCAGGGCAAGGGAAGAGGATCTAATATTTGGAGACTGCTACCTGTCCCATGTCATCACCCTGCCAGGTTCTCTCCTTTAGCCCAAAGAGCAAATCAGAGTGCTGGCATCATTTTCTCATTCAGTAGGTAGAGAAACTGAAGCTCAGAGAAATTGTCACTCAACCACAAATTAGTGTTACACAGCCAAAAAATAGCAAATCAAAATTTTTTATTGAGATGTAGTTGGTATACATTATATTCGTTTCAGGTGTACAACATAATGGTTCAATATATAGATAGTGAAATGATCACAATAAGTCTAATTAACATCCATCACACACATAGTTAGTTTTCTTCTTGTGATGAGAACTTTTAAGATCTACTTTCTTACCAACTTTCAGATATACAAACACAGTATTAATTAACTATAGTCACCATGTACATGACATCCCCAAGACTTACTTATTTTATAATTGAAAGTTTGTATCCTCTGACCCTCTTTACCCATTTTGCCCACCCGCTAATCTGTTCTCTATATTTGTGAACTCAGTTGTTTGTTTTGTTTTTTTAGATTCCACATATAAGTGAAATCATATGGTATTTAGCTTTCTCTGACTTATTACACTTAGCATAATGTCCTCAAAATAGCAAGATTTCCTTTTTTATGGCTGAATATATTCCCGTGTGTGTGTGTGTGTGTGTGTGTGTGTGTGTGTGACATTTTCTTTATCCATTTGTTCATTGATGTACACTTAGGTTACTTCCATATCTTAGCTTTTGTAAGTAATGCTGTGATGAACGTGGAGTACATGTATCTTTCCAAGCTAGTATTTTTCTTTTCTTCATATAAATACCCAGAAGTGGAATTTTTGGATCATATAGTAGTTCTACTTTTAATTTTTTGAGGAAACTCCATACTATTTTCTATAGAGGAAACCAAAAATTGCCAAACAATTGTATTGAAGTATGTTTAAGTATGATAAAGTTCACGCATTTAGGGTGTACCATTCAATGATTTTTTAGTGACTTTCAGCATAGTGCATTTATCACCTTAAATCAGTTTTACAATAAGATACCACCAGCGCATTCACAGTTAACCCTGTTCCCACTCCCAGACAACCACATGTCTCCATGGATTTGTCTGTTCTGCACACTTCCTCTCAGTGGAATGGTGCAGAATGTGGTCTCTTGGTGGCAGAGTGAATTATAACCCACACCATCTTATTTCCTGAACACTCGCTCTCTGTTTACTCTCATTTCCCACCTGCTGGCGGATCAGATGGTTTGAGTCAGTTTCTCGCTCAGTTGGCAAACTGCAGTGTGCCAGACACTGTTCTAAGCCATTTACAAGCACCGAGCCATTTAATCCTCATAGCAATCCTGTGAGGTGCAAGCTCTTATTGTCCCCATTTCACAGATGAGGAAGCTGAAGCACAGCGAAGTGAAGCAACTAGCCCAAGGGCACTCAGCCTCTAAGTGGTGAAGCAGAGGCTGGGAAGTCTGTGCTCTCATCCCCTGATTTTTATGGGCTCATTCCTGTGTTCATCTGGCTGCACTTAATTGTGGGCCCTATCATGCCAGGGATCTCAGGAGTTGACCTTGGTCTCCCAGGACAAGGTCAGAGGGAGATGGGGGTCGGGGGGAGGTATGTGCAAACACCCAAATGTGATTGCATATTCAGAATCGGCTTCACGTAGCCTGCTTGCTCACCAAGGGGCCTGGGCTCCAGAAAAAGCTATGCATGCAGCCCAAAGGAGCAAGCCTGCTTGTGCTCCCAGAGCAAGTCAGGCCCCTGGGCGCCTGCAGGAAATGTGGGTCAAGGGTAGTTGGTCAATTCTGATTTGGGACCAAACACGTCCATTGGAGAGTGGGCCTGCAGCCCTAACATCTCGGCCACCACAGGCCCCACCCAGCCTCCCAGTGGCCTTTGGGTATTTAGAAATGCCAGTGTCCCCTGAAGAGTCCCGATTTTCTCAGGCCTGGCTTGGAGGGGAGGGAGGGAGGAGGGAGCGGCTACTTGCTGAGCTCCCTCTGTCTCCCTAAGCTCCCGGATCTGCTGCATAGAGATGGGGCTTGTGAAAGACAGAAATCTTCGGAGGTTTTCAGCCCTTTCCTACTGGGAGAACTTGTGTCAGTTCATCTACCCCCCTCCATTTCCAGAAGGCTCTGCCAACTGGCAGTCAGAATCTGGAAGGAAGATTGGGGTCAACAGTCCTTACCTCAGAAAATTGCAGTGAATATAGTAGATATCCTGTGCTAATGTGTGGCTAAATCAACTAATCTGAGCCTTGGGATAATCCCAGAAGGCATAGGCCGGTAGTATCCCCCTTAGACACATGAGGAAACTGAGCACAGAGAGCTTATTTTGTGCCCCAGGTAAATGGTATTTCTGGGGTTCAAACCCAGGTGCCTGGTTCCCAAGCCCACACTCTTAACTCCTGTCTTAGCTCTCTCATTCGAGTCACCTACAGTGTACTTCAGCACCCCCTCCTCCTCACCAAATGCCAGGAGTGGGTATCTCCATTGTCCCCATTTTTCAGAAGTGGATACTGAGACCCAGGGAGCTCAATTCACCATCCAGGAAGGAGCTCTAAGTGGCAGAACTGAGGCCTGGACCTCAATCTGATGACTCCAACCTCCCTGGCCCCTACCCCGGGTTCACTCTGAGGCTGGGAGAGGCCAAGGCGGGCCCCAGGATCCTGGCAGCCACTCTCACACAGCTCTTCTCCTCCACTCCAACCACCTAGAAATTCCGGAAGTTGGTGATCCCCAGTGCTGACCTGAAAATGAGAGGCAAGCTTGGGGCAGGCCCACGGACGGTGATGGTTAATGACTGTGACGCCAAACTCAAGGGCGATGGGACCATTGCAGCCATCACAGAGAAGGAGACGCACTTCTGAGTGTCCGCCTGCCACCTCGGATGCCTCTGCTTCCGTCTCCTTCCCCGGGTGTATAAGAGAATACCTGAAAACGTACTTCACCTAATGATAGAGGCTTGCTCGTTTTGCACAGGACTTATTAACAAGTTAATTTTAAGGTGGTTGTGTGTATACTGTTTTAAAGTCACATCCCCCTCCTCGCCCCTAATTATCATGTAAGTAACGTGACAAAGAGTTAATACTGTACAGGGGCTAGCAGAATCTTGTGCTAGGACAATTTTAACCAGTGTTTTCTAGGGGTTAAGAAGAAATGTATCATATGGTCAAATTTTTATACTCAGGCTGTGGGCAGGTGGGGTGGAAGCGATGCCTGTCCAACTCCGTCAGCCTTCTAACCAGCCAGTCCACGCCCCATGTTCGTCCCTGATCTTTGCCACCCCTCTCCTCGCCACCTCCAGGAGTGGGGGATTTTTCCTTCAAACCCTCCCTCCCCCATCCCCAACCTCTTAGCAGTGGGTTTGCAGACAGCAAGGCTGTGTCAGAGGAGAAAAGGGCCCACCAGACTCGGGATGGACACCTGGGGTGCAGGCGCACATCTCCCCTGATCCTCCTGGGTGACGTGGGCACTCCCTTCCGCTCCCTGGGCCTGTCTTCCCGTCTCCTGAAGGGGAGGGCGGGGTCAGGTGACCTCGGCCTGGCAGCATTTCTTGGGGATTCTTGCTGCATGCCTGCCGGCTTGCAGATCTGCCATTCATGTTGGATTCTCCTGAAGACTCTCAGGTAGTCATCCTTGTATTCACCCTCCACCTGCTTATTGTAAATCAAGTTTATCATGGAAACAGTGTGGTGGTGGTGGTGGTGGTGGTGGTGGTGGTGGTGTGTGTTTTCCCCAAAACTCTAGTTGGATTTCATCTGTGAGTGGTCCATGTTCTGGAGACCAGCCGTGTTCTGACCCATGTGGGACTCATCCTGCTCTGCCTGCTCTCACCCTCAGCGCTGCCCCTCCATCCTCGGAGGCGCTGGCTGGGGTTGCCTGGGCGCTGGTTTTCAGGCTTAGGAAGCAGCCTCCATTCTCCTTGCAGCTGCACATCTGGCCAATGTCCCAGCCAGGAAGGACCTGCATTGTAGGACATCCCCCCAGCCTCTCAGGAGAAGGAGCTATGGGAGGCCTGGAGCTGGTTTCATCCTCCAGCCCCTTCCCCATGCCCCTGCCACAGCTTCTCCCTCTGGCTGTCCCAGGCAGGCCTCCTCTCTCCTCTGCCACCCTGATACCTCAGTTCCCTCCTGCTCCCTCCTGTCACCAGCAGAACCTTGGAACCTTGAGGAAGCTTCTGCCCCGCCCTTTTCAGGGGAGCCTTCCTCCGGCCTCTCCAGGGTGCGGAGAAGCCTGAGTGCTTACTAAGGGCAGCCTGGGCTCCCGGCCCCTCCCGAGTGCAGGCCTGGGCTTGGGGGCAGACTGGCTCCTTCCCTAGCTCTCTGGATGGTCGCTCTCTTTTTTTCTTTAATTGGATTTTACATCGAGCCTCTACCTTGGATTCTGAGTTATTTGAGGAAAGGGGAAAAGGGGAAGTGCATTCTTCTTGCTTTTTTTTTTTTTTTTTTTTTAATCCTTACCCAAGGATATTTTTTCCATTGATCTTTAGAGAGAGAGGAAAGGAGAGAGAGAGAGAGAGAGAGAGAGAGAGAGAGAGAGAGAGAGAGAGAGAGAGAGAGAGAAAGAAAGAAAGAAACATCCATGTGAGAGAGATAAATTGATTGACTGGTTTTCTCCTGCATGTGCCCCAACCTGGGCCAGGGATTGAACCTGTAACTGAGGTAGGTGCCCTTGACCGGGAATCAAACCCACAGCCCTGCAGTCCGTGGGCAGACACTCTGACCACTGAGCAAACCCACTAGGGTAGAAGGTGCATTCTTTATTCTTTTCCTTTAGGTTCCCAAGTTTATTTGGTGGAAATGCAAGCTTTGTCCACACTGAGGCTTATGCTTCCTGGAACGAAGCTGTGCGTTTGACTCATCCAAAAGTCCCCAAGCTCCCAGCTTCTCTGCTCTGGGCACTGCCCCCGTTTGAGCCCAGGTTTGCTGAGAGGGATGTCCAGTGCTGCCCAGGCAGTGGGGCACCTGGTTCTGGTTCCCCTTTTGCACACACAGCCAGGCCTGCCTGGCCCCTCCTTGAGCTCTTTGGTCTGGTGGACCCCGGAGATGCACACAGGAAGATCAGGGCTCAGCTGGGCCCCTGCTCGCCGTGTCCGCTGTTGTCTGCTCTTCTCCCAACAGGTCCTGGGGAGGGCGTCTCCCCGCTGCTGCTGCTATGGTTCTCCGCCCACGGTCCCACGGATGCAGCCTCCTGGCACGCACTGCACTGTACATACATCACCACTTACATGTCACCCACTTAACACTACTAACAGGGCAGGGCAGAGGGAGGGCCAGTGTTCTTGTTTTTGTAATTTCCTACTAGTATTTGGGTAACTTTGGGGGGGGAATGTGGGGGCGAGGGAAACATCATTGTGAAGACTTTTTTGATATTCATTAGAAACAATACATCCTTTCTGAGATATTTACAGTATTATTAAAAATGAAAAAGGTTGTACTGTTTTTGCATAATGAACATTTTTATCGGGTATTCAAAGGGCACACAGTTGTCTGCTTACTCATTTTTAAAAATTAAAGGAATGAACAAACTATAAGCAAAGTGATACTCACTGGATTTTCTTCCCATTTATTGCCTCCATGCTATTCCTGCAAAAGTGTCTTGGTTCCATATTTGGAGGTTGCAGTCTCAACTCAGGACTCTAAACTGGAGACGGGGGTGTTTCAGATCACACTTCCCTCCACGTGTTTGCCGTGCATTGAATGTCCACTGTGTGCTAAGTGCTTTATAAACTATCTGTTTAATCCTTACAACAACCCCATAAGGAGGCACTTCCCCCACTCTATTTATTTACTACTAGAAGGCTGATGCATGAAATTCCTTCATGGATGGGGTCCCTAGGCCTGGCCGGCAATTGAGGCCTATTGGGACCCGCTTGCCCAATTCCAATCAGGGCTGGGCTGGCCGGGACCTGACGGCTGCCAGCCAGGGCCTGGGGACTGCGGGCTGGGGCCTGGGGGCCTGCCAGCTGCCGGATGGGGCCTGCTGGACAGGGGAGGGACCTTGGAAGGTTTGCCAAATGGGAGAGGTTGGCTGGCTGTGGGAGTGCACTGACCACCAGGAAGCAGCTCCTGCATTGAGTGTCCCCTGGTGGTCAGTGCGCATCATAGCGACTGGTTACTGGTCATTCCAATTGTTCCAGTCGTTCCAGTTTTCTGGTCACTCTGTCATAAAGGTTGCTTAGGCTTTTATATATATAGATTTTCCCCACATTACAGATATGGGAAATTGAGGCACAGAGATGTCAAGCCCCTTGTCCAGAGTCACACAGCTAGTAAACAGCAGGACCAGAAAGAGAAGTCAGGTCTGTCTGACCTCAAAACCCAGTCTTAATCACTATGCCTTACTGTGTCTTGTGCTGCAAAGCCCCTTCACAATAGCAACAGTAATAGCTGCCACAAAGCTTACGTACCTGTCCTCATAGGCAGACCTACACGTGTGAGGCAGGCACAGTGGGGGAGAACAAGGTGAGGATTTGGAGCATGCAGCCTAGGTTTGGCTCTAGACTCTGCCCTTGCCAGCCTCAGTTTTTGAGCTCTATAGTGTGGCACAGTACAAGTCTACCCCCTTCTCTGGGCCTCGGGTTAGTCATAGGTAGAATGGCAAGAAAATGAGACCCAGATAGGGAACATAGCTGGTTCCGGATTCCCCTGGAAGTCCTCTGCCCCCTGCTCCGTCTCATGCAGTTAAAAATCAAATAAGCCCTTGGCCTGGGCACCCCATTACCCATAAGGGAGCAAAGTCAGTCTTGGTTGCCAATCCTGGCCTTCTCTGTCTCTCTTGAATAAGGCCCACTTTGTGGAGCATACTTGGAAAAGTAATGCATGCACTGCTCTCAGAACTTCCAGGCCGGCTGAAGTGTCAAACCACCCCCATAAGAAACTATAAGCAGGAACCCAGAGCTCAGGGGATGCCAGGGGTAACATAAGAACTGTTTATTGGCCCAGCCAGTGTGTCTCGGTGATTGAGCATGGCCTTATGAACCAGGAGGTCATGGTTCAATTCCTGGTCAGGGCACATGCTCAGGTTATAGGCTCCTTCCCCAGTGGGGGGCATGCAGGAGGCAGCCAATCAGTAATCCTCATCATTGATATTTTTCTCTCTCCCCCTCCCTTCCTCTCTCTCTAAAATCAATAAGAACGTTTTAAAATATATTTTTAAACTTTATTGAATACCTACTATGTTCCAGGTATCATGTGTGCATTACCTCATAGGAGCCTCACAGCAAATCTAACAGGTAAGTATTATTAATCTTATTTTTCATATAAAGAAACTAAAGTTTAGGACTAAATAAATTGCCCAAGGAGATATCAGGTATACCTGGAGGCAGAGGAGCTGGGTGGGACCTGGTTTGCTGGGTCTACATAGAGCTTACCCAACCACCTAATCAAAGATGTGGGACTTGAGCTGCACCTGAGGGACCAGGAGAGTTCTAGTTCTCCAGTTGGGGAAGAGGGGTGGGGGTCGGGGGGGGGGGTGTTACACTTGAGGTGAGGAAGTAGCCTGAGCAAAGGTAGAGGCAGAAAAATGACTTTGGAGGAAAAGGATGGAAATAAAAGTGTGTGTGTGTGTGTGTGTGTGTGTGTGTGTGCCCCATCCTCTGTCTACTAACACACCTTTACCTGCTGGGAGTCTTGGGTGGCCCCTCCCAATCCCTTTGATAGAGCACGGGAATCATGTAATGCCATGCTGATCAGGGATGGCACCTGGTGCAGGTCTTTGCCCAGAGGAGGTGCTCCATGGGGCAGCAGCTTCAATGAACAAGTGCCCAGCTTGCCCCAGCGTGGAGAGCCACAGGAAAGGGGAGAAATGAGCATTGAAGACTCGCTCTTGGAAATCATGCTGGGCCCTGTCATGTGGTACCATGCCCTCAGCCACCCTGTGTTCACATTCTACCGATGAGGAAATAGGCTCAGAGAAGCAGAGTCTAATACCCTGTGTCCCAGAGCTGGCTACCGGCTGAGCTGCGGACCAGCCCCACGGGTCTCTGGCTCCAAGGCCATGCACTTGCCACAGCTTACTTTTGGGAGCCACTACATGCCACCATGACCATCAGCATTGCTGTTGGCTCACTCAAGGCTATAGAGCAATTGGCGGGGGTGGAAGCCCCATAGGGAAAGTTTTCGGGAGCCTCAAAACACCTTTGTTGACACAAACGAACATTGAAAGCCTTCATAGTTCCCGAGACATGTGTTGCAAGAGTTCACTGAGATGAATAAGGGGATGTTTGGGGCCAGTGAGAGGCATTGAGGGTGGAAGGAACCATTGGGACCCCTAGAGATCTGAGAGGTGGGGAGGTCCTAGGGATCTAGTAGAATTATGTGGAGCCTCAGTGGGTGCTGGGGTCCTTGGGAGTTGTAAGGGGTTGAGCTCACTGGAGGATGAGGATGAGAGCTATGGGGACCATTGGGGAAAATGAAGGGTCATGGGAAGCACTTCAGAGCCAGAGGGCTCTCAGGAATTAGGGATTAAGACCCTTGGTCATTAGGGCACTGGAGCCATTCGGAGTTCTAGGGGGTCTTGGGGTCACTTTGTGGGAAGCATGACTGAAGAGCACCCTGCAGAATGCAGCCTTGAGGAAAGAGAAGGAGGTGAGGAGGGTGCTGGGAAATGCTTTCAGAGGTGGGGGGGGGGGGGCGGGGTACAGACAGGGGAGCTGATGTGAATGTGAACGAAGAGGGGGAGTGCCCAGCCAGAATTGCAAAGCATAAGAGGCAGCAGGCAAGCTGGGCCTGGGCCAATGATTTCATGACCTTCACCTATGAGAATGGAGCAGGCTTGGCTCCTTTGGAGAACCTCCACTTGCGTGTGTCAAACCAAGCCAACATTTGGCTTTTCTTATTCCCCCAGGAATTTTCTCTGCCTTCCTCCTGAGTCTCTTTCCAAATGCAGTCACTTCCAACTGCAAAGGGTCTAAGCAGGAACATGAGCCCCATCAGAGAAGGGTGATTTGGGAGAAGCCCAGCAGTCGGGCTGAGCCTGATCTGAGGGAGCCCCTAGTCAGATGGTGGACGGAGGGATCAGAGGAAACAGTAGAGCAAAGGCAAGTATCATTTCTTGGTCCCCTACAGTATCGTTTGTTGAGTACCTACCATGCACCTGGGAGAGGGTCAAGTATTAGCCTCAAAACAACCACTGCAACTGTGATTTGTCCTCATTTTACAGATGTGGGAACAGTGCAGGAATTTGCCCAACGTCACAGACTAAGCTGGAATTCAGAGCCAGGTCTGTCAAACCCAAAGTCCTTGGTTTTCTTCCTCAGTACCAGGCATGTTAGCTCCGGTCTCTACCAGGGAAGGATGAACCCCCAGGCTCTGGTGGCAGGAAATCAGCCACCAGGTGGCACTGTTGTTAAACCCAAGCCCTTGCCCTAAGGTCCGGGGTTGGGACCAGAGAGGTCAGAACTGGAGCTAACAAGGGTAGTTGAAACTAGAGGGTCCAGAAGCCCCACTCTAGGTGCCCAGGTGAGGGACAAAGAGGTGGCTTTTGACAAACACACACACACACACACACACACACACACACACACACACACACACACAATTCACTCTTCTCACCCAGCCCCATCCCTAGCTCCTATTTGTAGCACTACCCCAACAGGCAGACACACCTACCATTAGTTCTGAACAGACACGGTCACTTCTATATTCCGAAAAATAAAATCAGTAAACTTGGTTTTTAAATCCTCCGTCCACCACTGAAAGGTTGGTTACTGGCTGTGTGGTCTCAGGCAAGTGACTTCCCCTCTCTGACCAGTTTCCTCATCTGTGCGGATGGACCGAATAAGCCCTTTCCGGCAGGGACATTGAGATGGTTAAAGGAGGCAACACCGTGCCACAGTGTCTGGTACGTAGAATGTCGTTCTTGTTACATGTCACTCTCCTCAGGACGAGAGGCCTCAGGGCCCCAGCCAGCACTGGGAGACCTGCATCCTTGTCCTGAACTCTGTATGCCTTGAACAAAATCACTTGGCCTCCCTGAGCCTGTTTCCTGTAAATAGAGCTAATCACAGGAACTCTCTTGGTTATTCTGAAGGTTAAATGAGATAGTGGCTATCTGGCATTTGAGTTATAGCGCTCCAAATAAACAGGAAAGGTGATCATTGCAAATGTTCTCATTAAAGGCTCCAGCTGGTGTGGTTAGGTGAATGCACAAATGGTGATAAGGTATAAGAAGCACAGGGCAGCCCCTCAGGGTCTGACCAGGCATGTGGGACAGGCAGTGGGTTTTGCTCTGACCATGTACCAAAAATGGCACAGGTCCCATCCACCAGACCCTGCCTTGGTACCTGGCCTGCCTCCCCCCAGTCCCCAGCTTCCTCCATCTGCCTTGGAGTCCTGCCCTCAACCCATTTGGACACAAAAATCTAAAACAAAGATGAGATGGCCAGATGCTGAAATGTAGATGGTGATTATCTCCGAGTGGTAAGGTTTGGGCTGATTTCAAATTTTTTTCCCCTTTTTTCTACACCATCTAATTTTTCTTTACAAAAGAACATCTATTGCTATTTAAAAATAAAATCAATAAAGCTATTTTTTAAATCCTCTCCTTACCACGGAGAGGTTGGTTACAAATGAAGGCTTGCAGGGAGTGAGGAATGCTTCTCAGATGGTTGGAAGGAATGGCAGGAGGGAGAAGGGAAAGAGGTGTTGCCGTGGCAAACATCCCTGCAGGGCTCTGGCTTCAGCCTCCCTGGGGGATCTGGGGCCCAGGAACTGAGCTCAGGATGAGGGAGAAGCAAATGGAGCAGCACTCCTCATCTGGGCCATGTATTCTTCCCAGCAATAATGGGCCTTCCAGCAGCTTCGAGCTTGTCTCAGGGAGCTTGTCGCAGCTGTTTGAGAAAGAGAGAAGGAAGCAAACATGCAAGGCAGGCACACTTGGTTGAGGGCTGAGTTTCTGCTGATTACTGCCACCCCTTTTATCTCATCAAAACCCCCTCCTCACACATGCCCATCCAGGAGCTAGGATGATTAGTCCCATTTACAGGAGGAGAAACTAAGGTGTACACTTGTGTCTCTCACTGCCTTCTGGATATATTTTGTGTGTGTGTGTGTGTGTGTGTGTGTGTGTGTGTGTGTGTTGTGGGGATCTCAAACTCAATTTTGCCATTTCCTCTAACTTTCAATCCCACCAATCTGTTCCTCTTTATTTCAATAAATGACACCCTCATCCAACCACTTCTTCATTCAGCAAATATTGATTGAGCACTCACTATGACTCTGCCCTCATGGAGCCTGTATTCTGGTGGTGGACAAGACAATGAACATTTTAAAAAGTAAAAATATATAGCATAATAGAATATCATAAATGATCTGACTAAAAATAAAGGGACAAAGGTATAGAGAGGGCCGTGGAATAAGGGATGAGTTGAAGTTTCAAACAGGAAAGCCTCCCTGAGAAGGCGTGGGAGGGAGCCTGTGGCTGTCTAGAGAAAAGCATTCCAGGCAGAGGAAAATGGTGTGTGCAAAGGCCCTGGGGTAAAAGTTTATCTTCAGTGATTCCAGAACAACCAGGAGTCCAGGTGGCTGAAGTAAAGTGAGCAAGCGGAGACTGTAAGTGAAGTGAAAATATGTGATGGGCAGGTCACAAAGGGCCTGGTCGGGGGGTGGGGGTGGGGGGGCTGGTAAATGTGAGATGAGGGGCCATGGGAGGCTTTTGAGCAGAAGAGGGACATTGTCCAATTTCTGTTTTAATAAGACCCCTCTGGGTGCTGTGGGTGGAAGCAGGGAGACCAGTGAGGAGGCTGCCGAAATCCAGGCAAAAGATGATGGGAGCTGGACCAGAAAGGAAGAAAAGGGGAGATGCGATCAGACTTTGGACATATTTGGAAGGTAGAGTGACAGGACTTCCTGGTGAATCCGAGGTAGGTGTGGGGGAGTCGAGAATGACTGATGTGTGGAACCAGGTGATCAAGTGAGAAATCCTGCTCACTCCCACATCCTATCCATCAGTGAGTCTCCTGGGTTCTTCCTCCAGTGAACCTCTCAAATCCACCCACTTTTCTCCATCCCAGCCACTGGCCTGGACCTTCCACTATCACCTGGACCTCTTCTGTGGCTCTGCCTGGGATGTCTGCCCCTCTCCTCCAATGAGCTCTCCTCTTACCATAAAGCATTTCACAACTGTTAGTGCTCCTGGATGGGTGGACCTGAGCCACTTCCCACCACACTCCTGACTGTTCTCAAGGAGCTTTTCTTCTGCCTGAGAGCCTCCACTCCAGAGGAAAGCAGGGGGTCAGTGGTACCAACATTAGAAGGAATGACACTTGGTCTCTGAAAAACTCACCAAGTCTGTCACTCACCTGCCAGGGCCAGCTCCATGATAGCCAAGCATCATTCAAAAGGGAAGGGGACGGCAGCCCTGGAGTTGGCAGGGAGGGCTTCCTGGAGGCAATGGCAGAGGCTGGGCCTTTGAAGAAGCTCAGAGATTAGTGATTTCAAGTGGAGGTTCTGGCATCTCACAGATGTAAGTTTGAATGCTTACACCATCTGGGCGACCTTGAAGTCCCTTCATCTCTCTAAGCTTCACTTTACATCATCTGCAAATCAAGGCCAATAATCTTCAGGCCTTGAGCTGTTTGCAAGGCCTGGGTGTTCTATTAGGGTACTGGCTTAATCTAGGATAATGTCTCCTAAGGTCCCATAAAAGGAATAGGTACAAGCCTTAGAGTCAGTCAGACTGGACGCCCATCAGAGCTCAGCCACTTATCAACCCAGTGGCTTAGGTCAAAGCCCCCATCTCTCTGAGCCTCCATCCCCTCTCCCTCTCCTGCACAATGGAGCCCCTTCTCACAAAAGAAGCGGCTGTAGTAGGTGCCCAGCACATAGTAGGTGCCCAGCCAAGGGAGCTAAAGAACTTGGACTTCACTTGGCAGCTGGACCCAACGGCCTGAATGTCCCCCTTCCTGGCCTGGGCAGCTGCAGTCCCGGTGGGGTGTTTTTATCTCCAAGCTGCAGTGGGCTCTGCAGAGCTCCCAGAGTCCCTGGGTGAGGACAAAGAGCTGTTGTTCCCGTGGATCTAAAATTGCCTCCCTCTGATTGCCGCTATACAAACCCAGGCGGCTGCTCGCTTCCCCCATCCAGTTGGGTCTATTTCAAGAACACACTGATTAGCACTGATTGCGCCTTGATTATGGCGAGCGCATCACCCAGCCTCCTCCCCAGCCTCCACGGGGAGTGCATGTTCCCGCTCCGACCACAGCCCCCACTGCCACCCAGGGGCCACCAGACCCATGAGTGTGCAGCACACTGGGGCTGGGGTCCTCATTCAGCCTCTGCTGCCGGTGGGATCTGCCCAGGTCTCCTCCCCTCCCCTCAGCCTCTAACGCCTCCAAAGCAAAATCCTGTGCTCAAGAAGGCGCCCAAGAAAATCGTGCCTAGCGAAATATGGCTTTAGGGGTGGGCTTTACATGACATTGTGACAGGTCATGATGGGGAAGGACGTGGTCTGGGCCAGGGGAAGCAACACTCAAAACATCTCATCACACACCTACACACAACTCACACATGCACACGTGTATACACACATACGCACACGCACAAACGTGTGTACACCAACACACACAAACAGAAATGACTTCTGCCTCTGCCTATATTTAAGGCTGACCTTGGTGGAGTGGGATTGAACTCTATAATCAGAGCTTCCTATTTGCCTTGGGCACATTATAGCATATGCAAACACCACAGCTGTCTTTTGAGGCACGTGTTTTGTATCCATGTGCAGGTTAGGACCCTGAGGCTAATGAAGGTAATCAATCATCCACAGGCAGGTATCAGTCTGAGGGGGGAGGAGGGGGTGGTTGCTTGGCAACTGCTGGGGTCCATCTGAGTGTCTGGCTGGCTGTGTGAGGTTTGGAGCCAGCAACCTTCTCTCCCTTTCCCCAGACTCCTCCCCACCCCCCAGCTCTGCCTCATGATGGCTGCTGGGAATGGTGAAGTCAGGATCCAAACCAAGGTCACCTCAATGGCAAAGCCTGTGCTTCCCACCGCCTTGCAACCTGCTCGGGGCTCTTCACTCCGTTGAAGGGAAACTGCGAATGGGAACAGTGCATCGGCCATCTCATGCTAGCTATTTCCACAGTGCTCGTCCTGTGTGATCCTGAGAAAGGATGTTCCCACCCAGGGCCTGTTTCTTCTTCTGTAAAATTGGGGTTTGACTCAGGGTGCCTGAAACTCTTTGCCTATGGCGGATGGGTTGATTATTGGAATAACCTGGAAGCACATTTTAAAAATAAAGATCTAGACCCCAACCTTAGAGAGCTAAAGTACACAGGCCTGGGCTGGGCCTAGGAATTCATGTTTAAAGATACTCTTTTGGTCAAGGTCCAGGTTTTGTCTGACATCAGTCAATTCTTCCCCCAAACTCCTTCACACCACCTCCCCCCGCAGCCCCAGCCATTCACAATGCCTGTCTGTTCCACCCATTCACAATGCCTATCTGTTCTTTCAAGTGGACTCCAATCCACCAGTTCTCTGCACCTCACAGCTCCCTGCCTCCAATCCAAACTCTAACCATTCTGTGCCCAGACCAGTGCAGACCCTCCTCCCTGGACTCCCTGCAGCCACTCTGGCACCCTTTGGTCCATTTTCGTTTTTTATTATTTCCCCTGTAGTTTAGTGCATTTCATCAAGTGTGTCCAGAACTAATTATTTATCTGTGTGATTTTCCCACTCATCTCTCTCTCCTTCTTTTTCTCTTTTCCCTCCCAAAGGTTCCACCTCCTTAATACCATCACATAGTTTTGTTTGTTTGTTTATTCATTTTGGTGTTTTAGATTCCACATAAGTTAGATAATTCAGTATTTGTCTTTATCTGACTTACTTTCACTTAGCACAATATCCATATTATCACAAATGGCAAGATTTCGTTCTTTTTTATGACTGAGTATTATTCCATGGTATATATGTACCACATCTTCATTCATTCATCTATTAATGAACATCTAGGTTGCTTCCATTATTGTTAGTAATGCTTCAATGAACATGGGGTGCATATATCTTTTCGAATTAATGGTGTTTTTTTTTTTTTTATTTCTTTGGATAAATATCCAGAAGTGAAATTGCAGCTCGAGTTTTTAATTTTTTTCAGGAATCTCCATACTGTTTTCCAGAATGGCTGCACCAATTTACAATCCCACCAATAGTGTACAAGGGTTCCTTTTCTCTACATCCTTGTGAACACTTATTTGTTGATTTATTCATGATAGTCATTCTGACAGGTGAGAGGTATCTCATTGTGGTTTTAATTTGCATTTCACTGATGTTTAGTGACACTGAACATATTTTCATGTATCTTTTGTCCATCTATATGTTCTCTTGGGGGAAAAAATGTTTATTCTGGTCCTCCATCTATTTTTTAAATAGGATTGTTTATTTTTTCCCATATAAACTTGTATGAGTTCTTTATATATTTTGGATATTAACCCCTTATTGGATGTATCATTTGCTAATATTTCTCCTCAATAGAATGTCTTTTAATCTTGATGGCTGTTTTTGTTGGTCCATTTTCTGCACAACAGATTGAAGGGTCTTGAAATGCAAATGTGTCCTCAATACTTCTCTTCCTCCCTCACATTCCCCAGCTTTAACCATCAGTGGCAGCCTATTGTTTCAGGGGTAAACACTAAACTTCACTCTATGGCCGATAAGACCCTGAATGGCCTGGCTTCTGCCTCCTCTTCAGCCTGGGGAAAGAGAAGAGGAGGGAGACACAAGCCCTCAGAAGTCCTCCTCTGATGTCCTTGTGTAGAGTAGAGTGGCCTCGTAGGCAAGGAGGAGGCCTGGCTGTGATAGGACAAAGGGAGATCTAGAGGAGGCCTTATTAGGTCAAGGTTTAAGAGCACAGGCTCTGGAGTCACACAGCCTGCGTCCAAATCCCGGCTCTGCCACTTCCTGTCTATGTGACCCTGGTTTACTCACCTGACCTCTCTAGGCCCCAGTTTCTTCTCTGTGAAGTGGAGTTAAAGCTAGTTCCTGCCTCCCAGGGTTGTTGTGAGGATTTCCTAAGCTAATAATCTATGCAGAGTGCTTAGCTCGAGGTCCCACACACGTTGGATTCTTAGTATCTTTATTAGGTGGCTAGGAATTGGCCTTGGTCCCAAGCTTGCCATCTATACTGGGGGTAGGGAATTAATGTCTGAGCCATCTCCGGTATTCTAGATGAACCCTCAGATGGAGGAGGTTCTCCAGGGTTAAGACTCCCCTCAGGTTCATTATTTTCATAATCCTCCCAATGCCTTGGCCAGGTGGGGAAGATTTACCCCAGTGTTACACATGGAGAAACGGATCTCAGGCAAGTGAGGCCATATCTGATATTCTGTAGATTTGAGGTTCCAAATCTACAGAATATCAAACAAGGCCAGGACTTGAATTCAGCTATGTAGGATCATAAAATCTCACTCCATTACCTGGAACTGGGCCCTAGCTTTGGGGACCCTCAGGGGACTGGCTCAGGGTCTCCAAGGCCCATGCCTAGGATGTGAGATAGGCAGATGCATTCCCAGATTCCAGGATTCTGCAGACCCCTCCATGACCCACCCACCTCCTGTTGCTAGGTAACAGCTGCTGTTGGCTGAGGGTGCAGGCAGAGGTTGAGCAGAGGGAGGCTGAGCAGCTGGTTTTGTCCTTCACAAAGATTCTGGTGGAAGCTGTTCCTCAGAGACTTGCCCAAGGAAGGCCAATTGGAGATGAGGGTTAACACATCTCAGCACCAAAATGTCAGAGCTGGCGTGACTCTTAGAAAGTCAGCCCATAAAGAGCACATGCACCAGGGCAGACATTGCTAATCAATGACCACACTTTTTCCCACAGAGTCCAGACTTAGCCTCAGGATTCTTAGCACAGAGGCCAGGCAGTTCTAATAATGAATCAGAGCTGGCATGCAAGATAAACCCAGTCATCATCTCTTATCTACTTTGATCCTCTCGTTGGACAGATGGAGACACCAAGGCAGGATGAGGTGCACATGGAGCCTGGGACTCAGACAACTTCAGGTCTTAGCCCTGTGGGCAGGCTCCTTCACCTCTCTGAACCTCAGACTCCATGTGTGTAGAAAGGGTTTGATGATTGCAATCTCTCCCTGTGAAAATTAAATGGGGCAAATGGGGCAGTGGGTTTAAGCACTCCATGGGTGCCCAGCACAGAGTGGCACTGGAGGAATTTTCTACCCCTTTCTTTCTTTCTTTCTTTCTTTCTTTCTTTCTTTCTTTCTTTCTTTCTTTCTTTCTTTCTTTCTTTCTTATCTGTCTCCGAGGCTTGGTAGGTTTGTCAGGGCTTAGCCACGCTGAAAACCGGGACACACCTTCCTCAGTTCTGATTTTGCCAGCACTCCATTCCTGGGGCAGATGATTGCTCAATAAATGGGCTTAAGTGTGAGGGGGTGATGGTGGGGTCAGAATTAGAGCTCACCGGGTCCTTGGTGTGACTTGAGGAGGAAGGAAAAGATGGTCACCCAGGGGCAGGTATCAGGCTGAGGAGAGGGAATGGTTGCCTGGCAACTGCTGGGGTTCACCTGAGTGTCTGGCTGTGTGAGGTTTGAAGCCAACAACCTTCTCTCCCTCAATTTCTTTCTCTCCCATTCCCCAGAGTCAGATCCTATCCCCCCATCTGCCTCATGATAGCTGCTGGGAGAGGACCTTCCAAGGCTTCCCCTCTATTTACACCACACATATACACACCATATACATACATGCTCATACACATACACCTCACGCACACATGCACACCCGGAATGATTTTCCATCCAGAGCTGCTTGCTTTCTCCCCTCGAAATGTTTTCATTGTCTTCTTGGTCGTCTCATCTCAAATATGATCATTCCTGAGTGAGCCAAGGAGCATAGCAAGGTCTGATGTTGGCAGCAACCATGAGGGCCCCAGGAGTGAGCTGAGGCTGGTAGTCCTGCAGACACCAGGTGGCTGTGAGGAGGAGAGCAGCCACGGGGATCAAGCATCGGGATCCCCAGTGATCAGCTCAGCGGAAGCCCAGGGCTTGGTAGGTTTGTCCCATCTGCAAGGTGGAGCTCAAGGCCTCACTGGGGGAAGAAGGGGCTCCCTGACCCTGGCCTAGTGGCCCTCTTTGCCCAGCCTCTCTGCCTGCACTGGTTCTCATTGCTCCTAATTTGGATCAAGGTCTTTGTCTTAGCCACTGTGTCTATTGTGATGGGCTTGGGCACTCTCACCAGAACCACTCCTTCCCAGATTTCTTTTTACATTTTGTTAAAATCATCTTTTCACTATGAATATGCCGGTGCCTTTTGTCCTCCATTAGCAAAGGATCCAAAAATGGCAGTTAGCCAGGACCGGGGGCAAAGACATCCAGCTGAAGCACAGGTTTGAGATTGCTCATTAATCATGTAAAACCTCACTAACAGAATTTTATTTAGCACCGACTATGAGCCAAGTAACATACTAAATGCATGCTTCCTGCCCCGTGGAGTATATATACCACTAAACCCATCAGCAAATAAATAAAATGATGATAATGATGTGTACTCAGAAGGGGTTAAGGGCCTGAGGCTGAATCTTAAGGTTTCACAATCTGGGATTTAACCCATGAAAGGACAGCTGGACACTGGTCACTAAGTCACTAAGACCTCTAGCTAGACCTTGCCTTCCACAGTCAAATGGGGCCCTTGCTTAAAATGGGGCTCCAAATCCCACCAAAACCTTCTTTAAAAATCCAGGTTTCTAGGACCCATTCATGGCTTGCCAGTTCAATATATCCCAGGAAATTCTGGATTTTTAAATAAGTTTCTTTGTGACTGGGACCCACTGCTCTGGAATAGGGACCTGATGACCCCCAGTGTAGGACAGAGATAAAACCTGGGGCACTGGAAGCAAAATCCTAGTAGACCTGTGTGATCCTGGGAAAGTTTCTGAACCTCTCAGCACTTCCCGTTCCCCATCTATAAAGGGAAAACTGAATATAACTTTGGTCCTTCCTCCACTGCAAGAATTCTTTACAAGGAATGTCAAGTTCCTGACACATAGTGGGTGCTTAATCAATGGCAGAGTTTTCACAGCTGCTTTTGAGGTATGTCCTTTTTGTGAATGTTTAGATAGAAACTGCCGTCAGTAACAGCTCCCCAAATGATTTTTCGGGGCCCGCTGAGCTGTCCTCTTGCTCCTGTTCAGATGGGCATGCCAGAATCTCTCAGGCAGGTTCCTTGGCGCTGATGGCACCAGACACGTGCTTTCCCCAGCAGAGGTGAAGAAGGAAGGACTGTCCCAGGGTCCCGGGCTCCCCTAGGGGAGGGGGCAAGCCCATTTACCCAGTCTTGCTGGACAGGGGAGGAGGGGCCAGAGGAAGGCTGAGAGAGAGGAAACGAGCCCCAAAGTGGGTCAGCACGGCCTTGGACACTAACCCATTTCCACTCCCTCCTGCTCACAGACCCGCCGGCCCCGGGACTGTCATTCTACATTCATTCCTCTCCTGCTGGCAATGATGACCCCATTTTTTATCTCTTGCCAGCAGAGGCAGAGGGAGGTGTGAGCAACGGGAGCACAGACCACAGGGGCTGCAGAGAGGGCCTTGCAAAAAACCTAGGAGGGTTTGTCACCCTTTGTGTCTACGTTACTTGGAGGGTGGATTCTTCTGGGGGTCTGGGTGGGGTACTATCATGGTCAAAATCATGCAGGCTTTAGGGCAGCTAGATGTGGGTTATAAAGCCAACTCCCCCGCTTCTGGGCTGTGTGGTCTTGTGCAATTAGCTTCATGTGTTCTGAGCCTCTGTTTCTTCGCCCATAAAATGGATTGTTGCAGAGGCAAAATGAGAGGATGCCTATATGCATCCTTACTTCGGGCTTGTGGAGAGGAATGCTGCGTGAGCAGCAGCTGTGACTTAGTGTGGCAGAGGCTCTGAGGCCTGGCTTAGGGATCCGTCAGGCCCAGGCTGGAAACCTGGCTCTGCCCCTCGGAGTTGTGTGATTGGAACGAGTGGCCTAACATCTCGTAGCCTGTTTCTTCATCTGTAAAATGGAGACACTCACCACCCAGGTCTGTGAGGATCACCTGCAAAGATACCTGGAACAGAGCCTCGTGCAGAGAAAGCTCTCAGCCAGCGACAGTTGTTCCTACTGATCCTCGGGAATCGGGTGTGAAGCCATTCACTGCATGTTTTCTGAACACGTCCCTGCATGCACAGCACTGGGATACAGCAGGCACTCGGAGGTAGTGGATCGACAATCCTGGTGCAGGTATCTCCTCTCAGTGGTGTGATTAAAACTAGTTCTCAATGACCCGGTGCAGAAAACCTGGCTTAGCCAATTCCTTTGCTCTCCAGAAGGATCTGAGGGAGGGCGATGAACCCCAGGTTACCCAGTTAGGGAGGGAAGCCAGGTGCCCCCAGAATGCCATGCTACTTCCCTGATAGCATCTGCCTCCCTCGGTGATCCTTGACCCCTGCCCACCAGGAGCGGGCCTTGTGCCTGCAGGGAACAATGCATTGAGAAGCAATCAGCGGGCACTTGTGCCTGGCCAGCTTCCCAGTTATCAATGATCTAGCAACGCTCCTGCCACAGCTGCTGGAAATCAAACTGCAGAGGACACTTGATCTGGGCAGCTATTTCTTGGCAGCTCTTGTGTCAATACTTCCAGGACGTGAGATGGAGCTCTGCTGGGTGATCAGCCAAAGGCCCAGCAAAGATCCCAGAGAGGCCTGCAGGCTGTGAGGACCAGGGGACCCCCTTCCTTTCCTGCATCCCAGTGCTGGTGACACACTTTGCCAAAAGCCCTCCCAAGAAGTGGTCTCAGCCCGTTGCTGGGCACGTGCTTCGGAGGTAGAAATGTTCCAGGATTCCTCCAGAAAGGTCAGGATTTGGGGTGGACTCAAACGTGGGACCCAGGTTTGCATCCAATCTTTACTACTTACTACCTGTGTATCATTTGTACCATGAAAACAACCACACCTTGCAAGGTGGTTAGGAGTTTATATGAGTTCATATATGAAAAAATGATAAGAACAGGACTTGGCACATAGCAAAGGCTTAGTAAGTGTTATCTGGTATTTTCAGGGTGAGAAATCCTGCCAGGGGCAGGGAACACAGAGATGAATTATCAAGGAGTTCCTTAAAGGAAGCCTCTATGCGTGGCAGATGTGTTTTGGTGCCTAGAATGCACCTGACAACTCTGATTCCGACTCACCTGCTGTTGACACCTCTGATTTCAGCAAGACTGTCTGTGCAGGCTCCTGCGCACTTTGCTCAAGCACATGTCGGAGCCTTTGCCTGAATGCAGAGGGTGCTCATGGAACTCATTGGGACTTCATGCATGTGCAGCTCAGAAGTGCAGGGGAGTCAGCACCTGTTCCAGGAAACCCTTGACAAATGAAGGACTGGGGCTGATGGGCAGTTTGGGGGGTGAGGGGTTTCTGTATACCCTCAGGAAGTGCTGGCATATTGGAGCCCCTGTAGCATCAGCGCCAACCTGCATCACACACCCTTCCATTAGCTTCTCCTCCTTCTGGAGCTCACCCCGCCTGCTCCACAAATCCCATGCCCTGAACCTCCTTCCATACAAACCACTTCACACAAATCCTTGCCTCAGATTCAGAGTTCAGGGGGAGCTGAACCTGGCTGAGGAGCCATCTGCATGTGATGTGACCTTGTGCAGGTTTTGGTTTCTTTGCTCCATGAGTGGGTTGGACCTTTGTGACAGTGGCCTGTGGCCTTGAATGGCACAAGGACTGGAGGTAATTCTGTGTGATCTCCCTCCACTGTTCCTCCCCTCACTGCAAGTCTCTCCTCCATCTATCTCCTCCCCTCACTCTTCATGATTTTCTGTCTCGTCCAGCATGGTGCGTGGTGGCTCGGGCAGCCCAGGGACAGGTGTTTATCTACACACCGAGCCACAGGTGCATGTTCACACCTGTGAATGTGTATTCAAGGTTCAAACCCACATGAAGTGTCCAGGCAAGGATGTGCAGGTCCACTGTGTGTGTACACATGTGTGCATGCTTCTCCAATCTCCGGCCCAGGAGTTCTCACACCGTTTAGCCACCACTGCCGTTAGGCAGAGGGGTTCAAGGTGCCCATAGCATGAGAGGGAGGCCCACAGGTCACCTGTCTGCACTGCAGACCTGGCCAATCAGTCCCAGGGAGAACAGCTGAGGGCAGGAGGAGGCGGATGTGCTCTGGCAGGGATGGTATGTAGAGGGATTAAGGGGGAGGGAGGAGAAGAAAGGAAATTGGGTTCTGGTACCAAGGGTTTCACAGATGTCATCTTCTTTTACCCTCACAATAGTCAGGAGGTAAGGATTATAAGCCCACTTAATGATAGGGTCGTGGAGTGTGACAGTGGAGGGGGAACTTAAATAGACTCCTAAGTTCAAATCCTGCATCCACCACGCACAAGCTTTGGTAAAGGGCCTTGATGTCTTTGAGTGTCAGTGTGGTCATCTGTAAAATGCAGCTAATTATTCCTACTCAGGATTCTGGTGGATGTCGGCGGGGGTGGGAGAAATGCATGCAAAATGCTTTTAGTCTGGAAACCTGGCATAGAGGAGTGGTTGTAAATGAGGGTGTGATTACAACTAGGATGACAGAGAAGGGGCAGCCCATTCCCTTCTCCCGCATTCCTGTCCCTTTGGTGGCATTAGTCAGCCCCTTGCCCTTGGCAACCTAAGGGTGCAAGCAGCATTCCTGGAGGCCTTATCCTTCCCCTTCCCCACATGCGCTCACTGCTCAAAAGCAGAACCTCAGGGAAGACAGTTAAGGTCTCAGAGCCCCCTTCTCAAAGACAAAAATAAAGTGTGTAATTGTCAGAAGCATTATGAAACTGTCAAAGGTATATGAAATCTCTCCCACGAATGTTTAATAAGTCACGGGCCTAACTATTCTGTGACAGTATAAAAACGACAGGCATGTTTATCAAGATACCTTTTTAAAAAGAAAAAAATATCGAGCTGTGGGATGAGTTTCAGAACCAAAAACCAAGGGTGCGGTGTTTCAGGACCATGGAAAGCGACACTGGGATCCTCTGATCTGGAAAGCAGCAGCCATGGGCCTCTGGGTCTCCACCACCCCTGTGGCTTCCAGCTCCCACTGCCATTGCCTTTGCCTAAGCCACGCGAAGAGCTGATCACCCCGAGGGCTGTGGCCTCGGCTCCCTAGACTCCAACCCACTGTGGAAATCACGGAGTCCAGTGACCCCATCACTACGGGAAAGGCTGGGGGTGCATCTGATGATAATGGTTTATCTCTGAACAATTCAAGGTAACTAATCAGCACCGTGATTCTGGCAGCTGTGATCGTTAATGGAGTTAGAAACTGTCAAACTGAAGGTAATAATTGTCTCTCCTTAAAAAAAAAAAAAAAGTTAATTAGCATAATCAGGGCATAAATGGACCCATATTTCTAACCCAATGTGGGAGATGAATATGAATGATGGTGCCTTCAGGGTCCCTGGTAGAGATATCAACAGCAGCCAGGAGTTGGGAGAAAATAAGTGAGCAGGAAATGTGTGTGTGTTGCGGAGCGCTGCTGTGTGAGCATCCCCAGGAGATACCACTCGTGTAGAATGCACCCTGTTTTCAAGGCAGCAGTGTGCATCTTGGCATTTTTCCAATTCATCCTTTGATGGGTATTTGCTGAGCACCTGTTGGGAAGGCAGCCAGAATTTGTTCTTGCCACACACACACCCCATTCCCCCAAAAACAATGACATTCACCCTGTGTGCTCCCCATCCCTCATCCCCTGAATCCTTAACCTCTTCCCACTCCCAAAGGCATTTGATCTCTGTGTTTCCGGGTGAGGTGAGGGCTCATTCTAAGTTATATATGTCTGGTCATTGGTCCTGTGGAGCCCTGAGAATTGAAAAACAATCATCCCTCTCATGGCTCAAAGCCAGCTCTCAAATCATGGCCGGGCAATGGCTACCTGAACTGCGTGCCATTCCAAGGGGTATGTATACACTTTCTCATTTCACTATCCATGAGGGAGAGTGGGACGTGCATGAAGTGGTATTAGAAACACAAAGAAACACACTCATATATAACTTCCCAAGTGATTGGTGTTTAATCCTCCCACAATGCTCCGAGGTAGTGACCGTTACCATCCCCACTTGACAGAGGAAGAAACGAGACACAACATGGTTAAATAACTTTCCCAAAGTCACCCTGCCAGTGAGTTCCAGACACAGGATTTGCATGCAGACAGATTAAATCCAGAGTTCATGCTCTTAAATCTCATTCCAATATAGGAGAGTTATGCTTGATGAAGTCTAACATCCACAATACAGGACGGGCAGGGAGTAGAGGGGAAGCAAATCATACTCAGCACCTGGTATGTGGAAGGCCCTGAGCTGGTGCTGAGGCCACCATGGGGACTAAGCAAGGTCCAGTCCCTATAACCAGGGAACTTTCAGGCTGAAGCCAAGAGGGACTGATGCACACAGCACTGGGCTCTTGAGCCATCACTTCATGTGCTCCGGGTTTGAATCTTTGTTCCTCCACTAACCAGGTAGGTGATCTTGGGTAAAGATATGAGTTTGAATTCCCTCAGAAGCTGTACCTGAAACAAAGATTTAGGCTTAAATTGTTTATTTGGGAGATGAACCCAGGAAACATGGATAGTGAAGTGAGAAAGTGTATTCGTTATCTGTTACCATAACAAATTGTCCCAAAATTGAGCAGTATAAAACAGCAAATGACTATTATTTCATAGTCTCTGAGAGTCAGGAATCCAGAAGTGGCCTCTCCATAGGGCTGCCCATGACATGGAGGCAGGCTTGCCCCAGAGTGAGTGATGAGAGAGAGAGAGAGAGAGAGAGAGAGAGGTCAAAACAGAAGTCACAGTCTTTTATATTCTAATCTCGAATGTGACATTTATTTTTGTCATATTTATTTCCTATAGGCATGTGACATGGCTTAATTCACTTCTGTCACAGTCTTGAAATTCTTAATAAGGGGATTAGCATTTCCATTCTGCACTGAGCCCTGAAAATCACTTAGCCAGTCCTGTGTGAGACTAATAATCACAACACCTCCCTCCACTGGACATGGTTCGTCTCCTCCTCCAGATACACTCTCCAGCCTTCTCTACCCTGCTTTGTGGCCCAGAGGTCTGGTCTATAAGGACTACGCCCTCAGGGCCCCTTCTCCTCTGAGGAACAGTTGGGCTCAGCCAATAGGAGGGCCAGGCAGGATACAGGAGGACAGGAGGAGGGTGAGATGCTCAGGTCCAAGAGCATGCTACCCATCCCCCAGGAGGGTGATTTCCCCCTGGTTCTTCCCTGCTGGGTCACTGCAAGGTGGCCACGTTCCTCTATGAAGGCTCCGCTCCTGTCTGGCAGCCCTCTCCTGAAGCAATAGCCACTCTCACCATGTCCCAGTAATGTCTCCTACCCTTGGTCCATGAGTTGGCTTGTTTATTTGTTTTAATCCTCACCCAATGATATTTTCCCATTGATCTTTTACAGAGAGTGGAAGAGAAAGACAGAGAGAAACATTGATGTGAGTGAGAGAAACACATTGATTGGTTGCCTCCTGCACACGCCCTGACTAGGGCCCTGGCCAGGGAGGAACCTGCAAACCAAAATATGTGCCCCCAACTGGAATCAAACCCGGGACCCTTTGGTCTGCAGGCTGACACTCTATCCGCTGATCCAATCCAGCTAGGGCAGTCCATGTGTTTGTATCACCCTCATCTGTGCAGAGCTTTGCCCCTTACATATCTTTAATGCAGTCTCACATGGCACTGTGAGGTTTTGGACACTGCCATCTGCATTTTGTTAGAGAAGGAAACTGAGGCATAGAGATCATATCACTTTCCCAGGATCTCACTGCTAGTAGGTGAACAAAAGAAATGAAGATGTCTGCCCTGACCTAGCTCACATTCTCAGAGAAGACAGACAATGAACAAAAGAGATATGTAAAATGTATAGAGTTTTAAGTGGCAACAAGTGCTGTAGAAAAAAATAAAGGAGGGCAGGGAACTGAGAATACAAAATGAAACAGGATGATCAGAGAAAGTCCTCTGAGATGACAAAGTTCTTTGAGCCAAGACTTGCAGTAGATAAGAGCAAGAGGGACCCATGTGAGGGAAGAGAGTTTCCAGCAGAGTGAATGGTACATACAAACTCCTGAGGCACGAGTCTGCCAAAGTACAGAGACCAGGAACAACCAAGAGGCCAGAGTGGCTGAGATGAGAGGGTGGGCTTCCCAGGGAATGGGGATCCAGAGCCAGGTAATTCAGGGACTTTGATTTCCACTCTGAGGGAGGTCACTTCTGGTTTGCATTTAACAAAGTCCCTCTGGTTACCAGGTTGAGAAGAGAGTGAAATCATGTGTGAGTGAGTGAGTGAGTGGATGAGTGGATGAATGAAGGAGTGTTCCTGAACCTTTTCACAGCTGCATCTTAAACACTTCAGGGAGATACAGGAGGCAAGAGAGAATAAGAAATGGTGAAATCCCACGCTGCACACAGAGCCTGGAATTCGGGCCCAGCCACAGGCAGCTAGGCCTGGCAGGAAGCTGATGGGCTTAGCTGTGTTCCCAGCTGTCCCTGCCGTTCCTGTGTTCCTCCTGCCAGCACAGCAACCTCGGGGAGCTGGTGTGGACATGAAAGTGAGCCCCATGCAGAGAGGATCATCACAAGCCTTGTGACAACTGTTTTCCCTCAGAGTGTGCTTTCAGGAGCCCCAGGCCAGCCCTTCTCATCCTCCTCCAGCCCCTGGGCTGCAGACCCCAGGCAGCAGGCGGAGGCTGCAACACTCCTGCTCAGCCGACCCAACGGGAGAAATACAATAGCACAAGTGTTGAAATAATAACACTCCGGTGAAGGCAGTCCTGCTCTGGAGGGAGGAGGCCCACAGCTGCCTATGAAGTAACCTCGGAGACAAATATGTGGCTGCCAGATGCCTGATCCCCCCAAGAGAGCATTGCTAGTTCCTTTGAATCAAGCATTGTGTTCTGAGAGAAGAGATGAAGCTCACAGGGGAGGAAAAGGAAGGAAAGAAGAGAAAGGAGGAGTGGAAAATAAATCAGTCCAATGAAGTATCATATTTCCTTTTTGCAGATGTGGAAATGAGGCTCAGGGAGATTAAGTCACTTGCCTAAAGACACACAGTGGGGACGTGTTTTACTGCTCACCCTGCCTGCATACAGCAGTCCGATGGGAGGTACATGTTATGCCTGTTCCTCAGCAGGTTCAGGATCCTGAGATGCTGGAGCCTGGGTTCCAGGCCTGGGTGAGCAATGGAGCTTGAGAGGTGGAAGGTTTCCAGGGAAAGGAGCTACAGCTCTTCCTGTCTTTGGTCCCCAGAGATTCCTTCCGGTTCAGCCACCAGGATTCACTCAGCTCCAAGTGCCTTGGTTTCTCCACTCACCCACTACCCATGGCGGGGACTCTGAGAGAACTCAGACATTAGCCCTGTCCTCATGGGGTTACTAGTCTAGGGGGCATACACAACCAAAACCCAATGTGGAAGTTTTCAACTCCTAAGGACCTTACTCAATCTTCAATAGAATCTGACTAATTCTATCCGTTCTCCACCATAACCTGAGTACCTGGGGTTTCTCTAAGCATCTTCTCACATCAGCCTCACAATAACAACTCAATTATAATTAGAGCAATGATTATTTCCACTTTACAGATGAGAAAACTGAGGTCTGGTCAAGAGAAGTCCTTTACTCAAGGTTTCACCACCAGGAAAGATAGGAGTTAGATTATTAAGCCAGGCCTCCACCCCCAGGTCACACTTGCTTCCTTCTGCCAGGGGTTCCAGTCAGATGTGTCCATGGGGAAGGGTTCTCATGACATCATTCACACCCCCCACCAGCACGGGCTTCTGAAGGCTGAGAGTCTCCACACATGTCTGCCAATGGGACTTTAATCCAATGAAACATGAGATCTCAGAACCACCCTCACAGAGGGCTGATGTGAGGACTCCAGGAGTAGACATACACCATGGATGTGCTCAGTGCTGGCCATGTATAACAGGGGAAGGCTGCTGGTGGGCAGTTTATTGTTATTTGGACTTGACCATCATCCCTTGCTGGATTCAAAGTAATTCCTGTCCCCAGAGAAGGGCAGAGAAGGGATGGCCAACTGAAATTCAAAGCCAACTTTCCCAACTCCTGACTCCTTGCCCACTCAGCCTCCATTTGCATCCTTTGATGGCATAAAAGCCCCTTCTAATGAGATCATTCAAATGCAGTCCCATCACAGAGCCACACATCTATTCCAGTATCATCCTGTCCCCACCCTGCGCCCTTCATAATCAGAAGTTTGATGTTCCACGCATCAGACCAACCTAGAGTGGGCGGGGAAAAGTGTGTGAGCCCAGGGGAAAGTGTGTGTGTGTGTGTGTGTGTGTGTGTGTGTGTGTGTGTGTCTAGCGTTGTTTCATCAGCCAAAGCTGTGCTATGCTGCAGTAACAAATGACCACCAGATCTCAGTAACTCACACCAACAGATATTTCTCAAGATCTACCAATTAATTTACAGGTCACCTATGGCTTTGCTCCCTGTAAACTGTACCCCAGGAACCTGAGTAAACCGGCAGCCCCTTCCTGGAACATTGATGGCCCCCAGGGCAGAGGGTCAAGAAAGCATAAAGGAGCCTCTGGCTGGCTCTTACAGCTCCTGCTTGGAAGTGACACACAGTCACTCCACCCCTATTGCATGAGCTGGAGCTGGTCACATGACTGGGCCTGTCTTCAATAGGATGCGAAGTAGACCCCAGGAAATACCTGTGAACAAGGAGACAGCTCACCCCACTGTGATTCAGGTGTGTGAGAAGCCAATTCAAAGGAGCTTTTGCATCTCAGGGTGTCACATGTGAGAAAGTACAGGTGCACAAACCTACCTGCTGGGGTGCCTTATGCCCTGGATGTGGATGGGTGTAGGTTGATGTTTCTGGATGTTAAAAACTATGAAAGAAGAGTATAAAAGAGCCTGAGGATGAATGGACAAATGCGAGTGTGCATGTGATGAAAAGAATGTAGGTCAAGGGGGTGTTAGCCCAGAGGTGTGTATGTGTGTGAGCATATGGGAGCACACATGTGTGTGTGCCTGTGTGTGCACACGCCCTAGCATAACATGTCTGAGTCCATCTGCACCTGCACCAAATGCCTCCCACACTTCACACCACTCCTTCCAGAGGGAAGAGACTCTCACAGATGGGAGGTAAGATGCTCAATTTCCTAGTGGATGATTTAGCAGTTTTATTCACCCCTCATTTGTGGCCATCTGTCACCTTCCACGCTGCGCTGTCTCCACCTGGCCTGGGCACAGCGACTGCACAGGAATGGGGGCAGGACTTGAAGGCAGGGAGTCTATCCTCAGCTACCAGCTCCAGAGTCTTGGGACCCCTTCCTGTATCAGGACTGACCCTCTCGGAGTTGCTCTGGGGAATAGGAGGTCCCTAGAGAAACAGTGGGGGGCAGACCCAGCCCAGAGCTATCCCCAAGGACACATGCCTTGGACTCCCCCAAGCCTCCAGCAAACTTTCTCTTCTCCCATCTTGCCCCCTCTTCCCCTATAGGGACCTTTAGCTAGAATAAGCAAGCCCCTCACAATTGCTGAGAGAGTTGCCACTCCTGGGGTGCTGTTCCTGAAGCAGGCTCTGTGCTGGGCATGCCATTTAATCTCCACAAAGCCCGAGAAACAGGTGTCATTGCTTTCCCTGTTTGATGGGTGAGGAAACTGGAGCACAGAGCTGCCCAAGCTCTCACAGCCCACTTGCAAAACTGCATTTTGTGGTCAGGTCTTCCTGTTCAGCTTATTTAAATGGGTGCAGGGCTGCTCTAGATCACCTCCTGCTGGAAGCCATCATGACTAACAGGACTAATAGAGAGGCCAGGCCTGGGCTGTGGCAGGACAGCAGCCCTGGATGTGGACGTTGGGGGTAGGGAGATGGAGCAGAACGTGCAGGTCACCCCATGTGCTTCTCTGACCTCCCCTCAGGCTGGCTCTTCCCCTTGTCCGGGTCCAAGGATGAGCCTACCATATCCTTAAAATGAGCCTTCCAAGCCCATGGCTGATGTTTCCATGTCCCTGCTCAACTGTTGCTGTGGTGCCCCATCCCCCTCGGGATGAAGTCTAGCCTCCCTAGCATACTGTAGTGGGCCTTGACCTTGGGCCTGGCCCATCCATCAAACCGCATCACCCACACTCCCCTCCTCCCTTGCTTTGAGTTCCTCAGACACACTCCTTCACCTCTGGTCCTTTGTACAAATTGCTCCCTCTACCTTTCTCCTCCCCACTTTCTCGGCTAACTCCTGACCTCCCTAACCTCCTCTGGAAAGCCTTCCCTGCCTTCCGAGTCCACAGCAGGGAGCCAGGCCGTATGCTGCTGGAGTCTCCTCTTATACCTCTCACTGCCCCTCTGAACTCTAAGCACTGGAGTCAAGTGCTCCGGAACTGTTTCCTGCAATGTCCCCAGTCACTCACTTAACAATTTATTCATCTCCTCCTACCCCAGGCCAGAGACCATTCTAGAGTCCAGTGATACAAGAAAAAAAAAAGGGGGGGGGGGGAGGTTAGATGGAGAGTTCGGCTGCAGCTTTGAGAAAGGTGATCAGAAAAGGCTTCCCAGAGGTGGTGACCAGTATGCTAAGGACGAGAAGAAACCAGCCATGCAAAGCTCTGAGAGAAGCGGAATCCTGGCCGAGGCAGCAGCAAGTGCAGAGGCCCTGCGGCAGGAGTGAGTTGGTCGCTATTGGGTTATACCCCTGTGGGTGGAGTGTAGAGAACTGGGGGAGGGGAGGGTTCAGCGAGGTAGCAAAGGGTTTCCTGAACATTTTTTTCCATTTTGTCTTTGGATGCTCTGGACCACTTCTTCCGGCGATCCTTCTCTGAGTGCACACTCCTCCTGCCTCTGAGCTCTTCCTACCCCTGATGACCCAAATCTCCTCTCAGTTCTCTTAAGATGGAGAAGTCTCCAAAGCTCTGCCCTGTCATCTTCAGAAGATGTAAAAGGCATTTTGCAACCAGGCCTTCCTCCAATCCCAGAACCCATGCCAGGAGATTATCTGCTGGATTTGGAGAGGGGCCCAAACAGGACAATTGTCCTCCGTGTCACTCCAGCTCCCGTTATCAGGTCCCTGGGCGAGGCAGGCTGGGCTGGAAGGGATGAGAGGCTGGGTTATTTATGGAATTCAATTTCCCTGGCTGCCTGCAACTCCCAGGAGCATCTCAGGAAGGCTGCAGAAAGAATTTACTGGGCCTAGGAGAGGAATTCAACTGTCAAATGAATGAAATGCCCCCTGGAAGAGCCCATGGACATTTCAGGTGAGTGGCTGAGGGACCACGAGAAACAGAACAAAGGACTCTATAAGGCTGAGAATCAGAAGACCTGGGTTCGAGTTCTGACTCTGCCCCACTTTTAAGCAAGACTTTCTTTGGGCCCCAGTTTCCACTTCAATAAGAGGTGAAAGAGATTGATCTACGTCAGGGGTTGCTGAGTGTGTGTGTGTGTGTGTGTGTGTGTGTGTGAAAGTCCACATAATAAATGTTTTACCTTTTTTGGGCCATAGGGTCTCTGACACAACTATTAAAAAAAAAAACCCAAACAGGTAGTAGGCTTCACTTGGCCCATAGATTATAGTTTGCTTACCCCTTGGCCTACGTGACATTTCTGGTGTATCAGTCAGGAAACTTTAGGTTGTGAGCAACAGAATCTGATGCAAACTGTTTTAAGCTAACCATTGTCTAAGAGAGGAAGACTTATAGGGTCAAATAAGAGGAAAGTCCCAGAAAAGCATCAAGCATGGCTGGATCCCGAGGCTCAGATGATCCGTCATTGGGACTCATTGGGACTGAGTTTAATGCTACCGTTCCTTGACTGCACTTGCCTCTTACTTTTGCTGTGGGTCTAAAATATCTCCTTTTAAAAAGGTCTTATTTAAAAAGTGGCAGAATGACAAGCAGACTACGATACTATTTTCATAATATAAACAACACACACACACACAAAGCAAAAACACTATTTTATTCTTTCTAGGTATATATAGATGTCTACAAGTAGGAGAAAAATTCTGGAAGGACATGCAGCGAACTGCTCGTGTTGTATCTGGGAAGTGAGGAGGAGTGGGCCAGGATTAAGGGGGAAGATCAAAGGGAACATCTATCTTATTTTTTTGCTCTTTCTCATTTTTTTTATTAAGGTATTATATGTGTAAACCCACCCCCCAATCCAATACATGCCCTCCCTCCCCAGAGTTATGCTTATATGCATGCATACAAGTCCTTCGGTTGACCTCTTATCTCCCTCATATCTCCCTACCCTCCCAGCTGTAATTTGACAGTCTGTTTGTTTCTTTGCTGTCTCTGTATCTATCTTTTTGTTCATCAGTTTATAATGGGGAACGTCTATCTTAAATTTAAATATCTTAAATTTCTGTCCCAAGAAAATGCATACACACTTTAACAGCTGGTCATTCACATTTTAAAATGAAGTGCATTTTAATAAACACGGCCTTTATAATTATTCCAAGTGTGTGTATACACTTTGAGACACCCTATAGTATAATAATCTACAAGGCGTAAATAGCAGAAATACTTGTGCAATTTATACTATTTTTAAAGAGGAAGATGAAGAAGTACAAACTAAGGAAAGAAGAGAGATGGGGAAGGAGAAAAGGAAAGCAGAGAAAGGATCAGCGGGAAAGGGAGAGGGGGGAGAAGGGCAGGGAAAACAGATTGTGCAGAAAGGCCTATGGCCTTCTCTACCCCCCACTGCCAAGATCTCCAGCCCACATCAGCCTGGGGCAGAGGAGCTGACACCCCAGGCCTCTGCAGCATTCTCTCCCATTAATGTGTCAAGTCCTCTCCCGGCTCCCGCCTGCCCCTAGCCCCTGCCTCCTGCAGAGCTCTTTAGTCCCCTTATCGGTGAGAACCAGCAAGGGCCTCACTGATTACAAATTGTTTCTGCAGGAACATTTAGCAATGGGTCTTCCCTCTCCTAAGTCTATTCTAGGAATGTCAATAGCTTCCGTTTGGCACAAAAATGCTGAATCCATTTTTCTCATAAATAATTATATTGTGATCAGCTGCCATTCTGATGGCGGATAAAGAAAGTGGAGCACGCATTTGCTGCTTCTGAATTTCCTAAGATAGAGATGCATGGGCGCCGTGAGCCCTGATGGAGCGCCTGCTCTGTGCCAAGCTTTGAGGCCATAAACTCCTTCTGCCTCTCAGCGTCCCTCCTGGGTGGTCATGGCTGTGCCCATATAACCAAGACAGAGACTGTGACACAGTGATTGGGATTTGTACCCCTACACCATAACTGCCCCTTATTCTTGGAAGGCAAAGATTCCAGAAAATGAAAGGTTGATTAGACCCAGGGTAATGCTCCATGGCTCAGCCCTGCCAGGCATCAGTTACCTTTGCAGTGCCCACTGGAGGAGACACAGTGTGTCACCCACGACCTTGGGTCTGACCTTTCCCAGAGGCCCTGGCCGACCTCTCACTCTGAAACCTGCATCTCTGTGCCTGAGGGCTTTCCCACCACACAACCTCAGAAGGCTGCTCTGCCAAGTGCTCACTGGTCCAGAGGTTCCAGGAAAGTAACACCCTCAAAGGAGTCCTCAATCAATGGCTGGCATCAGCTGGTGTACCCAGCTTCCTCTCCCCGGGGTGGGATCATTCTGAAGTACCTGGCATACACTGCTTCCTAGAGTTTCCCTGCTGGAATGGAGTGTCCGTTGCCCACTAAGTGTCTGGCGGGGCTGTGTGCCCCCAAATCATTGCCTTCCCTTCCCAATCTCACGTCCACTTCCCTCCCCAGCTCCCTGCGCCTCCCAAATAAACTGCTCACACGCAAGTCCTGTCTTGGGGTCTGCTCCTAGAAAAACCCAAACAAAGCGCCCCTTTGAAGCCAAGACCCAGACCCTCAAACAGAAGCTTTGGGGCACCGGCAGCAAAGCTTCCAGAAGGAACTTATTCCTAAGGTCAGATCTGACGGCTTCCTTCTCCAGGGACCCCTAGGTTAAGTTCAAGCTCTAAGGTGGTATCTGGACGTTTAGAGGTTTTGCTGTTCAGCAACCGTGTTTCCTGAGCTGCTTACAGCCCCTCGATTGGAGGAGGTGGGGATGGCTCCTTCCAAACTCAGTTCAAACAGGACATAGGGTAGTATCCCGGTCAGACTGTGGTTGTGTGTGGGTTTGAGTCTTGTCTGGGTGATGGGGTAAGTGGTTCTCTTCGTTGAGCCTCTATTCTTTACGTGATGGGTGACCAGAATAAGACCTCCCACATGGGTCTGGGGAGGACTGAGTTTATACACACCAAGGGCTGAGTACAGCGCCTGGCCCGTGGTTCGGGTGGGCTGATTCCACACCAGCTTCATGGAAGTGGAGTACATGTGACTCAGGCTTGGCCAAAGAGAGCATCACACACCCCCGACCACAAAGACTGGGCACAGGGCACTTGGTGCCCATCACCTTACTGATCCGAGAAAGCAGGCACCCAGCAACTTGCCTGAGGGCCCACAGCTGATAAGGGGGTGGTGTGCTTTCTAGCCCTTTCTTATTTAACTAGAGCTCATGCTCACATATGCACCACATAATAATGCTTTATGGATGGAGGGTGGGGGGTGGGGGTAAATCCTTACGAAGATCTGACGTGTTAAATTTATACATATTAAGAAAACAGCTAGAAATAATATGCAATTGGGCAAAAAAAAAAAATCAGGAGATGGTAACATTGGAGATTGCCTTCAACCCTCAGTTAGAATCTTGTCAACTGAGAGGGAGGACAGGGCAATTCCTTGTGAAAGGCAGCGGCAGAATGAAAGCATACTGAGCATTTATCATGCACTAGAGCATTATCTGGCTTTCTGGGGCAACCTTGGCAGGTAGATGCCATTATTATTCCCATTTTATAGGCAGGAAAACTGAGCCCAAGGAAGGTGAGGTCACTTATTTAAGGTCCGTCTAGCTCCAAAGCCACCACATTGCCCACAAGGCTGCATGGTGTGCAGAAATATTTATTGGGCCATCTGCTCAGAGACAAGCTCATTCTCAGCAGCTGCTCCCCACCCATCTTTTGGGGGTTGCCTCTTTGAAGGCAGCAGTCTGGGAAGTGATAAAATATTGAACCCAGCACAGTATGACACACACAAATATTTGAACATTCAGTGATGAGACCACTGCCAGGGACCTGCCCCAGCATGACTTGGATGGGATAACACAATGATCTTATGTCCTATTATCTCCTGAGAGGTTTATTGTGAGATTTCAAGTGGTTGCAAACATTAATTCTGTGGTGCTTTTGCTAATGGGGGAATTTCTGGCATGGAGGGAATGTGGTTAAAGTAATAACCTCCCTTCAGTAAACAAACATCAAGCCGTTTCCCCACAGGAGATGTTTTCTTAGGTGGAAGGTAGGCTTCTCAATCTTACTATAATTTTGGAGAGGCTAGAAGATGGAATTTTATTGTCCATGGGGACTGAGTCTGCTCCAAGCAGCTAATGGGGGTGCAGGTAGGAGGCCTGGGCAAGGGAGTGGAGAGCAGATGCTGGCACGGCCTCCCTGAGCCCTCATTCAGCAGCCTGGTGACTTGGGATGACAGCCAGGAAGCACTGTCTCTTTAATATACTGGGACGAGCCTGAGGCTCAGAGAGAGGAGGAGACTTGCCTGAGGTCACACAGAGGGTCAGTGACAGATCTGGACACCCCCATCTCGATCTCACAGCGCCACCTGGGGCCTAATGGGAAGCTGTCTGGGTGGCAGGAAAGCCCCAGGGGCAAGAATAATGAGCTTCATGGCCCAGAGCACTGGCTTTGGAGGTGGCTGGGCCTGCGTTGGACCCCATCTCTGCGTGTCTCCTATTGTGTGACTGTGGGCTGGTGACTCTCTAGGCCTCTGTTTCCTCAGGTGTCAGTGATTAGCACACAGCAAGTGCTCCAACAGGTAACTAGTAGTCATCATCTTCCTGGTTTTGCCACCAGACAGGTAGGTGCCCTCAGGCAAGTCAGTGCCTTTCTCTGGACCAGTTTGCCCATTTCAAACATAAAAGAATTCGATTGGGTAATAGTTAAGGGCCATTTCCAGTCTGACACACTGTAAATTTGTAACTCAATAAATTGCCCCAAGTCAAGAAAAGGTGAGGACTATAACAATAATCCTATCTAATAAAAGAGTGATATGCAAATTGACCATCACTCCAATACACAAGATGGCTGATCCCATGTGATCAAAGATGGCTGCCCCCATGTGGACACAAGAAGGCCACCACAAGATGGCCAGCAGGGGAGGGCAGTTGGGAGGGACCAGGCCTGCAAGGGGGGCAGTTGGGGGCAATCAAGCCTGTAGGGGAGGGCAGTTGAGGGGGACCAGGCCTGCAGAGGAGGGCATTTAGGGGCAATCAGTCTGGCAGGGGAGCAGTTAAGCATCAATAAGACTGGCAGGGCGGTGGTTAGGGGGTTACCAAGCTGGCAGGCAGAAGCAGTTAGGGACAACCAGGAAGGCAGGCAGGTGAGCAGTTAAGAGCCAGCAGTCCTGGATTGTGAGAGGGATATTCCTTGAGGGGTCCCAGATTGTAAAGGGTGCAGGCTGGGCTGAGGGACACATACCCCTGTGCACAAATTTCGTGCACTGGGCCTCTAGTATAACAATAATCATTCAACCATATACTGAGTGCCTACTGTGTGCTGGGAACTCTGCTTGATGCCAGCCCTTTTCATGTCACATTTATAATACTAGAACAGCCCCTGCTGGTCTCCTGGCTTCCAGTTTTCTCTCCTTCAATGCACCTTAGCTCTCTTAAGCCCTACTTCACTCTTATGCTCCAGCACACTCAATGGCTCTCCAGTTCCCTCCAACACCACCACCAACAACAAGTGACATCTAATTCCATGCTCAGGCCCTGCTGTCTCTAATGGAATCTCCTATAAACTGTGCTGTCTCTTTGTCTAGACTTCCCTGTGCCTCAAGCTCAGAGATACTCACTAAACATTTGTTGAGTGAATAAACACATGGGTGAAATGCTTCTCTTAAATTTGGACACTCAAACTTTCAGTCATTTGCAAACCAGCTACAGAGGTTTTGCAAAAGTCTGTGCACTGTGTCTATTTTTATTTACTTAAATATTTCCTTTTTTTTTTTTAGATTAAATAGATGTATCTCAAAAGTTACAGTATACTATAGCTACATAATCAGTATTACTTGCGAGAATAGGTCTCCATTAAAATTAATTCAAGGACAAATGAGCAATGCATTCAAGTGTAACTAGATATTGTTGTCTGCCAAGGCTAGAGTCCTCCCTAAGTGCTTTATGTTAAAGATGTTAAAGACAAATTAGTACCAACCTGAGACTTGCTCATGGACAGAAGTCACAAGGATGATACAGGATGATGAGTATGAAAGAGCTTTTGCATGCCAAGTTATTCCACTACACTGAAAATTACCTTTGTCACCAGCAGTGGTTGTCAGCCCATATTTTAGGAACCTGTCACTCTAGCCCAGTGGTCGGCAAACTCATTAGTCACCAGAGCCAGCTATCAACAGTACTACGATTGAAATTTCTTTTGAGAGCCAAATTTTTTAAACTTGAACTTCTTCTAACAGCACTTTTTCAAAATACAGTGGTGCCTCGCATAAAGAACGCCTCGCACAGCGAACGCTGCACACAACGAACTTCATTTCATGATTCATACAACGAACTTCGTTTCACACAACGAAGTCGCCCGAGCTTCCACGACCGCTTTGCCCGAGCTTCCACGACTGCTTCGCCCGAGCTTCCACGATCGCTGCCGATGTATTGCATCCTTCCGCACAGGCACTGCGTCATCTGATAACGAGGAGCAACAATCAAACAATCAACCAATCCCAACTGCTGACATCAAGAACATCCTGGTCAAATGGAAAGCAGTTCAGGAGTTTACCAATGCCCACTATCCGGATTCAGCTGAAGCAAACAGGATCAACGATCTTTACTCCAATACTCTTGTCCGTTATTTCCGGCAGATGTTGGAGAAAAGAGAAAAACAAATGACTTTGGACAGGTTTTTCATGAAACCATCGGCCAAAAAGCAGAAAATGGATGAAGATGTGCAAGATTCGGTAGACTTTACTTAGTCTGTCTTAAAATTAAAAAAATGTGTATTTTTTTAAAAAAAAAATTATGTTTTTAGATGTATCTAAATAAAAATAATAACAAAAAATTTATCTTTTTTTATGTCATCTTAGCATATTTTATGCTACAGAACGAATTATTTTTTTTAACATGTATTGTTATGGGAAAACGCGTTTCACATAACGAACTTTTCGCATAACAAACTTGCTCCTGGAACGAATTAAGTTCGTTGTGTGAGGCACCACTGTAGACTCGCCCAGGCCGCGGTATTTTATGTAAGAGCCACACTCAAGGGGCCAAAGAGCCGCATGTGGCTCGCGAGCCAGTTTGCTGACCATGGCACTAGCCTATGGAGAATGCATGTGAGTTCTCTGATACAGCGGTAGCCAACTGGTAGTCCTCAGACCACTGGTGATCTGTGAGGTCCGAAAGGCTGGTGACTGCTGCTCTGGAAGACTTTAACCTGGGTTTTCAGGAAGGATACAGAGCCCTTGCATGCAGCCAGCTCAGCTTCATAGTGTAGTGTGCCTTATCTAAGCCCCAATGCAATTTTTAGAACTCAACCACCTTAAGAGTTGGTTGAAACTATTTGCCTGGTAGAATAATGAAGTCCCCATCATTGGAGATGTGCAGACAGATACTGTTAAGTCATGGGGCAGTGGGCAGGGAGCAGAGAATCTTGTGGAGATAATTCCAGCATCCAATAGCCTATGAAATTGACCTGACAGCCAGAGTTTGCTTTCATATGTAGGCAAAACACATGCAGAGCAATGAAAATAGAGAGGGATTAATTTCTGATCAGGAATACAGAAGAAAAAAAATAGACAAATTGTGTGTGAGGCTGTTCAGGAAATCTGAAGGAAGGAAGGCGGGTGGCGAGATGATTATTATTCCTTTATCTAACTAATGCTTCCTATTTCTTAATCCAGTGCTGGATATATCGGGACTATTTTTGGTTTTAAGCCACATAAAATGAATTCAGACTTGCATAAGCGACAAAAAGGAACTGAAGGACATTTACGTAACTGAATGCCTTCAGGCATGGCTGGATCCAGGGACTCAAACAATATTCATCAGGCCTTCGTCTACTCCATCTCATGTCTGCCTTCCTCTACGTTGGCTTTATTCTCAGGTAGGTCTTCTCAAGATGTGACAAGACAGCTGCTAGCAGCTGCAGGCTAAGGAACCACGGCAGAGATCAAGCTTCTGTTTGGCAATAATTTTAGCAAAAACCTCAGAGAGAGCTCTCACTGACCCAGCATATACTAACTAAGGTAACAGTAATGTTCCCTGGCTGTGCCCGCCCACCTCTGGAGGGAGGGAAACCCGCTCAAACATACAGTGAGTTGGGGAGGGGAAGTTCCTTACATCAAAACTGAGGTGCAATCACTTAAAGACGTTGAGATGGATACCAGGCAAGCAAACACAGCTTCCACCATCGTTAGCTTCATACCCTTGCTCAGAGCTGTGCCCCACATCTCCATTCAGAGGGCTCCTAGTCATCCTTTGGGCCACAAAAGGCTCAAATGGTACTTTTTTGAAGAGACCATCCCTGGCCATCCCGAATTGGATTGGGAGCTCCTGATATATGTGCTCCTTGCAGATCTCGTCACCCTGGGCTTGTGTGATTATCTGACTAAAGCCTGTCTTCCATGTTGGTCCAGGCCACCTTGAGGTCAGTGGCCTGTCTGTCTTGTCCAATGATGTGTCTCCAGAGCCTAGGACAGTGCCTGGCAAGTAGAAGGAGCTCAATCAATATTTCTGTGAAGAACTGGTGGAAGTCACAAAGGCCCTGGTGACCGGTGAGGGGGAAGGAATGGGTGAGTTAAGAAAGACATAAAGATTTCATGTGTGTGGTTTAGAGTGTAGGGAAAGAGACAAGAGAAGACAGAGGAGCATTGTGTGCTGTGGGATACTGGGATGGATGATCAGAGTGTGGGGCAACGTGGTGCTAGGGGGGGGGGGGGGGAGAGGGGAGCTAATTAGCAAATGCCAGCCCTGGGGACAGAGGGAGGAAAAGAAGAGTAGATCCAGGCTGGAGAGAAGGAATCTTTTCTGTGAGTCCTTAGGATGCCCAGAGGGAAATGCAGTTATGACTCCACTCCCAGGAGCATTTGTGGAAGGAAGAAGTGGTTAGGACTTAGCGAAGGGAAGGGAAGGCGTCCTTAGGCACTAGACTGGGCTTGCCTGGGAGAAAGGCTTCTCTGGGACCATTGGTCAAACCTCAGGAGCTAGAAAGAGGAGCATGACTTGGGATTCTGCCGTCATCCCTGGGTGTTTTTCCCAGGCTGTGTTTTCCTTTTCTGTCATCTGTTTATCCATCTGTCCATCCACACACACAGCCATTTGTGTCTCCATGACCAACCCCTGGCAGCAGACAGGGCGTGCTTCCAACCTTCCCCTCCCTACCACAGGCACACACCCAGCCTGGTCTCACCAGGCTGTCAGCTCCAGATCAGAAGCTGTGTTCCCCTTGCAAAAGGCGGGAAGGCTGCTGGGGGGGGCAGGGGGAGGTAGGGGGGGTGCAGAGAAGGGGCAGGAGCCCACCCCACACCCATACTGAGGGCCCTGTAACCTACAGAGAAAGAGGAACAAAAAGGACAGACCAACCGAAGCAGCCCTGAAAGGAAAACCCAAGAGAGCAATCAACCCCTGGTGAAAAGGACTGGGAGACTGCGATCAAGACAGGCTGAGGACCCAAAGCCAAAGCGGGGAAGAGGGCAACAGCCTGGAGGAGAAGGAAAGAGTGAGAGGAGGGAGAGAGAGGGCAGCCAGCCAGAGACGGAAGAGAGGAAGTGGGGAGGGGGGAGAGCGAAGGAAAAGAGCCAGGAGAAGCTGGGACGATGTGGAGGGGAGACGTGGAGGGGGAATGGGAGAAAGAGGCAGGATGGAGAGGAAAGGAAGGCGAGAAGGGGTGAGGAAAGGGCGAGGGCTGCGGACAGAGGCATCGCGGGGGCAGCCGGAGGGAGGGCGGCGGGCCTCAGCGGGGCCAAGGGAAGGGGGTTGGGGGTGAGGTCGGGGGAGGCGGACGGGGAGGGGGCGGAGCGGCGGACCAAGCCCCTCCCCGGGGGGGCGGGCTCCTGAGCGGCCCCGCCCCCACACTCCCCGCCCCGCCGCCGCGTCCCCCGCCCCCCGCTTCCCCGCGCTCCGCCGCCCGCCCTCGGAAGACCCAGCGCGCGGCGAGGTTGCGGGCGAGCTGCGCGGAGCGAGGAGGCGCGGAGCCGGAGCGCAGCGGCGAGGCCGAGCGGCCCGCGCAGCCCCGGCCGCAGGTAGGAGGGAGGCCGGCGTCGGGGCGCGGGGCGCTCACACCTGGACGGCCCGGGGCCCCGAGCCGCCGCCGCCGCGGGCCCGACGGGGTGGGCGGACACCCGGAGGTGCCAAGCCCCGCACCTCGCCTCGGGCCACAGGAACCAGCCGGGGCGCCGCTCTGCCCGTCGACGCACCTGCTGGCCTTTCCCCGGGGAGGCTCGGGGCGCCGCGCAGGGGGGTGGGGAGGGGGCGCAGGGGGTGGGGGTGGAGAGAGGGGCTCGCGGGCGAGTCCCCGGAATCACATGCCTTTTCCCCCGTTCGGGCCCCTCGGACTCCCGGGCTGGTGTTGGATATGCTGGAGCCGTCGAAGCGTCGCGTCCATTCCCTAAACGGGGGCGGGTGGGGGGGGGGTGGTGGTGCGAGAGTGAATGCTTGGGGGACCGGGAGCCCCTTTTCTGGCTCAGGGTCAGCTGCGTAGAGAGAAATCCATGCCCCTCATTTTTTTTTTTTTTCCTCCAAGGGCTAAGGAGGCCCGCAACTTGGGGATGGGACACCTCCTTCCAAGCCCAGGGCAGCTCCAGCTCTCAGGAAATGCTGGCCAAAAATGTGCACCCCACAGCCTGGCTGAGCGCGCACAAGCCCTGCTGCTCTCCCCACTCCTGTTCCCTGGCGGGTGTGGGGTGAGGAGGCTGCACCCAGGTTTAGGGAACTGTGTCCCCTTGCCACCGCGGGACTGCTCTCACCTTGCCTTGTGTCCTGGAGTTTCCTGCCTGGGGATGGGGAGAAGCGGCGACTGCCTGCCTGCTGGGGTTACCCCCAAGGCAAAGACCATCAGGTCTCCCTGTGCCCCACATCCCCACGGTGGCACCCACGGGTGCCCTGTGGTAGTAGCTTGGCTTGATCTTCAGGCAAGGAGCTCAGACTTGCCAGCTCCCCCTGAGGGTCCGAGCCGGTATTCTCCCCAAATAGATGAGACCCCCAATGAGGAAATCGGATTTTAAAACACCAAATAGCACCACCCCGTGTCTTCCTAACTAACGCGAAGCTGGAGCTTCACCTTCCTCTCTTAGGAGGCTCAGCCCCATCCCCACGCGGACCGGGGGGAGGCGCGGGATAAATGGCTTCTGGGCTTTGGTGACACCCTCGAAACCAGAGACGGCCAGACTTTGGGACTGACCTTCATTTTCCTGTGACACACGAGGTGGGCGCCTGGTGACAGCGCGGTCTCTGGGTGCCAGGTATCGCCTCGCTTCTGTCTTGGGGAAATTTCGGGGGTAAATGTATTCATAATGGAGCCTGAAAAGACTACCCCAACTCCCAAATTCCAGAACAAAGGAGGTCAGTGGGACTGAGGCTTGGTGCACCCTCTGTCTCTCTCTTTGGAGCAAGGAGTGGGAGGGGCCTTTTCTCAGAGCAACCGGGGCAAAATGGCTGAGCCTCCTCTTAGCCTCAGAAATAAATTGTAAGGCGGGCAGCAAACAAAGGAAGCGCTCCGCTCTCCCTCCGCCGAGCACCGGCTCGGGAGCCGGCCCTTGAAGGACAAACAGTGAGTTCAGCGGGACACACAGCCTGGCTTGTCTGGCGGGGCATCCGGAGAGGGTGAGGCGATCCCTGAGAGCCACACAGGAGAGGGGCAGCTGTTTGGGGAGAGAAAGCAGGACCCGTCTCTTCTAACGTGTGACGCTCCACGCCGGGGCTGGTGGCGTGGTGAGAACTAGGTCCCTCGGGAGCTCCAGGTGGGGCTGGGAGGGGCTTCTGGAGGCCAAGGAGTAGGCCACTCCGAGGGTGATGATAAGGACAGAAAACCACGTCCCCCCAGGCTGAAAGAAGCACTCCCGCTCTGCTGCTCCCGGGATGGCACAGGCCTGGCAGCCAGGAGCTCCAGGGCTATGCGTGTGTTTATGCGTGGCCCAGCACACAGCTGGCGCTCAATACGTGTCTCATTCTAGCCAGCATGGGTGGAAGGTGAGGACAGCACGAGCATGGGCCTACCTATCATATATCCTAGTGTTATGGAGCCAGGAAGGCTATGAAAAGGTAGCATCTGAGACCACCACCAGGAATGAGCCCTGGGTGGGTTGGCTTTGAGCTGAGTGAGGTGCCGCCACTTCCTGGCCAGGTGACCTTGAGTGAGTTCCCGTCCCTGCTGAAGGGAAGAAATGGAGTGTTGAAAGCTCCCCATGTGCCCAGCTTATAATTCCTGCAAATAACCTTGTGCAGCAGGTACAGTTCTGATCCTCCGATGCAGAGGGGAGGAAACTGCGGTTCCGAGAGGGGAAGCGACTTGCCCAAGGTCACACAGCTGGAAGGAGTTGTGGGGGGCAGGGATGTGAACCCTGCTCTTCTAGTTTCCCAGCCAACACGTGCCTCACTGCTGAGTCTCTAGGCCTAGGTTTTCACATCCCTGAAGCAATGAGGTTAGGTGATGGTTGAGGGATTCGGTGATTGACAGTGAGGCCCCTTAGGTCTGCCATCAAGCTGCTCCTCTCCCTTCCTGGCGTTTGCTAAGAGCAACATTAAATGAAGCATACGTGGCAAGCGGCTTCTCGCCATCTCACAAAGACCCTTCCTAACAGTGGAGATAGAGATTACCCAAACCACTTGGCATTTGGACACATCTTATCCCCCCTCTGTGGCTCGTGTACGCATCCCACGCTGAGCGCCGACCCCTATCTGTTAGCCTTGCTTGCCGCCTTGAGCGTCCGGTATCCCGACACACGCCCCCTTTGTCCTTGGGAGCAGGGGGGAGGCCCAAGCCTGTCCCTGTCACCTCGCCCGAGGTGTGCCCAGAGTCAGGCCTGCCTTTGCCTGCATCAGAACTGCCCCTTCCACCCACCCCAGCTTCTCTGTGCCCAGGGAACGGTAGGCAGAACACAGCCATTGGCACAGTGGAAACAACCTTGAATTGGCTCCAGATGCGAAGAGCAGGCTTCTCAGGGAGGAGATCGATCGTCAGACCTTTGTCCGCTGCCCCGCGGCGGTCCTCGGCTCTGGCTCCTCACAGGGCCCCGTGGCGGCAGCCTTTTCTGTCACCCTTCCCTCCTTCTCTGAAGGTCACTGGGAGCTGGAGGGGAAACGGTGGCACCTGAGAGAGGAACAGGGCAGGAGGCCAGATAATGGGCCCAAAAATAAGGCTTTCCAGGAAATGTGCTCCAGCATGTTCCCCCGGAGCTCACCTGGAGCCCCCGGGAGGAGGGGAAGGGACCTGGGAGTGACTGGGAAGCCAGCAAACAGCAGAGACAAGGGTTGCCTGGCATAGACGGTAGGTGTGAATGCAAGCTGTGATGTTTCAGCGCAGGCTCGGGATTCAATCATAAACAGAAAAAGAAAGAAAAAAAAAAACCCACTCAATGTTTTTCCAACGACAGGATCATAGATGACAGTAATGACTAACAGCTGATGATCTGCCAAGGGGTGTGCTGTGTACTTTACTTACATTATTGCATTTAATTTTCACAAAACCCTATGAGGCGCGTACCGTAGTAGAATCGCCCCTGTACAGATGAAGAAGCAGATGAGAGAGGTTAGGGTGCTTACTGCAGCCTCACTGGGCTTCTAAATGGCCCTGGAGCCCCAACTCAACGACCACCAGAAAGCCCCTGGTTTTGTCACTTAGCACGGACCTCAACTCCCCATTCAAGGAGCTGCACAGCTAGCAAGCTTTTCCCGTTCCTTTTCCTTCAGTGGAGTTTTCCCACAGCTCCGAGAGGCTGATGGCTTGACAGCATCTGTTTTCTGCTTAATAACGGGAAGCTGAGGCCCAGAGATGATGGGTTTGTGCCCACCTTCCGTCAGCTGCTAAGCTGCAGAACTGGAATTCCCACCCAGGTGCCCAGCCTATTACAACATATTTGTAACCTAATCTTGAAATTCATTTAAAGCTGGGGTTGACAATTGTGCGTTCAGCCATCTTTCCTTCATTCTTAGGTGTCCCCCAATCTGTCATCCGCTTCTTGCGGCTCTGGAAGCCGGAGAGCGGCCGACAGAGCCATCAGCTCTGTTTACCGTGATCAGACATGACACAAAAGTGGCATCCGATTTGATGCGAGCTGCCTGCAGCGAATGGCCTTCTATTTTTACATTTCTCACAAATTGGAAATTACAAGGAGGCCAGGTCTTGCAGAACGATTGGCTGTGGTGCTCGGAAAGCAGGGGGCGTGTGGCTAGGTGGAACGAGCCACATTCAGGGTCCAAGGGCCTTCTTGGGCTTGACTCTTGGCAAAATTGCCTCCCAGCTCCCAGGGCCAGATGGGATCCTGGCACAGGGGCCAGGCTGGAGGAGGCTGCCTCGGACAGTGACCTGCAGCTCTGCCCACCTGTCCAGTGCGTAGTGTCTGCAAGATCAGTGTCACATGCCAGCTCCTGAGATAACTGAGCTCTGGCCAGAGGGACATTCAAAGTCAAAGATGCCCCGAAAGACATTGACAGCAGGTAGCTTTCCTGGCCTTATTGTTTGGTAAGGAGGTTCTGTGCAGGGAGAGGGCAGCATCCACAAGGAAGTGAGCAATAATACTAGGTACCAGGACTGCCATTTGCTGGCACGTAGTGCTTATAACAATACTAGTGGCCCAGTGCACATTGAAATAAAATTATTTAGAAGGTGGCCAGTGGGGTGAGACTGGGTGAGGGGCCCGACACGCCCTGGAGCTAACCTCCCACGGTCCCTCCCTGGCTAGCTGCACCGGGGGCGGCGCTGGGGCTCAGAGGACATCTGTGGTCACCACAGCTCAGCAGTAAACCAGATTTAGAGCCTACCATGCCCCAGCAACAACATAACCCACACCCGGCTGAAGGTGGAATCGCACTCCCTCCTCTCTGGTTCTGGGGTGCGTCACCCAAGAACTGCTGCTGCCAAGTCACCACAGCTCAGCAACTCCTGCGTTGAGTATCTGCCCCCTGGTGGTCAATGCCCGTCATGCCTACCAGATGGTCAGATGGTTGGACAGTTGCCTTTTACTAATACACACACACACACACACACACACACACTAGGAGCCCAGTGCACAAATTCATGCACCTTGAAAAGGACTGTGGGACTCAAGGCTGTGGTGGCACAGGAGCAGGAGCAGATCTCGGCTCATCTTTCGCCCCCACCCAGCCCTTTCCACCAGCCCCCTGATCCCCTGTTGGCTAGCAGCCCCGCTCCAGCCGCTACTGCTCCCATGAGCTGACAGTGCCAGCCCCACTCACACCCGCTGACGGAGTGGTGCTGTTGGGACCAGCGCCAGCAGTGGGTGTGAGTGGGCCCGACACTGGCAGTGGGGGCAGCACTGGCAGTGGGTGTGAGCAGTGACTGCCAGCCCTGATTGCTCCTCAGGAGCAGGGGAAGATGGAGAAGCCTGAGGTGCGATTGGGGCTAGCAGCTGCCGCTAGCACCCACTGACGGTGGCAGCTGTTGTGAGCAGTGCTTCATGCCTGCAGTGAATATGAGAGGGGCCGCGCCAGCAGCAGGTGCTAGCACCGGGTGGGATTGTGGCACACAGGAACAGAATTTTCAATAATCACCAGAGGTTTGCCCTGATGACAGCGACCTGCACCCTGCCTTGGTCTGGCACCCCCGCTCACCTGCTCCACCATCCCGCCATGGCCAATGCCCACCATGTTTCACACGTGCCCCCTGGTGGTCAGAGCATGTCATAGCGACTGGTTGTTCGGTTGTTCTGCTGTTTGGTCTATTTGCATATTATGGTTTTATATATATAGATTCCTGGACATCAGTGTGCCCCAGGGGGGTGGGGGGGAGCTTGTGTAGTCATGTGTTTTTTGTTTGTTTGTTTGTTTTTGGTTTTTTTAAATCCTGTGTGAAGTATTCTAGGGGAAGAAAATATGGTACTTAATATCCTAGAGCAGAATCTTCTCTCAAATAAAAATATATTGTACATTTTTTTAAAGTTAGTTTTCTCATAAAGCTCAAATCAGAATGACTTTGACTCAAATAAGGCTCTTTGCACACTGCCTGAGTACATGCACACTTAACATTTATGTAGAATTCTATTGAGTGCTCTCTCCATTGAAGCATGGAATGATCCTGGGAGCTCCAAGTGAAAACAAAATTATTATTACCGTTATCTCCATCCTGTGGATGGGGAAACGGAGACTCAAGACGCCCTGAACACTGTTACCACAGACCTGGTTTCCAGCTGATAGGAAACACCTTTACAAAACACAAGTCCGGATTCACCAGGTAGCCCCTGGGGAAGGTACCCCCTTGAGAAGGTGCCCAGACAAGCCCAGATCTATAGGAGGCAGAGCACAGAGTGCACAGGGTGGAGAGGAGTGTGGGGAGACACAGCCATGAGGTTTAGGAGACAAGAGCTGTGGCACCTTACCTGAGCTCTGGCCAGAGGCTGACACGTCCCTGGTCGCACCCAGAGTTTGGGGTCTGAAGTGTACGCATTTGGTCAGGGAGCCCCCAGTGGTGGCAGGACGTGGGGGGCAAGGAAGGGATTGACTTCCTCAGACACACATGTGAGTGCACACGTATGCTTATCTAGGTGTGTTTGCGTGAAAATGAACGCTAGGGACCCCGCAATTTTGTCTAGAACTGTGGTCAGCAAACTGCAGCTCGCGAGCCACATGCGGCTCTTTGGCCCCTTGAGTGTGGCTCTTCCACAAAATACCATGGCCCGGGCGAGTCTATTTTGAAGAAGTGGCGTTAGAAGAAGTTTAAGTTTAAGAAATTTGGCTCTCAAAAGAAATTCCAGTTATTGATTTTTGGCTCTGTTGACTAATGAGTTTGCCGACCACTGGTCTAGAAGGATCTCAGGGCCTGGATAACCAGGAAGGTGTGGGCAAGTGTTCAGACATGAGCCTCAGAACATTTGGGACCCCCCAGAGGAATGGGGGGGGTTGGCGCTGAGCCCTGCCCAGACAAGGTGGTAGGGAAGGGAGGAAGTATGGAATGGAAACCACTCAGCCTGGCAATGATCGCACCTTCCGTTGGCCTTGACATGCTGTCCATGCTGAAGATTGTGAAATATCACAAATTCTAGGAGCTTACTTCTGGGGTGATGGGGGAGGCAGGGACACCCGAGGGTTTGATGTGTCTGTGTGGCCACCCTGGCCCTGGCCCCCAACTATGGAGAGCCTCCTGGGCACCAGTCCTGGCTGCCTGAAGCTGGTGAGAACGATGCCAGGGAACTGGTGCTCCCGTCCCCGTCAGCAGGAGGACCACCCTGAGGCCAGGAGGTGGAACCAAGAGCTCCCAGGTGCCCAGCAGACTGTGCAAAGGCCACTGGCTCCCCAGGCTCTGTCTGGGCTCCATTCTGTGCTGCAGTCTGAACCCCTTTGCTCCCATGTCGGATGTTTCCGGAGCTTGAGGTCAAGGACCCGGCTATGATTAGCAAACAGAGGTGGGCTTGGGGACGGGGAAGGAGTAGGCTTACTGGAGAGGATTCTGTGAAGATGGAATTTAAATGCGTGTCTTACATGTACACCTTTAACAGGCTGGTTCAGCATGGTGACCCCAAATTATCAGGTATGTGCAAGCCCGTTTTGAGTTCTGATTGTGAGCCAAGCACTGAGCGGAGCACTTTATTATTTATTTTAAAATCACCAAGAACATGCTTCCGTTGACGTTAGAGAGAGATGGGGGAAAGGAGAGGGAGGGAGGGGGAAGTGAAAAGGGGAGAGAGAAAGAGAGAGACCTCAGTGTGAGGGAGAAACTGATCAGTTGCCTCCCACATGCACCCCAACTAAGGATCTAATTTGAAACCCGAGTATGGGCCCTGACCGGGGAATCGAACCTCCCACCTTTTGGTGCACAGGGCAATGCTCCAGTCAGCTGAGCCACATCAGCCAGGACCTGAGAGGAGCACTTCACAAGCAGTGTCCCGGGATCCTCAGCACAGAAACTGAGGCCCACTGAGATCAGATTGTTTCATGTGGCGGAGCTGGGTCTGCGGGACCCCAAGGCCTGGGCTTGCAGACCCAAGAAGGAAGCGGAGAGCAGCCCCCAGTCTGATGGCCTCCAGCCCGCTGGGGACCGGGGGCAGGGTCCTTCCCTTCTCTGGGCTTTGCGTTCTCTGTCCCTAAAGCCGAGAGGGGTGGACTGGATGGGACGATGGGCTGCTCCCGGTGCCCAGGCGAGGAAGGGAGACCGCACACCCCACCTCCTCTTCCATCTCCCCCATAATAGCCTCCTGGGACTAATGACTGGGGACGCTAAGAGCCCTTTCTCCAATGGCAGTGAATGCCGGTAATGACAGAGCAGATGTGGCACTGTTAATTATGTCACGGGCGTTAAGTGAGAATGCCAGCCCAGAAGAGCTAAATGGCACTGCTGGGCGGCCGTGGCTGTGCCTGTGAGCTGTGCCATCACCCCGGGCCAAGGCAGAGCCACCTCCTCCCTGACCTTGGAGCCAGACAAGAGCCACAAAGCCGCCTTCACGTCAGTCTAGTTCCCAGCACAGACTGCCGCGGCCCCTTGGAGCTGGAGACACAAATGGCTACTCCGAGAGGTTTTCTTGGAGACCTCTGGGACAGTGACCTTCAGGAACAGATGTGGGCAAACACCTGGACCAAATAAAACTTGGAGCTCGTGCTGGGTACCCGGTCCTTCTGTAAATCAGGTAAACCAGGCGGTGTTTCTGCTTCAAAGAGCTACTCCCCGTCAAAGCCGTGCATCTTCTCCCTCCGAGTGGGAATGCTGTGTTTCTGTGTCTCCAGTGGCCAGCATAGTAGAGGACGCATAGTGGGTACTTAGGTGAGAGCCAGAGGCCACCCAGGTGGCAGCCAGAACAAGATCCGCCATGGACTGAATGGGGCAGAGGGACAGGGTAGGGGACTGACTCTCTGGGCACCTCCAATCCTGCCTTTCTGGGTGGCCAGGCGACCATGGACAACCCCCTTACCCTTTCTGAGCCTCGGTTTGCACACCTGCAAATTGGGTAGAGTGAGAGCTGTGGAGACTGCAAGAAAAACCATGTCTCCTAACCAACTGCGGCCCTGAGCATGGCGGGTCACCAGAGATGGCATAGTGTCTGCACAGTGACACTATGGAGGCAAGTCAGCAGGCGGAGAGCATGCAGCCACCAAGGGCAGCTGCCGGTTCTTCTTTAGGACTTGAAATGTCCCTAAACCTACTACTCCTCTCCAGTAGCTCTGGTTCTCTCCTCTGCACCCCCCCCCCCACACACACACACACACACACACACTTCCTGGACCTCAAAAGCTATTTCTCAGGTTTTTCTCGACCAGAGAAAGCCACAAAACCCACCCATTTCAGACACCTCTGCATTTTAGACGGGTAAACCGAGGCCCACAGGTACCATGATCCATGGCTTCTAACCCCTAACCCAGTGCTCTTCCCCTGCTCCAAGCCAGCCCAGCTCCACTGTTGAGAAATTATTAAATAGAGTTGGTGGAAGGACTCTGGTTGCTGTGGCAACGGAGCCTGTGTCCTCGGGAGATAATGGCGTTGTACAAGGCAGAGTGATGTGTGTTGAATGCTGATTCGGGAGCCGCTGGAGCGAGCAAGAAAGCGGAAGGGACCGTGTCTAGGATTTGAGATTCCCCCATAAAGGACGCTCGGGGCGAGTGGGGCTGGGGGCAGGTGTGAGGGAACATGCTTTGTCTAGTTCCATCCTTCCCATGACCTTGGCGGGAAGGGACCATCACCTTCACTCCTTCCTGGAGGCACAAAGGGAGGTGAAGAGAGGTGAAGTGCCCCCCTACCCCCAAAGGACAGAGTAGAGGACTGACTCTCTTCTCTAGGCCAAAGGTGCAGCTGGGATTTAAACCCCGAACTACTTCCTGGGGTTTGGGAGGGAGAGGCTGGAAAGGGACTCTGACAGGGAGAGCAGTGGGTGGTGTAAGGACCCAGAGGGGGCCAGCGCTGAGCCTTGCGGTAAGAGCGCCCAGGCCTGAGTGCTCGTGGAGACCTGGTGGGCCAGGAGCAACCATTCCAGCACAAGAGGAATGGGGAAACAGGATAGCCAGATAGTGCCACACCTCAGCTTTGGTGCCAAAGTCAAAGCCCTTCCTCCCACTCCCTCTCTGTGTGACCCTGGGCAAGTCACTTCACCTCTCTGAGCCTCCGTGTCCTCGTCTGCCAAATAGAGATGATAACAGACCAACTAAGTTGGTTGTTGTGAGACCAACTAAGGTAAGGGAGGCAGAGCACCCAGCAGCACTTTGGGGCATAGCTCCATCAGGAGTCGCTGTTACTATTACCGAGAGAGGAGAGGCTAGCAGAAGCGGCCTGCCCATGCATTGCTTCTGATTTGTGGGGTTGAAAGATGGTTAGAATAAGTGCAAGAAAGATAAGGAGCAGGCTCTTCATTCCAGGCTGGTGAATATCAGAATGAACAGCTCCCCATCACCAAAAATATGCACAAATATTTTGCATTTGGAAAATATGGTTGGTGCAGCTCCCTACAAATGCGCTGTCCTAAAAGCTTAAGTGTAAACCAACCTGGGGGAGATTGTGTGTTCTCTGCCGGTTATCTGAACGGCTCCACGCTGCAAACCCTTTGGAAAATAAACACACTCACCCGCACTCCTCATTTCTCTCTCCTGCGCAAATGGCACAAATATTTACTTCCCTAATCAGGGATTGGAGAGCACGGGGTTAACATCCCAAGGAACCCCAAGTTCATCACTTGCATGTTGGCACAGAGGGCATAGGAGCTGGCAGACAACCCCTATCCCACTTCGGAAGCAGAAAGAGGGTGCTGGGCTCAAGCATTTGGCTGTTGCAGTGAGAGCAGCAGTGAGAGCTGGGGTCCTGGTTACTTGGAGGAAAGCAACCATTTTGCTTGTTTCCACAAACCTGCCTGGGCCAGTCCACCCCCAGAGAGAGCAGCCTGTTTCTTATTCCCGGGGAGGGAGGGCCATCGGTCCACTGCCCACCCTGGGGCTGGAGGACAGGTTACGAATGAAGCAATGAGCCCGAGACCTAGGGTTCCGATGGGGCCATCCGGTGCAGGCAGGCAGGCGAGGGGTCGGGGACAAATGAAGACAGTTGACATTTAACCAGGATTTGAATGGATGTGCTAATTACAGAATAAGTACACATGTCCACTTTGGGAATTACGTTTAATGAACAATTTGCTCTGAGAATTTGGTTTGGTCAGCATCTCCTAGTAGCTCCCACCATTCCCTTGCATTGATTGCCTTACAGGTTAAGATAATGATGACATTCTAGCCAGGACTTTTTCCCACAGCCACAAAATAATAATAATAATAATAACAATAACAATAATAATAATAATAATAATAATAATACTAGACCTAATCAGGTGACTTATAATATCTACCAGGTCCCAAGCATTGACGATGTACCAGGCAGTCCCTCTACTAACCACTATGCATTCTCCCACTTAATCCTCACGGCCCCCCTACAGTAGATAATCATCACCTTGTCTCAGAGAGGTTGGTGACCGGCCTTCAGTCACACAGCACCTGGGTTAGGACTCAAAACCATGCTTTCTTTCCCTCAGGCCAGTGCCTTTAGCCACTGCCTTGTTCTGTCTGCCCCTGGCATGACTCATGGCAATAAGTCTCTGGAAACCCCTTGAATTTGTTTATTGTGCATGGAACTTAAGGATATTCGCTCAGTAAAAGTCCCATTCTCCCAGTTGGGTAGTTTATTCGTGCTACGTGGGATGTTTCCCTTTAAAAGAAGGAGGGATTCATACTATAAAGATTCCGTTGGAAAGCTAAGCGAGTGAAGCAAGAACAGATGCTTTGGCTGAAGTGAGCATTCATTCAAGTCTTTTGAAAAGAAAATCAGCTTTCTCTTTTGGGAAATAATGGAGACCCTGGAATCTGACCCTTAATCGACTGAAAATACACGCCCTCTTTATTCTTACAAACGATCCCAAAGCAGTTCTCTCTACATTTTATTTTAATCCAACTGAGTTTACATTAAGATAACAGAAGGCCTGAAACCGGTTTGGCTCAATGGATAGAGCGTCATCAGCCTGCGGACTGAAAGGTCCCTGGTTCGATTCCGGGCAAGGGCATGTACCTTGGTTGCGGGCACATCCCCAGTGGGGGTGTGCAAGAGGCAGCTGATGATGTTTCTAACTCTCTATCCCTCTCTCTTCCTCTCTGTAAAAAATCAATAAAATATATATATTTTTAAAAAGATAACAGTAGGGTTTGTTGTTGTCAAACTATAAAATTATGATACTCAGTGTGATTTTATACACATCTCCCCCCACCAGGATTTTTGTGTATCCCCTAGGGAAGGGTCCACATTAACCCGGTCTTTCTACCACGTAGAGAGCGCTCCGGAGTGACAAGATTGCACCGTGTGTATTAAGACTGCAAACTCAACGGCCACTGAGGGCCAGGCAGGTCAGAGAAACGTGGTCAGGGGCAGGATGACAGTCCTGGTGGGACTTGCAGTAAATTGGAAAACACATACCCACAAAGGATGGAAATTCAAATTTTAAAATTCTAGGCTGATGCCACTCAACCAAACATACATGCGGGACCCACGGGGCCCGAAGGCCACTAGTTTGAGATCCCTGGTAGTTCTTCCTGTGACGTTGTGTGATCCAGGTCCCGACAGCTTATCTTTGGGGGCCTCAGGGTGTTCTCCTCTAGAACAGGGCGGATAAAGCCGCCAGAGTTGTTGAGAGGAAGAAATGGAGTCCGGTGTGGACGCTTGGTGAGGAGCTGTGGAGCAGTGAAGGGCCACCGCCATGGATCGGTGGAACAGAGTCAGCTTTCCCCGGGGGCTGAGTGTCTGTGTGTGATTTATGAGAGGTCGCCGTTTAGTTCAGCCCGACCCTGCAGCATTACATGTTTTCTTTTTCCCACATCTGAGGTCTTAATGGGCCTTTTATCCCAATGCCCTTCAGAGCCTTGCAATATCCTGAACGAGAGAGAACTCTTGTTTAACCCCCTGGTTTTCTTACAAGTGTTTTGTAAAAAGGCAAAAATTGCCTGGCGGTCATCGCGTCATTGTTGTTTTCTGATCTGAATTAGTCCTTGCTGGCCTGTTGAGCCAAGGGCCTTTTCAGAGGCATCCCCTAGGATGGAAATGCTCCAGAATTCCCCACATGGGCAAAGAAGGTGGGAAGAAGGAAGCAACAGGGAACAGACCGTGAGGGCCCGAGGCTGAGAACCTACGGCTCCCGTTGCTCCGGGCTCCGGGAAGATTCTCAGTGCCTCGGGCCCCGTTGGAAGGCCGGGGCTGCTGGGCGGCCCCACTGAAGTCCCTCAGGAACCAACTGCAGGAAGTCAGTGGGGAGACCCTTCCGCCTGGGCTTCAGCTTCAGCTCTTCAACTGCTTGTGACCTTGGGCTCTTCCAGCCACAGGCTTCTTATTGCTGGGTGTAGACTCCCTCCCTCCTGGGGGTCTCCCAAAGGCTCACTGAGATCACAGAGGACCCTTGTTCCTCCTGTGCCCTTCCCCTGTCACCGCTACTGTCTTCCTCTCTCTTCGCTGTCTTCACACTCTTTTCCCCTCCTCCCTCACACCTTACTCTCTCCCACCCCTCCCCGCTCCTCCGCATCTACGCATGGGCTCCGCCCCCCTCCCTCCAGCTGCACCCCCACAGGAGCTGGTATCTGGAGCTCTCCTCACCGGAAGCGATCAGGAGCCCCCTCGCAGAGTGTGGGCATCTCCTCACAATCCTGTGACCTGGAGGTGGTCCCCGCAACCGGTCTGTGGAGGGAGCATTCACACCAGAGAAGTCAGCGGCCACCCCAGATCCGGCCTTTTGTTTGCCTTCGTGAGAGCTCCCCGTTCAACACTTGCCAGCCCAGCACTGCTTCGGAGGTGGTGCCTCCTTCTCCGGGACAGCCATTTCTTGAGGACTCGTAATAACGTCGCTGGCCCAGAGGGGGAATTCAGGAGAGCATGTTGGCGTCGCGCACTGAGCTGCTGGGGGAAGCAGAAGCAGTTGAAGACTCAGGGGCTATTTGTACAGAGGGGACCGTGTAGGTGGAGAGACAGGACCGAAGGATTAGTTAGCTATGAGGAAGGAGAGAAGCCAAGTTGTATAGAGTGACCAGGCTTTCCCCAGTGCCTCCACCATGGTCCCAGCTCAGGCACTATGCTCCCACTCCCTCCCACTTACCCACACAGTTGCCAGGCTTTTGCCAAATCACCATCCAAGGACATCTCCCCGCCTACAAGGTCCCAGTGGCCCCGGCTCCCCCGATACTCACATCGGGGAAGGGCAGTAGAAGCATGGGCTTTGGAATCAAGCTGCTGCCTCCTGGACCTGGAACCTGGGCAAATTGCTTTATTTCTTGAGCCCCATTTTCCACATCTGCGCAGCGGAGTTTTGTGTGAGTTAAATGCAATCAACCATGGATGCACTACACATAACAATCACTTAATAAATGGCCCGTATGGTCATTGTTCTATTACAGGGTACAACACCCGCCCCCTTTCCTGCATTCAAAGCCTTTTACTGCTACTGGCTATCTCCCCAGCCATGGTCTCTAAATCACCCCAGATTCTAGCCAACTAAGCCAGGCACCTCACCATCTCAAATTATAAGATGCATTTTGCCCTGTTCTCTCTGCCTGGAATGGACCAGAAGCAGTTAAGTCAAGGATTTCCAGTCCTGCTTCGGTAGCTGTGATTATAAAAATACTGGAGGCCAATGCATGAAGATTCGGGCAAGAATGGGCCTGCCTTCCCCTGGCTGCTGGCACCACCTTTGCTCTAGCCCGAATCTGCCTTTCCACCTTCCCACGCTTCCCAGAGGCCTGGAGCAGCTGGGGCAGTACAGAATGCCCACCCCGCCCCCGGCTGCTTGGTGCCTGCCTATGCAAATTAACCCGCCATCTTTGTTGGGTTAATTTGCATACTCCTGATTGGCTGGTGGGCATCGTGAAGGTGTGGTCAATTTGAATCTTACTCTTCTATTAGTGTAGGTGTCTTTCTTCTGTTCCCTTTCCACCACCCCAAATGCTATCCTCTTCCTGGTGTTTGCCTAAACCCAGGCCCCCTGGACAGGGTGCCATCCCTCCTTCTTAGGGCTGCAGAACTTACCATGTGGACGTTGGTTTCATGGCCCATCTCCCAGCTGTCCTGAGAGCTCATATCCCCCTGCACCCAGCGTGGGCCCTGGCTCCCTGGAGGTGCACAGTCGATGCGGATTGGATTGGACTGAAAATTGCCATGACAAAGCAAGGTGCTCAGTCAGGCATTGCAGACAATTAAGAGCCTGAACAGATGTTTGCAAACCACTGATTGTGTGAGCGAGACCAGCAGGACGAGATGAGCATGAGGTTGGAAGTCAGAAGACAGCACTAGAAGTCAGAGTCCAACTCTTCTCCTTGCTCATGGGAGGAAACCAAGGCACAGAGAGGGAAAGGGACTGGCTCAAGATCACACAGCTAGTTTAAGCATGGATGGAGGAATTCAAACGGTGCCTGCGCTTTCTCTTTCCCATCAGTCCCTGGAAAGGCCCTCTCCCTGCAGGTGGGTCCTGAGGCCACACCTCTGGGCTGCTGTGAGTGCAGGCAACGTTTGCAGTTGGAGCAGAGCAGGACCTCCCGGAGGGGATTGCCACCCCTTGGGGCCAGCTGCCTCCTGGGAGACTCTAACTAGAGCCCCCCGCCTCAGGGGGCCTGGTGAGAGCTGCTCAGCCTGGATCCCATGTGACCTCTCGTCGGCCACCAGGATACTTGCAGGATTTGCCCAATAGGACTATGGGCCTTTCCTGCAACCAGAGCTCAGAGGGTCTGGTGCCAGCAGCCTCTCTTGGGCTTCTTAAAAAGAGCATCAGACCTTATCCCTGCGGGGTTTGTCTAGGAGGGAGTTGGAAATTAGCCACTCGCGCACGTACCAAAGATGGGGCTTAGGGCTCCCACACGCACCCCCTCCGGAGACAATAGAGTGGATATGAGCATGGGCACAGGAGCTCCGCTGCTGGGTTCGAGTCTAACCTTCCTGGTTCCCAGCAAGTTAGTTTCCCTTTCCGTGCCTTAGTCCATCGCTAAGTAAAGGAGGGGTGGGTAAGAGCCAGTTAATACACATAAGATGTTTAAAGGTCCCGATGTTTAAAGTGTCCAGCTCCCTTCTTCCTGCACTCTGAGCTCTCCCTTTCTTCTCTTTGTTAATGAAAAGTTGGGAGTTTTGTTTAGTTTTAGTTTTTGTTTTGTACGCAACCACAAAGAAAGAACGATGGCTCCGGAGTTCACTTAACCTTTGGATGGCTCCATTAATTTTTCAGCCGTCACAAAGCTAATTTGTGTCACTCTGGTGGTTGGTGTAAGTAAGGTATCCTGTAGCCTTCTCCTCCATTCTGGTTTTGGAGGCGCCTGGGAAACCAGACTTCCAGGCGTGCAGAGGCTGCAAGCAGAGGGGAAGGATGGGAGGCTCGGTTTTCTCGGCTGTCATAGGCCTGTGGTGCCAGGTGAGCTCATCTCCACGTAGTCACATTTCTCCCCTTCCAGAACCCAGCTGGCAGGCTCAGGTAGGTCAGGTCATCAGGCCACATCTGAAGGCTTCAGAGAATTTCACACGGGCCAGTGCCTGGGAGGCACCTGCTGGGTGAGCCGATACCACTGGACTGTGATTCAGAGGAACAGGGTTAAATCCTGTGTGACCTTGGGCAGCTCATCTGACCTCTCTGAGCCTCAGTGCCATCAATTGCAAAATAGGACCAACCTTTTTAGCTTTGTTGTATGTAGCACTTGCTGGGCACAGTGCTAGACAATTTAGATCCAGCCCTCCCACTGTGTGAAGGGGTCCATATTGGCCCCATTTCCCGATGAGGAAACAAACACTAGAGAAAACAAGTCACTTGCTTGAAAGTCACCCTGGGATGTTGTGAAGAGTAGGCGTTCAGTCAATGCTTTTGAGGAATGTACCCGGGTCTGCAAATTAACTCAGGTATGTTGAGGCAGCTGAAGGGTTTGTGCCAAGATGTGAAACTGCTTTCCTTCATCTCTTGAGTAAGCTTGATGGGCCAAGAGATGGGGTGGGGTGGTGAAGAATTGTAAGGATCGTACCACTTATGTGCTGGGTGACCTTGAGCCAGCCCCCAGCCCTGTCTGGGCCTTTTTCTCCATGTGAACACTGCTAGTGCAGACCAGGGGAACAGGTGTGGCATGGGCTAGACAGGAGGCCTCATAATTCCTTCCAGTTGAGGGCCAAAGGATGAGAGAGAGCCTACCATGTAGGCCTGCACCTGTCCGTTTTGCTTGCAGCTTGCACTCTGACAAAGATGGACTCCTTACCATCAGACTGGCTTGAGGCCTTGGAGACCCTGTCCAGCTGCCCCTCCTCCATCCGAGCACCTTCTCCCCGAGCTGTTCCTCACCCTGGGAGCATCGCATGACCAAGGCTGCCCGCAGCGCCTGCCATCCACCTGCACGTCCCCACCTCCCTCTAACTCCTGCACCTGATCGCCGGCCATTAATTGGTCCTCACATTCTTACATTTTCTGGGATAAAGCACTCCCGGGGCCATTTTTTTTTTTTGGGGGGGGGGGGAAGGGGGCGGGAGGGGTTTCTTTGAGTAACACTCTAAGCTGCTATTGACAGCACTTCCTGTGCCTCAGGAAGAGTAGGCATTCTTCCCATGCACCATCTCACTTCAGAGTTCCCAGCATTCCTGTGAAAGTACACGGGTTCCTGTGTACAGATGAGGAAACGGAGACTCAAGCAAGGTAATTATCTAGCCCCTGAGTCAAGCTTTGTCCAGTAGTCAGGGTCACCCTTACCCTGCAGCTTCTGCAGCTGCCACGTGCACCGGAATCCCTGGGATCTGGTTAAAATGCAACTTCTGATGCCATGGTCTGGAGGGGAGGGGGGCGAAATTCTTCATTTTCCAGCAGGCTCCTTGGTGATGCCAATACTGCCCCTCCGAGAACCACACGTTGAGTAACAAGGCCCCGAATTACTAAGCAATTTGAGACTTAATAGGCCCAGGCTGGCAAACTTCAACTTCCTCATCTGTCAAAAAGGGCGACTCTGCTCTCTGCTTACAAAGACGGAATGAGGAGTGGACGTTACAGAGCCTGTGGAATGCCTGGCCCCAGTAGGTACTCCTAAAGGCTGGCTCCTCTCCCTGATAGGAGCTGGCATCGGTCTGGGTGCACAGCAGATGCTCGATAACGTCTTCTCCAATTGATTAAGCCTGGCATTTCCCCCTAAAGCAGAGAATAAACTGCATTCTGTTTCCTCTTGGAGTGCAGCCAAACCCAATATTAATTTTTTTCCCCTGAACCGCAGCTTCAGAAAGAAAGAAAAACGAGTAGAATGATTGCAATCTGAAGCGAATCGCTGTTAATTTCTATAATTACAGAACAGGAGCAAAACGAAGCAGGATTGTGCACTGCGTCCTGGGAGGGAGCGGAGGAGGCGGGGGGGGGGGGGTTGGTGGTGGGGGGACCCTACTTCCCAGGCCCCTGCTCTCCTGCCTCCCTGGCTCTGCATGGCACTCCACCAGCTCCGCGGGTTCTGGGCCCAGGCCTGGCCCTGGACAATAGCCGCCCTGAGACGCTGGCCTTGGCCTTTTGGCCTCTGCCTAAGTCCCCACCCCACGCAGCCTCCTGTCCCTCTGAAGCAATGGGACAGAGGCGGATTGTCCAACTCGCTGCCACATGCTCCCCTCCCCCCAGCCTGCCATCTGGCCCAGGGCTGGGCTGTTGACTGCCAATCCACCAGCAAGGCCTGCAGGCCCCACCTCCAAAAGAGATCCCCAGTGCCATGCCTTACCACCTCTGCCCTCACAGCCACTTTCCAGTCACCAGCATCTCTTGCCTGGGCTCTGGGCCTGTTCGTGAGCCTCCCTGCTCCCACCCTTGCCTCTCTGCAGCCTCTTCTGGGCAGCCAGAGTGAGACTCACAAGCCAAATTCAGATCACACATCCCCGGCAACACCTGCCCCGCACCCCCCCGCACCCCCCCCCCGGCCCCGGCTTAAACCCTCCACTCTCTCCCATCCCATTTTGAGTAATATCTGAACCCCTTGCCAGGGTCTCAGACCTTATGTGATCTGGCCCCTGCCCGCCTCTGACTAGCTCCGTTCCTTGCTGCCTTAGACAGTGGCCACCCTGGCCTCCATGCTGTCGCTCAGACATGCCGAGCTTATTCCTGCCTTGGGGCCTTTGCACTGGCTGTCCCTCCGTTTGAAATGCTGGATCTCAGAGAGTCAGATTTCTGGCTTCTAATTCAAACTGAAAGACAATCTTGTTCAGGCCAAAGAAAACAAGCCCAAGGGCGAATTTTGACCCATATTTGCCACTTCTGATCTAGAGCTTCCAAACTCCATGTGTTTTCTTTTTCTTACAAGGCGTCTCCTTACCCAGGGGTTGGCGGAAGTGTTCTTCCTGTTTGGTTTGGCCCATTTTTATCAATGGCTTTAGGACTTGGTCACAGAGAGCACATTGAGGATGGACAGGGCATCATGGGAACACTTTTACCACCTCCCACCCTCGAGGCTCTTTTTTTTTAACTCCTCCCCAAAGTTCCCCTGAATGAGTTGTCTTTACAAATCTGATCACATTATCCCCCTGTCCCATCCTTGAAATTAGTCCCTAAGTTCCTTAAGCTTTCAAGGTCCTTCACAAATTGATCTTCCGAGCTTCAAACCTCCCTACTTTGGTTCATATATTTCCCGCCATTTGGGATGCTCTTCCCTCCTTTTGAGCTTAATAAATACCTACTCATCCTCTAAAACCCCGCCCAAGTGTTCCCTCATCTGGGAGAGATACTGTCTCTGATTGAATTAACTCATTCCTTCTAGGCCTACAGTGTCTTATCCATACATTCCCATACTATTTATGATTGTGATTAGCTATAGGCAGAGACATTTTTCTTTCTGGGCTTTGACCTTGTCAAGGTCAGGGACTTCATCGTGTTAATAACCCTTGCAACTTGACTGTCCGGCTCAGCTCCGTGTACACCTGAGGCCCTCAGTAAGTATTTACAAAACTGAGTCTTTCTACTGGCCCCCGTTAGTTCACTGATTCAGACTCCGGGGACCAGAGTGCGGTTCAGTGTACAAAATGCCTGAAACAATTGTTCCATTGCCATTCCAGCGCATAGCACTCACTCAGTAAATACATAATTGTATAAACCAAGGTGTGCACGAGGAGCATACAGAGGACTGGTTGCTTGTGGTCTCACATTAGCAGAGCCCTTTTAAACATGGCTTCGGTGGAAGTCAGTCAATGAGGGAAGGAGCTCGGAGGATTGTGAAACTAGGTTCTTGTTCACCTGATGAGGGAGAACTGGAAGACGCTGGAAGGTGGCTTTGAAAGAATGCCCCCTGCGTTGTGAGCTGAGGAGAGGCATTGCTCCCGCCCCCTCGGTCAGCAGGTAAAGGCGGGCGGCAGCCTGGCGCTCAGGAGCGGGGAGGCCCCTGGTCTCAACGCACAGACCCACAGGCCATCCTGACACCCGTGAAGCTCAGGAGCCTGTTTCAGGAAAGGGGAGGTCACAGTGGTAAAGGTTAGTTCTGCTTCCGAGGTCGTTAATTTTCTAGGAAGACAGCCAGGTTCCCTTGCTGTGCATTTGCACGTGCCTGGGCTCTCCGCGTGCTGTTCTTCATGAGGGGAGGGACAGGGTAACCAGCCGGTGTCAGGAATTAAAATCCCCGCCATTCCCCCAGAGTGCGTGAGCAAAGCAGCTCCTGGGACGGCTTTATGTCAGCACTGGGTCCCAGGCTTGTTCTCCAGCAGGGGTCCCTTTAGCCTTGTCTTCCCATCTACTAGATGTTTGCATGGTTTTTTTCCCCCCCTTACAAGACTTTATTTATTAAAAAATAATTCTTTTTCCTTATTTTAACCGAACATACAAATGTACCACTCCCAGCTTCTGACTGGCCCAAAGTGAACAGCTAGACTACCTCGAATTGGTATCAAGAGAGCCAAAGCAAAGGACTTGGCATTTTTATTAGCGAGTATTCCCCACGGCAACAAAAAAGATGGTTTCTGGCTGGCTTTTGAAAATGCTGAAAGATGCTGAAGGGCCTGAATAATGAAGCCTCAGTAATATGTTAGCTATCATCATCATCATCATCATCATCATCATCACTATCACTATCGTAGCTTCCAGGAGGCTGTGAATACCAGATTAAGATCACAATCCATTCATAGATGGTAACAATGACAATGATGATAATGGAGATTCGTGATAGCTCACTCTGAGCCAGGCATTCTTTCACACGCTTTATATGCATGCTCTCATTTAGTCTTCATCATGAACCTAGGAGAGAAGTGTTGCTATTATCCCCCCCCCCCACACACACACACACACACACACTTTGCAGACGAGGAGTGAGCTGGGGAAGTACTCACCCATGGCTAGTAAGTGTGGTGTTAGAGCTGAGGTTTGATAGCAGTGGGGTAGGCTCGCTGCCATGCAAGTCAAAGGGTCTTCTCAATCTGAATCCTCAAAGAAGCATCAATTATATTCATTTGTGGCTTTATGACTTTGATCTTCTTCGTGTATTGCACTCGTTCTAAAAGGAAAACCCCACAGACGCTTCTGTGGCTCTTCATAGGGCATCGGATGCATTTGGCTAGATTTGAATACACTTTTCCATATTCTGGAGGTTGCATGTACGACTTCCTCATGGTGAGCTCTTCATAACAGCCTCCACCTCTGATCCCGCCAGGAGGTGCTCTGCTCATGGAGAAGACGATGGCATAAACTTCCTGATGGACTGAACTCTCCACCCTCCGCCTCCCTCCCCCCCACCTTCCTTTGAGTTCATATCGAATGGTTTCTTCAAAGGACATACACACTACGTTTCACCCTCTTAAACATGTCCTGCTGTTTTGCCTGCTTGCAGGGGGTGAATCAGAGCTCACCTGGCTCACCTTCTCCCCCCTCCTCTCTGTCTCTGTCTCGCTCTTTCTCCCCCCTGAATGGTGTCAGGTGATCCAGTAAATGTTGGGTTTGGTTTGAGTCTCCATGATAATAACAAGTAAATCCAATGTTTAGTCCAGAAGTTGTTTCCACAGCCCATAGGCATTCCTGAGAACTTGGTCAAGTGGTGAGAGGTAGTAGACAGAGATTTGGGCTTGTAACAGAAATCCCCTGAACCCAATCTATATATATAAAAGCCTAAATGACCAGCCTACCGGATGACTGGCCGACTGGCCAGTAACTATGATACACACTGACCAGCAGGGGGCAGTCGCTCAACTCAGGAGCTGCCGAGCTGCAGTCACTTGGCAGCCGTGGTTCTTGGGTGTGCCCAGAACCAGAGAGGAGAGAGCCGGATTCTGGGGTGAGTCTTGTAATCCAGTACTCCTTGGGGGACGTTGGAGAGCCAGTTTTGGCCCGATCCCCGCGGACTGAGGAACCCCACTGTGCGTGAATCCATGCACTGGGCCTCTAGTGTAATAAGAAATGGGGGAAGGAGGTCTATTTTATGACTGTGGAATTGCTTTGTAAACTCCAAGAGCAGTACCACAGCCTGGAACCACTAGCCTTTAAGATTCCCTCTCCAGCTTTGATCTCTGCTTTCTTTCCTCCTCAGACTAACGGTCTCTGCTCCTCTGAGTACAAGGTGGTCAGAAGAGGGCTGCCTCAGTGATAACAAGCCCTGGAGAGACTGGCCTTTCTCCACCCCATGCCAAAGTCCCAGGGAAGGAGCTTTGATTGGCTAGCCGGGGTCAGGTGACCAGCCCTGGTCCAAGGTGAAGGGATCATTTTAAACACTGCGGCTGGAGCGCACCAGGGTAGATCCTGGGGCCAGTTAAGAATGTCCCTGTTTTCAGAGTTGATGGTTCACCCCACTTTCCTGAGGCTGCTCTCTCCCCCGAATGTCCCAAGGCTCGGTGGTAGACCACAGGCTCGGTGGTAGACCACAGACTCGCCCGCCTCCTGCCTCTCCAGACGTCAGGTGGTCACCCTGCCTGAGTCTGGGGTTCCTTCTGACGGTGCCATGCCCAGGTCAGGACCTAGATGGGCATCAAGACAAACTGTGGGTCATCCATGAGAACAAGAAGCAGGGTTGGCGGTCAAGCTCAGATGGTCCGAAGGTGGTCTGGTTCTCCACGAACTCTAGGAAGAAACTGGCATTTGGTAATGGGGCCTGCATGCCAGGGGCCAGAGGCGAGTGCCCAGCAAACCTCGGACCCCAGCAGGGCAGAGCGAGGGGGGAGGCCACTGGGGCACGTGCCACCCATTGCTATGGCTCCTGCATCTGAGAGTCTGCAGACCGGTGCTTCATGTGTTCCTCTTTGCGCTCAGGGTTCCATAAGTTTATTCTGTGTGCTTTTATTAATTTAACACTTTTTTCATAGAAATTTATTTGTAAACATTTATTTATTTAGTTAATCCTCAGACCAACTGTCTCTGGGCGGGGGTGGTGGTGGTATTTTTTCCATTGCTTTTTCAGAGAGAGTGGAATGGAGGGAGGGTGGAGGAGGAGAGAGAGAGATATATCGAGATGATAGAAACATGGACTGGTTGCTCTTGCACACCTCCCAACTGGGCCTGGGGGCTTAACCTGAAACTCGGGTATGTGTCCTTGACCAGGAATCGAACCCATGACCCTTTGGTACCTAGGTTGATGCTTCAACCACTGAGCCAAGCTGGCCAGGGCTATTTGTAAATTTTTGTAGAAATTTAAAAATAATTCTAGAAATTCAGAAGCCTGAAGGAAAAAAAGAAAAAAAAGAAAAGAAAAAAAAAAGGAAAGCAAACACCACTTATAAACTAATCACTGGGAACATATTAGGGTAAATCTTTTAGTGTTGTTTATTTTGTGATTGTGTTTTTAACGAACACATTTGGAGGGGAGGTAAAAATAGGAACATACATACATACTCAGTAATTGGTTCAAACTTGGTTTTTATTCCTCAAAGCAAGGGCGCTCTCTCGTGTTACACATGGTTTTCAGCAGCATGGGGTTCGCCACAGCATCCCTCTGCAAGGGCGGAGGGAGGGTGGAGAAAATTGCCAGCTGCGTTCATTGGCTCCCAGTGGAACCCTGAGTGGCTGCAGCCCCTCCGCGGTTTATCTTTTGTTTCTGATAAAATTATGGAGCACCTTCCTCACAGAGCCCTCATGCCCACTCTCACAGCTGGCCGCGGGCAGCAGGCCCTACTCCTGAATGTTCCCAGGGCCTCATGGGCCAGCCATGCTGCATGGACTCACTGAGATCACCCCAGCTGGTGGCTCCAAGGGGCTCACACACAGCACAGCCACTAGCAAGCTCCTTGCACCCCTGCCGCGCTCTGCCCAGGGCTGCTCATCAGTGTCGGCTGTCAGTCACGGCCCCTCCTCTCTTCTGCTTTGCAGGCTCTGTCCCCGGAGGTGCAGAGGGAGCTGCTCCGGAGCTGACCTGCCACAGAAAATCAGGTAATATCAGCTACCCAAACCAGAACCCTTTTCAGACCAGTCAGGTGAAAAGCACTCTTACAAGCCATGAAAGCTCATTTTTTCCACAATTCTACAAGGCAGATAGCATTACCCCCATTTTATAGATGGGGAAACTGAGTCTAGAGCAACGTAGCGCCATTCCGCTGGTAAGGGAGATTTAAACCCAAGACTGGGCTGAATCCAGTGTCACACACTGTCCGCTGCTCATTTTCTCGGGAACTAGAGGTGAGGGGTTCAGAGTAGGTAAGATGTCTGGAAATGACCGAGGGTCAGAGTGGATCTAGCCAGCGGTCCTTCCTCACCTGAGGGCTGGGGCTGGGCTCCTGGCATAAGAATCTCCTGCTCAGCCAGCCTGGCTCACTGGTTGTGCATCAACCTATGAACCAGGAGGTCACATGACTGGTTTCCGGGAGATCCCCAGTGGGAGGCATGCAGAAGGCAGTCAATCAATGATTCTCTCATCGTTGATGTTTCTGTCTCTCCCTCTCTCTTCCTCTCTGAAATCATTCATATATATATGAATCTCCTTTAAGGAATTTGTTAGAAGTATAGATTTGGAGCTTATCTTTGGTGGGAGCTGGGAATGTGTCTTTATAGAGCTTTCCAAATGACTTGGGCACACAGCCAGGCTTGGGAACTGCTGGTGAAATAGCCACAAGTCCTCATTGTTTCCCAGGCACCGTGTGTCTCCATAAATAAATGAAGAACGACAACCTGATGAGGGACGTACTACCGTGTTTCCCCGAAAATAAGACATCCTCCGAAAATAAGATCTAGCGCATGGAAAGATAAGACATCCCCTGAAAATAAGACCTGGTGCAACTTTGGGAGAAAAAATTAATATAAGACACTGTCTTATTTTCGGGGAAACAGGGTATTATCATCCTCAGTTTACAGGATAGGGAGGATGGGGCCCAGAGAGGTTAAGACGTTTACCCGAAGTCACACAGCTTGAAAGTGGTTAAGAGGGCTTTGATCATGGCCAGCGTTTGTGTGCATATAACCACGTTCACCTACCACCTGCAGCCAGGACACCTCCCTGCTCAGCTCCACATTCAGACCCACCATTGCTTACCCGGCTACGGCTATCCCAGCATCAGGAAATGGAAATCCGATGGCGTCCAGGGAGGCAAAGAGGAGGAGCATTTAGTGTTTCCCTTTGGCAGTTTGGCAGCCTTCGCTTTCTCTGAGCATGACACATAACAGAGGGCACGTGACACAGATGACCAGAGCTGACGCTAGTCCAGGCGACAGCAGGCCACACCCGCACAAGTTGTCTTTGGAAACAAATGGCACCCCAACCCCCTTCCTCTGGGCGCAGAGCCCGGTGGAAGGAACAGGGTTTGTAGCAGCGCATTCTTAGTGCCCGGGGTTCCTCTGTGAGTTGTTTTGCTTTTGTTATTTGGTGGCAGCCCCATCATCCTGCCCCTCTTCACGGCCTATCATCGCCAGCCTCCTGTTCCAGGTTGACCTTGAACCGCAAAACTGCTGTCCGCGTGGACCGGGGCCGACACCGCACGTCCCTCTGCCAGGACCCCTGCGTCCAGACTCCGAGACATGGCGACGGAGGGCAGCAAGGTGGCGGACGGACAGATCTCCACGGAGGTCAGCGAGGCTCCCGTGGACGGCGACAAGCCCAAAACCCTGGTGGTCAAAGTGCAGAAGAAGGTGGCGGCGGCGGAGGACCTCCCGGACCGGGACACGTGGAAGGGCCGCTTCGACTTCCTCATGTCCTGCGTGGGCTACGCCATCGGCCTGGGCAACGTCTGGAGGTTCCCCTATCTCTGCGGGAAGAACGGCGGCGGTAGGTGCTGGCCTGGCCGCCTCCCCGCCGGCCTGGACCCCACGGGAAAGTCCCCCGTAGACCTTTCCTGGGGCGGCCTCAGTGCAGGGGGTCCCCTACAGCAGTGTTTTTCAACCTTTTTTGGGCAAAGGCACACTTGTTTCATGAAAAAAATCACGAGGCACACCACCATTAGAAAATGTTAAAAAATTTAACTCTGTGCCTATATTGACTATATATAAAGTAATTCTCTTGAATAGGAATCAAATAAACACAAAGAAAGTATTTTATAATTACTTTATTATGAAATATTAAGTAAACAAAATAGTGAAAAATTATAAAATTCTTGTCTTGTCTGCACCTACGGCACACCAGGCAACATCTCGCGGCACACTAGTGTGCCGTGAAACAGCGGTTGAAAAACGCTGCCCTACAGAGTGTGTCAGGCCCCACTTCCTGTTTCTTGTCCTTTTACCAAAGGGTTCTGAGAGAGTGATGCCCTCTGCCAATGATCTGAAAGCTCACCTCTTCGTTGGCCAAGTGCGGGTGATGTGTTTTGAGCAGGGAGGTCCTTGGGCAGGGGGAGCTGCTTTTGAGGCAGAGAGCCCGGAAGTCAGGGCAGAGACCCCGGAAGGCCCCGTGGGATGCCCTCTCTGCCCCGGGGCTTCTCCAAAGCCGTAGGCCGCGAGCCTCTCTCTCTCTCTCTCTCTCGACCCCGCAGGGGCCTTCCTGATCCCCTACTTCCTGACGCTCATCTTTGCGGGGGTCCCCCTCTTCCTGCTGGAGTGCTCCCTGGGCCAGTACACGTCCATCGGGGGCCTGGGGGTGTGGAAGCTGGCCCCCATGTTCAAAGGTAAGCCTGCGGAGTGGGGCCGTGGGTCGTGGCGATGATCATGCCCGCGGGATGGTGGCCACGCCAGGGCCTTCCCCATAGGCTTGTCCCCTCTGGGCGGAGGGAGCTGCCCAGCCACGTCCGTGCAGGGTGGAGCCGTTAAGGGGCCAGGTGACAGGTGACCACGCTGGCCCAAACCTAGGACGGTAGAGAGGAGGACCCTGTCTGGAGGCCCCCGTATTCACATCTGTCCGCCCTGTTCTGGAAGCCCATTTCCCTGGCAGGAGCTGGGTGCGACTTTCTTGGCTCCCTGGCTCCGTGCTGACGGACACTCAGGTGAACACGTGGAGGATCATGCTTTCCCGCAGGCCGGGCCCCAGCACCCCCACTTCAGCCAGTCTGTGTGGGGGGGGCCCCAGACACCAGGCCTGGCTCCCTCACTTGCCAGAGGCATGTGACCTTAGCCAAGTTTCTGCCTCTCTCCGAGGCCGAGTGAGGTTGTAGCTGTGGTGGGAAATGATGTCAGGGACGTGCCCTGGGGCCGTCGTGGTTATTGAACGGGTCTCACGAGGGTGTGTTCCCTCCCAGGAGTGGGCCTCGCCGCGGCCGTGCTGTCCTTCTGGCTGAACATCTACTACATCGTCATCATCTCCTGGGCTATCTACTACCTGTACAACTCCTTCACCACGGTGAGCGCCCGCCGCCCGCTCCTGCAGCCAGGGCCAGGCCCAGAGTCCACCCTCTGTCCGCTAGGACCACAGTCCTGCTGACAGAGCCGTCCCTCCTGCGGCAGGGCATGTGGTGGTCTCCCCACAATGATAGCCCCGTGACCTGAGCCCCTGTTCAGGGCCAGGCCCTTTGTGGGGTAACATCTAACCCTCATGGCACCCCCTCTAAGAAGGGTATTGTTAGCCCATTTTCTACAAGCCCAGGTTCAAACCCTGACCCTCCTATATACCCACTGTGCAACTTTGGGAATGAGGCTGAACCTCTCTGAGCCTCAGGGCCCTCCTGTAGTTGTGATAATTTCGGAGTAAGCGTGTGTGCAGTGCTTATAGGTCTGTGCCTGGTAAGCGCGGTAAGTAATCACTGTCAGTACCGGTGTGCACCGGCTCAGAGTCGCATAGCTTGGGAGTGGTCCCGGATGGACACGCAAAACCGTACGGTGCGGTTTGGAAAGCTCATTTTTTGAGTGAAAAGTGTGAGGTTCCGATATCAGCAGTGACACGTAGGTGCTGTGTGGTCCTGAGCAAGTGGCTGCCCCTCTCTGATCTCTAAAGCGGGGCTCACGGCAGGACTCGCACTCGGGAGCTGTTGGGAGGGGGAGGTGAGGAAACGGCTGTGAGGAGTCTCAGGGGCCTAAGGATGGACAGGGTGTGCTGGGATCACGGTTGCCAACGCCTGTGGCTCAGCAGGGTTTGTCTGTGTCGCCATGCCTCTGCAGACGCTGCCGTGGAAACACTGTGACAACCACTGGAACACAGAACGCTGCTTCTCCAACTACAGCATCGCCAACACCACCAACATGACCAGCGCCGTGATGGAGTTCTGGGAGTGAGTGAGGGCTGTTGGCGGTGGGTGGCCTGTCGGCTGGGGCCAGCGGGTCCTGAGGCAGCGCAGAAGGCTGATGGAGGAGGTCATGAAGGACTGTTTGTGGAGATGCAGGCAGGGCTGAGGGAGCCCCAGGGGAGGGTGAAACCCCTCTCTCCCCCAGAAAGATCTGAACCTGGGGAGAGCCACTAGATCTGCGCTGCCTTTGGTAGAGAAACCCAGCTGCAGACAGAGCCGCAGGGAGCAGGGAGAACAGATCCCCGGCACCGCTCTCCTCCCCCCCTCCGAGCTCCTGCTATTGGTCAAACCCAGGAGAAGCCAGAAGCCGAGGGAGCTGGCAATAGAGCCAGAGCTTTCAGCCTCCGGGGCAAGAGCAGGGTGGAGAAGGGTAGGCAATGGCCAACGGAGAGGAGTAACATCCTAGGCCGAGAATAATCACTAGGAGAGGCCAGTAAAGTCCCGATTCATTCTGTAAACCAGTCCTGAGTCACTTAGAATAAAGACACACACACACACACACACACACACACACACACACACACGCGCGCGCGCGCGCGCACGCACGCGCACGCTCGCGCATATGCAGACACACACACATACACTGTCCATAATGAAGGCCATGCTGATGGTTTCATCATAGAAGATGCAAATCAGGAGCATTCATTTTTTCCAAATTGCGGTCCGGAGACCCTAATCTCTTTGGCATGAAGGCAGCACCTGTGCTGGGCAGCTGGATGGGGTCTACCTAGAAGTTTCCTCTGCACCTTGGATAAGCTGCCTAGAGGAGCCGTCTCAGGAGGTGTCAGAACATGTGAAACGTGCTTGGCTAGGCTGTCTCCTTACGAATAAATATCAGGTTCTACTCTGGCTGGTCCTGCTTTCAGGCACCTCCCACATACAGTTGTCTCCCCCATGTCCAGGCTTCTCATTCAATCATTTATTCAGTAAACATTTCCTGAGCACCTACTGTGTGCCAGTCTGGTAAGAGATGTGGAGAAGTAAACAGGGCAGTGGAACACCAAGTGACCAGCACCGAAAGGAGGGACACGGAAGGCTGTGGGGGTCCCAAGGAGGAATGGCATCCAAGGATGGAAAGCAGTGCCGGGGAGACAGGTGTCAGAGGCAGGCAAGAGCAAGCACGCTGGAGTGAGGGGATGACAAGCAGTCCAGTCTGAGGGGAGCTTGTGGGGTCCATGGTGAGAGCCAGGACTAGGGAGAAGCAGGGGCCAGCTCACCACAGCGTGCAAGAGCCACCCGGAGAGCTGGGCTTCCTTCTGAGAACAATAAGAAGCGCTTCATTCAGAACTTCAAGCGGAGGAGTGACAGGACCAGACTTTGCGATTAGAAGGCTCTCTGGGGATGGCAGTGGGGACAGAGAGGAAGTGGAGGAGGGGATCTTGTGAGGAGACCTGCAGCCATCAAGGTGAGCAACAGCGGAGGCTGAATTAAGGCGCTGGCAGGTCAGTGCTTTCTACGGATTGATGTAATGGGCCCCACCATCCCCGCCCAGCTCTCCGATCTCAGGGAGCACAGATGTCAGCACAGTCTCAGGGGAAGGTATCACCTGTGTGCACACACCTGCCCAGCTCCGGGTCTGTCCAGCCCCCGTGACTTTTGCCTCCCTCCCGTTCCACCAGGCGTAACATGCATCAGATGACGGACGGGCTGGACAAGCCAGGCCAGATCCGCTGGCCTCTGGCCATCACCCTGGCCATCGCCTGGATCCTCGTGTATTTCTGTATCTGGAAGGGTGTTGGCTGGACTGGGAAGGTAAGAGAGGTGCCCGGTGGGAACTAGAGAGGGATGCAGGGATCTCCAACCGGGGCAGGCAGGCTGTGCCTCCCAGGAGCCCTTTCTGTCTTCAGTTTAAGCAGGTCCCTTCATCGCGCTGTGCCTCGGTTTTCTTTCCTTTGGGGAGGTGAAAGGGTCAAAGGAAATAATGCAGATCAGGCCCTTAACACGGTACCCGGCTCACATTACGTCTCTTGAGATTAGCCTGGGCCTGGCAGAGCCACTGCAAAGCAGAGGGTAAATGTTGCTCGTTTACATTAAAATGTCCCTGAGCACCTACTCTGTCCCCGGCCTTGTCCGAGGTGTGGCGGCTCCAGGGCGACCACTCCACATCCCAGCTCTGAAGAGCAACAGAGATGGGTTGATGGATCTTGAAGACTCAGGCCTTGTGTTCAAACAGACCCGAGTTCCCACCCCAACTTGGCCGTGGACTTGGCCCTGTGCCCTTGGGCAAGTCACTTCACCTCTCTGAAACTTAGTTTCTTCCTCTACAAAAAACCGAGACTAATTCTATGCTTATCTGTTGGTTTGTTATGCAAAGGAAACGAGCCCACGGTTTTGTAAGGCACTCTGCCCCTGGCAGACAGCGGGAGTCATTGTTTTTGTTTTTATTACTGGCAGGGACAGAGCCGGGCCAAGTTGGGTTGTGCAAGCTGAGGACATGGGTGGGGAGCTTGCCTATCCAACTGGAGGGAGGAAGACTGGCCTCAAATCTACATCTTACCCCCTTTAAGCCCCACCCCATGAGTCCGGGGATAGAAGCTCACTGGTGTTGGCCTAAAGGACTCAGGGCAAGTGTGCTGTTGAGGTCATGAAGTAAGTGAGGGAGAGAGAGGATGTGACCTGACTAAGCCTGGAGACAGGGAGGTTCAGGCTGCCTAAGAAGCTGAATGAGCAAAACAGAACCTCTGTGAATTCCACACTTGGGCATGGGCACAGCTGATGGAAAACTGCCCTGTTTGGTCTGGTGTCAGCAGCTCTGCCCTGTCCCTGGGCTGCACAAGGGGGAGGGGCCACAGGTGTCTCCAGGCCCAGCTTCTGGTGTTATGCTCAGACTTCGTGATCCCCCAAGGACCACCAGGGAGCCAAGTCCGATGCAATAAACAAAAGAGCCTTCACCATGCTAGCATGGGCCCCCCCAACTCATGCCGGCAGCATGGCGGAAGAGAGCGAATTTCTCCCAGTCCAGGGGTTTTGAGGGCTAGGGATAACTCCGCCCTGCGGGGCAGAGTTGGGAGCTCATCCTCGCCCCGCCCTGCCCTCTCACTGGAAGCAGAGGAATGTAGGGGCCTCGTCCCCTGGTGCCCCGCTGTGTGCTCCTGGGCACGTCAGTTCCCTTCTCCGAGCCTTAGTCTCCTCATCTGTGACGTGGTCACATAATGGTCATTACAGGGTTGTTAAAAAGACCTGAGGGAGATAATCTACACAGAGTGGGTAGCTTATGCCTAGCACACGGTAGGCACTCAATGCATGACATCAGTTATAATCACTTTTGGGGGGTATCTGGAGTTCCTGCTACATGAGAAGACTGGCTACTTCTCGGGGACAGAGGGAGGGCCTCCCTCACTACGTCTTTTGAGTGAGCCAACCAGTCCATCGGTGCACATGCACTGAGCACTTCCTGTGTACCTAGCTCCATGCTGAACATGGGAGACACATTGCACTGCAAGACCTTGCAGCAAATATTAAGCATGTTGTATGTCCTCATGCAGCCAAACGTTCTGACCAGCAAGGTTGATTGTACCCATTTTCCAGACAAGAAAACAGAGGCGTAGGGAGGATAAGAAACTGACCCACTATCACAGACAGTTCTGACTCCCCTTTTCCTACTTCCAAGTACAGTTTTTTGCTATGGGACTGTGGCCGCCTTTCCTAACCCTGAAGCATCTCAGCGTGAACTCGGGGAGATGAAACTAACCCAAAGCACAATGTAGGCTGAGCATGATGCTAATAAAGGTCATTGAACTTGAAAATTGCTCTCTCACACCACTGAGCAAAGAAATGTAATCTCCGCTTTTTGATGATTAATTTGGCAAGAAGTAATTTTTAAGATGATTATACCCAGGGAAGGTGCTCTTTCTGAAGCTGGGCAAAGTTCAATTTCTGGAAGGTAATTAGGCGACACGGGTTAAAAGCCTTTGAGAAACTTATTTTTTTCTCAGTAATTCTACTTCTAGAAATTTTTCCAAAGACAAATACCATTTTTTTTAGTACAAGTTGCAGTAATGTTTAGTATAACTTGCCTATTTTTGTAGACAAAGTTTTATATTCAGGGGTACCCAATGAAGTAGAATTAAGATTGACATAAACTTGGAAGTGACCTCAATGGATGGTGGAGCTTCCTGAAGGACTATTTGTATAATCAAAAGATTACATTGTTCTGAGACAATAAAATAATTTTTAGTAAATAAAACAAGAAACAAAGCTGTATGTACTTTTTTTTATTTTAAGCATGTTAAGTGAAAAGGCAAGGACATCGTTTTGTAAGAAAATGTAATCCTAGCCGGGACCGGTGTGGCTCAGTGGATAGAGCGTCGGCCTGCGGACTAAAAGGTCCCAGGTTCGATTCCGGTCAAGGGCATGTACCTTGGTTGCGGGCACATCCCCAGTAGGGGGTGTGCAAGAGGCAGCTGATCGATGATTCTCTCTCATCGATGTTTCTAACTCTCTCTCCCTCTCTCTTCCTCTCTGTGAAAAATCAATAAAATATATTAAAAAAAAAAAAAAGAAAGAAAGAAAAAAAGAAAAGAAAATGTAATCCTATATGCCAGTGTTTCCCAAACTTCTCTCATGATGAGAATCACCTGGTGGAGTTGTTAAAACACAGATTCCTGAATCCCAACTAAGAAGTGCTAAACTAGAATTTTTGAGAACATATAGGTAAAATTGCATACCTAACTTAGTGCTCTGTATATAACATCTGTGTTAGAGCACTAGTTAAGTTACAATTTTACCTATATGTTCCCAAAAATTCTAGTTTAGCACTTCTTAGTTGGGATTCAGGAATCTGTGTTTTAACAACTCCACCAGGTGATTCTCATCATGAGAGAAGTTTGGGAAACACTGCTATATGCAAAGGAAAGTCTCAAAAGGGGAACAGTCACACATTAAACTCCATGCATCGGTGCATTGGTGTGGCGTTTATCGAGTGTCCACTATGTACCATGGACTGTTCTAGGCACTGGGACAACAGAGACGTGAACAAGACAAGCCCTGGCCTTACTTACCTTCTAGAGGCTGCTGACAGGAACTGTGTGTTCCTATGTGATTTTTTAAAGTTTTCCTGTCACCACAAGTATTACTGTTAATTTAAACAGAAATCAAAAAGTAGGAGGGAAAGGGGAAGGGAAAATTCGGGCACTGGGCTGGTTGGTTCAGACTCCAGGAAGAGCTGCAGAAAAAGAGGCCGAGCAGAGCATATTAGGAATCCAGGAAGGCTTCCTGGAGGAAGAGAACTAGAACCAAGACCCAGAGCCACAGCAGGTATAGAGAAGGCGAAGTGGGGAAGGGGAGGCATAGGTGTGCTGGGGGGCGGGGTAGTGACCGTTTCACCCACTTTGCTCCCAGGTGGTCTACTTCTCAGCCACATATCCCTACATCATGCTGATCATCCTGTTCTTCCGTGGAGTGACCCTGCCGGGGGCCGGGGATGGCATCCTCTTCTACATCACACCCAACTTCCACAAGCTGTCCGACTCCGAGGTGAGCGGTCCTCCTGGCCCCAGCGGTACCGGGAGGCACCCGTTCGGTTAAGTCAGTGGTCTGCAAACTCATTAGTCCACAGAGCCAAATATCAGCAGTACAACGATTGAAATTTCTTTTGAGAGCCTAATTTTTTTAAACTTAAACATCTCCTTAAGCCACTTCTTCAAAATAGACTCGCCCAGGCCGTGGTAGTTTGTGGAAGAGCCACACTCAAGGGGCCAAAGAACGGCATGTGGCTCGCGAGCCGCCGTTTGCCCACCACGGGGTTAAGTGCACACCTGAGTCCCGAGCCACAGGTGACCAGCGTTACAACACGTCACTGCAGCTCTCTGGCCCTCCTACGTAAACTGGGATGGTTGCCAGGCAGAGCTGGTTAGCGTGTGTAAGTGGTCCTACAGCATGGCGACTTTATGATGATAAATTTTGACTTGTTTTTTCTCATTCTGCCTGTAGGTGTGGCTGGATGCTGCCACTCAGATCTTCTTCTCCTACGGGCTGGGCCTAGGATCCCTGATCGCTCTCGGGAGCTACAACAGTTTCCGCAACAACGTCTACAGGTGCCCGTGCACAGGAGCTCCTCCTCCGGGGACGCAGCCCTCCTGGGCCGGCCGCGCCTCAGGCCTTTCCCCTCTGTTCGCTCCGTCTTTCTCAGAGCCAGTCCCTCTGGCCACTCCTTCTGTTCCACTCCCCCTGGAGGTGGTGGTGGTGGGTGTGAACCCACCAGCCCTTTAGCCCCGCTGACAGGCCCCCTTTCCCCGGGGCCCTTTGCTAGCCAGGGCCTCCTAGCTCACCATCCTGCCGCCCGCCCTCTCTGACGGTGCCTTCCCTCTCTCGCAGGGACTCGATAATCGTCTGCTGCATCAACTCGTGCACCAGCATGTTCGCGGGATTTGTCATCTTCTCCATCGTGGGCTTCATGGCCCATGTCACCAAGCGGTCCATTGCGGATGTGGCGGCCTCAGGTCAGCACCCACAGGGCCGGGGCTCCGGAGAGGGAGGGGCTGGCGTTGGCGGTCGGTCGTGTCACCACCTTCGCCCACTGGCACGGAGGTCACTGTGTGCCAGGCAGCGCGCTGAGCATTCACGTGGACTGTGTCCCTGGATCGTCCTGACCCTGGGGAGCTAGGGAGGCGGTAGGGCTTTGCAGTGGAGCCCAGACCTGGCTGATGGCAGAGTTTCGGCCACACCCACTTTCTAAGGTCCATTTCATCTTCCAAGCAACCTTGTGAGTGAGTGTCGCCAGCCCCCTCTTCTACCTGAGGAAGGAGTGTGTGCGTGGTGGGGAGGCCGCGGGGTGGGTCCACAGTCGAGGGGACCAGTGGGTGGGATGAGGACCCGCGCCGGCCTGGCCAGCGATGGGGACGGTGTAGGGGCAGAGACTGGCACATATCTAGCCCAATCCTGGGCATTGGGGGGGAGAAGACTTACGCTTGCCCCCAAGATATGAACTTTGGTCCAACTCCAGACATGTTCACCATCAGGACACAAAGCACCCACGTCCGTGCATTTGTCCCAGTTCCAAAGGCATTCTCACCAAGTGGCTGTGCCCCTTCTGTGCTCCACGCAGACAGGCAGGGGGCCCAACGAAAAACCTAGGCAGCCCCTCTCTTCCCTGCTCAGGAAAGCAGCCAACATGGACCCACTGTGTGTACAGCGGAGGCCCAGAGGCTCAGGAAGGAGAAGCACCGTGGGTTATGCTGAAAGGAACGTTCTCCCCCGAGGCCCTAATCTCCCCCACTTGGGCAGCCACGGCCTCATTTCTCTGGAACCCACCACCACCACCCCTCTTCCCGGAGCCAGACCCCAGGGTGGTTACAGTCTCCGTTCTTTTCCTGCCAAGGTTCTCCTGGTCGCCTGATCATCTCCCCACCCCCAGACACTCCAAACACAGCACCCCCACACTGACCTCCTCAAGCTTTCCCCTCCCCTGTGCTCCCCGTTACAGCAAAGGGTTCTGCCGGCCAGTGCCCGGGACAGAGCCCCGGCATCACTCTGTCCCCTTTCCTCATCTTCACTTGCAAACCCGCCAAGGCCGGGACCTGCCCATCCTACTTCCTGTGTCTCCATCTGGTCACCTCTCTGCCCCTGCACCGTCCCCATCGCTGGCCAGGCCGGCGCGGGTCCTCATCCCACCCACTGGTCCCCTCGACTGTGGACCCACCCCGCGGCCTCCCCACCACGCACACACTCCTTCCTCAGGTAGAAGAGGGGGCTGGCGACACTCACTCACAAGGTTGCTTGGAAGATGAAATGGACCTTAGAAAGTGGGTGTGGCCGAAACCGGTTTGGCTCAGTGGATAGAGCATAGGCCTGTGGACTGAAAGGTCCCAGGTTCGATTCCGGTCAAGGGCATATATATTGGTTGCGGCACATCCCTGGTAGGGGGTGTGCAGGAGGCAGCTGATTGATGTTTCTCTCTCATCGATGTTTCTAGCTCTCTATCCCTCTCCCTTCCTCTCTGTAAAAACTCAATAAAATGTATTTTTTATAAAAAGTGGATGTGTACTGAATATGGTGTAGGTGCTTGGTACGTTTTATTTCTATTTTTTATCCTCTCTCCCCGCAGGCCCCGGGCTGGCGTTCCTGGCGTACCCAGAGGCAGTGACCCAGCTGCCCATCTCTCCGCTCTGGTCCATTCTCTTCTTCTCGATGCTGCTGATGCTGGGCATTGACAGCCAGGTGAGGGTGGCCTCCCTGGCGCCTCGAGGAGCCCCTCCCCCTGCCTTGCCCTTCTGGGAGGAAGCAGCAAGGGGAGGCCACTGCCCTAGGCCCCCCGAGGAGATGGCCTGGAGTTTCAGACCCCTAGGCTGCTCCATCACATAAAACTCCAGGGACCAGCTCAGCCACCTTCCCCGCTTTGGAGATGGGGAAGCGGATGCTCGGAGTGAGGGGCTCTCCGGATTCACAAAGGGAGGCAGGCGCAGAGGCAGGGGCAGAGACAGAGGCAGATCGGGCCTGGATAGGGGCTCAGCTGGCCCTGCTGTCTCGATGCTGCTGGGCTCTCCCGTCTCCCGCCGTCAGGCTTTGGGTGGGTTGGGGTTGGGGCTGGGGTTGGGGTTGGGGCTGGGGCTGAGGCTGGGGCCCTCCGCGAGTGGCTGACCTCTGTTCCCCCTGAAGTTTTGCACGGTGGAGGGCTTCATCACCGCCCTGGTGGACGAGTACCCCAAACTCCTCCGCAACCGCAGGGAGCTCTTCATCGCTGCCGTCTGCGTCGTCTCCTACCTGATTGGCCTCTCTAACATCACTCAGGTAAGGGCGGTCAGCCCCGGCACACCTCTGGTGCTGCCCGCCCCAGGGCCGCTCCCAGGCCCTCTGTCTTAGCCCACTTTACCCCCCAAACCCCGTTCATTGGGTACCTTCTCCGTGCCAACCCCAGCACACCCTGCACGGAGTAAGGTGGGGTCCCTTCCCTTAAGGGGCTCCTGGGTTGTTGGGAGACACAGACAATGATGCCGAAATGATGGGCGGAGCTAGAGAATACAGCCCCTCACCCGGCCTAGGGCACCTGTCCTTTTCCTGGAGAAGAGGATGCGGGGGCTGAGTTTTAAAAGACTCGAAAAGATTAACAAGAATCTTGGCTGCGGGGGTTAGTTGGTTGGAGTATGGTCCCGTACACCAAAAGGTTGCAGGCTTGATTCCCAGTCAGGCACACACCTAGGTTGTGGGTTTGATCCCCAGTTTGGATATTCAATAAAAACATCCTCGGGTGAGGATTTTAAAAAAATGTAACAGCAGAGTCCAGGGGAGTTAGTTGGGCCTTTGTTGCCCTTCCCTTTCATTTCTACTTGTTGTTTTTTTCCCCCCTCTGGATATTAATGAGCAAGGCTGTCTGCATTCAAGCCCCCTCTCAGTCTACTCAGAAGACAGGACTATCACTGATGAATTGTACAATAAGTATAAATGGCCCTACAGCCATGAGCTCAGCCCGTGGGTCTGATTTATGATCCACAAAACCTCCCCTGGATTCACATACAGTTCAGACCTAGAATTATTGCTGATTCATTCTTTCATAATTGATGAACACCGACTGCGGGCCCCGGTGTGACATTGGAGATTCAGGAGTTAACCTGACAGACAGCATCAGCTCTCTTGGATAAGACTGACACACACATTAGATCATTAAGTGCCACGAAGAAAGGAGGATAGTGGACCAGAGAATGACTAGCAGGGACGGGGAAGATGCTACCTCAACAGAGTAGTCAGGGGCAGTTCCTGAAACTCAAATGAGAGGAAGATCCATCCGGGGGAGACATAGCTAGGGGAAGAAAGCACAGCAGGTGCAAAGGCCCTGAGGTGGGAATGGGTGTGGTGAGCTGGAGGAGCAGTGTGGTGGGGCAGAGGGGGTGAGGGGCTAAGTGGGGGATGTAGAACCAGAGATCATGCCAGGACCTTGAAGGCCAAGGCACTGGATTTTATTGTATTATTTTATTTTTTATCTTTCTACCTATTTATGTATTATATTATTGTCTTATTCAATAATGGGAGGTTTTGAGCAGGGGAGGGACTTGACTGACTCAGCATTGTGGACAGATGGCCCCTCGTCTGTCCCCCAGCCTTACCAGAAACGGGGCACGTCCCTCCATGCCCCGCACGTTTGCACATTTTCTGCCCAATCCCAGAGAATCCACACCCACACCCGCCTTGCTGCCGTGTAGCCCAAGCCCAGCCTCCTCAGACTGCAAGGCCCAGTTTGATTGTGAGCTGAATGCGCGGGTCCCTGGCGGAAGTGGCCTCACGCTCACGTTTCTGCTCCCACAGGGGGGCATTTATGTCTTCAAGCTTTTTGATTACTACTCTGCCAGTGGCATGAGCCTGCTGTTCCTCGTGTTCTTCGAATGTGTCTCCATCTCCTGGTTTTACGGTGAGCATCAGCCCTCCTCCCCCTGTCATTCATTCATTCACTCACTCATTCATTCATCATTCCTGTCTTCAGTTACCATTCAACCAGTACAACTTGAACACCAGGCCCCTTCCATACATTCATGTGTTTAGTTTTCACAACAACTCGGTGGTGTTACCACAGGAGGTCCCCTGTTTAGAAGCTACCATAAGAAGAACAGTTGAATAAACTCATTTAACACGGGAAGACACGATGTCTTCGTAAATTTGGGGATAAAGTGGTTTGCTTGAGATTTTTATGTAGAAAAGGGAAATCAAGACTACGAAAAATTCTACAGTTAAAAGTACGCATGATCTTAGAACAAAGAATGAAAGAAATGATGGCTTTATGGGTTGGTTTTGTGGCCTAAGTTTCCAGACCATCTGCATGGTAGTCCAAGCATATCCTTCCCTGCTCTTTGATGATCACGGCAAGGTGACATGTTTGAGAGAAATGTCCTCCGGGGTCCCTCTTAGTACCTGATAATCATTGTGTCTTTCTTGCCCTTTATCTCCCCTTTCCTCAACTCTATCTGGCCTCGTGCGATCAGATCCTCCTTGTCAGTGAGTTTGCTTATAATTGGAGCAGTGCCCAGCATTACTTTATGGCATCTGTGGGTCTTTCCAGGATTTGCCGTTCTTTTTTTTCCTTTTTTTTAATTTCTTTATTGATTAAGGTATTACATATTTGTCCTCAACCCCCCCCCCCCCCATTCTAATCCCCCACCCCCCTATTGTCCTGGACCACTGGTTAGGCTCATACGTATGCACATAAGTCCTGCCGTTCTTCTTTGCAATCTATCACCAGTTGCTGATAGCATCAGATCAACAGGGAAAACCATCCTGGCCCAGTAAGGCTTTGCAGGAATGGCTGGGACCGATGATGCCTGGGGGGACATTAACAATGATGGGGACACGTTTTGTAAGCATATCCAATTTTGGGTAGATATTTTCACGTTCAGGTGATTTGCTTTCCCACACTGCCTACTTGCTGTGGGGATTTGATTATTGATTAATTAGATAATGAGCTCCCCTCAGGGCATTAGCCCCACGTTATAGGCGAGGGAACTGAGGCCCAGAAAGGTTGGGTAATTTGTGTATGGTCACACTGTGAGAAAGGGACAGATTGAGTTTAGCCTGTAACGCCCACAACTCATCCATCCGTCTGTCCTGCTTTTGCTCCACATGTCACAGGTGTCAACCGATTCTATGACAACATCCAGGAGATGGTGGGCTTCAGGCCCTGCATCTGGTGGAAGCTCTGCTGGTCCTTCTTCACCCCGATCATTGTGGCGGTAAGGACAACATCCGGCCAGCCCTGCTAGGATGGGCACAGACTAGGCCCTGGGTCCCGAGAGAAACTTCTGGAGGCAGAGGCGGATGGAAGAGGCCCCAGGCCCCTGTTCCCTAATGATAGCACTGCCTGCCATTTGTTGAGCATCTGTTTTGCTCTCTGCATGATGCCAGACACATTACATCATCCCTGCGATCCTCAGACAAACTGACATCAGTGCCCCATCTTACTCCTGGGGACCCAGCGCTCCCCCAGCCAGCACCCCCCATCGTGTGGGCGCTGCACTCAAACCACATCGGCCTGATTCTGGAGCCCAAACTATTCATACAGGGAAACTTCTCCTTCTCAGCACCTCCCATTCCCCTTCTGCAGTGGGGAGGGGAGGCACGAGCAGGCCTTGGAGGGGGAGGCCCCACGTCCTTTTGGGAGAGGGGGTGCTGGGGCCATCACACAAGTTGTGTCTTGAACAAGGGCGCCCAGCCAATGGCGAATGGCGACTGACATCCAACTGCCCTGCTTGCCACGCTGGTGAACTTGGAGGAAGGGAAGCTTTTTCTGTCGGTCCTCTCAGAGGAGTCTCTTTTTTCCATTGGTCCTTCCAGAGGGTGTGCCCTTTTCATACGGGCTCTCCCAGGAGGGGTGCTCTTTTCTATTGGTTGTCATGGAAGTGTCTCCTTTTGCCATTGGTGCTCCCAGAGCACAAAGGCTTGCACCAAGGCTTCTTATGAACCGGAAGTGGCCTTGAGGGCAGAGTCCTAGCCTCAAGGTGGTGGTGGGGGAGTGGACCAGTCAGCTGCAGGATCTAAAGAGGGACCTTGGTTGACCAATATGTGTGACCTACTGCCCCCCCCCCACCCTCACCCTCCAGGGTGTGTTCCTTTTCAGCGCTGTGCAGATGACTCCTCTCACCATGGGGAGCTATGTTTTCCCCAAGTGGGGCCAGGGCGTGGGCTGGCTCATGGCTCTGTCCTCCATGGTCCTCATCCCGGGGTACATGGTCTACATGTTCCTCACCCTGAAGGGCTCCCTGAAGCAGGTAAGCCTCTTTCTCACCCTTTGCATCATCGGTCCCCTTCCCTGACTGTGCTGGGCACAGCCCTACCCTTGTGGGGCTCACGGTCTAGCAGACAAATCAATAGCCAGTGACAGAGGAGTGTTAGAGGGGCCGTGATTGGGGTAAATCGGGGAGATGGGTAAGCTCTGCCTGGATGGAGGAAGGTGAGGGAAGGCTTCCTGAGAGAGGGGAGAGCTGAGCATGAGCCAGGGTTAGAAGCAGAAGCAGAAGACGGGGGAGCATGTGCAAGGCCCACAGGTACAAGCTTCTCACTGTGGCCGGAGGGTAGAGTGAGGAGGGGTGCAGGGGGGTGATCGGAGATAAGGATGGGAATTTACGGTCTGGCCCGATCACGGAGGGCTTTGAAGATCACGAGAGCTTTGGACTTTATCCTAAGGGTAATGGGGAGCCATCGAGGGTTCGGAGCAAACGAAGGGTGGAATCAGACATGTTGAGGGCTTCCTCGAGGCCTCATTTGCGAGCATGGTCCTACGCTCAAGGGAAAGCAGAGCCCATGAGCGGTGCTTCACTATCAGCGGCTCACTAGCACATGCTGGCCATGCCAGCTCTTCGGTATCGAGTTCTTGAGTGAAGCACGGCCGTCCGTACTGGAGGCAGCAGGTGCTAGAGGCAGGAATGGAGCGAGTGTGGGCTGAGGCTATTTCGCTGAGGAAGGGGGGAGAATCAGGCTGTGGAGGCCACAGCTAGGAAGGTCCAAGTCAGTGGCTCTCCACCCTGTTTCCCACCAAGATGTCCTCGCTAGAAGGAGGGTCGGTCTGCAGCACAGGGAAGGGGGTGGAGGGCTGGGTGCAGCCCCTGGAGCTGCTGGGAGCCTCCGTTAGTCACAGGGGGAGAAACTGGGCCACGTGCGGAAACCACTCGCCCATTCCTTGCGGAGCTGGGGCCTGCAGCCCTTTCATCCAGCTCCGGTTCGGAGTTTTCATTTCCCGTTGTTCTCCATGAGCCCCGGAGGAAGACAGGGCTCCTTTGCGGAGGAGAGCACAGCCTGTGCGAGGGCGCCAGTGGGAAAGGGCAGCGAGGCGCGTCTGAAGGCGGCGTGTTAGCTGATAAGGCAGGACTGCAGGCTGTGCAGGGAGAAGGTGGGGGGAGAGCCACACGTCCCGAGAATATGTATCGGGCGTCCACCAGAGGCCAGACATTACTGTCAGGACTGGGGACACGGCATGGAACAAGACAGGCAAAAATCTCATCCTTTCAGAGCTCATATTCTAGGAGAGGAATATCACCAAATAACAAATCAAAAGCGAATTAGATGGGGAGGAGTATTATGGAGAAACCCAACGTAGGAGGGTGTTTAGGGAGTGCTGGGCAAGGCCTCACTGAGGGGATGACCCTGAGCCAGGACCTACGGAGGTGGACACCGCGCGGTGTCACTGTCGGAAAGGAAGGATGTACCAGATGGTACAGCGAGTGCAAAGGCCCTGGGGCAGGTGCATGCCCGGTGTGTGAGGAGCAGGGAGGAGGCCAGCGTGGTTGGAGTGAAGTGAGTGAGGGGATGAGGACGTGGCCGTCTGAGATGACGGGCCAGATCATATGGGGCCTTAACAGGACTCTGGGGAAATGGGAGCCATTGTTGCATCCTGAGGAGGGATCCGATCTCTAACATGACTGCCTCCCAGCCGCTGTGCTGAGACTAGAACGAAGGGGATGATGGTCAGGGATGGACGAGGAGGGCCCGGGGGGGGGGGGGGGTATTGCTATAACCCAGGTGAGAGGAGGTGTGCGTGGAGGGTGTGGAGACTCGGCCAGAGTCTGGACACAGCTTGAAGGCAGAGCAGACAGGACAGACTTGAAAAGAAGGGGGAACAGAGAGCCAGTCTCCTTCCGCCTCAGCCCGAATTCTCCCCGGTGCCCACAGCGCATTCAGGTCATGATCCAGCCCAGCGAAGACATCGTGCGCCCGGAGAACGGCCCGGAGCAGCCCCAGGCCAGCGGCTCCGCCAGCAAGGAGGCCTACATCTAGGCGGACGCTCTCACCCCCACCCGGCCGGGCAGGACCACCACTTGATGTCTGCAGACACCGTCTGTCTCAACCTACCTCGAGTGGCGCGTCTGGACTCCATCACCGCGCAGCGGGGGGAGGTGGGGGCGGTCTCACCCCTGCCGGGTCCTGCCTCGGGCAGAAATGCTCCATCCGCTCCGGCATCTGCCGGCCGGTGACCTTTTTAATCTGGGCCCATCAGCACCACGCAGAGGGCATCTGTGACTGCCACGACAGGTGTCACTTTTATCCCCGCCAGCGAGCGTGGCCGGCGAGGCTGCACCCTCCTGGCTTTTTAGTCGTCTCCCTGACTGTTCTCTTCTTACTGCCGAAACCCACGACTGTTACCTGGACTTTGCAGGAGCTCGTTCCCGTCGGAAGGCCGCTCTGTACACACACGAAAAGGGCATTTTGTATCACAGAGATTTCTAGGGAGAGCTCGCTCTTACGTAGCGGGGAGCCCGCGGAGCTCTCTCTCCGGGTCTGGTTTCCTCCTTCCCGAGGCAGCCGACCTTAACACAAGCCCCAAGGACCTCCGCCAGCAGCCCCAGGCCTGCTTCCCGAGCCCCGAGCAGTCTGCGCCGGGTCCTTCTTCCCAGCCGCCCACGGAGGGAGCGTCTCGGGGGCTAGGCCTTCCTGCCCGCTCCTCGCCAGGCCGTGCTGGCTGCCCCTGGCCCTGCCCATTGGAAACTGCCACAAGCACAATTAATTCTCTGGTCACCATTCCAGGGGGGCCTACCGTCCTGCTGGGGACGTTCCCTAACCGAAGCCTCCGTTTCTCTTAGGTTATAGAGCACAGAGCAGCTGTGGGGGAAATCAAGGCCAAGTCCCACCCCGGAGTCCACATGGATCCAGTTACCTTTTTAGAACTAGCTCCTCTCTCGCTACCACCCCCTTCAAAGCTGAGGCCCCCTCTCCTTCTCTGAAACTCCTCAGTGGGAGCCCACTCACTGCCACTAAAATCTACCCAGCCACCAACAGAGGCGCCGGTGTTCATCCCCACCCCCTTCCCCACCCACCTCCAAAGTGCTTCCGAGACTAAAGCTGCTTTCCTGGGAAGTCGATTTTGTTCCTTTCCGGAATGGGCTCCGTGGTGATGGCAAATTGGCACGTCGGGTGGAGACAGTTCCTTGCAAACCCCAGTGACTCAGTGTTTCTCGTTGCCAGGAAGATGGGTTCCCAAGTAGCCAATCGTCCGTGGTGCCCTGTAGCTCCTTCGCTAGTTATAGCTCACAAACTGTGTTTTACAACTAATCCTTGATAACTATGGTAAATAACTGTGACTGTGGGTTCTTAAATCTCTTGTCATTCTCATGTGACAGTGACCAGCATATCAGTCTTTGCAATAAGGTATTACCCTCAGCATATTAAGCACATTGTTGTAGAGAAAACGCACAGCACGTGTACACACACACACACACACACACACACACACTCTCATCCTCCCTCGTGGTATGTAGGGTCTTGTTTGATATCGTGTAGGAAATCTAAAGCCTGTTCCCAAGATCATCTGTAAAATAGACTCATTGCTAAGGCATCCCAAATGCCAGCTGGTGACTCCGTGATCAACCGGCATAGGTATTGTTCTATTGCATCGGGTTTAGACCGGACGGAACCCTTCCCTGTATATCATGCTCCCACCCCCATCCTGAGTGAATCCCTTTAGAATAAGGGCAGGAATTCCTCTTCGTTCTTCTTTGGTGTGAGACTAAGACCAAGTCTTTTTAAGACAATACAGTGTATTTCATGTTCGTAAGCAAATCTAAGTGAGACGTTTGGCAAGAAATCCCCTAACTGATTTCCATCCAAACCTACTTCTATAGCACAATATTACGTGTCGTACAATTATACTGTGAGAACTGTGAATATGTGTAACATTTTTTTTTAGTATTTGCCCTGGGGGGGAAAGATATTGTATTATCATATATGCTTTTTTTTTTTTTTTCAATAAGGATTTATTCTCAGAACACCAAGTAAATCTATCTCTATATAAAAAAAAATATATGTAATATAAACATATTCAAACTATATACAGAGCCTGTTTTAAAATAATTACAGTGTTATTTAGTAAGATGATCTGTTCTATGGACCAAATGTAAAATATTTATAAATGGAGATGCATTTTAAATGTCTATAAATGGTGTCATACTGGAGCACGGACATTATGTACATTTCTAAGAATTTAGAGGAAAAATAATAAAGGTTCTATGATACGTCTAAAATGTCAGACATTGAATTCTTGGGGGTGGGGGCACAAGTTGCCTCTTTAATCAGACTAAACACACACACAGAATGTTATTTTTCCTCAACAGAGAGAGAGGGGAGAGGGTTTGGGGCTCACAATTCAGTGAAATAGAGCTGGACTTCCAAAAGGTCTTGGGATGTGTAGCTAAAACATGTCTCTGTGCTACAAAAGGGAGTATTCTCACTGTTTTAGAAAATTTTAATGTGGTCTACTAAATAAAGGTCTAAGCCCAGGGTAACAGGAACATGTTTAGTTAACAAGGACATTCATGCATTCACTCATTGATTCATTCCTTAAAATACTATTGTTTTTAAAATTATTATTATATTATTTTTATATTTTTTAAGGGAGAGGGAAAGAGAGATACAAACATCAATGATGAGAGAGAATCATTGATTGACCTCCTCCTGCATGCCCCTGCCTAGGGATCAAGCCCACAACCTGGGCATGTGCCCTTGACCAGAATTGAACCTGGGACTCTTCAGTCACCAGGCCGATGCTCTATCCACTGAGCCAAGCCAGCTAAGTCTTTAAATCTTACTTTAAAAAAGTTGAATTCTACAGAGAAGTGCAAATGGTTCATTGGACACCCAGATTCACCAGTTGTTGACGTAGAGATGATATTCTCTCTGTCAGTCCAAGTTCAATCTGGGTTAGCAGAACCACCATGAATATTATAAAATAAGGGATTTATTGTAGGAACAAGACCTTAGCCAACTGAGGTGGAAGTTAGGAAGGAAGGGTCTGAAAGAGAGAGTTGGGGAGATCAGAGCAAAGTCACTAAGCAACTTGAGCAGAAGAGGTCTGAGCAATGTGTGTGCCCACAGTGCTTTGCTGCCCCTTTTGCAGACTGAACTCCCAGTGCCCTGTGAGCACAGGATTCCAGTGGATCCAGTGAGACTCAAAGCCAGCCAAAGGCAAGTGTGTGATGTTTGCAACTGAGTAAGCACCGGCTCCGAGAACTCCAAGAGGCCACTCTATTTTTTTAAAAAATATATATATATTTTATTGTTGTTTTTTTTTTTTTTACAGAGAGGAACAGAGAGGGATGGAGAGTTAGAAACATCGATGAGAGAGAATCATCGATCAGCTGCCTCTTGCACACCCCCTCCTGGGGATGTGCCCGCAACCAAGGTACATGCCCTTAACTGGAATCGAACCTGGGACCTTTCAGTCTGCAGGCCAACGCTCTATCCACTGAACCAAGCCGGTCACTCTATTTGAACCAGCACGTGGTTCGGAGGCAGAAAGAAGGCAATGGTGTTCTAAGAAACACCCATCACCCATCACCCTCCTCATGTTCTGTTTCTCCAGGCGCTTCCCTGATCAGCCAACCACTTACACTTCCTGTGATGGCACAGGGGGAAAGGGAAAGATGTGCCAACTCACACTCTTTCCCTTCTCGGTCAGTGAGTATTGGCAGGTGGTGAGTATTGGCAGGATGGGTGCATGTCAAAGAGGTGAGAGAAGAGCAGCTCAGTTTTGTGTCGGCTTTTCTACTGGCCGGATAGATACGCACCATGCCAATGCCTACCCAGGCTTCGGAGCCCATGTTGTGAAATTCACACATGAACGCTCTGCATTGGTATACTATAAAGATGAACCATACAGCATATGCTAATGATTTAGATTTCAAATTTCCCCTTCCTTAGGATAATAGTAAATAGGACATTAAGAAGCACCATGACCGGTCAAGAGAAAGACCATGGAGGAAGGCAAGGCCTGGTTTTAGTGCCTTTAGCAGCACTTTCCCTGCTTTTTGGACAAGGGCCCTGCATTTGTCTTTTGAACTATTTTTTAGTATTTGCTTGGGGGGGGGGGGGGGAGAATATATTGTATTATCATACTTAGAGGCCTGATGCATGAAATTTGTGCAAGGGTAGGCCTTCACAGCCTGGCCTCCCCCTGACCCCTGCCTGCACCCCCCTTGGCCTGGCGCTGCCCACTACACTACCCCCAGGTTTGATTTGGGGTGAAAACCAAAAAGCACTTGCTGGTCTGTATTAGGGGGCAAGGACATGTTCTGCCTCTGGCTCCTCTAGATGGCCTCAAGCCTGCTTCCTTCCCTTCATTCCGGTCTCTGCTCAATTGTCATTCCTCCAGAGGCCTTCCTCACCACCTGCCCAAAGCAACACGCTTCCCGGTCTCTCTGTGTCCCCTAACTCTGCTATATTTTTCTTTAAAAAATATATATTTTTATTTATTTATTTATTTATTTATTTATTTATTTATTTTTTTTTTTTTTTTACAGAGAGTAAGAAGAGAGAGAAACATCAATTTTGTTGTTCCACTGTATATTCGTTCATTGGTTGCTTCTTATATGTGCCCTGACCGGAGATTGAACCCACAACCTTGGCATATCGGGACGATACTCTAACAAAAAGAGCTACCCAGCCAGGGCCTGCTTTATTTTTCTTATTTTCAGGGCTTGTATGTTTATTCATCTGTCTGCCTCCCTATAATATAAAGGACGCTCTGGAAGGATAGAGACTTTTTCTGGTTTATTACTCTTTCCTAAATGCTCAGAATAGTGCCTGATACATGGTAGGAGCTCAATAAATACAATGAGTGAGTGAATGAATTAATGAATGAATGAATATGGACAGAGAATGACAATATGACAGCCATTGAGGTGTCTGGCTTTGGGTCAGACAGCCCTGGACATGAGTGACAGTTCTGCCGCTCACTCTGCATGCTTCTCTGAACATGTCGGTTAAATCTCTTTATGTCTCAGTTCCCACACAAAATTGTGGTTAAAGTGAAAATAGTTAAATAAAACAAGGAAAGCACAAAGCAGAGTGCCTGGCCCAAAGTGAGCATGCAAAAAATAGCAGGTGTTATTATGAGAGCTTCCCTTAGAAGGATCTTTTCATCCAGAGCCCTGTGTTTTGAAGGATTTTGTCTACCAAACTGTCATTTAATAATAAGCCCTCTTTTTTTAAATTAATCAGATGTGGCTGCTAATTAGAGCTCCTGATTAGCATGAGGTAACCAGGGTGACAGCACTGAGCTGATATCATTCCAGACATAAACAAAGCAATGTGGCATTTCGGGAACCCGGCTCAACCTGATGGTGGGCAATTATGTGATTTCCTCTGGCTCAGTGTCATGTGAAAGGAGTTCCAGACACCCCGGGGGTCTCTCCAGGGACCCGGCCAGTCCGGGGCCTCAGGTGGGGTCTGAATCTCCACTGGCTCACGAAACACCTGGTGGCAGGCTTTGCATTTCTCCTCTTTAAAACCAAAGCCATGCAGAATGCTTTGAGAAGCAAACTGCCAGGCAGGTGACCACAGCCCTGGGCCAAGTTAACGGAAAAGAACACAACAATGGCGTGCGATCTCACACCCCCATTGTGTGCGCGTCTCTCTCTTCTCCAGATGACCTCGCAGCCAAGGAGCGGCTGAGTCCGTTCCGAGGCCTGCGCGTTGTTACGGGCACTCCCTCCGAGGGCTGCCTGGTCTTCCTGGTGAATGATGTCCATTTTCACTCCCCAAGAGTATCCGTGGGGGTCATCCCCCACACCCTGCCCCAAACCAGGTCTTGTTATTTTCAAAATTTCCAGTGTCCCAGCCAAAGATAACCCAGCTTATATTGCTTTGAATGTCATTGGTGCTGGTCTTTTTTTTTTTATTATTATTATTATTTTTTTTTTTTTTTTTATGGGTTTCTGGCCTTTTGTGTTTACTTGGCCTCTCCTCTCTCTGTCCTCACAAGCTTTCCTTTTGTGATCCTCTTGGGGACTCCCGTGGGTCAGACCTCACTGAGCTGCCGTGCGGCCCTTCAGAGAAGTGCCCAGTGCTGTGGGCAGTGGTGGCAGCAACAGCAGTGATAATGACAATGAGCCTTTATTGAGATGAGAAGGAGGGGCCGACCACCTCCCCAGGGCTTTCCCATCGCCCCTCCCAGCAGCCCGGGAGGCGGTGAGTGCTCTTTCCTGACCTCCCCCCGGTCCCACATGGACCAGCTGCCTCCTGCACACCCCCAGCTGGGGATGTGGCCGCAAGCAAAGTACATGCCCTTGACCGGAACCAAACCAGGGACCTTTCAGTCCGCGGACCGACGCTCTATCCACTGAGCCAAACTGGTTTCGGCAAAACTATATATTTTTTAAAGCGCAAACCCACATGAGCTTGCCAATGTGGAGGAGGACAATTTACTGACAAGCTCATCTCGTTCCGACGTTCATGCACCAAAGGCCTGTGCTTCCCTTCGGGAGGAAAGTCTCCTGGGACTGAAACGTGCTCGTGGGGGCGGGTGGGAGCCCAACCAGGGGGAAAACTAATAACCCCGCCCACGGAGACACCAAGGCCCGCAACCCGTTCACTGCAGGTTTCACTGGAGTTTGTAAGGGGATTTTTGGAGTTTTTTGTTTGTTTGTTTTTGAGGTTTGGGTCAGGTCAGGTCTGAAAAGAAGCAGACACCATGACAGAATGGAAAGTGAGATAGATTTGCTCGGGTGCGTGCCTTTAAGTGACTCTGGGAGAAAGGGCAGGCGCAGGCAGGAGGAGGCTCAGGCCCTCTGATGCCGGGCACCTGTGCCGGGAGCCGGGGAAGGAAGGAGCCGGGGCAGGGAGAGCCTCAGGCCGCAGGCTGTGCTGGGACCGTGTCGGCCAGACCCACGGACGGCCCCAGGGCAATGACTGTCAGTAGAGGTGTCCCCGGCAGAGAAATGTCCAGGCCCCAGGACCTCCTCCAGCCTCAGTCCCTGACGGGGCCTCCGGGGAGAGTTCGGACTTATTCAAACACTGCGGTGGACCCTGAAGCCAGTGCGGCTGGAGGCGCAGGCGGGCGGCACGCCCACAGCCGTTCTCCGAGTCACAGGGGTGCAGGGACAAGCAGAGGACCCCCGAACGCCTTCTGCTTGCCCAGCACTGTCTCATGGAATGCTGTGGACTCCCACCACCAATCTACACAAAGGTAGGGCTTCTTATGTCCATGTTTAGATGAATATCCTGAGGCTCAGAGAGGGGAAGCAACTCCCCCAAGCCCACACAGCAATACGTCCTAGGGCTGGACACCGCTGTCGCCTCCATGGGCAGAAACATACCCAGGGCACCAGACAAAGGTCTAAAACAAGGCAGAGAGCAGGCCAGAGGCAGACCGGGAAGATCCATGGCTCGGATGTTGGGGGCTTCTGACCCTTTATTGCTGGAGCCTGTGAGATTGTCCCCACCTCTTTGGGGGACAATCTGGATGTAAGGGCCTACACTAACCCAGTGAGTCCTTGGGGGCTCAAGAGTCGAGGTACAGCCAAAACCGGTTTGGCTCAGTGGTAGAGCATTAGTCTGCTGACTGAAAGGTCCCACTTTCGATTCCGGTCAAGGGCATGTACATTGGTTGTGGGCACATCCCTGGTGGGGGTTGTGCAGGAGGCAGCTGGTGGATGTTTCTCTCTCATCAATGTTTCTAGCTCTCTATCCCTCTCCCTTCCTCTCTGTAAAAAAAAAAAAAAAAAAGAGTTAGAGGTACAAGGGCCATGCCAGGTAGCCCCAGCCCAGAGGCCCAGAGCACAAAGGAGCCTTAACTGCCTCTTCAGAAGATGGCAGTGCACCTGGGCATCCGAGGGGAGCCAGGGAAAGACTGGCCCCCAGGCTGCCCGCCTCCGATCTGATACAGAGTCTGGGCGGGGCCCAGAATGTGTCTTCTAAAAAGCAGCCCAACCCTTTCTCTTGGGGAAAGTTTGCCGCCCATGACATCAAGAAACACTGTTTAAAAACAACCCAGAAACCCAAACTGAGGAACATTTTACACAACAACTGCTCAGGGCTCTTGAAAAATGTCAAGGCTGGGAAAGGCAAAGATGGAAGCATGTTCGGGTTCAGGTGGCATGACACTGAGTGCGACGGATAATCCTGGGCCAGGAAAAAAAAAAAAAAAAGCTTTTTCTTTTGTTGTAAAGGGCATTAGTGGGACCACAGGTGAAATTTGAATAAGGTATGTAGATTAGATAA